>NW_027507903.1:44831387-45552545 GCF_037356315.1 Lithobates pipiens
GAGAAGGGGATGAGAGAGAAGGGGAGGAGAGAGAGAGAGAAGGGGAGGAGAGAGAGAGAGAAGGGGAGAGAGAGAGAGAGAAGGGAGGAAGAGAGAGAGAGAACGGGAGGAGAGAGAGGAAAGGGAGAGAGAAGGGGAGAGAGAAGGGAAGGAGAGAGATAGAGAAGGGGAAGAGAGAGAAGGGGAAGAGAGAGAGAAGGGAAAGAGAGAGAGAAGGGGAGGAGAGAGAGAGAGAGGAAGGGAGGAGAGAGAGGGAAGGGGAGAGAGAAGGGGAGGAGAGAGATAGAGAAGGGGAAGAGAGAGAAGGGGAGGAGAGAGAGAGAGAAGGGTAGGAGAGAGATAAGGGGTGGAGAGAGAGAAAAGGGGAGAGAGGGGCGAGAGAGAAGGGGGAGAGAGAGAAGGTGAGAGAAGGGGGAGGAGAGATAGAAGGGGGGAGAGAGAGAGAAGGGGGGAGAGAGAGAAAGGGGAGAGAGAGAAGGGGTGAGAGAGAGAGAAGGGGGAGAGAGAGAGAAGGGGGAGAGAGAGAGAAGGGGGAGAGGAAGAGAGAGATGGGGGAGAGAGGGAGAAGGGGAGGAGAGAGAGAAGGGGAGGAGAGAGATAAGGGGTGGAGAGAGAGAGAAGGGAGAGAGGGGGCGAGAGAGAAGGTGAGAGAAGGGGGAGGAGAGATAGAAGGGGGGAGAGAGAGGAGGGGGAGAGAGAGAGAGAAGGGGGAGAGAGAGAAGGGGAGAGGAAGAGAGAGATGGGGAGAGAGAGAGAGAGATGGGGGAGAGAGAGAAGGGAGAGAGAGAGAGAAGGGGGAGAGAGAGAGAGAGAAGGGGGAGAGAGAGAGAGAAGGGGAGAGAGAGAGGGGAGGAGAGAGATGGGGGAGAGAGAGAAGGGGAGGAGAGAGAGAGAGAGAGGGGGAGAGAGAGAAGGGGGAGAGGAAGAAGAGAGAGATGGGGAGAGAGAAGAAGGGAGAGAGAGAGAGAGAGAGAAGGGGAGGAGAGAGATAAGGGGTGGAGAGAGAGAGAGGAGAGAGAGGGGCGAGAGAGAAGGTGAGAGAAGGGGGAGGAGAGATAGAAGGGGGGAGAGAGAGGAGGGGGGAGAGAGAGAGAAGGGGGAGAGAGAGAAGGGGGAGAGGAAGAGAGAGATGGGGGAGAGAGAGAGAGAGATGGGGGAGAGAGAGAAGGGGATGAGAGAGAGAGAAGGGGGAGAGAGAGAGAGAAGGGGGGAGAGAGAGATGGGGGAGAGAGAGAGAGATGGGGGAGAGAGAGAAGGGGAGGAGAGAGAGAGAGAGAAGGGGGAGAGAGAGAAGGGGGAGAGGAAGAGAGAGAGATGGGGGGAGAGAGAAGGGGATGAGAGAGAGAGAGAGAAGGGGGAGAGAGAGATAAGGGGTGGAGATAGAGAGAAGAAGAGAGAGGGGGCGGAGAGAGAAGGTGAGAGAAGGGGGAGGAGAGATAGAAGGGGGAGAGGAGAGGGGGGGAGAGAGAAGAGAGAAGGGGGAGAGAGAGAAGGGGGAGAGGAGAGAGAGATGGGGGAGAGAGAGAGGGGATGAGAGAGAGAGAAGGGGGGAGAGAGAGAGAGAAGGGGGGAGAGAGAGATGGGGGAGAGAGAGAGAGATGGGGGAGAGAGAGAAGAAGGGGAGGAGAGAGAGAGAGAGAAGGGGGAGAGAGAGATGGGGGAGAGAGAGAGAGAGAAGGGGGAGAGAGAGAAGGGGAGAGAGAGAAGGGGGAGAGGAAGAGAGAGAGCGCTCTCTGCTCTCTCTCTGAGAGAGAGAGAGAGAGAGAGAAGGGGGAGGAGAGAGAGTACTACAAGAGAAGCTATACTATAAAAGAAGACGGATGGTATGGACAGAGTGTAGGGAGAGACCTTCAGGCTCGGCTCGTAGTCTCTCCTACTCATTTCACATTCCCTCCTCTATTTCCTGGTCACATGTTTCCTGTGACAATCACACGGGATGGGAAGTGGCCTCTATCTAGGAAGGGAAGATGATTAAAGCGATTTTTGGTGTTCAATAATCATGGGAGCCGCGCTTCATACGTTTCTACCAACACTTCGTGAGTTCTGTCTGTGTGCATATAATACAATATATTCCAGTACTATGTGTGTATATCTATATATATCTCCTGCAGTTCTGGCTCTGTGTGGATTTGTGTACAATAAGTGTGATTTCTATGACGCTCGCCTTGTACAGCGCCGTGTATGAGCTCTCCTCCTGTGTACAGCCTTTTTCAACACAGAGGAACCCCTCACATAGTTGTCTGGTCTCGGGGGGATTCCTGCTAACAATTAGAAATCTACAACTCCTGATAGATGATGAGTGTGATGGTGGGGGGGATGGTCCTTACAGATAGCTAAAAACATCAATGGTGTCAGTGGGAACTTATCTGAGAGGGAGAAATGGCCCAATGCTGAAGGAACCCCTACAACCTCTGGAGGAACCCTGGCCGAGAATCACTGATATACACAATGTCGTGTGTGGGGAGTAGAGGCCAGTCCCTGTGTGCTATCATATATGGTACCCCATCGGATAGTGTCATGCGCAGTACACAGCAACACAGATTCTGAAAATAGCCGAGGATGAACGGTGCCTGCGCTGTGAGTCCAGGTTCTATCCCCACCATCCAAGTGGACATAGAGTAGGAATATAAGAGAGCCGAGCGCAGCGAGCGGCCCTCTAATTTTCACAACCCTATGTCCGCTTGGATGGTGGGGCTACCACCTCCACTCACGGCGCAGGCGCCGTTCAGCTTCAGAGATTTTCTGAAGCTTCTTCTGCAGTACAGGGCTGACACTATATGATGGCAGGACACTATCTGCTAGAACACCGTCTCTCTACGCGTGTGTGGGTAGTAGAGGCTAGTCCCGGCTCTCTCTGCGCGCGCGTGGGGAGTAGAGGCCGGTCCCGGCTCTCTCTGCGCGCGCGCGCGGGGAGTAGAGGCCAGTCCCGGCTCTCTCTGCGCGCGCGCGTGGGGAGTAGAGGCCAGTCCCGGCTCTCTCTGCGCGCGCGCGTGGGGAGTAGAGGCCAGTCCCGGCTCTCTCTGCGCGCGCGCGCGTGGGGAGTAGAGGCCAGTCCCGGCTCTCTCTGCGCGCGCGCGCAGAGGCCAGTCCCGGCTCTCTCTGCGCGCGCGCGCAGAGGCCAGTCCCGGCTCTCTCTGCGCGCGCGCGCAGAGGCCAGTCCCGGCTCTCTCTGCGCGCGCGCGCAGAGGCCAGTCCCGGCTCTCTCTGCGCGCGCCAGTGCCGACTCTGTGCGAGCGTGTGGGGAGTAGAGGCCAGTGCCGGCTCTGTGCGAGCGTGTGGGGAGTAGAGGCCAGTCCCGGCTCTCTCTGCGCGCGCGGGGAGTAGAGGCCAGTCCCGGCTCTCTCTGCGCGCGCGGGGAGTAGAGGCCAGTCCCGGCTCTCTCTGCGCGCGCGGGGAGTAGAGGCCAGTCCCGGCTCTCTCTGCGCGCGCGGGGAGTAGGGGCCAGTCCCGGCTCTCTCTGCGCGGGGAGTAGGGGCCAGTCCCGGCTCTCTCTGCGCGCGCGCGTGGGGAGTAGAGGCCAGTCCCGGCTCTCTCTGCGCGCGCGCGTGGGGAGTAGAGGCCAGTCCCGGCTCTCTCTGCGCGCGCGGGGAGTAGAGGCCAGTCCCGGCTCTCTCTGCGCGCGCGGGGAGTAGAGGCCAGTCCCGGGCTCTCTCTCTGCGCGCGCGCGTGGGGAGTAGAGGCCAGTCCCGGCTCTCTCTCTGCGCGCGCGGGGAGTAGAGGCCAGTCCCGGCTCTCTCTCTGCGCGCGCGGGGAGTAGAGGCCAGTCCCGGCTCTCTCTCTGCGAGCGCGGGGAGTAGAGGCCAGTCCCGGCTCTCTCTCTGCGCGCGCGGGGAGTAGAGGCCAGTCCCGGCTCTCTCTCTGCGCGCGCGGGGAGTAGAGGCCAGTCCCGGCTCTCTCTGCGCGCGCGCGCGGGGAGTAGAGGCCAGTCCCGGCTCTCTCTCTGCGCGCGCGGGGAGTAGAGGCCAGTCCCGGCTCTCTCTCTGCGCGCGCGCGGGGAGTAGAGGCCAGTCCCGGCTCGCTCTCTGCGCGCGCGGGGAGTAGAGGCCAGTCCCGGCTCTCTCTCTGCGCGCGCGGGGAGTAGAGGCCAGTCCCGGCTCTCTCTCTGCGAGCGTGTGGGGAGTAGAGGCCAGTGCCGACTCTGTGCGAGCGTGTGGGGAGTAGAGGCCAGTGCCGGCTCTGTGCGAGCGTGTGGGGAGTAGAGGCCAGTCCCGGCTCTCTCTGCGCGCGCGGGGAGTAGAGGCCAGTCCCGGCTCTCTCTCTGCGAGCGTGTGGGGAGTAGAGGCCAGTGCCGGCTCTGTGCGAGCGCGTGGGGAGTAGAGGCCAGTGCCGGCTCTGTGCGCGCGCGTGGGGAGTAGAGGCCAGTGCCGGCTCTGTGCGCGCGCGTGGGGAGTAGAGGCCAGTGCCGGCTCTGTGCGCGCGCGTGGGGAGTAGAGGCCAGTGCCGGCTCTGTGCGCGCGCGTGGGGAGTAGAGGCCAGTGCCGGCTCTGTGCGCGCGCGTGGGGAGTAGAGGCCAGTGCCGGCTCTGTGCGCGCGCGTGGGGAGTAGAGGCCAGTGCCGGCTCTGTGCGCGCGCGTGGGGAGTAGAGGCCAGTGCCGGCTCTGTGCGCGCGCGTGGGGAGTAGAGGCCAGTGCCGGCTCTGTGCGCGCGCGTGGGGAGTAGAGGCCAGTGCCGGCTCTGTGCGCGCGCGTGGGGAGTAGAGGCCAGTGCCGGCTCTGTGCGCGCGCGTGGGGAGTAGAGGCCAGTGCCGGCTCTGTGCGCGCGCGTGGGGAGTAGAGGCCAGTGCCGGCTCTGTGCGCGCGCGTGGGGAGTAGAGGCCAGTGCCGGCTCTGTGCGCGCGCGTGAGGAGTAGAGGCCAGTGCCGGCTCTGTGCGCGCGCGTGGGGAGTAGAGGCCAGTGCCGGCTCTGTGCGCGCGCGTGGGGAGTAGAGGCCAGTGCCGGCTCTGTGCGCGCGCGTGGGGAGTAGAGGCCAGTCCCGGCTCTGTGCGCGCGCGTGGGGAGTAGAGGCCAGTCCCGGCTCTGTCTGCGCGCGCGCGCGTGGGGAGTAGAGGCCAGTCCCGGCTCTCTCTGCGCGCGCGTGGGGAGTAGAAGCCAGTCCCGGCTCTCTCTCTGCGCGCGCGTGGGGAGTAGAGGCCAGTCCCGGCTCTCTCTCTGCGCGCGCGTGGGGAGTAGAGGCCAGTCCCGGCTCTCTCTGCGCGCGCGTGGGGAGTAGAGGCCAGTCCCGGCTCTCTCTGCGCGCGCGTGGGGAGTAGAGGCCAGTCCCGGCTCTCTCTGCGCGCGCGTGGGGAGTAGAGGCCAGTCCCGGCTCTCTCTGCGCGCGCGTGGGGAGTAGAGGCCAGTCCCGACTCTCTCTCTGCGCGCGCGTGGGGAGTAGAGGCCAGTCCCGGCTCTCTCTGCGCGCGCGTGGGGAGTAGAGGCCAGTCCCGGCTCTCTCTGCGCGCGCGTGGGGAGTAGAGGCCAGTCCCGGCTCTCTCTGCGCGCGCGTGGGGAGTAGAGGCCAGTCCCGGCTCTCTCTGCGCGCGCGTGGGGAGTAGAGGCCAGTCCCGGCTCTCTCTGCGCGCGCGTGGGTAGTAGAGGCCAGTCCCGGCTCTCTCTGCGCGCGCGTGGGGAGTAGAGGCCAGTCCCGGCTCTGTGCGCGCGTGTGGGGAGTAGAGGCCAGTCCCGGCTCTGTCCATTCATATTGTGTCTTTGTGTTTTGCAGCCAGAAGACCTGCAGCAGCAGATTATCCGGGAGACCTTTCATCTGGTCTCCAAGCGGGATGACCATGTTTGTAATTTCCTGGAAGGAGGAAGGTAACATCTCTATACATGACAGCTTTGTTCATTTCCCTTCTCTGTGGCTTATTATGTTTGTGTACAGAGACCGTCCACAGTCCACATTGATGCCGGCAGTACAGGAGGTTCTCTGCAGGCAGTTCTGTCCTCTGTCATATACGTTGTAAATGATGGATGGGATTCAATGTGTTGAGCTGAATGGTCTCCTACAAGTAGGGATGCATCGATACTGGTGTAGTGCCCATAACCCTCGATAGGGCGCCCTTGACTTTTGAGCTTTCCGGTTACCTCCGCTTGGCTTGTTCTTCCATGTCTAGGGGTTCCTAGGGTTAGTACCCAACAGCTTTGGATGCTGACACCATAAAAGTCCTTTTTAGAAAGGTTTTTATTTGCAGGGGTAACATCCAAAAATACCGTCTTGTATGGGAACCGAGGGCAAGGGTGAAGAAACTCAGGCACCTTGAACTGCTAATCACCAGGAAGTCTCTAATACCACCCAGAGAGTAGCCACTCGCAGCTGGGCGCTTCAAGGCTGAACAAATCTCTAGCCAGAGATTATGGCAATCAGCACCTTGAATAAAGCTTTCAACCGAAAATGAACAGGGACCCTTTCCTCAGTACCTGGAACGTTATCTGTCTTCTTAGCAGTACTGGAAAAGCGTGAATTCATTAGTGTCCTTGACAACCCAGCAACTTCTTGGGTCAGTTTGTTGGCCCTCCTCCGAAGAGTCCTCCCCCAATCACTTACAGGGGCTGCGGTGCCCCTCCAGGTTGAGAGCACACCCGGACGCCTTGAATCCTCCTTCAATTACTGCGCCTCGGACCAGCCGGTTCCGAGACTCAGGAACACACGGATCCTTACGCCAGACCATGCGGGTATAATGGGGCTAGTCACACCAACCATGTTGCGGGGTGGCACACGCTCCTGTGACCGGGACCCCTCACAGGGCTACCCCAGTCTAGCTCCATGAACAGGCTGCTATTGCCTCACGACGACTGAACATGTGACTTCAAAACCTTAAGTACCCTTCCCCAGACTCCTCAGCGGGGCCAGACGCACCCACTGATTGGCTCCGGGGAACGCTGATACCTAAAACATCCACACCTGCAGTCTCTGGCTGTGTGCTGCACCACGCCTGCAGTCACTTCTGCCTGGGCACTACTCCTCCTTCCCTCTACCAGCTGTCACCTCTGACCCCATGTCTCCCCATAACCCTCCTATCCCCATTCTCGCCCTCTTCCCACCCCCCAGCGATCACAGCCTTTTCCATCTAAACTCTCCCACCCCACAATCCCTACTTAACCCCACCCTTAGCGACCTTGCCCTCACTTACTCCTCCCAAACAACAACCACCCTGCCACCTCCCAAACCACCCCTGTTCCTAGGAGATAGGTATTGATAATTGGTATCGGCGAGTACCTGCAAAAAAAGAATCATTACTTGGTGTTTAAAAAATGATATCTGTGCATCCCTACCTACAAGTGTCAGTGTGATTGGCTGGGAGGTTGTGTGATCATCCAAATGTATTTGTGGCAATAAGAGAAAACCAAATAGTGTTGGATGTGACTGATATACAAAGTATGAGCAGGAACAGATAGAGTGTCCACAGGGAACCCCTGGAATGGAACTCTAGTCAAGGCATTTTATTGATTATCAGGATTTCTCTGCAGTCTGTGCTCCCAGTGAAAGATTTCCTTGTATTCTGTCCTAATTACACAATAATGCTGAAATGTCCCTAAAGCCAGGACACAATCATCCTAGACTGTTGTCACTGGGACATGTGACCTCATCAGAAGATTTCCCCTCATTTCTTTTCCTAAACGCTTGCTGACCGCTCACTGCCTTTTTCTTTTTTTTTATCTGCAGCAGAGCGACATCTGCTGCACTGGATCACATACACGAGCCAGCATTTCCAGGTATGGGGTGCACCCACCTGTCACCCATTCTGTGCTTTCATTCAAGTTTATTAGCAGGTCCTAGCCAATGAGTTATGGCCGAGACCTGCTGATCAGTTTAGCAAATGACAGTACAGAGCCCTGTGTTTACTGAAACTACAGGGCTCTGTACACGGAGCAGAGATGTGGCTGTGTTTAACTCGGCCACATCTATTAGTAAAAACAGCACACATTACAGATTGGTAGGCACACAGTTAACCCTTTGATTGCCCTATACATGTTAACCCCATTCCCAGCCAGTGTCATTGGTACAGTGACAGTGTATAGTATCAGCACTGGTCACTGTATTAGTGTCATTGGAGATGTCAGATTCTCAGTTCCCACCTAGTTTCAGATTACCTGCCTTGCTATCACAGTCCCACTATATAAGTTGCTTATTTCTGCCATTGGTAGTATAAAAAAAAATTAAGTGTATAAAAAATTCCAGTGTATATACCATTTGTTTGTACACGCTATAATTTTCACACAAATCAAACAATATACGCATTTTTTTTTTAAGCAAAGACTTGTAGCAGAATGCATTTTGGCCACAATTTATGAAGACATTTAATTTTTTTATTGGATATGTTTTGTGTTTTTTTTTTCCAAAATTATATATATTTTTTTTCTTTTTCTCTCGTGTATGTAATAAAAAAAACAACCCAGTGGTGATCAAATGCTGCCAAAAGAAAGCTCTGCTTGTGTGAAAAAAATGATATCAATTTAATTTGTGTACATTGTTGCATTAACATGCAGTTTTCAGTAGTTTAGTTCCCTGGTCATGGGGGGGGGGGGGGGGGGTAAAACCCTCCAGTGGTTAATTTCATTGAGCTTCTAAGTGAGAGTAAAACCCTCATACACACGATCGGATTGTTGGCCAACAAAACCGTGGACTTTTGTCGGAAGGGCGTTGGCCCAAACTTGTCTTGCATACACACAATTGTTGGCCAACAATCACAAACGTAGTGACGTACTATGTGTTTTTTTCAGCTCTTTAGCGCCACCCTTTGGGCTCCTTCTGCTAATTTTGTGTTAGTAGAAGTTTGGCGAGTGTTGATTAGCGCTTTTCATTTTTTTTTTTCTGAACGGCCGTTTGTCAACCAGCCATGTTGTGGAATCGGATGATCTAACGTGTTATTTATTATTGGCCTTGGAGTTATTGCTTTCACATTATTTTTTTTCGTTGAATGATATGGTTTGGTGTATTTTTGGATGCATAGAATGCACTTTTTGGTTAAGTTCTATTGGTAGATAGCATGTCTAATTTTATTTGTTTTCTTTTTTTTTTTTTTTATGCACAATAAAAAAAATTGTGGAGAATAATACTTGGCTATGTGTTTTACTTCAGTTTGGGAGTAGGCAGTTACATTTAATAAAATACAATGGAAAATTGACAAGGGACACCAACATATTTGTATCTTTGATCTTTAAAAACTACAGGATAATGGTGTTGTGGTAACTTGCCCAAATAAAAAATAATAATAATAAAATTATTATTGTTGATATCACTAGAAAAAAAGCCTTTGAAAATTAGTTTGCAATAACTCCATCAGTATCACCAGCAAAGCAGCTTCATTATTATCCCAATAAAGAAGAAGAAGAATTGTGCGCTGCATTTGGAGATTTCATAATTTGCCGCGTGACGAATGTTAATTCTCCATTACGAGCGCTAGATTACAAGACCGACTGCTTCTTGCTTGTCTTTGCTTCCGAGCATGCGTGTTTGTACTTTGGACTTTTGTCCACACGCCCGGAAAATCCGACAACAGACATTTGTCCATGGAAAATTTTAAAAACCTGCCACCCGACAACAATTGTCCGATGGGGCGTACACACGGTCGGATTTTCCACCAACTGCCTGAGATCACACATTTCCCATCAGAGAATCCGATGGTGTGTACGGGGCTTAAGTCTCCCCACTTTGAACACAAACAGCATAACAACATGACAGGCGTTGTAATCCTTTCACACTGTAGCTAAAGTTGTGGTTCGGTTTCAATATTACTTTTGCCTATACCATGTGTCGTAGCACCACATTGACCTGTATATGACTGTAGAGCTCCCAGAAAGAGTGCAGCACCCAAGGGTAGTACTGTAGGTACTGATTCAGGTAATGTAATTAGACTGGAGCTAAAGCATCTTGCAATCATAAAGGTTTTAGGGCAGAGGAAGGCCACACCTAAGGGTCCCCTGTGACATTGTGCGGCTGCATATACTATTCAGTTAAAGAGGAAGTAAACCCTAATGGGTTTACTTCCTCTTTCATTCCCTGCAAAGGTAAAGCATAATGGACTGCTATGCATCGCATAGTAGTCCATTATGTGTCACTTACCTGACACTGGAGCCAGGGAAGTCACCGCTGTCCCCTGTAGTCCGGCACATCCATCTTCTCGGTGGGTCTCGCTGCTCCGCTGCTGTCATTCGGCGAAGCCGCGATTACGTCACTCCCACGCATGCGCACAGGAGCCGCCACTCGCGGCATATCGCCGTTGACCACGGCGCGCTCAGTGCGCCTGCGCGCCGCTGTCTACGGCGCATGCGCCGTAGACAGCGGTGCCTGTCTTTCGGCAAATATCTCCTAAACCTACACGGTTTGGGAGATATTTCTTGGACCTACAGGTAAGCCTTAATCTAGGCTTACCTGTAGGTCAAAGTTGGTTGTAAGGGTTTACAACCACTTTAATGTAATGCTACAAATGGCTGTCAGAGACTGTTGGCACATACAACTGGAAACTTTCAGAGACTGCAAATATGCTATATGAGTTGTTGGTGTATAGTTACATGCTTCATTAAAGCGGAACTTCGTCCTAAAGGGGAAGTTCTACTTTATAGAAAAGAGAGAAATGTACTTCTGTGCTACTAATAAAATACACAGCACTGTCTTTATTTTGAATATAAGAGGTTGCTGCTGAACATGAACTTAGCAGACCAGAATAAACGGAGAGAATATGTGAAGTGCTACCTCCTTACAGAAATAAAAAAAAAAAAATACTATATACTATAATCACAAATTACATTGACCCCTAGTGTGGGAGTATTAAATAAAACACAAAATTATATTGCATGAATCGCAAATAAAAAATAAGTGCAGCAAGTGACCTCTAGTGGATACAAGAAATATAACGCACATCTATACATACATAAGTCCGTCAATCCAGTGATATCTTCTGTAAACAAATGCCGTCCACACACCATCCAACAGTGAATACTAGCAAATGAGTGACTTATCACCCAATGTACCCTCCACCAGTCACACTATGCGCTCACCTCCCAAAGCAGCCTTCAGTAGCACCTTTTCCCCTTTTGGGGTCTCAATCCAGTATCTTTAACCACTTTCCCCCTGCCCACCATCAAATGATGGCAGGGTGGCGGGGCCCTCGTTCTGGGTGGACGTCATATGATGGCTTTCCAGAATAGCCTCTCTCATGCGCCCGCAGCACGGCGATCGCCGGAATGCTGTGTTGCTAGTACATGGTGTGACCCCCGATCTCTGTAAAGAGCCACGGCTCTTTAACCAATGTGATTGGCTGTGTCCAATTTCAGCAGGTCACAGCAAAACACAGATGCCGGTAATAGGCACTCCTCGCCTCACGCTGACAGTGTGGGGAGAGGAGAACCGATCAGCGGCATCTCCTCGCAGAGGACACCAAGGAATGTAATGGGGCACTGATCATCAGTGCCCTGATTACAATAAAGCACCCACAGTGCCAGCAATCGGTGGCCATTAGTGATGCCAGTCATTACTGGCTACCAGTGCTTCCCATCAGTGCCACATATCAGTGGCAATAAGTGCGGCATATTTGTGCCACCTAATCGGTGCCCATAAGAGCAACCTCATTAGTGCAGCCTATCAGTGCCCATCAGTAAAGGAGAATAATTGCTTGTTTACAAAATTTACTGACAGAAACTAAGAAACGTTTATTTTCAAAATTTTTAGAAAACAAACAAACCCAGAAGTGATCAAATACCATCAAAAGAAAGCTCTATTTGTGTGAAGAAAATGATAAAAATTTCACATGGTTACAGTGTAGTATGACCGCACAATTGTCATTCAAAGTACTACAGCGCTGAAAAATGCCCTGGGCAGGAAGGGGGTGTAAGTGCCCTGCATTGAGGTGGTTAAAGCTCCAAATAATGGACTCCTGCAAGCGTGGTCTCTCATATAGGATGGCAACATAAGGGTAAAAAAGGAACTTGGCGTAGTGTAATACCGTAAAACGAAATTTATTTAAAACAAGCACCTATTTCGCTCACATTTTAAGAATGAAATAGCCCTGATGCATACAGGTGATGAACTTTCACAGATCAGATGGACTTTATCTGCTATATATATGTTATATTTCTCTTATCCACTAGAGGTCACTGGTTGCGCACGTTTTTTTAAATTTGTGATTCATGCAATATAACCTTGTGTTATATACAATACTCCCACTAGGGGGTCACCATTTCAATATAATTTGTGAATTATAGTATATAGCATTTTATTTTGGTTTATTTTGCGCTGGTTTGTTTGGGGGACAGGAGCCACACTGGGGCAGATGTTTTGTCAGCTCTGCAGGGGCAGGCTGAGAGGTGGTTGACGCCACGCCAGCTTAACATAAGGGTAAAAAAGGAACTTGGCGTAGTGTAATACCGTAAAACGAAATTTATTTAAAACAAGCACCTATTTCGCTCACATTTTAAGAATGAAATAGCCCTGATGCATACAGGTGATGAACTTTCACAGATCAGATGGACTTTATCTGCTATATATATGTTATATTTCTCTTATCCACTAGAGGTCACTGGTTGCGCACGTTTTTTTAAATTTGTGATTCATGCAATATAACCTTGTGTTATATACAATACTCCCACTAGGGGGTCACCATTTCAATATAATTTGTGAATTATAGTATATAGCATTTTATTTTTAATTTCCGTAACAAGTTCTGCTTTATGCCCTCCTCCTTTTCTATTTTTGCCACTTTTTTTATGGGGGACCAGGTACCTGGTTATGACAGGTACCCTCTCCCACTTCTGGTCAGATCTCTGGATGATTCCACTAGAAGTTCTCTGCCCACCTGCGACCTTGTGGCACATGTCATAGGTCCCAGAAGAATGTGGGTCCATTCACAAAGTGCAGCGGGAAGACAGCTGTGAAGTCGACAGGAATCAAAGTCAATTTCCCATGGTAAACCTGCCGGGAACCAGAAGACCGGTGAGGATCGTGATTTATCCCTGGACAGGTAAGTGTCCTTTTTTTTTTTTATTAGAAGGCAGCAGTAATTGTAACTGCTGACTTTTAAATCTTCTCAAACAAACTGAAGCTACCCGCACAATAAATGGCAAAGGGCCGCATGCTTCTCTAAAGTCCCAATTTGGACACTAAGGCTTTAGGGACCTGCAGACTTGCCCTTTGGAAGGTTTACCCCCCCCCCCCCCCTTAATAATCAAGCCATTTTTTTTATGATACGGCACTGCGTTACTTTGTCAATTGCACAGTCATGGAACAATGTACTCGAATACAATTTGTCATGGTTTTTTTTTTCCCCCCACAAATGCAGCTTTCTTTTGGTGGCATTTTTTTTTTTTTTTTTTTTTATTCTTTATTTAAATTTTTAATTTTACACTCATAAAAAAGAAAGTAGAGCAGTGGTGACTAATACAATACGCCCAAAATACATCACAAATACATCCACAGTCCTTTTCAATCCCCTATTTCCAAACTCTGTACCCTCCCCTCACCCCCCATGCACGTCACCTCTCAACCGCTGATCCATCTAATTGATCCTTCCACTTATCTTATATGCTCTTTGTAGCTCAAATTCTAGGTCTCGTGGGTTATCTCCCACACGTATCTCCATGAGTTTTTGAAGCCCTCCCACTCCTTCCATTTATCTTCCTTATCTGTTTCCCTTTCTTCCTCCCTCTACATTTTTTGAATATAATTTATTCCATTTATCCACTTAATTCACTTTGGACTTTCTAATTTTTGCCAATTTTTTGGGATCAAACCCTTGGCTACATTTAATAATATCGGTACCAATGAGGCCCTATATAACCCCATTGGTCTGTCCATCGCATGATTCGCCTGTTTATCTTTTTTATCAAAGTCAAAATCTTTATCCAATAGTCTCTTATGGTGGGCCATTCCCACCATATATGCCATGCAGCTCGTTGGCGCATCGGCTGTTCGCCCGTTATGGGCCATTCGCGCCAAATTCATGTGACGCTCAAGGCCCACAATGCACTGCGCCATCGCAGTGCATTGCTGGCTCATGATTGGCCAAGCATGCACTGTGACCCCACATGCTTGGCCAATCACAGCACAGGCAGCGAAGAGAGCCATGATTGGCCACGGGCAGGATGCCTGTGGCCAATTATAGCTCAGGCTGTGTAGTACACGCCCCACACTATATAAGGCCGCCAGTGCGGTGGCCTTGTGTAGTGTGTTGGCGTCTGTAGGAGTTAGTGGGTGTTCTGTGCACCTTCAACACAGTATACACCGATCGTTATCGGCCGATTTTGCGTTCTTGCTCTTCTGTAGTGGTTGTTGTCTGTGTGCCCTGAACCCAGTATACACCGCTATATCCACCTATATAGCTAGCTATCTTGCTCTTTTTAAGTAGAGCTTGCAGTCAGGTGTAGGAGATTGTGCGTGCTGTCTGCGTGCTCTGAACCCAGTATACACTGCTATATCCACCTACATAGCTCTTCTCTAATTGAGCCATCTGCAGGAGTTAGTGGAAGTTGTGTGTGCCTCCAGCACAATATACACTACCCAATTGCTGGTTTTCCCTTCTCCCTTCAGGCCATTACCATGTCTGGAAGGCCAGCAAGGAGAGACAGACAGGCGCGAGCCGATAAGAGGGCAAGCAGGCTCTGTGTCTAGAGACAACAGTGCTGGTCGTGGACGCGGTGCATCGTCATCATCAGCACGTGGCCATGGGACACACTTGTCCTTCTTTTCGGCAGCTGGACATGTTGAGCCACACCATGCCAACGACTTGGTAGAGTGGATGACCAAGCCCTCTTCATCCTCCTCATCCTCTCTCACCCAGGCTCAGGGTACTAGCAAAGCAGCTGCCAACGCATCGCCTTCCCTCCTCTCAATGTCATCATCAGTGACTCCTTCCCTAGACCCACCACGTCCTCCTGAGGAGTCTCCTGAACTCTTTGAGCACAGTGTTGGGTACATGATCCAGGAGGATGCCCAGTGTTTTGTAGGCTCTGATGATGATACTCAGCTAGAGGAAGGCAGTAGTGTAAATGCAGAGCGAGGGGATGCTCAAGAAGGACAGCAATCTGGCAGTCATGTTCCACAAGCTGCAGCATACTGACAGGTTTGCTCCAGCGATGAAGAGGGAGGGGATGATGAGGGCACTGACTCCACGTGGGTGCCTGGCAGGAGAGAGTAGGAGGAGGCACATGTCCAAAGAGGCAGGATGCCCTCCGGGGGCCAGCTTAGGGGCAGCACACCGACTGAATCACACCGCAGAGCTCCGCCTGTGCAGGGCGCTGCCCCTGCGCATTATTCTAAAAGTTCTTTGGTGTGGGCTTTTTTGAGATGAGTGCATCAGATCGCACCACTGCTATTTGCAACATATGTCTCAAGCGTATCTCGCGTGGCCAAAACATCAGCCGCTTGGGCACCACATGCTTGACCAGACATATGTTGACCTGCCATGCAGCTCGTTGGCAAGCGTACCTCAAACACCCACACCAAAGAACAAAGCGGACCTCTTCTTGCTCCTCATCAGCTGGGATCTCCAACCCCACTAGACCTTCAGTCCTCTCTGAAACCTGCTCTGAGAGGAATGAAGGTGTAGAATTAGGTGTGTCACAGCCAAGTGCTTCCGGGCACTCTGCTAGCAGTACACCCATGTCCGATTATAGCAGGCAAAGGTCCCTGCTCCAGCTGCTGGACCGACGAAAGAAGTTCACTCCCAGCCATCCACATGCCCAGCGGTTGAATGCTAGCTTGGCTAAATTGCTAGCACTTCAACTGCTGCCTTTTCAGTTGGTAGACTCGGCCTCCTTCCGTGAGTTTGTGCAATGTGCGGTTCCTCAGTGGCAGGTCCCCAAATGCCACTTTTTCTCACGGAAGGCGATTCCGGCTCTCTACCAGCATGTGGAAGGCAATGTCCTTACCTCGCTGGACAGGGCGGTCAGTGGTAAGGTGCATATTACCGCTGACTCATGGTCCAGCAGGCATGGACAGGGACGTTACCTGTCTTTCACGGCCCATTGGGTCACTCTTCTGGCAGCTGGGAAGGATGCAGGACAAGGTGCAGTAGTGTTGGAGGTTGTTCCGCCACCACGCCTCCAAAATGCTACTATTGGTTGTGACACACCTCTCTCCTCCACCCCCTCCTCTTCTTCTTCCTCCATGGCCTCTTCCAGTGCTCTGTCCTCAGAACCAGTGGTGCTCCGTAGGCGTTCCAGGGGCTACGCAAGTACGCAGGCAAAACGATGCCATGCCGTGCTTGCGCTGGTTTGTTTGGGGGACAGGAGCCACACTGGGGCAGATGTTTTGTCAGCTCTGCAGGGGCAGGCTGAGAGGTGGTTGACGCCACGCCAGCTTAAGCCAGGAATGGTGGTTTGCGACAATGGCACCAACCTCCTCTCCGCCCTCTGGCAGGGACAACTGACCCATGTGCCCTGTGTGGCTCACGTCCTTAACCTGGTGGTGCAGCGGTTCTTGGGCAGGTACCCGGGATTACAGGATGGCCTGAAGCCGGCCCAGGAAAGTCTGTGTGCATTTCCGCCGATCATTTAATGCTGGGCTCAGCTGGCTGAGCTCCAACAGGAGTTGAACCTGCCCAAGAACCGCCTTATATGTGACATGCCCACCAGGTGGAACTCGACGTTGGCCATGCTGCAGCAGCTGCACACGCAGCAGAGGGCCATCAATGAGTACCTGTGCGACTACGGCACCAGGACAGGGTCAGGGGAGCTCTGTTTTTTTTCTCACCACGCCAGTGGGGCATGATCAGGGATGCATGCACTGTCCTGTCACCATTTGAGGAGGCCACAAGGATGGTGAGCAGTGACAGTGCATGCATCAGTGACACTGTACCTCTTGTCCACCTCTTGGAGCATACGCTGCGTGGAATAATGGACAGGGCACTTGAGGCAGAACAGAAGCAGGAAGAGGAGGACTTCCTTGCCTCTCAAGGCCCCCTTTATCCAGACAGTGTTCCTGCTGTGCCACCCATCACACAGGAAGAGGAGGAGGAGGAGGAGGATGATTGTGTCAGCATGGAGGTGGAGGCTGGCACTCAGCAGCAGTCTGGTAGGGATGATTTACAGTCCCAAGAAACCCGTGGACTTGTACGTGGCTGGGAGGAGGTAGCTGTGGATCATGTTGTCCTTAGTGACCCAGAGGACTCTGGGCCTAATGCCTCAGCTAACCTACGCTGCATGGCCTCCCTGATCCTGCAAAGCCTGCGGAAGGATCCTCGTATTCTTCGGATCAAGGAGAGGGACCATTACTGGCTGGCCACTCTCCTTGATCCACGGTACAAGGGTAAGGTTGCCGACCTTATCTTGCCGTCGCAGAGGGAGCAGAGGATGAGACATCTCTGGGAGGCCTTGCAGAAAGGTCTGTGCAATGCGTTCCCAGAGACTGGGAGGTTACAAACTCCTGGTCCTGGACAACGTGTTGCTGAGGCATCGGTCAGAAGGAGCGGTGGAGAAGGTGGCCATCTGACCGATGCTTTCAGACAATTTTTTAGTCCGCAGCCCCAAGGTATGATCGGTTCCAGCAACCATCGCCAGCGTCTGATTTACATGGTACAGGAATACCTAGAGGCAAGATCAGACTTGGACACCTTTCCCACCGAAAATCCTCTGGCTTACTGGGTCTTGAGGATGGATCACTGGCCAGAGCTTGCACAGTATGCAATTGAGCTACTGGCCTGCCCTGCATCCAACGTTCTTTCGGAACGCACCTTCAGTGCTGCTGGTGGCTTTGTTACCGATCACAGGGTGCGCCTGTCCACCGACTCAGTTGATCGACTGACCTTCATCAAGATGAATCAGTCTTGGATCACCCACAGCTATCAAGCACCTGAAGCTGATGTAACCGAATATTTTTTTTAAAAATATCACATCCTTTCAAGACTGCCTATGCTGATGCTGAGTGACTGTCCTGTTATGTTGATTGTCTATCCTCTTCCTCCTCCGCTGATATGTTGGAAGAACATTTTTGGTTCTGGGTGATGCCACAAGCCCAATTTTTCTGCCCCTGTTTAACAGGGGAGTTTAATTACAATTTTTGATGCAATGCTTTGCAGCAGGGCTCATTCCTGCGCTACAACTAGAGTATATGGGAGAGGTTGCAGTGTCGTGGCACCAGTGCCAGCAGCCCAATTTTTCAGCCCCTTTTTAACAGGGGCATGTAATTACAATTCTTGATATAATATTTCACAGGAGGGCCCGTTCCTGTGCCCACCCAGAGTAACTGTGAGGACTTATAGTGTTGTGGCACCACAACCACCAAAGGTCAATTTTTCTACCACTGTTCAACAATGGCATGTAATTACAATTCTTGATATAATCGTTCACAGCAGGGCGCTCCAGCGCCCACCAAGAGTCACTTTGAGGGCTTACAATGTTGTGGCAAAACCAACACCTTGTTCCGCCATTTCTGCAGAGCATATAGGGCAGGCCCCTACTTTCAAACATCCAACTTACAAACATCTCCTACTTGCAAACGGAAGGAGACAACAGCAAGTGAGATGAAAAAAGACGGACGGCAAAACAAATTATACAGGGGTGATAACCCTTCCCTATGTTTTCCAAAAAGCTTAAAAATCGTTTTTTTGACTGGAGCTACACTTTAAAAATGTACCAGTTGAAAATTACAAACAGATTCAACTTAACACAACAAACCTACACAGTCCCTGTCTTGTTTGCACCGCCTGTATACTGCTGTTCTGAGTATATAGGGCCTGGGGGCCACACGTATTTCCTTTTTTTTACATATGGGTACGGGGTTCCCCTTAATATCTGTACAAGACCCAAAGGGGCTGGTAATGGGCAGGGAGGGCTACCCATGCCATTTTTCTCAATGATTTTCAACCATATTGCAGGAACCAGATATAACATTAAAACCCGCAAGCAGTTTTAAATGATGTTATTTCCGTTTAAATGTCATTTTGTGCAGGGACTGTTCTAAACACGGGAAACACGTGGCACTTCACAGGCATACTACAGACACCCCCCAGGCACCATATTTAAAGGAATGTTGAACTTTTTTTTTTTCACTTTAATCGTCATTAAAATTAGTGCTCCCGCCAAAATAGCAATTTTTAAAAACATTTTAGACATTGACCCATGTCCCCTGGGGCAGGAGCCAGGTCCCCAAACCCTTTTTCCGACAGTATCTTGCATATTAGCAGTTAAAATTAGCACTTTTAATTTCGAATGTTCGAGTCCCATAGACTTCAATGGGGTTCTAAAGTTCGTACGAATTTGGGGTCCGTTCGAAACCGAACCAGGGGGATGTTCGGCTCATCCCTACTCTCCAACATTCGGACGAAGTTTCCGATTGATAACGACTCAGTCTGTCCGGAGTAAGGTACCATCTCACTAGACATTTATAATTTATCTCTGTCATCATCGTATTGGGTGCCGTTTCATGTGTCATTCTCCAAATATTACTTAATCTAATACTCGTGTCCTTCATGCCTATTTCCCTTTCCCATTTCTTGATACATGGGGGTACCTCCCCATTCTCTTCCTCCAACACCACTTTATAGATATAAGCTATACTGTTTTTGGGGTTTCCCTTTACTATCATCTTTTCCATTGCAGTATATTCCTTTTCTGAACGAATTGGGACGGGTAATTTTTCCACAAATTTTTTCACCTGGTTATACCTCCATGTATCTAGTTTCTGCTCTCTCGACCCCCCCCCCCCCCCCAAAAAAAAATTACATGGCATGTCAGGGGGGGGGGGCTACACCTTCCCTTAAAGCGGAAGTTCCATTTTTGGGTGGAACTGCTCTTTAACTGTTAGACAGGACAATTAAGTTTGTTGCAGGCTTACCGGTAAGTTGAGCTGGGATTTTTTCCCTGAAGAGTGGCATAGAAGATTTGTAATGGACCTGCAAGATTCAAATGTGCTATTGTCGCGTACCTGGTTGGAGGCCAGTACTGGTTAGGGGCTTCACATGTAGCTGAATGCAGAGCGCCCCTAAAGATGGTAACAGGGAGTGCTATGCTCAAAGAAGCAGGGGTTGCCAGCTGTGACAGGCTAAAGGGATGAGGAGTTGTCTGCTGGATAGCAGCTGGTGAGCAGGATGCACTGCTGGGCAGGAGTCCTTCAGGAGTACCAGATGAGACGTGGCAGAAGGGAGAGTCGGGCCAGTAGTCATGCACAGAATTTCAGCCAGGAGTAATGCAGAAAGTAGAGTCAGGAGTCAGCCAGGATCATACACTGGTAATCGGGCAGCAGCGGAGTCAGAAGAACAAGCACGTTCATGGTAATTGAATTATTGCATAATAGTAATCCTCTTGTAAGTGTATTGAAGAATTGGAGCTCATTCACACTAGTGTGCGGCAATGCACTCTAAAATGTTAGCGTTAACACATGGCAGAACACCCACATACTGGCACTAATTTTATAAAAAAAAAAAATTTTTCTTAATAAAATTAAGTATTAATTGTAGTTGGAACTCTGCTTTAAAGTAGAACTACAGGCAGACCACCTTCTTGTTCTCTTTTGTATAGAGTAAGGGAAGGTTATAACCCCTGCCCGTTTCTTTTTGCCATCCGTCTCCCATTAGGGTGATTCACCTTCACTTCCTGTTCCATTGCCAAAACAGAAATCCCTTCAAATTAAGGGAATCTCTTGAGGACCCCTAGGTCACAAAAACTAGTGTCCCCCATTGGAAGATTTCCCCATGAAAAAAAATAAATAGGTTGACTCTTGCTAATGGGGCAGAGTCGGCAATATAACCTGACAGGGTTCTTATCCATCTCTACTCTTTCCAAAACTAAAGAAAAAAAATTAAAGTTTTGCTTTTTAACCACTTCAGATCCGCGCTATTGCCAAATGACGGCATTAGCGCGGACCTACATTTCCAGGACTACGTCTATTGACGTCGTCCTGGTTACGAGCGGCCTGCGCGCCCCCTGAGGGGCGCGCGCGGCGCGCTCTGTGATCGGCGAGTCCGTGAGACTCGCCTGATCACCGATCCGTGTAAGGGGTCGATCCCGACCCCTTATCACGTGATCAGCTGTCAGCCAATGACAGCTGATCATGTGATAGAACGGAGCCGGTAATCGGCTATTATTCCTCCTCGCGCTGACAGCGCGAGGAGAGAAAAAAAAAGCCGTTCACCGGCGGCCGTGATCGGGACATCAGTCCCGATCACGGCCATCAATACAAGGGACCACCTGCCACCTGCCTGTGCCCACCTGCCTCCCGCAGTGCCATCCTGAAGTAAAATAAAAGAAAAAGTAAGTGCCCCCCGTCAGTGCCCCCTGTCAGTGCCCACAGTGCCACCCACAGTGCCACCCACAGTGCCACCCAATCTGCCTCAAAGGTGCTGCACCCCAGTGCCGCCCATCAGTGCCCAGCAGTGCTGCCCATCAGTGCCCAGCAGTGCCGCCCATCAGTGCCCAGCAGTGCCACCTATCAGAGCCACCTATCAGTGCCACCTATCAGTGCCCATCAGTCCCATCTATCTGTGGTACCTATCAGTGCCCATCCGTGCCACCCATCCGTGCCACTTATCCGTGCCACCCATCCGTGCCATCTTATCTGTGCCCATCTTTGCCCATCAGTGCCGCCTTATCTGTGCCCATCGGTGCCGCCTTATCTGTGCCTATTAGTGCCGCCTTAACTATGCCTATCAGTGCCCACCAGTGCAGCCCATCAGTGCCCACCAATGCAGCCCATCAGTGCCCACCAATGCAGCCCATCAGTGCCCACCAATGCAGCCTATCAGTGCCGCCTAATCAGCGCACTTCAATGAAGGAGAAAAATGACCCGTTTGCAAAATTTTATAACAAACTATTAAAACATGATTTTTTTTTTTTTTTTTTTTTGCATCTTTTTTTGTTTGTTTAGCAAAAAATAAAACTCCGAGCTGTAACTAAATACCACCAAAAGAAAGCTCTATTTGTGGGAAAAAAATGATAAAAATTTCATTTGGGTACAGTGTTGTATGACCGCGCAATTGTCACTCAAAGTGCATCAGCGCTGAAAGCTGAAAATTGGTCTGGGACTGAGGGGGGTTTAAGTGCCCAGTAAGCAAGTGGTTAAAGAGAAGTATGTTTGATTGTTTTTTTTTTTTTTTTTTTTGCAGATTTATACTTATCTTGGCGAATGCAGCATCAGTCCACCGATGGGTCTAACACTGAGAATCTATGCTCAGGGAGCTGTGGGAACCGAGGGATCGGCTGTGTTAGATCGCTCGGTTCCCACAGTTCCCTGAGCATAGAGCTGCTGACTGTCAATCAACAGCTCTCTGCTCTGTCCCCTCCATGCTCACTGGAGTGCTAGGCTGTGGAGGGGCCGGGAGCTGAGCCAGGTGCATGTCCAGGCGTGTGGGTGGATCCCGACTCCAGTGTTATGATCTTTATTTGGAAATATCTCAAAGATATTGAAGGATCATCACGCTGTTTTCACAGACACTCACAATAGTGCATTGTGGAGTTTGCACATTGTGTGTAGTGTTTGCATAGACATTTTTGGCACATGCACTTAATATAGATTTATAATTTGTAATCACTATGCTGCACTTTATATGATATTTGCTCATATGGTCTTGTGTTGAGCTGTTTACATAAAAAAAAAAAAAAAAATTTGGGGTTTACTTTGATCACAATATCCTTCTGTGCACTTTAACCACTTCAGCCCCGGACCGTTTTGCTGGCCAAAGACCAAACCACTTTTTGCGATTCGGCACTGCGTTGCTTTAACTGACAATTGCGCGCTCGTGCGACATGGCTCCCAAACAACATTGACGTCCTTTTTTTTTCCCACAGAGATTTATTTTGGTGGTATTTGATCACCCCTGCGGTTTTTATTTTTTGCGCTATAAACAAAAATAGAGCGTCAATTTTGAAAAAAAAAAACGCATTATTTGTTACTTTTTGTTATAATAAATATCCCCCAAAAATATATAAGAATTATTTTTTTCCCTCAGTTTAGGCCGATACGTAGTCTTCTACATATTTTTGGTAAAAATAAATCACAATAACCGATTGTTGATTGGTTTGCGCAAAAGTTATAACGTTTACAAAATAGGGGATAGTTTTATGGCATTTTTATTAATAATTATAATTTTTTTTTTTACTAGTAATGGCAGTGATCAGCGATTTTTATTGTGACTGCAACATTATGGCGGACACATCGGACATTTTTGACACATTTTTGGGACCATTGTCATTTATACAGCAATCACTACTATACAAATGCAGTGATTCCTGTGTAAATGGCACTGGCAGTGAAGGGGTTAACCAGTGGGTGGCAGTGTAGGGGTTATGTGTTCTTAGGGGTGTGTTACTAACTATTGGGGGTTGGGCTTTCATTTAGTGAACACTGATCTCTGCTCCAATCACATGGATCAGAGATCAGCATCACTCGTTGCTAGGCAGAAAGGGGAGATGCTGTTTTACAATGGCATCTCTCCGTTCAGCCACCCCGTGAGACGATCACGGATATGCCCACGGCGATCGAGTCCGCGGGACCCGCGACTGGACTCACGGGGGCCCCGACCAGCACGCGAGCGCGCCAGCAGGGCACGATTAAAGATTGGATGTACCTGTACGCCAATATGCCTGCCGTGCCATTCTGCCGACGTACATCGGCGTGCGCCGGTTGGGAAGTGGTTAAGCGTATTTGCCCCTTTTGCACTTTATACTAGCCTATTTGTATTAAGACAGGCAGTGAATGCTATGTTTACACTACTTGGATGAGTTTTTTTACACTTTTGTGTGTATTGAACTTGAATTGGCCTCAAGTATTGGCACATCTATTCCACCTTACTTTTATTCCTTCTTTATTTCTTCTTTTCAACCCTTTTTTCCCCATTCCCCTCCCTTCTTCTTCCCTTTCTCCCTCCCCCCTTCCTTGTTCCCTTTTTCCTCTCTTTTTGCGCAGCACTACTTCATTTTTTAGTTCCGTTTTTGGGTTTGAATAACTCTTTTTAGTGCATGCAGCAATACCCCTTTCTCCTTTCTTTCACTTAACCGTCTGGTGCAGAGATACCACTATTTGATTTTAATGATCTTGTCAGAGCCTGGACCAGCTCTGTGACATCAGCAGGCAGCAGACTTCAGTCCGCTGTCTGCTGAAAACAGGTCACAGGAGTGTAAAACAAACCGCACTCCCGTGATCCATAGAGTCCAAGTACATTCAAATAAGCTTTGGCTGTGCTTCTCTCTCCTTTTTAATTAAACTTTTAAACAGCAAGAGTTGAGGATTATAAAATCAGTGCTGCACTTCCTTTCTTTAACCCTTTTCAACTTTTATTTTGTGAAACTGTATTTCACACAGCTGTTATAATGATGGTTTTATAAACTATTTTATTATTTTTTTCTATAGTTTAATTGGTGGATCTGACTACAAGCTGATTTATCGCCATTACGCCACGCTGTACTTTGTGTTTTGTGTGGATTCCTCTGAAAGTGAACTGGGAATTCTTGACCTCATCCAGGTAACTAACACCAAATTTTGTATGTGTAACAGAAGCTTACATCAGCCTCTGTCCATGGACTTCTCTATTCTTATCGCAGTAAGAGCTGTAAGTTGTGTATTTGTGGAATGGATTGTGTTTTTTGCGTTTGCTGTAATGCTCCAGTTTTTATAGCATAATAGGGTCTTGAGTAAAATTCCCTGCTGTATCAAAAGTGACACTTTAATTTTAAGTCATGAAAATATCTCTGATGGAGACGGTGGGCTTGGTTATTCTGTTGCAATGTACATATAGAAATTAGCATTGTCCAGCTGTGCATCCACCATGTAAAGTATACTCCTTAATTCCACATAAATGATTGCCCATTATAATAGTTAACATCTAATCTGGCACATCAGTTAGGCCTAATACAGCAATGTAGCAACAACAATCTCAATGGTAGAGAAAAGGCCAACTATACAAACAAGAGAAAAGGACATTTGGTGCAATCTTCTTGTATTCAAGTGATACCAAACCCAGGAGAGTAGGTTCACCTATACCTATGATGTGAGGTCCTCTTCTTCTGACATGGCTTTCTTTCAGGGGTGCCAGGTCAGGGGTACCAAGACCTCTTTTCCAGGCTGCCTGTTTGCAGTTGTTTCCTTAACTTGTCATATGGTAAAGACACACATGCGCATGCTCCATCTCTGAGATGAGCTGTGTGTGCCCATAGACACACAGGGGTTTATTTACTAAAACTGGAGAGTGCAAAATCTGGTGCAACTGTACATGGTAGCTAATCCGCTTCTAAGGCTGGCCATACATTATACAATTTTCTTCTATAGATTTCTTTAGATTTACCAAAACCATATAATATGGGGTCAAATCTAAACACTTTCATTTTTGTGCAATCAGGTAGGCCCTTCTACTATGCAGTCGAAGGTAAATCTAAAGGAAATTGAATAAGAAAATTGTATGGTGTATGGCCAGCTTAACTTCATCTTCAATGAAAGTGGTTGTACACCCTTTGACCTACAGGAAAGCCTAGATTAAGACTTACCTGTAGGTCCAAGAAATATCTACTAAACCTACACGGTTTAGGAGATATTTACTAAAAGACAGGCACTGCTGTTTACGGCGCACTATCGTCGTTAACCCTTTCATGACTAAGCCTATTTTTGGCATTTGGTGTTTACAAGTTAAAATCCATATTTTTTGCTAGAAAATTACTTGGAACCCCCAAACATTATATATATATTTTTTAGCAGAGACTCTAGAGAATAAAACGGCGATTGTTGCAATATTTTATGTCACACGGTATTTGCGCAGTGGTGTTTTAAACGCAACTTTTTGGGAAAAGGGACACTTTCATGAATAAAAAAAAAAACAAAACGGTAAAATTAGCCCAATTTTTTTGCGTAATGTGAAAGATAATGTTACGCCGAGTAAATAGATACCAAACATGTCACACTTTATAATTGCGCGCACTTGTAGATTGACGACAAAGTACGGTACCTAAAAATCTCAATAGGCGACGCTTTCAATTTTTTTTACGGTTACCAGGTTAGAGTTATAGAGGAGGTCTAATGCTAGAATTATTGCTCTCGCTCTGACGATCGCGGCGATACCTCACATGTGTGATTTGAACACCGTTTACATACGCGGGCGCGACTTCCGTATGCGTTTTCTTTGCTTCGCGAGCTCGCGGGGACGGCGGGCGCTTTAAAAATTTTTTATTTTTTTTAAATTTATTTTAAAATAACTAAATTGTTTAAAAAAAAAAAAAATGTATCACTTTTATTGCTGTCACAAGGAATGTAAACATCCCTTGTGACAGTAATAGGTGGTGACAGGTCCTCTTTATGGAGGGATCGGGGGTCTAAAAGACCCCCCACCCCTCCTTTACACTTCAATGTATTCAGATCGCCGAAAACTGCGATTCTGAATACCGGATATTTTTTTAAAACCGGCGCCATTGGCAGTCGAGTAAACGGGAAGTGACGTCATGACGTCGCTTCCGTGTTTACAATGAGGAGACTGGAACGAAGCCGATTATGGCTTCGTTCCAGTTCCTCCGCAGTAGCCGGAGGCGTCGGATCACTGATCGGTGCTCCCGATCGAGCGGGAGCACCGGTAGCAGCGGCGAGAGGCGGCGGGAGGGGGGGATGTCCCCTCCCGCTCCTCCGGCATAACAGCCGAGCGGCTTTTAGCCGCATCAGTTGTTATACCTGGATAGCCAATCGCCTGCTGCAAAAAACGGTACCGGGATGATGCCTGCAGGTGCGGGCATCATCCCGGTATAACCCCCGCAAGCCGAGTACACATATCTGCGTACGCTCGGCGGGAAAGGGTTAACAGCAGCGATGCATAGTAGCCCATTATGCCTTACCTTTGCAGGGAGGCAAAGAAGAAGTAAACCCATTAGGGTTTACTTCCTCTTTAAGCTTTGAAAAAAAACTGGAATCTGATTGGTTTCTATGCACAGCTGCACCCAAATTTGCACTTTCCTGTTTTAGTAAATCCACTCCATATTGCCAGCAAGCCATACTACCTTCACATCCCCCCCCCCCAGCAGTTTTCCTGATGGCTGCAAGAGCCTATCTCTTCTCTATCCTCAGTGTCTGCTGAGGAGCGGCGCTGAACCTGGTGGCTGTGACAAGGAAATTCACAGTAAAAAAAAAAAAAAGAAGTAGCCTTTAGAGCTTCTAAAAACAAGATGTCTTGTAAAGTGTAATAGAAGATAATGCAAGCTCAAAATTTTCCATCGAGAAAATACTGTATTTCGTAATAGAGGGTAAACCGTGTGCACGTGTTATACGCCAATATTATTATTTATTTTTAACAACGGGGGGCGGGGTTTGGGTAGTCTGCCCTGGGTGCCACACATGGGGGTGGGGGTGTCAGGCCGGCCATCCCGCCTCTCCTGGCCCAGTGACAGCACTGCCAGCATAGTCTGAAGTTAGGAAAAAATCACTTGCCAGCCCCTTCTCATACACTGATCCTCCTGTGCCATTGTCATTTTTTAAATGGATGCCTCTGAATTCCTCATTAAGTCAGTTTTCCTCCTCCCGATCCTCCTCTGAGTGTAGCTTTAGATTGGAGGAGGAGAGCGGTTATGTGACAGTCCATGAAAATCAGAGGAGAGCAGTCACATGACCAAGTCCATTAAAGAACACAGCTAATGAGGTATTTAGAGGCTTCGATATACAAGAGAGAGTGAGCGATATACGGAGGAGCAGTGTAAGAGAAGGGGAGGAGGTTTAATGTAAAGGGGCTGCATATTGTGCACTGGCTGTGGAAAGCTTTTTTCCTCTTAAAATTATGGTGCGTGTTATACGCCGATTAAAAATTTGTTACTTATCTGGATTGCCCATATAAACAGTAATCTGGTGTTCAGCCAGTGGAAAAAGTTTCATAACTGCTCTAGTTAAGGAACATCAAAGCACCAACCCATAATTGGGATTGTATTGACAAAGCCCCAAAAGAACACCAATGACTCAAAATTGAAACTGCAGTTAAACGGCCAGGTGGGCATTTTGTCCTTCTGAATAGACGTTCCTAAATGTCCCTCAGAAGGAGTGTCACATCTCAGATCGGCAGGAGGGCTCTGTAATTGGCCGCCCTGATCACATGATGGCTGTGTCCAATCAGAGCCATCATGTAATGTAAACCGAGAGCCATTGCCAGGTGACACGGAGAAGGAAGACGAGTCTCCTGCAGATCTGTCCGTGTATAGGCTTGCTTGTTCCTCATAGAAAATTACAAGCTGACAGCCGCAAAGGCTACTAGACTTTGTTGTTTTCCATTCACAGAGTGCTGTGAATAAGTGATGTAAATGGGTGGGCAGAGCTCCACATGCCCAGGTGTTTTTTGTTTTTTTGTTTTTTATTTTATTTTGACTGCTAGTGGGTGGAGAAAATCCCCTGCTTCTTGGTACAGCAGGCATCAAGGTGGTGCTGGGGGCTGGTGCATTCATAATCTTATCGTACATCCAAAATGGGAAGCTATATGTAACCACAATCTTAAGGGTCAACAAGTGTTAATCTTGAAAAATGTTCACCAGCAACTAGACCCAAAAATAGAGATGCCAAGCCTTGCTCCATGGTTGCACTCCACATAATCTCCATGTGATACAGTACCTGGATAACAGTCTGTCCTCGCTCTGGCCATGGCTGGTTGTCCACCATCCAGTGGCTGGTTTCGGGAGCTTACTACTTGCCAATATGTAAAGCCCCATACACACTATCAGTTTTTTTGCTGAGTTTTTCCTTCAGATTTACCAAAACCATATAATATGAGGTCAAACCTTAGGAGTTTCGATGTGTATGCAATCAGGTAGGCCCTTCTACTACGTGGTTTTGGTAAACCTGAAGGAAAAACCCAGCAGAAAAACTGAAAGTGTGTATGGGGCTTAAGTGAACCTTTTGACTTTATTAGAAATAACACCTTCTAATTCAATACACTTTTGTGCTCTTTGATGTTCCTTAACTAGGCCAACTGTGTAGATTTCACCACTGGCTGAACACCAGATTGCTGTTTCCCTCTACCACGTTAATTTGCATGTTCTCAATGGAATTTTTTGTGAGTGCAATTATTATCACACATTTCAAGGTGTCACGCTTAATGCACTAGAGGTGTCGTCGTCGTCTTCTTTTTTTTTTTTTCTTTTTTTTTTTTTTTGCAGTGTACAGAATAGTTTGACACCCCTTCATTGAATTTTTATCTAATAAATTTAGGAGACCCATTTTAAGCCAGCCATAGATGGATCGAAAATTCAGCAGGGGCCAGCCAACAATTGATCAATGTATCGGCAGGCTGATTGTACCCAGGTTAATCCATCAATCAGATTTTTCTACGTGCGATTACTCACCTGTGGTGTAAGGAAAGAAAATCAATGAATCTATGGCTTGCCTTCGACTACTGTAGATAAATATCAATGACCGGGGTTCTGCATGGAGGGCTTGACTATATTTGTTAGATGATAGTGGAGTGAGAGAGATATTCTAAATTTATATTGTCAATGTAAACCTGAGGGAAGTGTTTGACTGGGATTTATATAAGCATATAAAGTGCTATGTGGTGGATTGGGGTAGATGAGGGGCATGTGGCCAGGATAGGGCCACTGTATTAGGCCCATTTTCACATGACTGTTCCAATCTGGTCCACCTGTCAGTTTTTCAGGCAGACCTGATCTGACGGTACATTCATCTCTATGGACCTTTTTTTAAACACAAAGCTGCACTAAAACATTCATCTAAATTGTGAAAGGTGTGTGTGTGTGTATATATATATATATATATATGTATGTATATATATATATATATATAGTGTGTGTGTGTAATAAATATCTTTTAAATAGTCCGCAGCAGACATTGACACCACCGTTTGTGGAAAGGTATGAAGAAGATGTATTTCACTTAGTAAAGTTCTCTTGTGATGCAAGCTGTTCACACCACACCATAAGAACATTCCTCCACCACATAAAATGCACGCTTACCAAATAGCAAGTGTTAAACCGCTTGTGGCATAATACCCTGCCAGGGTCTTTGTCTTCATGGGAGAAGTCTGATGGCAACTCGTATCCAGGCACGCTGCTCAGAGGTGAAGCAAGGATAGATGGTCTCAGCTCTTTCCAGAAGGATGACCCAAAATAGAAGAACTCACCATAGTATAAAACCAACAGTATATTTATTATAAAAAAAGAATGCACTTGCATCTAGTAGCATGTAAAATGGCATGTGTGGAAAAAAAAAAGCTGTCTGGCTAATGCAAACGCCCGGATTGTGACAGCTCAATGATATCAGCACATTCTTCTCTGACGCGTTTTGTCTCATCTGACTTTTTCCTTGAGTTGACCTCTGGTCTGCTAAAGACAAAAGGAAGGGGATTTTCCCCCTTCTGTGTAGGTGAATCAGATTGGAGGTAGTCATGTGCAAACAGACAGCTGGTTTGTTTACACCCGACCACCCATAGAGCAGAGCAGACTGGCGTGTGCTCCCTGTGCATAAACGGAGCTGACAGGGACCTGTCATGTGCTCTGCTCAGCTCAGTAGGGGAACAACGGACAGATCCCCCGCTGAGCAAAGCAGATAATGTCCCATGTGACAGGGGCCTTGTTGCAAAGTTGTTGTATCGACAGAAGGAAAGGGAGTCCTAATGAGCAAAACAGAAGAGGATCTGCCAGGTGCAGTGATCAGGACATGAAAGTCTTGCATTGCTGGGAATATACTATTCACCTGCTTTCTGGCCTGAGCCGTAGTTTAGAAGCGGATTCATACTATTTTCCTGACAGTAGAAAACCCCTTTGTGGAGAAACCCAAGAAAAACCTGCTATAAATTATTATTTTTTATTCCAAAGTCAATAAAACACATTGAGCGATCTCTGTAGAGATCACTGAACATAACAGAGTAGCTATATTTTGTAGTATTTTTGATTTTATCAACAAAAGCAGCAATAAGGACATTAATGGTACTTAATATCCTGACCGTTACCCACTTAAGCCCTGGAGCACATCGGCTGGCAAAAGACCGGACGGAGCACTTTTTGCGATTCGGCACTGCGTCGCTTTAACTGACAATTGCGCGGTCGTACGACGTAGCTTCCAAACAATTGACATCCTTTTTTTCCCCCCCCACAAATAGAGATTTGTTTTGGTGGTATTTGATCCCCTCTGCGATTTTTTTATTTTTTTTTTTTATTATTTTTTTTTATTTTTTTTTGCTCTATTAACAAAAAAAGTGACAATTTTGAAAAACATTTTTTACTTTTTGCTATAATATCCCCAAAAGATACATAAAATTTTTTTTTTTCTCAGTTTAGGACAACACGTATTCTTCTACATATTTTTGAGAAAAAAAAATCACAATAAGCATTTGGTTTGCGCAAAAGTTATAGCGTCTACAAAATAGGGGATAGTTTCATGGTATTTTTATTAATAATGTATTTTTTTACTAGTAATGGCGGTGATCAGCGATTTTTTTATTTTTTTATTTTTTTCCCCTAGGCAGAACGGGGGGCTTGTTTACATCAGCATTTCCCCGTTCTTCCTCTCCGTGGGACGATCGCGGGTATCGGTCGGACTTACGGAGCTCGCAGTGGGCACCCCTGCTAGCCAAGCCTCACGAGATCACATACAATATCATGGTTTTGCTCAGCGGAGCCAACCTGCTGCCGTAAACCTGCAGCGGCTGGTCCGCAATCGGTTAAAGCAGTATTAAGCCCAAAAACAAACATTTATTTTATTACAGCCTACCAATTCTTAGCCCACATACACTCGGAGATTTTGCCAACCAAATCCGTCGGATTTTGCCCGTCGGATTTAGTCCGACGGATTGTGTCCGAGACTGTTGCATACACACGGTCGGGCCAAGTTGGCGAAAAATCCGATCTTTCAGAACGTGATGACGTAATTTCGGTACGATGGGACTACATTCAGGCTAGTAGCCAATAGCTTTGATGTAGGAATTTGATCTGAGCATGCGTGGCACTTGGTCCGATCAAAATGCTCTACACATGATCGGATTAGGTCCGTCCGGCCCAGTTGGTCGGGAAATATTTCCAACATGTTGGAAAATTGGGACGGACGGAATCAGTCCGATGCATACCACACACAGTCGGATTATCTGACGACACGGTCCAATAGGACACATTCCGACAGATTCTCCGACCGTGTGTACAAGGGCTTAGACTGACTCTTGGCTGCATTCGTTTTCGTTTTTAGGCCTTCTTTCTTCTATTCTCATCTGTTAATCTGACCAATAATTTTAGTTTTTCAACAGAACATGCTGTTTTGTAGTTACAGGGACGAGACAAACCATTTACCACTGACAGAGGTGTTTAAATCATCAGCTTATGTAAAAAGTTATCCCAAAAGGGATAAAAAACAGTCTGCTGTAACTGCTTATAAAGTATTAGCTGGAGTTTGGCTTTAATTTGTTAGATGTACTAGCAGATTTAAATACACTAACACCCCCCTCCCCCAGACTGAGAGTGCTGCTGTCCAAAGATGCCACTGTGCTTCTTCATCCAAAGTTGGAGGCACTCTAATACAGGAGGAGCGTTACTGGCCAGATCACCAAGTGAAAATGTGGGGGGAAAAAAAGCCTAAAGGAAAACAAATGCAGCCACCACATCTAATAGGTTGGATTTTATGGACTTTTTTTCAACCTTACCTACTATGTAATGATTGGTAAGCTGCAAAATATTACATTTTGATTTTGGGTTTTATACCACTTTAAATACTCCGTTACTGAAAAATGTGTTCACATCTCTGTAATATAACTCCAGTGTAAATAGTAAATAGTAAATGCAGGAATAGGCCAAAGCTGGCCATAAACTTTACATCCAATAATGAACAGAATCGCTGACTGCTGTCACCTGACATCCCATACAAATCTATATATTACATAGAGCCCTGAATGTAATAGTTGTGTGAAAAGGACAAAGAATTCCATGCAAAATTTTCACTGCTGGGTGGAATTTGCCTTTAAATGTGTTTTTGTTTATTGTTCTGTCTGTAAAGTTTAAAGGCGTCGCACCAAAGACGTGCCTGCAGCAATTTTGGAACCACACCGTATCGTACCGTGCGATCCATTTCTGGCAAAAGCATCGCATTTGCATCCTGGGTTTGGGGTGTCATTAAGATTGCACTGACACCCACAGCAGATCACAAATGGCAGTTTGGGGAACACACAAGGATCGCTCTGTTTCCCATACAGCATCAGTGTGAACCTAAGCTTAAAGGGACGCTAAAGGTTTTTTTTATTTATTTTTTTAATAACAAACGTATCATCCTTACCTCCACTGTGCAACTCGTTTTGCACAGAGTGGCCCCGAACCTCCTCTTCTGGGCCCCCCCCCTCCCGCGGCTCTCTCGTCTCCTCCCCACATCAGATAAGCCCCTAGGAGAAGCTCTCTCCGGGGGGGGTTACCTTGCAGGCACACTCCCGAGTCCAGCATTTCGCGTCCGTAGATGCAGGACTTGGCCTCGTCCCCCAGCGGCCGTGTCATTGGATTTGATTGATAGCAGCGCAGCCATTGGCTCCTGCTGCTTTCAATCTATCCAATCAAGAGCCGAGAACCCCCTGCAGAGAGAGAGCGCGTCCCTGTGGGACAAGTTCGAGGGCTCAAGTAAGTAAAGCGGGGGGTGCGGGGCCGGTCACTGACAGGATGCATTAAGGTGAAAAAACACGAACCTTTAGTGTCCTTTTAATATGTAAACCCTCACCTTGTAAAATAACCCATTTTATCTTAAAATAGAAATGAAAGGCATACATTTGTGTATACATATAAAAGGGGGGGGGGGGGGGTTTATAATGTTTATAAGTGATCACATTCCTTCTGTTCTCAGCTGCGGAAGGAGAAACCGCATAGTACTGATCTTCCCAGTGAATGGCTGTGCAGATTAGGGGGTGGTGTGAGTAAAAGTCTGATCATTGGAGGAGAGCACACCTAGAGAACTAACCACGCTGTGCTCTCCTGCTTAGTGTGGTTATGTTTTAATAGGAAAGCAGAGGGACTGGCAGGAACAGCAGGGACTCCACACAAAGGAAGCAATACAAAGAGAACAGGATACTGTCTCATACAAGTACATGGTACAGCAGGCACATATCGGGAATATGAAGTGTTGGGTTTAGATATTCTTTAAGTAACTCAAAAGAACTGTACACGTTATCCCTAGAAAACCTGTACTGTTCATTATGTGTAATAACCAGCAGGGGGAGTGCGTGTACAAGGTAACGACTCCATTTGAGAAGCTAGAACTATTCCTGATAACTAGACATTGTGAAGCCTTTCACTGGCATTATCTATAATTGGAACATTAAGGCTGGGTTCACGCCTAAATCGGATGCGGCTCACAGCAGGGGTCCGGTGCATCCCTGTTCTGTTTCAGGGATGAATTTTTGCCAGAATTCAGACCTGAAACTGAGCCAGAGACTCACAGGACCCCTGTACAATGTGCTCCACAGCCGCCATGGAGATATGTAAACCGGATCCATTGAGAGCCGGTCACCATCTCCTGTCATGTGAATTGAATGCAGAGAAACACTCATCCAATTCGCACTAGTGTGAACCAAGCCATATCCCAAAAAAAAAAAAAAAAGGGGGGGGGGGGGGGGGGAGGTACACCACACCACCTCTCCATATACAAAACTTGTGAACACTACATAGGATGGACTTCAGGTGTCTCATCAAAAAACAAGGACACAGGAAAAAACTGTTTAAAAATAAAACTACATGACAGACTCCTTCACTATTAGCAGCAAGTAATCTACTCCTGTTGGTGAATTTACTCCATATAGTCTGACACATTCATATATTGGTACACATCTGACACAATATTTTACATATTTTCTTTAGTATATAATGTTGTCTCAAGGATCGAGCTGGTGTTCTGCGAGACAATTTCTTAATGCAGAACTTTACCCATAACGACTTGATAAAAAATGTATGTACATTCCACATTAATAATTATACTACTGATATTAGTGTGTGCTGTAAACTGCCTCCAGCTTTGTTTCTGTTTTCTTCTTGCTGGAGGCCGCCATTTTCCTGAAGCCCAGAGCCACTGAGCAGCAGTAAATGTTTAGGCTGACAACAGATTGGCCTCTACATTTTTGGCACTGATATTGGCAAAAAATAGAAAGCAACCGAGCATGTGCAGAGCAAGGTGAGACCGGGAATTACTGGAATTTAACCAGTATATACACTTATTGTTAATGGTTTTTATCTGTACCTGCAAAAGGGGCCAGCCTGACGTGATCTATCATGACTTTTTTTTTGATTAAAGTTCCACTTTAGGACGAGTATAGTTTTGATTAAATGTTATTTTTTCTGGAAATTTTCAATGTGAATGGGACGGACTCTGCTATCTATTATTATTATTTTCTGCTGCCTGTACTACTTTATTTGGTGGTTATTTTTTAAATTCAGGGCCATATGGCCTAGTGTGTTTTATTAACCAGTTCCCGACCGGCGCATGACGATGTACGTCGGTAGAATGGCACGGGCAAGCAAACTGGCATACAGGTACGTCCAGTTGAAAAATGATTAATAAAAATGCCATAAAACTATCCTCTATTTTGTAAACGCTATAAATTTTGCGCAAACCAATCAATAAGCGCTTATTGTGTTTTGTTTTTTTACCAAAAAATATGTAGAAGAATACGTATCAGCCTAAACTGAGGAAAAAAATGTTTTTAATATATTTTTGGGGGATATTTATTATAGCAAAAAGTAAAAAATAATGCGTGTTTTTTTTTCTTTTTTTTTTTTTAAATTGTCGCTCTTTTTATGTTTTATAGCGCAAAAAATAAAAACCACAGGGGTTATCGAATACCACCAAAAGAAAGCTCTATTTGTGGGAAAAAAAGGACGTCAATTTTGTTTGGGAGACACGTCACACGACCGTGCAATTGTCAGTTAAAGCGACGCAGTGCCGAATCACAAAAAGTGGTCTGGTCTTAAAGTGGTTGTATACCCTTTTTTTTTTTTTTCTTTTACTTTAACCTACAGGAAAGCCTATAATAAGGCTTACCTGTAGGTAAAAAAAAATATCTCCTAAACCTGTACGGTTTAGGAGATATTCCCCTCGGTATGCGCCGCTGACTGCAGCGGCGCATGCGCACAAGTGGATTCTCGGCTGAAAATCCGGCAGTGGCCGACCGGCCGGAAAGAAATCTCCCGCGCGTATGCACGGGAGTGACGATATCACTCACAGCGCCGGAGCCGCGTTACCCGGAAGAAATGCCGAGGGAGCATGTCAGCTCCCTCGGTGTGGATCGGGCCAGATGTCGGGCCCTCGTTCTAAGGTAAGTATTTCATAATGAGCTAGTATGCGGTGCATACTAGCTCATTATGCCTTTTTGCTTTGCAGGTGGTAAAAAAAAATAAAAAACATTAGCGAGTTTACTACCGCTTTAAGCCAGAAAAATTGTCTGGTCTGAAAGTGGTTAAATAAAATAAATTAATAATAATAATTTTTTTATATAAAATATATATGTTTTTTTTTATTTGAACATACAGTCCTCATGTATACTACAGTTCTTCTAAATGCCTTTCTTCTTTTTATTATGCATCTCCAGAAGCTCCTATGATGTATAGTATTTGCCAACATCTATAAATGAGCAATGATTGTGAATACTTAGTTGTAAACTTGTGTATAGATCTGAACTATCTATATTCATGTGTCTCTTGTATATTAAAATACATTGTAAAGTCATTCACAAATCAAATATTAGTCAAAGAATAACATGAAGATATTGCGGTTTCCCTGCTATGGGTACTGAAAATATATAAAACTCTAGGTTGAAATTAAGCCCTGATTCACCTCACACTATAGGTGGTTTGCACAGGAATCGCACCACATTCCTGTGCAGATCACATACGATTCTTTGTGCTGCGATTTGAGCCCATTCATTTTGGATGGCTCAAATCGCACTGCATTCACAGGACTCCCACTGGTCTGGTATTTACACCCATGCGATCCGGTGCAGACCAACGTACTGCATTTTGCAGCCTACTTTTGGAGTGTCGTTAACCTTAAATTGAACACGGTGCGACTGCTGTACGGTGCAGGAAATGCACTGGAATCTCTGCATTTCTCACATCTGTGTGAACCAGTGCGCAATTTTCTTTTTCTGTATTTATAGTTTTCCCCCAGTAGGTTGTATTACAATCATAAATACCTTTTTATGTTTGTGTACTGGTTTCATTTTTTAGAGAGCTATAAAAGTAATTCTAGCATGCCCTTTGCCTGAGGGAAGCTGCAATGCAGACGATATACATTATAGTTGGAAAAGCATATTCGGTTCAGTTCAATTCCTGAAGATATCTAGTTCTTCTTTCAGCAGATAGACATTAGATGAGGAGTCTGATTTGTCTACTTTTGGCAGCCTTAAAGCGAACTTAACTGTATCTGACAACCAAACTGAAAACACTTTTTTTTTAACTCATTTTTAATATTTAGAGCAAATTCACCCATCCATCCATCCATCCATGCCTCCATTCTTTATTTTGTTAAGAAAATACTGCTAAAAACACCCCGTTAGCATTTTTTTAGCTGTGGTTATCTTGAAGTCTGGAGGGTGTGCTTAGCTGGGAAAGCCCGTCCTCTAGATGAAATGAATGCCAATGAAGACTCCTGGGGTGTATGACCTTATTTTGGGCCAGGGCAGAAACCAAAAAGCAACTAAAAATAAAATAAAGTTTAAAACAAATAAATATAATTTACTGCTAGCAATCGTAAATGGATAGAAAGGTATAAGGATTGAAAATAGTTATTGTTGACTGAGAGAATTTAGTGCCACTTTAAGCTGGCCATACACAATCAAATTTTGTCTGATTTCTGATATATCGGCCAAAATTTGAGCAGTGAGTGGTCCAGTTGGCACTCTACTGCCAACATCCTTTAATCCAAAGGTGAAAATACCAAATAATTCTTGGACAAACAGTGACTGCAGTCACTGTTTGGAAGTGCCCCCTGTATCATGATAGCCGCCTGTCAGAATAAAATAGCCTCAGCGAAAGATTTGTCCAACAGATCTGTTTAGCAGTTTTATCTGTTAGTAGATCTATTAGTCTATGGCCAGCTTTAAGACCAGTACACCTTGTTATTTATTTATTTTTGCTCAGCCCACCCCTGAGGAGCTCAGGAGGAGCTTGCTGTACTGCAGCTGTTATTAAAGAAATCTCCCCACTGAGCTATTGTGTTCTGACGGGGGTGCGCGCCCCCCCCTCTTGCCACAACACACCGGTCAGTGCTTAGTCATTGGCTTCCAGTGCTGAACGAATGGAGATTGGCTTGCTTGCTAGAAGCCAGGCGTTAAGCCAGCTACTGCCAGGCAGGCTGTTGTACACATGGGCCAAATGTTTCTGTTGAACCGGCCGATATTCAGCCCGTCTGTACCAGCCTTAAGGCCGGGTTCACACTGGTACAACAAACGCTCCAACATTGGGAGCTCATGTCGCATGACTTGTGAAAATCAATGTTTCCCTATGGGGAGCCGTCTTAACTGGTCCAACACAAGTCGGTCCGAAAATGCTCCCTGTACTACTTTGGTCCGACTTTGATCCTACTTCAGCCCATTGACTATCATCGAAGTAGGATCAAAGTCGGATCCTTGTCCTAACCATCCGACTTTGGCATCCGACATTGTATTATTTCCTATAGCCCCTCCCATTGTGTGTTTTAGTTTTGATTGGTCAAAGGACAAGTTGTACTATTTGAAAAGTCAGATCAAAGTAGTATTCTGTTAATGAAAGTCGGATGAATATAGGACCAATGTAGGACTGATGTAGGACTGATGTGGCAGAGCAAAGTAGAATGAAAGTCGTACTACTGTCGTGTAGTATAGTGTGAACCCGGCCTTAGACAATCCACCACATCTGTTTTTCGTCAGTACAGGAAGCTTTATCTAATCCCTCAACATGATTGGGTAGTAAGAGTGTCTGCAGGGAGTGTTTGTTACCCTAAAGCATCTTCTACAGTGCTTGTGGTGTATAATGTGGCCCCTTCTATCACCTAAAAAACCTTGCTGGTCCTGCCTAGCTATACCCTCCCCCCTGTAAACTGAACGCAGTTTATCGTGGCAGCTGAGCCCTGACACCAGGGTCAATTTACGTGCCTCCATCATCCGTAGCCTTGCTCTGTCCTTCCCTGCCCCCTGCCGCTATTATAACTACAATAAAAATATCCCATCTCCTCTGTAACCTAACAATATGTGTTCTATATAAAAGCTACTGATCTGTACCTATAGCACAGCGTCTCCTGGCGCTCACGTGACTCCTCGGCTCTCCTCCCTCTCCTTCTCCCCTCCTCCCCGAGTGATGTCAGCGGGATTGCATAGCCCCCTCCTGCTATAGTTGTCAGCCAGGCAGAGTTGAGAGCCAAGGAGTCGCGTGAGCGCAGGGAGATGCTCCGATATAAGGTACAGATCGGGACACAACGTTGTGTTACAGAGGGGGTGGTATGTTTTTATTGTATTGGCTCCTTAAAGTGGTTGTTAAGCCAATAGAAATGCCTACAATAAAATTGGAAATAAGTGGCAATAAAGTTAGCCATAGAACTCTCGCATTTCGGCCAGTTCCAATCCCCTAAACCCCCCCCCCCCCCCCCTTTATTTTATTAATTTCTATTTTTTATTTGCCCATATCCTCTTTTTGTTATCGAACACTTTTTTTATTTTTTTTATTGTATTGGCAGGTAAAGGGATCTATCATTACAGTGACTGCTGTGAATTAGACATTTCGGATTGTAGTGTCGGTAGTAAGTTTTTTATTTGTATGTTGAATTGAACATAAAGGGCACAATATCCTTTACATGTTCTAATTTCCTACGAATTAGAAACTTCATCCCAGGAAATGATGGCTAATTATAGAAGTGTCTTTAAAGTATAATGTTATCGTTTTGATAAGCCGCCTTTTTGCTGATAAAAGGCACTGAATCTAACAAGCTCCCGGCTATCGGCACAGCACCTCCTTCCTGCGGGTAAAATAAGAAGACATTGTAATTCATTGCCAACATTTGTGCTGTCTGATATACAATAAGCCCTTTGTTTGGAGGACAGGAGTTTTAATTTAAACCTATTTAGAAACTTTTTAAAATGTTGTTTCTATCTTACTTCTCAAGTGGCCAATACTGAAAATGATAAATTTGGCCTGAAAAGCTTTTTCTGCTTAATTGTTTAATGTTGGGATGTAAATGAGTGCATAAACCTTGACTTTGAGCCTTTTTATTGTGCTTATGCTATTACCTGTGTCCGGTGATTAGAGTTAAATGGGATTAGACTATGACCCCCTGCCCTAACATTGAGATCAGCGATTAGGTTGGTGTAAACGACAGTGAATGTTCTATAGATTATATAACGGTAACGGGGTTAATATTTGTAAAGGCCCTGCATCCCCCCCACCCACTTTTTTTTCTTCTCTCGTTTCTCCTATGACTTTCATTTTCCTGAGTGATTGAATATCAGCAAGGTTACAAGCAAGATAATCCTATCAATACAAATACCATTGGTGCTACGCACAAATAAATATGAGTGTACCAATGTAAATGCATGTGAATCACAAAATATCAAGCAAGATAGGGGGACGGCCCCCCCGCCCGAACTCTCGGATCAGTGCTCTCTGCCATTGATTGGGAGTCAATCGGCTGCTGGTTTTTCAGCATGCAAGCTCAACAGAATGGCCTGCTCTGTTTAGTGGATTTGCACAGAGCAGCCCTGATCCTCCTCTTCTCGGGTCCCTCTTTTGTGATTTTGACCCTCCCTCCCGTTGAGTGCCCCCACAACAAGCCGCTTGCTATGGGGGCACCCAAGCTGAGTCGCAGCTCCCTGTATCCATTCAGACACGGAGTCGCAACCTGGACCCCCTCTCCCCTGATTGACTAGCTGACTTTGACAGCAGCAGAAGCCATTGGTGCAAATGCTTTGTCTCAGCCAATCGGGAAGGAGAGTCTCTGACGGCTGAAACACTCGTGGACACAGAGGGACCTCAGGTGAGTATGGGGGGGGGGGGGTTAGTGGTAAATAATGACTAAGCACTAACATTTGCGCGAAACGCGTCTACCTGTTTGTCCCCCACTCCATCTGTCAACCATTTGTCATATGAAGCTTTGATAAAAGAATTTTTGGAAGGGCAGCCATCCTGAATTATTACTTCATGTTACACAGCATGCAAGCTGGGCTAGCACCTGACAAGTGTGTGTGTGTGTGTGTGTGTGTGTGTGTGTGTGTATATATTAACCAGAGGCTCCCTCACCTGTAGAGGCTTTCCTTGTCTCATATATGTATGAGGGGCTGAGGGGGGCTGTTGCAGAAAGGCTTTTTAGCTTAATGGATAGAATTCATTAAGATAAAAAAACCTTCTGGCTTTACAAGTCCTTTAAGCCTGGTACACACAGCCTGCTGGGTTGAACAAAACCCAGAACACACCAGTCAATGCTTTCAGCCACTGGCTGATCAGGTGCCAATCGGCAGGCATTTTTTGGGCATGCCCCTTCGACAGAAGCCAGCCAAAAGGATGGCTTCTATTGCATCAGCTGCCATAAACACAGGCCCAATGTCGGACAGTTTCTATTGGACCGCCGGATATGCGGCCCGTGTGTACGGCCCTTAAGTGTTTTTTACCTTAATGCATTATATGCATTAAGGTAAAAAAAAAAAACGCCTGTGCCACAGAGTACCTCCCTTTTTATATTTACCTGAGCCCATTCTTGGTCTAATGCTGTGCATGAGAGCAGTGTCTCTCTCCTCTTCTCCCCCCCCCCCCCTCACAGGCTTTGCTGCAAGCAATAGGAGCCAATGGCTTCCGCAGCTGTCAATCAAAGCCAGTGATGAGGGAGCGGATGGCAGGGTCATGTTCCACTGTCTGTGTCAATAGATGCAGACAGCGAGGCTTGGGAATGAGCATGCGGGTGGGCCCCATAGGAGTTTTTCTATGGGTTACCACTGAGAAGAGCAGGACCCAGGAGTGAGAAGGGAAGGATCAAGGTTGCTCTCTGCAAAGCACAGAGCAGGTAAGTATACCATGCTTGTTTGTAAAGCTTTAATCTTATTATTTTTTTCATCTCTTTAAAGTTTTTTAGTTGATCTTTAACCTCCCTGGTGGTACGATTATTTCTGATTTTAGGTGCTGAAAGCGGTACCATTATTTTGCATGGAAATTTGGTGTTTTATATTGTAGGCCTGCAATTCTTAGGAATAACTCTCTTAAATCTGTTCAAACCAGAGTCTAGTAGACATTCTGGGTATGATAAAGTTTATAATATAATAAATAACTATAAATAATGATAACAAATAATAATAAAAATGATTCAATAATGTACTCAAATCCAAAAACACAGAAATTTGCTCAGTTGCAGAACTGTTGCTGTCATTAGATTTAGCGTTTGATGACAGATCTCCCCACAAAACGCTATCGCTCAATTGTGCAAGTGATTTCTAATTTATTATCGCTGTTTTCTAGTTGGCCTAAAATCACTTTTGACATAAAGGGCCACTTTTTGGTTGCTATGGACAATCTCCAAATTCCAGTCAGAAAAAACAGTATTTATAATATAAAAGTGCATGCAGGGCACTGGACAGACCACTAGGGACAAAGGGGGTGTGTCTTTTTTTTTTTTTTTTTTTACTGCAGTCTGTAAGATTACAGTACTGTGTGTGTATTGTGTATTTTTACTTTTTTGAATTTGGTGCCGATCTATGATCCTGTGCGTTGTAACGTCGCAGGGAACGGAGCTCAGCGGCACTCGGGCACTGTGTGAATCGAGCGGAGGACAGCTCGCACACACAGCGGGGGGACATGGATCCAGGGGACAAGGTAAGTAAGTCTCCCTGTATCCAGCGATGCGATCCCGAGTCTGGCTCGGGGTTACCACTTGTGGTACTGAAATCCCAACCCGAGCCAGACTCGTGATCAAAACCAGGGAGGTTAAATGAAGGTGATAGGAGGAGCTGTGTTTGGCATGAATCAGGTGATTCTGTTTCTAGCATCTCCTCACCACTTGTTTGGGTTAAAACATATCTAAATGCAAGAACAAAATGTACAGGCATATCCCACTTTTAGGTACACACTGAGGTTTATTTACTATAGCTGGAAAGTGCAAAATCAGGCTCACTTCTGCATAGAATCCAATGAGCTTCCAGGTATTATTACCAAAGCTTAATTGAACAAGCTGGAGTTAGAATCTCAGTGGTTTCTATGCAGACGTGAACCTGATTTTGCACTTTCCGGCTTTAGTAAATAAACCCCATTGTGTATTTAAAAGTGGGTTATGCAAGTAATATATTGCAGTTTACCAGTTCTTAGATGTGGTGGCTGCATTTGTTTTCCTAGCAGCACTGAGATATGACAAAGCGTGTAAACCGCGATTTTAGTTGTTTGTCATGTAAAATGCTTTAGCAAACTAAATGTCTTCCAGTTTATACTTGATTTAAAGTGGAACTAAACTCTCTTAATCAACATTAACTATTTTAAAGAGGTAGTAAATGGCAAAAAAGAAAACAAAAAATGATTCTCCTTGCAAGTTAAGAGCATAGTGCAATAGAACACATTGCATACTAGCATATTGGGAAAGACTTGCCTGAAAACAAAGCCCTGTAGCTGAGCGCTGCCACGGCTCCCATATTCACCCAGTCTTCCTTCCGGTTTCACAGGCTGTGGCCATTTCGACTGGCTGACGTCCCTCCTGCGCATGCACGTGGGAGTCACAGCTGCAGCACGGCTCCCGCTATGGACGGCACACCCTCCACTGAGAGCGCAGTATGTATGCACCATTGACTTCAACCGGTGCTGGTAAAGTAAATATCTCCACGTTTAGGAGATATTTACTGTACCTACAGGTAAGCCTTATTATAGGCTTTACTCATAGACCTAAATCATTCAAGGGCTTTACTACCATGTTAAGCCTTATGCTGCTAGCCTTTGTAAATGGATAGGAAGGTATAATATAATTGCTTGTTTCAAACTGCTTTTTTTTTTTTTTTTAATTGCTTCGCGGTTTCTGACCTAGGCCAAAATATGCCGTACAGTACAGGAGACTTCATGTCATGCCTTTTTTTTTTTTTTTAATCTGTAGAATGCACATTGCACAGAGCAGGTAAGTATACCTACCGCGTGTGTGTTGTTTTTTTTTATTTTTTATTTATGGGCTTACAATTACTATAAGGCCTAATCACATTTATGTGTTCTTTCTTCTGATGCATTTTCTGTTTTAAATTTTTCCCTCTGCCTATAAATTCCCCTCCATCTTAACCTATGTGTCCATGCACACTGTAGGCATTTCCAGAAATTTAGAGGTAGAAAAAAGAAATCACGTGGTCACTCTAGAGGAGCTTTTTGGCAGTAAAAAAACAAAAAAAAAACCTAATGTCGCCTAAACCCATGTAAGCTAGTCTATACGTTTTAGAATAAATTAATATTTTGGCTATTGAAATTAATAAAGTCCCGAAGCTCTTGACACACCTAAACGCATTTTGAAAAAGTGTTTTTGCAGCTGCTTTTCTCCTGCCAGGAGAAAAGCTTTTAGAAGAGCTCCAGTGTCCATTAAGCCTAAACAGGTCTGAAGCTTGTAGAATTTTTTAGTTATTTAAAGGGATCCTAAAGGCTTCTTTTGTCGTAAGATAATAAAAACCTGTGTGCAGCAGCCCCCCCCCCCCCCAATACTTTCCTGCAACATCGCTGAATAGAGCTGGGCTCAGGTGTGTCTCAGCTGCCCGGGAGAAGGAAGTGTCACCAGCACACCAGGAGCTCCAAAACTGGGTACAAAACTTTAATACTATGTGATTAAAGTTTTTGACACAGTTTTGGAGATCTTGGTGTGCTGGTGACACTTCCTTCTCATGATTTCAGTTGGTTGCATCATTTCAGCACCCAATTTAAAATAGTCATTTGTGCAGGAATGTGTGTTTTGGGAGTATGGCATTGGAGGTTCAGCTGCCCAGGACTCCCTTATTGGCTGAGACAGCAGTGCGGCGTGATTCGCTTCTCCTGCTGCTGTCAATCAACCTCAGTCAGCCAATTGGGAGAGAGATGGGTAGGCTGTGTCACTGCTCAGTGTCTGCATAGATGCAGGGAGCTACGACTCCGCTCGGGTGCCCCCATAGCAAGCTGCTTGCTGTGGGGGCACTCAACAGGTGTGAGGGACCAGGAGCACTGAAGAGGGACCCGAGGATCCGGGCTGCTCTGTGTAAAACCACCTGCACAGAGCAGGTAAGTATGACACGTTTGTTAAAAAAAAAAAAAAAAAAAACAAGACTTTACAATCACTTTAACAGTAGCGTTTTATTGAATTAGTACAACAGTACACAAAAACAGAGGTACAGTACAAGCCAAACAAGTGATCAAAGGCTGAGAAGTCAGTGTAACAAACATATGCATGGTTCATGTCAAAAACATTACATTAACCACTTGCCGCTCACCCTATAGCAAATAGACAGTGGCAAAGTGGTTGCATAATCCTGATCGGACGTCATATGACGTGATCAGGATTATGAGCCGCTGCGGCGATCGTTGTTGCACGGTGTCAGTCTGACACCCGGCAACTACGATCTCGGTAAAGAGTCTCAGACGGAGACTCTTTACCACGTGATCAGCCATGTCCAATCACGGCTGATCACATTGTAAATAGGAAAAGCCGATGATCGGCTTTTCCTCACTCGCGTCTGTCAGACGCGAGTAGAGGAGAGCCGATCGGCTGCTCCTCTGACAGGGGGGGTCTGTGCTGATCGATTATCAGCACAGCCCCCCGAGGATGCCCACACTGGACCACCAGGGACGCCACCAGACCACCAGGGATGCCAAGGACGAGGTATGCCACCCTAGACCACCAGGGATTCCAGTCAGTGCCACAATGGATGCCAATCAGTGCCCACAATGGGCATCACTGATTGGCATGCATTATTGATTGGCACTGATTGGCATCCATTAGTACAATATATTATAATACAATGCCGCCTATCAGTTCCCATCTGTGCCGCCTATCAGTGCCTACCCATGCCCACCTGTGCCGCCTACCCATGCCCACCTGTGCCGCCTACCCATGCCCACCTGTCCAGACTAACCCATGCCCACCTGTGCCACCTATCAATGCCAATTTGGGCCACCTATCAGTGCCCATCCGTGTCGCCCATCAGTGCCACCTATCAGTGCCACATATCGATGTCCATCAATGCCACCTCATCAGTGCCACTTCATTGGTGCCCATCAGTGCCGCCTTATCATTGCCCATCAGTGAAGGAGAAAACGTACTTATTTGCAAAGTTTTGAAACTGAAACAAAAAAAAACATTTTTTTTTCAAAATTTTCGGTATTTTTTTATTTAGCAAAAAATAAAAACCGCAGAGGTGATCAAATACCACCAAAAGAAAGCTCTATTTGTGGGAAAAAAAATGATAAAAATGTCATTTGGGTACAGCGTAGCGTGACCGCGCAATTGTCATTCAAAGTGCGACAGCGCTGAAAGCTCAAAATTGGTCTGGGCAGGAAGGTGTTTAAGTGCCCGGTATTGAAGTGGTTAAAATGTCACAGCATGCAGATTATAAAAGGGTGTGCCACGGGGGAAGGGATCGGGAGGGAGGAAAAACGAAAAAGGGAGGAAAAAAGGAAGAGGATGGGGGGGGGGGCATAAAATCAATTACAAAAATTCAGGGTTAAGAGAACTAAGATGTGAAATAAACTGTACCTTTCACTAGCTGCCTTTTTTAAAGTGACAATCAGCCCTAAATCTGTGTGTGAAGCTGAATGCCAGACAACATTTTTTAATATGGTGCTTTCTTACCATAATGATCATGAGAGATCCATTTTTATTCTCCATATTTGCAGGCCTGATTCACCTGGGCCTCCACTTTGTTAGATCGGTGGCCACTTCCCTGCAGTAGTGAGCGGTGAAGTGATTACATCGCCCCTCGCTATAGTGAGCGGACCTGGGAGTCCCATACTCCCGGTCTGATCCTCCATTACACATTCACCATCCGTCCGCTCCCTACTGTGACTTCAGCCCCAACAAGCTCCTCCCACACACCCAGGTCCTTGCTTTTGCATTTTTCATTTCATCATGGGAAATATAGTGCAGTTTCCCTGCATAGCTAATGTGGGAGACGACAAAAAAGCACTACTCCCAACGCACGGAAGTAAGTTGAGAAGGGCATGATTTGGTCAATGGGATTGTGAAAAGTAAGCCGTTCTGATATACAATTTGTCAGTGTTTTAATCAGTGGCAATTTTTTTTTGGGGGGTGGGGCGCAAACCAAATGAAAAATTCTGTGAATAAAAAACCCCATCAATCGCCACCACTGTGCCATATCAAATTCTGCCAGTGTGCTCGCCAGCCCACCCTCTGCACTTACCTGTCTCACCCAGCATGGCGCTCGCAGGTCACCTTTTTTGACGCCTATTGGAGCTTGTGGCTCTAATCAGGTGCTTCAAAACCACCCCCCTCCCCGCTGTAATTCAGGTGCCCTGTGCCCGAAAAGGAGCCGGGCTCCTGAATAGGGGGTCGCAGCGGCGGCCATAGATAGATTTATGCATTGCAAGAATCTATCTATTGGTGCTAGAGGGGGGGTGGCAGGTGAGAGGGGGCTGTGCACTTATGGACACACCGCCACTGGTTTTAATAAACCCTGGGACGAGCAAACGTGGCAGGATCCAGGAGTTGCGCTTTAATGTGGGACTCAGTCTGCAATACTTATACTTCAGTGCTTCAACGGCCTTCACCGGCATTTTCTACTTGGCTTCTTCAGGTCTTTGATCGTCTTCATTGGCTGGCACGGGATGGCATCGCTCCTGCACAGGAGGTCAAAGTGAAGAAATGTCAGAACACCCAGGATTCCTGGAAAGTGTCCAAAGCTTTATTTTCATGGTCACATGGTAAACATAAGGTGACATTTCGGAGCCTGCGAAACTGCGAGCCTCCCTGCACCAAGTTTTTGCAAATGAGACTTTAGTTCCATTTCAACATAAAACCTAAAGGGTCATTATAGGATTCAGTAAAGTAGCACAAATGATGTGTAAACATTGCTGCGCGTGTTACTCTTATACAACCCAAAGCCCGTGTGTACAAGGTTTTGGTTTACATTCCTAGAAATTGAAAGACAATTATTGGTATCTATTTCTAGATGTCAGAGGGGCCATGTGATTGCTGCAGCCCTTGCCCTATGATTTATATTTTTCAGTGTTATTTGAGTGCACTGCAGATATTTATTGATCATAAAACAATATAACTTTTACTGCTAGTTATGTGCTGTTAATAGCAAAGCCAGCTATTCAGTTCCATTAAAGCTCATATCCAGACAAATATTAACTCCCCTCTAACCTATCTTGCATGTTTATATTTTTATTTTTTTGTCTTTACCTAATGGAGCAAGGTAAACTTGCCCAAATTTGCCATTTAGGTCCCTTGCCAGTGCGGTTTGCAGGTGTCGGAAACGGTTAATCCCATAATGCAGTTGTGCCTGCATTAACTATTACCCCCAAAGTTGCCTTGCAGTGATGTCATTGTTGCCGTTCCTCCTCTAGATCCTGAGAAAATCTCGGTGCTGGACAGCAAATAGGAAGTGTTCACATCATGCAGGTAGTGACATGGACCCCCCCGAAGAAAGACCTAGCCTCCTGTACTGTAGCGTTGTGCAGTTTACCGTGAACAAAAAGGAAATTTTTTGTTGTTTTTATAATGCCAGCAATCACTTAACAGTGGGATGGGGGAAGTAGGGGTAGCCTTTGCTTTAGGGTGAGGTTTGTAGTCCATTCTGCTCACACTAAGGTTTAAATTGAGCACAAATAAATCTGTGTGTCAGATTGAGTGGATAAAAATCTGCTGCAATGAAGTAATCACTTTACGTCTCCTGAAGACTATGGGGGTTATTTACAAAAGGCAAATCCACTTTGCACTACAAGTGCAAACTACAAGTGTAAAGTGCACTTGGTAGTGCAGTCGCTGTAAATCTGAGGGGTAGATCTGAAATGAGTGGAAGCTCTGCTGATTTTATCATCCAATCATGTGCAAGCTAAAATGCTGTTTTTTATTTTCCTTGCTTGTCCCCCGCGGATCTACAGCGACTGCACTTCCAAGTGCACTTTCATTGTAATTTCAAGTGCACTTTACACTTGTAGTGCAAAGTGGATTTGCCTTTCGTACATAACACCCCATGTCTGTGTTATTCCAGAAACATATGACAGCAGCTTGTTACTTAACAGTATAGTAATAACTGCAAATTGTTATCTTAGTTACCTACCTAACACATTCAGCTGCACGATTATATGAGGAAATGTAGATTTTTAGCAACTGGAGAACATCATGAAAGTTCAATCAGATTCAATTCTTTAACCTGCTGGGGGTCATAAAGGACAAGGGAGAAATGCCGGTTTGGTTTAAAGTAACCTTGCTCAGATTAAAATAAAATAAAAAATCGAATTTTCCTGCAAAAGACTTGGTATTATACACGACCCTCCAGAGGGCCGTGTTTTTTTACCCCCCCCCCCCCCCCCACCAAAACTACAGCTAGCAAATAGTGGCCACCGTTATTTCAAGCTAAACTGCTATATATCCTTCTATTTATTTTATTTTTATTTTTTTAATCCGTAAAGTTGATCTGTAATTGTCCCAGTAAAGATATATTGGATACAAAAAATGTATGTATACCGTATATACTCGAGTATAAGCCGAGATTTTCAGCCTCTTTTTTGAGGCTGAAAGTGCCCCCCTCGGCTTATACTCGAGTCATCGCTGTCTGCCCGCTCGATCAGCGTGTCGAGCAGACAGACAGCGGCCATTCTATCATTCAAAAGCCGCGCCTCCGGCTCCGCCTTCGCCTGTGATAGGCGGAACACTGAATTTCCCAGCAGCCTGTGTTCCGCCTATCACGGACATCGTATCATCCTCGTACGAGGATGATACGATGTCCGTGATAGGCGGAACACAGGCTGCTGGGAAATTCAGTGTTCCGCCTATCACAGGCGAAGGCGGAGGCTTTTGAATTTTACAATGGCCGCCGAGGCGCCGACGAAGAGGGCACGGGACGGAGGCAAGGCAAGGCACGGCACGGGACGGGACGGAGGCAAGGCAAGGCACGACACGGGACGGAGGCAAGGCACGGCGGCAAGGCACGGCGGCACGGCGGCAAGGCACGGCACGGGACGGAGGCAAGGAGGCAAGGCACGGGACGGAGGCTCGGGACAAAGGCTCGGGACACAGGTAGGCTGGACACACACACACACACACACACACACACACACACACACACACACACACGGATGGATGGATGGAGACACACACACACAGGGATGGATGGATGGAGACACACACACACAGGGATGGATGGATGGATGGATGGAGACACACACACACAGGGATGGATGGATGGATGGACACACACACACACAGGGATGGATGGACGGACACACAGGGATGGACGGACACACAGGGATGGACGGACACACACACAGGGATGGACGGACACACACACAGGGATGGACAGGCATGTCTCACCCTCGGCTTATACACGAGTCAATAAGTTTGCCAGTTTTTTTGGGGGTAAATTGGGGGCCTCGGCTTATATTCGGGTCGGCCTATACTCGAGTATATACGGTATGTAATGTTGTGAAATTCATTTATTAGCTGGGAATTACAAGAGTTTGGATTTGAAATGACTAGTAGTATCCCCCAATTACAGTCTATGCAAAGCAGTCAGGCAATGTCAGTGGGCATTTCATGCGGAAGCCCTATGGGTTAGAACAGCACAGCCACCGACAATCAACTCGGGAACAATGCCTTGTCTGATTTTTCTTTAAGCAATTACTGCAAACAGCTATAGCTGCTAGCAGTAATTGTTTTCTGCTGGCCGGGAAAGCTTCCTCTGCCCCCCTCTGGCTGAATACATTAGCGCTGTTGGAGGCATTCCTCCATCAAGACTAAGACCCCTTTCACACTGCGCCGCCTAGGGCGTCAGCGGTAAAGTGGTGCTTTTTTTAGTGCCGTTTTAGCGGCACTATTCGGCTGTTAGCGGGGGCGGTCTTAACCCCCGCTAGCGGCAGAAAAGGGGTTAAATCCACCCAAAAAACACAGCCGCATCGGCATTTTGCCGGCGGTATCGATTTTAATGGGGAGCAGCGGTGGAGGAGCGATGAGTTCACCGCTCCAAAGAAGCTGCTGGCAGAACTTTTCCTGACACCCTGCCAGCACACCGCTCCAGTGTGAAAGCCCTTGGGGAGTGCATTGAGCAGCTGTTTTAGGGTGTTTTGCAGGTGCTATTTTTAACGCTCTAGCGCCTGCAAAACACCCTCAGTGTAAAAGGGTTCTAAATGTGTTGATGGGGGAATCTAGTGACTTTTCTTTGCTTCCACCAACTATGGTCTGCTTATGGGTGTCTGATCATAAGACCGCTAAACTGCATTATAAATACTTTGGCAAGAAAGAATGTGCCACATACATGTTCTTCAACCACGCTTAGGTGTTTGTTTGCCTGGAAATTCTTTTTACTGGTAATATAATGAACTCTACAAAGCCAAAACACTTGCAGTCTTCAAGTATTTAAAGCTCCAGTTCTCACCTCTTCTACGTAGGTGCCCATTCATCAGGTTCTTGTAGGTCCTCTTAAAGAGCAATTATAGTTGTTACTAAGTAAACTCCTTCAGTAGTTCATTAATGACGCACGTGAACACTTTAACACTCTTATACTCCTTATTTCTACATTAAATCAATAGGTACAGACTGTACCTAATGGAGTGCGTCTACTAACCACAATTATTATTCTTACAGTTGTAGTGCCCAAAAATGGGTCCTTAGAAAATTACCTTACCCATCAAGAGTTCCATGGCTTGTATAGATTTTGGATTATCATGCATAACCATGCTTTTTGCACCAAACATTTAAAAGAAAACCTGTTAAACATGAACCTTTGCTCTAGCCATTCACATGCACACCGTCTTTAAATCGGCATGGATATAAAAAATCTTTTGATTTAAAACAGATTTTTTGGAGTTATCAAATTTATTTTAGTAAAAATGCTTTTTGGAGTAAAAATCTATTTAAATATAGTTTTCTATTTAAGAAATATTAATAACTTATATTCAGCATGAAATTGAGCTTAGTTATGTAGAATGAGGCTTTTTTGGTAAACTCCTTTAATGAATCCAAGCTGAGATAACTTGCACTGCATTGATGCATTCAAACAATTTCACAGTAACCATGAGATAAAACAAAGTTCAGGAATATTCCTTTATCCTGTTGTTTTGCAAATCTATATACACTACAAACTGTATGATTGAATCAGTTCTGATATCACTGTTTTAATAACCTGACAGCTTTTTATTCTAAATAGGAAACCTTCATTTTGTTTACAAATATTAAAGATTCTAATTACCAGTAAGAATGAGTCCTTACATTTAAAGAGCACCTGTCATTTCAGATCCATCATGGCAGCGCCTGTTAGTGGCATCCACTCACCTGCTGCCACCACGTCTCTCACCTTGTGTCACTGCCACATAACCAGTCGTCCCATTAAAGTGAATAGGACTGTCGGTGAGTCAACAGGAGGAGCTCCTGTGGGACAGATATGACAGTTGATCTTTAAAAATGATCATTTAAATTGAGTTGATTTAACCACTTCAGCCCCGGAAGATTTGGCTGCTCAATGACCTGGCCATTTTTTGTGATTCAGCACTGCGTCGCTTTAACTGACAATTGCGCAGTCATGCGACGCTGTACCCAAACTAAATTGACATCTTTTTTTACTCACAAATAGAGCGTTCTTTTGGGGGTATTTGATCACCTCTGCGGTTTTTATTTTTTGCACTATAAACAAAAGTGCAACAATTTGAAAAAAAACACTATCTTTTACTTTTCTGCTATAATAAATATCCCACATTTTTTATCAAGAAACATTTTTTTCCCCCTTAGTTTAGAACGATATGCATTCTTCTACATATTTTTGGTAAAAAAAATTTCAGTAAGCGTATAATGATTGGTTTGTGCAAAAGCTGTAGCGTCTACAAAATAGGACTAGTTTTACTATTTTACTAGTAATGGCGGCGATCTGCAATTTTTATCGGGACTGCTACAATATGGCGGACACATCGGTCACTTTTGACACATTTTTGAAACCATTGACAATTATACAACGATCAATGCTATAAAAATGCACTGATTGCTGTGTACTGTGTAAATGTCACTGGCAAGGAAGGGGTTAACACTGGGGGGTGATCAAGGGGTTAACTGGTGTTCCGTATGTGTGTTTCTAACTGGGGGTGAGTGGGACAGTCTAGAAGGAGAGAGAGATCAGTGTTCATACTTATTATGAACACACGATCTGTCTCCTCCCCCCTGAAAGATCCGGAATCTGTGTGTTTACACGGGGTTGGGCACACACTGCGGACGCACGCCCCTAGTGGCCAAAAGATGAAGCAACGTAAGGTAACATCATTTCACCCAGCCGTGCCATTCTGCCACCGTAAAATTCCAGAGGTGGGTCGGCTATCGGTTAAAGTGGAGTTCCACCTGGGGAACATTTTTTTTTTATGTCGGCAGCTACAAATACTTTAGCTGCTGGCTTTTAATATACGGACACTTACCTTTCCAGGGAACCCGCAATGTCGGCACCCAAACCGATCTTCGGATCAACTCACAGGTGATGCCACGGCCATTCCAGGTTAGGAAACCAGGCAGTGAAGACTTTCGGCTTCACTCCTGGTTCCCTACTGCACATGCGTGAGTCCCGCTGCACATTCTGAATGGGCCCTGCTGTCTTCTGGAAACTGTGTGTATTCCAGAAGACAGCGGCGTGGGGGGGGGGGGGGGGGGGGGTTCGGGGAGAGGAGGGGCTGGACATATCATATTTCGCTGCTCTTTCACTGGAAGTGGGAGAAAATACCTGGATATGATAGGTATGGTGCCAAATGCAACACGGGGGGGGGGGCTAGTGATCCGATCAGTGCATGTTCCATTTCTGGGTGGAACTCCACTTTGAATTGAAGTTTTTACTAGTGGTTTAAATCAACTTCAACCAAGTCCACCCTGGGCAGAGGTGATTGAAGTTTTCTCATTCACAGATTCTTATGAATGATACAACTGTGTGGGCAGAGCCCCACCCAACCATGCTGATTTTCAATTGTGGCAGTGACTGCGGGGAAAAGAAACCTCATCCACTGTTACAGCAGCGGATTGGGGGGTGAGCAGGAGGGGGTGCTGTCTAAGTAACATGTTGCACCCTAAATAGGGTTGTAATATGTTACTAAAGGTGAAGTTCTACTTTTAATTCCAAGTCTTACTGATTTTGTTAATAAGATAGTTTCAATTTGTTTTAGTTAACTAAAAATGTTGAGTGTATATATCTGTATGTGTGTGTGTGTGTATATATATATAAAATCTCCGACACTCTTCAGTAGGCACTGGAAGCACATGACCCAGGCTTGGAGTGGTTATTATACAAATCAAAAAAGATACTTTTATTACTCAAGACATTATCAGAATTAAGTAACACTGGTGTAATCTGTGTTTATTAAAACTTTTATTGAACAGTCCACTTTTAAATAGGTAAAGAGTTCTGAGTTTTCAGGTAAGCGAGTCTTCACAGGTGACTTGTGTCTGATATCATAGTGATAACAGCTGGTATCAAAGTAATTGATAATCTTTACCCGTGACATATTGATTGGAACCAATGTCTAAGTATATCTCCCTTCAGTTCCAGCAAAATATCTACTGCTTATCAGGCGGCAGTTAAGTATATATCGCTAAAAATATTATTATTATTTCCTTCACAATATCACGAGGTTCCTGACAGAATTCTGACCTTTTTCCTTCTTGATGAGTAGTTTTAATTTTTTAGGTGTGACTTGGGAAGTGTCAGTAGTTTGGGTGGTTACATTGATGAGATTACTTTTGACAGTCTAGTGATTTAGAAAAATGTTTTCTTAATTTATTGCTCAGGTCCTAATTTGGCACGCTGAAAGATTACGAAAGGCACATGTTTAAAGCGGTTGTATACCCATTCCGACGACTTTTATGTAAATGGACAATTGCAGGTTTTAAAACGAGTTGCGCTATATGAAAGTCTCCTTACCTGCTTGCCTTTCATGTATTCTGTATATTTTTCACTTCTGACATCACCCGCGCATGCGCCTTATTTCCTATTTTTCCGGCAAGCAAGAGACCCTGCCGGATAAATGCAGGATCTATCCTGGGGCTGCGTCATTTCTGAGTGTCGACATCGGCCCCAAACATCACGCGAGACTTTGATTGTACTTCTGCAATGTGAAGAGGATCGTAGACACCTTGGATAGCGCTATTACTGCGCATGCACGGGATTATGTACAATAATAGCTACTACGGGTGCAAGTGAAATGGAATACAGAACCCGGAAGACCACAGTTCCTATGGCAGCTACTAATATCGATGATGAGCGTTTAGAATATAAAGGAAAAAAACGATTTTTGGGCATACTCTTAATGCCCATTTGACATTTTACATTTGAATGTTGTTTAAATAGGGTAACGTACTACTATTTTAGTAACCAGTCAAACCTCTCCCTCTACTTTTCTGTACAGGAAACAAATCTCTTCAGGCTTTATTTGAGAAACCAACCAAAAAAGAGAAACTTTTTTATTCTATTTTTTTTGTTTGCCCCAAATGCAATTAATACAATACTGAGAAACTGTAATAGTATTTCCATATATTCTATTTGTCTACGTTTTTGAACACATAATCAGTGTCTACATTCCTTATTTATTTCAGTTACTTATATAGCACCATCAATTTACGCAGCGCTTTACATATACATTGTACATTCACATCAGTCCCTACCCTCAAGGAGCTTACAATCTAAGGTCCCTAACTCACATTCATAATACTAGGGACAATTTAGACAGGATCCAATTAACCTACCAGCATGTCTTTGGAGTGTGGGAGGAAACCAGAGTACACGGAGGAAATCCACGCAGGCACAGGGAGAACATGCAAACTCCAAGCAGGTAGTGTCGTGGTTGGGATTCTTTAAGCTAAAACATATACAGTGTGTGTGTGTGTGTGTGTAAATAGAATATCATTATTTTCTTTATATATATATATATATATATATATATATATATATATATATATATATATATATTTTTTTTTTTTTATATTATTATTAATAATAATAATAATAATATATATATATATATATATTATCCCAAACTTTCCCTACTGTTTAATAAAATTTTATAAATATATATATATGTATATATATATATATATATATATATATATATATATATATATATATATATATATATATGTGTGTGTGTGTAAATTTTTTTGTTTCAGATGCAAGGTGAATCAATAGCTCCTGTACATAGACTTTGAAAAATAAAGCAATGTAACACAACTTGATTCAAAGCGACACAGGCTGCAGCTTTAGGGCTTGTTCACACATGAGGTCGGAAGGCAGTAAAACAAGGCGGTTGAGCCACGGTTTTACTGTCCCCCCGCCTGACCACTGACATAAAGCCGCTCACAGCTCTTCACGTGCTACAGGGTCACACTGCAGCAAAATGTAAACAGCATGTCACTTTCTGTGGGCAGTGCCTTTTGCGGAGCATGACTAATTTTAGTTCTATGGGTTCGCACCAGAACAGCACTGCGATCGTGTGCAATGCACATGATTGTGGTGCAGGAGTATCGCAATTATAGGATTAGAGCAGGCGCTGAGGAGGCGATACAAACTGTAGTTTTAGGGCTCCTACAAATGTGTGGTTGGAGGGGGATAAACCCAGGCAGCTAAGCTGTGGTTTTACTGCCCCCGAACACCAGCCTTAACACTCGTATAGAGCGGCTCATAGCTGTACACATGCCGCAGCCGCAATTATTTGCTTCGGGGCTGCAGCAAATTATAAATAAGTCTGTAGGCAGTGCTGTTGACGACCGCTAATAATGAAGTTCTACCAGAACTGCATTGCAACCACAGTGCAGTGATTTGGAAATTATAGGGTTAAATCAGGTGGTAAGTCGACATATCGCCTCCTCCCTGCCTGTAAAATACCTCTGAAAAGCGATCTGAGCATAGATTACTTTTAAAAGATGTAGCAGTGCCTAAGAGTTCTTCCTCCTCCTCCTCCTCCCAAACTTTTTAAAGCGTTTAACCTAAAAAAAAGAAAAAATAAGATCCTGTTCCCTTAAAACATTTTATACAGTACAGTGCTTAAGCTGTGTAATTTGGATTCTGGCATCACCTGAAATACCTGGCGTATCCTGCATGGTTCTGCCCTCCTCTTGTAAGCTGACCATGGTATATCATGGCTGCTGAGCCCTGACACTGGTCAGTTAACGTGCCTCCTTCATCCACAGCTCTGCTCTGTCTGCCCCCCCCCCCCCCCCCCTCCCCGCGCTCTCCGCTCCATGCCTGTACCTGCCCCCTCTCCTCCTGCTGTTTAGATTAAGGTTAAATTTATAGTATCCTCTGTTTTATGTATGTAATGTGCCCTGTGCCTTATAACAAAATAATGGAGCTATATACCAGTTTCACAGCGCTGATCGGCGTTCATCTGACCCGCCACCTCTCTCCTATGACCGCTGCAGTGGGTGCCCCCTCTCTCCTCTCTCTCCCTCCTCCTGACTGACATCAGCGGGAGCTCCTTTGCCCCGCCCACTGCAGCTGTCATGCAAGAGAGGAGAGGCGGCGGGTCACGTGAGCGCTGATCAGTCCTGTGAAACAGGTGTATATAGCTGCATTATTTTTTATAAGGCACAGACACAGGGGCACATTACATACATAAACCGAGAGGATAGTGTAAAGTGTACTTGGTGGGTTAACAGCCATTTAAGTGAGCTTTTGTGTTTTGAACCACATTTTTATTATACTGTGTATATGTATGTGTATATGTATATATATTTTGTGTGTGTCAGTACTGTATGCATCTCAGAGGGAAAACTTGTTACTTACAGGTTGTGTCAAAAGCCATAAGGACACCTCCTGAAGGTTGGAAGGAAAGTGGCTTAATCATTACATCAACATCAGTGTTGCCCGGTGTTTTAGAGCCAGGGGTTGTAAAGGGAATATTGCTGGGCATGGAGATTTACATTCTTCAATTTGAAAAACAAGTTTTGAATGTGCTTATTAACTTATTACAAAGGTCTTTCCTGCACACTTCATAATATTCCAAACTAGGGTATAGTCAACACCGACTCATGAAGTATAAAAGTACAACAAACTTGTATTCAATATGTTTTTGGTTAAAAGACAAATTGAAAAAAACGTATTCACAAAAGAGGCAGCCACGTAGAGTTTGGCCAACGCGAGTCGGTGTTGAAAATACCCTAAAATGTACATTTAAAGTCCCATCTACATATCTTTGGTTTCAAATACTTGACTCTGAGGACAGTATTTTCTAAGGGTAGATCACACATATTGTACTCCATCCCAGCACCCTTCATTCCTTCTTAACCCTTTCGTGACTAAGCCTATTTCTGACATTTGGCGTTTACAAGTTAAAATCTCTATTTTTTGCTATAAAATTACTTGGAACACCCAAACATTATATATATTTTTTAGCAGAGAATCTAGAGAATGAAATGGCGATTGTTGCAATATTTTATGTCGCACGGTATTTGTGCAGCGGTGTTTTAAATGCAATTTTTTGGGAAAGGGGACACTTTCATGAATTAAAAAAAAAACAAACAATATAGTTATCCCAATTTTTTTGTATAATGTGAAATATGATGTTACTCCGAGTAAATAGATGCCAAACATGTCACTCTTTATAATTGCACGCACTTGTGGAATGGCGACAATCTTTGGCACCTAAAAATCTCCGTAGGTGACGCTTTAATTTTATTTTAATTTTTTTTTTTTACGGTTACCAGGTTAGAGTTATAGAGGAGGTTTAATGCTAGAATTATTGCTCTCACTCTGATGATCGCGGCGATACCTCACATGTGTGATTTGAACACCGTTTACGTATGCGGGCGTGGCTTCCCTATGCTTTTTCTTTGCTGCGCGAGCTCGTGGTGACGGGGGTGGTTTGAAAAAATATTTTTTTCTTATTTATTTTTATATTATTAAATTTTTTTTTTTTTTATTATTATTATTTTGATCACTTTTATTGATGTAAACATCCCTTGTGACAGTAATAGGTGGTGACAGGTACTCTTTATGGAGGGATCGGGGGTCTAAAAGACCCCAACTTACATTCATACTAGGGTCAATTTAGACAGGAGCCAATTAACCTACCAGCATGGAGTGTGGGAGGAAACTGGAGTACCTGGAGAAAACCCACGCAGGCACAGGGAGGACATGCAAACTCCAGGCAGGTAGTGCCGTAGTTGGGATTCGACCCGACGACCACCAGGTGGAAGTGCTAACCACTTAAAGTGGTAGTAAAGCCGTTGTTTAAAAAAAAAAAAAAAAATCATACCTGCAAGGGAAAAGGCATAATGAGCTAGTATGCACCGCATGAGCGCGGGAGATTTCTTCCCGGCAGGATCCGGCGTCTGCCGGACTTTCGCCCGAGAATCCCCTGTGCGCATGCGCCGCTGCAGTCAGCGGCACATTGCGAGGAGAATATCTCCTAAACCGTACAGGTTTAGGAGATATTTTTTTACCTACAGTTAAGCCTTATTATAGGCTTTCCTGTAGGTAAAAGTCCCAAATTTGACTATACAACCGCTTTAACCACTCTGCTGCCTGTGTTATGACAAATAAGTCAACATTTTATTCTGCCTGCCCACAATGATTGACCACATGGGCATTTCCGTGGAGGGCTAGGTAATGATGGCTTCCAAAAAATAGATGTTGGGGCTTGATTGGGTGGATAGAGGAGCATTCTTTAATCATTAACAGAAACAAATTCATACTTTATAGAGTTCCAGTCTAAAATGTACAGAGTTTGTAATAGGTCATAACAACAGATTCACTTTAGTGGTGGCCCCACTAGCTGCACTTTACATTCTCTTCATCCTCTGAGTAGAGAGAGAGATGCTTATTTTACTCTAGCCTAGAAGTAGTTAAATTGCTGATATTTTTAACCACTTAAGGACAGAGCCTCTTTCTGAGATTTGTTGTTTACAGGCTAAAAACATTTTTTTTTACTAGAAAATTACTTAGAACCTCCAAACATTATAAATTTTTTTCATAACACCCTAGAGAATAAAATGGCGGTTGTTGCAATACTTTGTCACACCATATTTGCGCAGCGGTCTTACAAGCGCATTTTTTTGGAAAAAAAAATACTACACTTTTGAATTAAAAAATAAGACAACAGTAAAGTTAGCCCAATTTTATGTTTATATTCTGAAATATGATGTTACACCGAGTAAATTGTTACCCAACGTGTTACGTTTCAAAATTTCGTCCGCTCATGAAATGACGACAAACTTTTACCCTTAAAAATCTTCATAGGCAATGTTTAAAAAATTCTACAGGTTGAATGTTTTGAGGAGGTCTAGGGCTAGAATTATTGCTCTCACTCTACCACTCTACCGATCGCGGCGATACCTCACATGTGTGGTTTGAACACAGTTTTAAAAAAAAAATGCCCCTTTTAAGAGCTATCACTTATGCCCTGCATTGTTATGGAGATGGGTGGGGGTCATCTTCCCCCTCAATCATCTCCATACCCAGCAAGGGTGACGATCCGATCACCTCCGTTGCTGCCGGTGGATCCGGGAAGCGGCGGAGGGCATCGGAGCGCGATGGGAGGGGGGAACCCTCTCCCGCCACCAATAAAAGTGATCTTGCGGCGAATCCACCACAGAGACCACTTTTATCTGAAACCGAACCACTCATTGAAGAAGTGCTGCTGCCGTAATAACAATACTCCTCTTCAAACAGCCGACGTATAACAGCGGTGGGTGGTCCAGACGTGGTTAATGCAGTGCAACCATAACATGGTAAGGGCGTGGTCAAAAAGCTTTTGTTTGCCTCTAGTGGGTTTTGCATTCCCATATACCAAAGCCTAGTACACACGGGCTGAATGCTGGCTGGCAACGGTTGGTTTAACAGAAACTGGCTAAAATTCAGACCGCCAGCCGTTCCCGACAGAAGCCGGCCGCACTCCTTCTGACCGAAAAAGGTCTGCTGAACGTCTTCTGATCAGCGACTGGCTTAGAGCGCTGACCAGAGTGTTTTGGTGGGGGGCTGTCCCCATGTCAGAACACAATAGCACAACAGGGGACGTTGGATTGTTAGTACAGCAGCTCCGGCCTGAGCCGTCAGTATTTTTTATTTTTTTTCCACTGGTTTGAATGAAAAAAAAACTGTCCAAGACTTTAGACTCGTAAGTCTGAGACTCAAAAAAGGAGTTTGGCTGCAGGTCAGAAGCACCTCCTCGTGAATTCTGAATGATCTTTACACAGGACCTAAAGCTGGCTACACAATATACAATTTTCCTTTTAGAGTTACCAAAACCATATAATAGGAGGTCAAAACCTAAACACATTCAAATTGCATGCAGTCAGGCAAGCCCTTACATTACATAGTTGAAGGTAAATCTAAAGGAAATTGTATAATGTGTAGCCAGCTTAAGGTTCACACTAGTGTGACTCCACAGTTGTGAGATTTCAAATGCAGCTTTGATGAAACTTTACACTCTCTGGCACTCAAGTTGCATCAAAGCAGTGCAGGAACCTTTTCAAAGTCACTGTGACTTTAAGTCGCAAAGATTGGAACGGGCGCCATTGGAAATCAATGGGCTGCGAATTGTCGTGTGACTTTGTCAAGTCGCAATAGTGTGAACAGAGCCCTAGGGCATGTTGATTAGGTTCAGCATTACATGGAAGCCACACGATCAGCATGACAGTCAGGATTCCAACTGTTCCAGAAGGGATGGTTGGAAGTGGCTGCCCAGTTATTGATCTTGGCACATGTTTATGGTAAATCCTGTACTGGGCATAATGTGGTCACATAATGATGTAAATGTACAGCAGACAGCAGTGTTTGACTGCTCGTGGGGACCCTGCCCCTGTCTGTTCTGATACCTATTCAGAATCTTTGTATTTACAGACCTATATTTGACATTGCATCAGCCTCTTGCAGTCCCTGTACAGCAGAGCTCCGACTGGGCAAGGAAGAAGCAGCACAAGGAGCCAATCAGTTGTGCTAGCAAGGCACATGCTGAGAGGAGGAGACAACAGAGTGACAGTGATATGGACTTATCAGTCTGCTGCTTCTCCCATTCACTGTCCAGTCATAGGCTGGGGGGAGGAGAAGACCTGAAATCATTACTTAGAGGAGCTGCTGACTTTTAATAATAGGACACTTACCTGTCCTGGAATTCAGCGATGTTGGCACCCCAGCTAATGTTTCCATCGACTCGGGTGCTCCCGCCGCCTTTCGGCTTCACATTCTGTTCCCTACTGCACATGCACTAAGCGTGCTGCCCTTTCTGAATGGCACGGTGGTGGGTTAGGGCGGAGGGGGCCGAACTTCTGAGTGGCAAGAACTCTCGGAAGTGGGGACCTAATGTACATTGCAAAGATTTTAACAAACTTTGTTGCAGATTCCTCCCTTTTTGTTATTCTGAAGAAATTGCTGTGTGTTTGTGTCCATGTGGAAAGTGAAAGTGAATGGGATCGATTTCATAATTATAAGCTGCTACACCTGCAGGGCACTAGTGGCAGGGTCTGCATCCCTTTAGAGGTGATTTCCTATTGGGAGTATCTCACAAAAAAAGAAATTTTTGTTGCAGGAGATTCCCAAAATCAGCCTTGTATCTTAGTGCAGACTTCTGAGAAAATCGGTGAGCCAATCACACAAGAAGGAAATTTATTTTTCTGGGGGCGTTCTGTACACTATCTGCGTACAGAACGCCTCCAGGTCAGCATATTGCATTTTACAGAAAATTACAGAGCTGCAGAATGAAAAGGAAAGGTAATTTTAAATAACATTCAAATACAATATGACTTGTGTCTTGGTCGTATACGCTATATTATTATTATTATTATATTTATATATATTTTTTAATTTGTAATTTGTTTTCCCATGAAAGTGGAGTTACCCTTTATCTGATGTGGAGAAAATTCTGATTTCCTGTCCTGCCAGACAGGGCTGTGTTGTGTGGAAAAGTTGTGTAAATCCAAGGTCTGGATGGGGGGAAAAAAATCCTTTTGGCTGGTAAAGCAGCTCCCAAAAATGCATTTCAATCATCCACCCATCCTGCGTTCATAGATCCTGCTTCTCTCATAGAAGTTGTAGTGTGGTCAGCACAAGGAAAATATCCAATTTGACTAAGCTATGTCCCTTGTGCTGATGTTTTTGTTTGTGTTTTTTTTTTTTTTTTTTTTATTTTAGCTACACTTAGGATTTAGGCGCAGAAACTGGATATTTTTGCATTCTTATGAAACATTATTTTTTTTTTTTTTGCTTATAGGTTTTCGTGGAGACGTTGGATAAATGTTTTGAAAATGTATGTGAACTGGACTTGATCTTTAATGTGGATAAGGTGAGTCGGAAAGGATGCTCTCCGTTATATGGTTCTAAATCTATTAAATTGACTGAAGAGTATTTTTTATTGTTTTTGTCCTGAAGATTCCACATTTTTTTTCTGCATGGCTGAGGTGGCCTCATGTATCACAATTTTATTTTTTAATGGAACTTTGGTTAACAGGTGTTTATTTTTTATTTTTTTATATCAATTTTCTGGTTTTAAAAATTGCAAGCTAACACTTCCCTCATAAAACAATCCATTCAGTTTAACCATTTAAGGACCAGGCTTTTTCTGACACTTTTTGCTTAGAAGTTAAAATCGGTAGAACCCCCAAACATAATATATAGAGAACATTTTTTTTTGTTTTTCGCAGAACAAAATGGTGATCATGCTTGCAACATATTATGTCACATTGTCAACGGTCTTTCAAATGCAATTTTTTTTAGGAAATATATGAATTTAAAAAAAAAATTAAAACCGTAAAGTTAGCCCTTTTTTATTTTTTTTTTATTTATTTTTTTGTCTAATGTTAAAGAAAATGTTACACCAAGTAAATAAATGCCTAATATGTCATGCGCTAAAATTGTGCACACTTGTGGAATGACGACAAACTACAGTACTTCAAAATCTCCATAGGCGACGCTTTAAACATTTTTACAGAGGAGGTCTAGTCTTGCTCTCTATCGATTGTGGCGATACCTCAAACATGTGGTTTGAACACTGTATACATTTGCGGGCACATGCGTTCGCTTCTTCTTCCCCAAATCCCTCCTTTGCAATGAAAAGCATCCAAAAGCCTAATTTGGCTGACATTTTTAAAAATTTGGCACAAGTTTGAATATTGGAGGAGAGCAGGAAGCATAACTAGAAAACTGACCACGCTGAGCTTAATAGGAAAGCAGTGAGACTGGCAGGAACACAAGGTATTTCACATAAACGAAGCAAAATAAAGAGAACAGGATATGATTTCATACAAGTGCATGGTACAGCAGCCACATATTAGGAATATGAAATGTTGGGTTTACATATTGTTTAATATTAGCAATAATAGAACTGACTTGTTAATGTCTCAAAACAACCATTATTATTGATATTTATGTGGGAAAATGTAATTGAAGATTGTAAATGTATATATGCTTGGTGACAAGAAAGGCACAAAAACATTGTACCGACTGCACACACCTTAGAAGGGTATTTGATAATATTTCTGTTTAATAACTTTTCATAATACTAAATGGGAAAATAAATATTGGCCATCCAACAGAAACCTTAAAGGAGAAGTAAAGCCAAAGCTAGTTTGGCTGCACTTTTCTTGTGGATCACAGAAGTTCAGTTCATTCTGTACTCCTGTGACCCATTTTCAGCAGACAGCAGGCTGAAGTCCGCTGTCTGCTGAGGTCACAGAGGCGGTCTAGGCTCGGGGCAAGATCGCAACAATGGAGTTGAGATCTGCCCACATTCCTGGACCGCCCACTACTGCCCCCTCCACAGCCCCACACCCACTGTCACACTTCAGAAACAGTGAAGGCCGCGTGGGGCTCCACCCTAACATCAAATAATGTGAAGTCCAAAGGAGAAAATTATAAAGAAAGCATATCCTTTTTTAAAAAAAAAAGTTTACTTTACATTATTTGATGTTCAAAGTAGTGTTCCAGCCGTAAAAAATAAAACTTTTAAAATTCAGCAGCTACAAACACTGGAGCTGCTGACTTTTAATAAGGACACTTACCTGTCCAGGGCGCCTGAAATGCCGGCTGGTCTGTCCCTCGTATTGCATGCTGGCGCCACAATCCTCACTAAGGGAAACAGGCAGTGAAGCATGCGCGAGTCCCCCGGCGATTTCTGAATGGCCGGCTGTCTTCTGTGACAGACACAGGTCCCAGGAGACACCACGCCCTAATTTCCCAGAAATCAACACGAGGAGAAGACTGAAGATCACCACAGAATAGGAAGTGGCAGATTAGGGTGATCTGCCTAGCAACAGGCATTTCTGGTGAGCAAATTTTCTTTTTTTTTCAATTTTGTTGTTGCATTTGTATGTCCTTTTTTTATTTTCTTTTTCTTTTTTTTTTCTTTTTTTTCAGGGTGGACCTCCACTTTAAGGTGAAGCCCCACATGGCTGCACTGTTTTCTGAAGATTGACAGTGGGTGCAGGGAGATGATCCCCCACCCTCTGTCACAAAAAAGATCAAGGGGATGCTCTTTGGTAACCGGTCACATATGACACCATAAATGCGGGACATAAATTGTGACAGCGGGCGGGGGATCTGCTCCCTGCACCCAGTCACACTTTAAAAATAGCGTGGCTGAGTGGGGTTCCACCCTAAACATCAAATAATGTGAAGTACAAAAAAAATGATATCTATCAGTGTCTAAAGATCCATCAAATAGGTAAATTATGCATAGATGTAGGACTGTAACAAAAAGAAATTATTCACCATGATATTGGTCCAATTCACCAATATACCTTCATGCCAAATAGGGTAGCAGGAAAAATGTCAGTGTTCTGGCACGACACACTATTAGGCATGGATCTACCCTTTATAACTGACAACTAAAAAAAAATGGAATATCATAAGGAATCCTACTGTTATCCCCATATTATAATACCCCATGTCACCCCCATATAATACTTTTATTTCTTATAGTCATCCACTCCATCTAGTGGATAAATTGCAGTATTTACCTGATTGAGGGATTTCAGAAAAATTCTGCATTATGACCACTAGACGGAGCTAACCATCATAGCAAATAAACCTATAAGGCAACATTTGCGGGCCAAGTGAGATAGTGCTTATTGTGTTGTATTTAGAAGTGTATGAAATAAACATAGGTCAGTCGCATGTTATTGATACACTAAGTAATTTGCGCACTCCCTGTTCTTGCGTACCTCTAACAATGCAGCGGCTAGTGTGGTAAAGTGCCTTCCTCCATTGATTTAATCATTTTGACTTTCTAAAAGGCTGACAGCAACAGTATAATAAGAGACCATACTGTTGGTCAGATTCGCATGTAGGTGTGAATGTTAGACATGTGCAGAGTAAAATATTTCGTTTCGGAATTTCGGAAATCCGAAAACTTAATTTATTTAGTTACTCCCGAAAGTCGTTTTTATTTATTTCGTTTTCGTTCAAAAATTGCATTCGTCCGAAAATCCACATGAATTACGTTCTAATCTGTCTTGGAAGGCTTATGGTGTCTGTCAATGTATAAAGAAGATTTGACGGAGCTAACTATATAGCATACTTTAGAACCCTATTAAAGTCTATGGGACTCCAAAGTTCAAAATCTAAAGTGCTAATTTTAAAGGCTAATTTGCAAGTTACTGTCCTAAAAAGTGTTTGGGGACCCGGGTCCTGCCCCAGGGGACATGTATCCATGCAACAAAAAGTTTTAAAAACGGCCGTTTTTTCGGGAGCAGTGATTTTAATAATGATTAAAGTGAAACAATAAAAGTGTAATATTCCTTTAAATTTCGTAGGGGGGGGGTTGTCTATAGTATGCCTGTGAAGGGGCGCATGTTTCCCGTGCTTAGAATTGTCCCAGCACAAAGTGTCATTTATGCAGGAAAAAAAGTCCTTTAAAATCACTCGCAGCTATAATGAATTGTCGGCTCCCGTAATACAGAGAACACTCATTGAAAGTCATTGATAAAAAAATAAAAAAATAAATAAAAAAAAAAGCGTGGGGGTCCCCCAAATTCAATTACCAGGCCCTTCAGGTCTGGTATGGATATTAAGGGGAACCCAGCGTCAAATTTAAAAAAAATTGACGTGGGGTTCCCCCTAAAAATCCATACCAGACCCTTTATCCGAGCACGCAACCTGGCAGGCCGCAGGAAAAGAGGGGGGGACGAGAGAGCGGCCCCCCCTCCCTCCTGAACCGTAGCAGGCCACATGCCCTCAACATTGGGAGGATGCTTTGGGGGTCTGTGACCCCTCAAAGCACCTTGTCCCCATGTTGATGAGGACAAGGGCCTCATCCCCACAACCCTGGCCGGTGGTTGTGGAGGTCTGCGGGCGGGGGGGCTTATCAGAATCTGGAAGCCCCCTTTAACAAGGGGACCCCCAGATCCCGACCCCCCCCCCTGTTTGAAATGGTAAGGGGGTACAAAAGTACCCCTACCATTTCACAAAGAAAATGTAAAAAATGGTTAAATAAAACAAACACACTTTTGAAAAATTCCTTTATTAAAAATAAAAAATAAAAAAAAGATTCCAGCGGCGGTAATCCACTCTTGCTATCCAGCGACGGACGCTCATCTCTCCAGCGATGTCTCATCTCATCCAGCGCAGCGATCCATCCTTCTTCTGTCTCCACCACGGAGACACTACAGGCATTCCGGCGGCTGACGTTTCTTATATACGGAGGGCGGGGCCACCCGTCACCTGACCCCGCCCCCCTCTGACGCAAGGGGAAACCCGGGGTTCCCCGTGACGTATGGGTGACCCCGCCCCCCCTCTGATGTAACGGAAACCTGCCTGTGTTACATCAGAGGGGTGCGGGTCACCCCTACGTCACAGGGAACCCCGGGTTTCCCCTTGCGTCAGAGGGGGGCGGGGTCAGGTGACAGGTGGCCCCGCCCTCCGTATATAAGAAACGTCAGCCGCCGGAATGCCTGCAGTGTCTCCGTGGAGGAGACAGAAGAAGGATGGATCGCTGCGCTGGATGAGATGAGGCATCGCTGGAGAGATGACCGTCCGTCGCTGGATAGCAAGAGTGGATTACCGCCGCTGGAATCTTTTTTTTATTTTTTTATTTTTAATAAAGGAATTTTTCAAAAGTGTGTTTGTTTTATTTAACCATTTTTTACACTTTCTTTGTGAAATGGTAGGGGTACTTTTGTACCCCCTTACCATTTCAAACAGGGGGGGGGCCGGGATCTGGGGGTCCCCTTGTTAAAGGGGGCTTCCAGATTCTGATAAGCCCCCCGCCCGCAGACCTCCACAACCACCGGCCAGGGTTGTGGGGATGAGGCCCTTGTCCTCATGAACATGGGGACAAGGTGCTTTGAGGGGTCACAGACCCCCAAAGCATCCTCCCAATGTTGAGGGCATGTGGCCTGGTACGGTTCAGGAGGGAGGGGGGGCCGCTCTCTCGTCCCCCCCTCTTTTCCTGCGGCCTGCCAGGTTGCGTGCTCGGATAAAGGGTCTGGTATGGATTTTTAGGGGGAACCCCACGTCAATTTTTTTTTAAATTTGATGCAGGGTTCCCCTTAATATCCATACCAGACCTGAAGGGTCTGGTTATGGATATTTAGGGGGAACCCCACGTCAAATTTTTTCTTAAATTTGAGGCAGGGTTCCCCTTAATATCCATACCAGACCTGAAGGGCCTGGTAATTGAATTTGGGGGACCCCCACGCTTTTTTTTTTTATTTTTTATTTTTTTTTTTTATCAATGACTTTCAATGAGTGTTCTCTGTATTACGGAGCCGACAATTCATTATAGCTGCGAGTGATTTTAAAGGACTTTTTTTCCTGCATAAATGACACTTTGTGCTGGGACAATTCTAAGCACGGGAAACATGCGCCCCTTCACAGGCATACTATAGACAACCCCCCCCCCCCCCTACGAAATTTAAAGGAATATTACACTTTTATTGTTTCACTTTAATCATTATTAAAATCACTGCTCCCAAAAAAACGGCCGTTTTTAAAACTTTTTTTTGCATTGATACATGTCCCCTGGGGCAGGACCCAATCTCCTATTCTATATCGAACTGTTGTAACAACGAAAACGAACGAAAATAAAGCATTTATTTATGTCGGATCTTTCGTTTTTCGGATTTTTTGCTTTCGTTATCGTTTGTCAAAACGAAAACGAAAATAGCTGAAATTCGGACGAAAATGCGTTCGGACGAAAACGAATGCACATGTCTAGTGAATGTAGCCCATTGCAGATCTATAAAATCAGCTACAGTCAAGTGACTTTGCCTAGTCTCAAACTATGTCATCCGTCTGCTGCGGGCAGGACAAAGCATTTCCTCAGTCTCCAGTTCCCTGCAACACATAACTGTGTAGCCAGTAACGAGGGATAATCTGTAGCAGGGGATAATCTGTACCAGACATTTTGTAAGCATAGCCAAGAACTGAACAAATATCGGGGTTTACATAGTTGTCATCTCTGAGCAAACCTAGAATAAAATATAAATATTTTTGATTACGTGTCGATATTTTTTGATATTTTTTGCAAGTCCCTGATTTCCTCATGAGCCATTTAATTCGTTATGATTGTGGATTGTTTTCAAACAGATGGCAAAAATTATATCTTTAAATGTGTAAACAAACGTTTAAAATCCTTCTCGAATCCCCCCAGGCAACCCAGTGCATAGAACGCTTGGCCCCATTTAAGTCGCACAAAGGTTGGTGAGCTAATGTGAATGGCTGTTTTGTACTAAATAGACTGAACCCAGGCCTGTCAGTCAAATGCCAGCAGTTTAGGGTTAATGTGGTTGTAAAGGCTAGGGATGGGCGAACTGTTCGGCCCGGGCATAAGTTCAGGCCGAACTTTGTTTGGATGTTCCGCGAATATGCGGTGTTCGAGCAAATGTTCAGAACACCGTTAAAGTCTATGGGACACTAACATGAAAAATCAAGTGTTCATTTTAAAGGCTTATATGCAAGTTATTGTCATAAAAAGTGTTTCGGGACCCGGGTTCTGCCCCAGGGGACATGAATCAATGCAAAACATTTTTTTTTTTTTTTAAACGCCCGTTTTTTTCAGGAGCAATGATTTTTTTTAATGCTTAAAGTGAAACAACAAAAATGAAATATTCCTTTATATATCATGCCTGGGGGGTGTCTATACTATGCCTGTAAAGTGGTGCATTTTTCCAGTGTTTAGAACAGTGCCACAGCAAAATGACTTTCTAAGGGGAAAATTGTCATTTAACCACTTCCCGACCAGCGCACGACAAGTACATCCATTTGTATTTGCCACCCTGCCATCGCGTGCCGGTCAAGACCCCCGTGAGTCCGGACGCGGGTCCCGCGGACTCGATCGACGCGGGGATACCCACGATCGTCTCACATGGCGGTTGAACGGGGAGATGCCGATGTAAACAGCATCTCGCCGTTCTGCCTAGCAACAAGTGACACTAATCTCTGCTCCCTGTGATTGGAGCAGAGATCAGTGTTCACTAACGCACAGCCCAGCCCCCCACAGTTAGTAACACGCCCCTGGGACACACTTAACCCCTACACTGCCACCCCCTGGTTAACCCCTTCACTGCCTTTGTCATTTACACAGGAATCCATGCATTTGTATAGCACTGATTGCTGTATAAATGACAATGGTCCCAAAAATGTGTCAAAAATGTCCGATGTGTCTGCCATAATGTTGCAGTCACAATAAAAATCGCTGATCGCCGCCATTACTTGTTAAAAAAACAAAAAAAACTAAAAAAATATTATTAAAAATGCCATAAAACTATCCCCTATTTTGTAAACGCTATAAATTTTGCGCAAACCAATCAATAATCGCTTATTGCGTTTTTTTTTTTTAAACCAAAAATATGTAGAAGAATATGTATCAGCCTAAGAGGTGATCAAATGCCACCAAAAGAAAGCTCTATTTGTGGGAAAAAAGGACGTCACGTTTGTTTGGGAGCCACGTCGCACAACCGCGCAATTGTCAGTTAAAGCAACGCAGTGCCGAATCGCAAAAAGTGGTCTGCAAAATGGTCCGGTCTGAAAGTGGTTAAAACTGATCGCGGCTGTAATGAATCGTCGGGTCTCGGCAATATAGATAAAACTCATTGAACAAAGAGCATGGGCCCCCCAGTCCATTACCAGGCCCTTTGGGTCTGATATGGAAATTAAGGGGAACCCTGCACTAAAATTTAAAAACAAAATTGCCTATTCCCCCCCCCCCCCCCCAAATCCATACCAGACCCTTATCCGAGCACGCAACCTGGCAGGCCGTAGGAAAAGAGGGGGGGAACAAGAGAGCAAAGCACCTTGTCCTCATGTTGATGGGGACAAGGGCCTCACCCCCACAACCCTTGTCCAGTGGTTGCGGGGGTCTGCAGGCGGGTGGTTTATCGGAATCTGGAAGCCCCCTTTAACAAGGGGACCCCAGATCCCTCCCCCCCGTGTGAAATGGTAACAGGGTACAAATACCCCTACCATTTCACAAAAAAAGTGTCAAAATGTTAAAAAATGACAAGACACATCTTGGGGACAAGTACTTTATTAAAAAAAAAAAAATGTCCCACAATGTCTATTCATCTTCTTCTTCACGCCCGTCTCTATGGGAGGTTCCCGTCATGTGACGCTTCTTCACTGATGACGGTTCTTATATAACTGAGGGTGGGGCCACCCGATGACGTGCCTGGGTGACCCCACCCCCTTTGATATGGATTTTGGGGGGACACCTAGGCAATTTTTTTTTTTACATTTGGTGCAAGGTTCCCCTTAATTTCCATATCAGACCCGAAGGGCCTGGTATGGATTTTAGGGGGACCCCCACACATTTTTTTTGTTTCGGGGTTCCCCTTAATATTCATACCAGCTCCAAAGGACCTGGTAATGGACTGGGGAGGGGGGGGATCCCATGCTCCTTTTTTTCAGTGAGTTTTATCTATATTGCCGAGACCCGACAATTCATTACAGCCGCGATCAATTTTAAATGACAGTTTTTCCTTTAGAAATGTCATTTTGCTGTGGTACTATTCTAAACACGGGAAAAAATGTGCCACTTTACAGGCATACTATAGACACCCCCCCAGGCATGATATTTAAAGGAATATTTTATTTATATTGTTTCACTTTAAGCGTTAAAAAAAAAATCGCTGCTCCCGAAAAAATTTCAGTTTTTAACCACTTCAATACAGGGCTTTTAAACACCTTCCTTACCAGACCAATTTTTAGCTTTCAGCGCTCTCACATTTTGATTGACAATTACTCAGTCATGCTGCACCAAACCAAATTTGTATAATTTTTTTTCTCACAAACAGAGCTTTCTTTTGGTGGTATTTAATCACCGCTGAGTTTTTTATTTTTTGCAATATAAGTGAAAAAAGAGAAATGTTTGAAAAAAAAAACACTTTTTTTATAGTTTCTATTGTAAAATTTTGCAAATAAAACATTTTTCTTCCTAAATGTGGGCCAAAATGTATACTGCTACATATCTTTAGTAAAAATAACCCAAATAAGTGTATATTATTTGGTCTCTGTGAAAGTTATAGCGTCTAAAAGCTATGGTGCAAATCATTGAAAAATGATCACATCTGATCACACCTGATGCACTGAAGGCCTATTTCATTTCTTGAGACCCTAACAAGCCAGGAAAGTACAAATACCCTACAAATTACCCCTTTTTGGAAAGCAGACATTCCAAGGTATTTAGTAAGAGGCATGGTGAGTTTTGGGAAGTTGTAATTTTTTCCCACAATTCTTGGGAAAATTATAATTTTTTTTTTGCACAAAATTGGCAAAATAAGTTATTTCTCTCACACAGCATATGCATACTTGCAATGACACCCCAAAATACATTCTGCTACTCCTCCTGAGTATAGTGATACTACATGTGTGAGACTTTTACACAGCCTGGCCACATACAGAGGTCTAACATCCAAATGGCACCGTCAGGCATTCTACGAGCATAAATTGCACATCTCATTTGATGACAACCTATCACACTTTTGAAGGCCCTGGAGCACCTGGACAATGGAAACGCAGACTAAATGACCCCATTTTGGAAAGCTAACACCCCAACGTATAATCTATGGGGCATAATGAGTCTTTTGAATGGTTTATTTTTTTCCACAAGTTTTTGGAAACTGGAAAATGAAAACGCATTTTTTTTTACATTAAGTTGTCCATTTATAAGATATTTATAACACATAGCATGTATATAGCAAAAATGACACCCCAAAATACATTCTGCTACTCCTCCTGAGTATGGCGATACCACATGCATGAGATTTTTACACAGCCTGGCCACATACAGAAGCCCAACATTGAAGTAGCACCGTCGGGTGTCCTACATGCATAAATTACACATCTCATTTCTCAACCACCTATTACACTTTTGAAGGCCCTGGAGCACCAGGACAATGGAAACGCCCACTAAATGACCCCATTTTGGAAAGCTAACACCCCAATGTATAATCTATGCAGCATAATGAGTCTTTTGAATGGTTTTTTTTTTCCAAAGTTTTTGGAATATGTGGGAAAAAAATGAAAACGCATTTTGTTTTATACAAAGTTGTCCATTTATAAGATATTTCCAACACATAGCATGTACATAGCAAAACTGACACCCCAAAATACGTTCTGCTACTCCTCCTGAGTATGGCGATACCACATGTGTGAGACTTTTACACAGCCTGGCCACATACAGAGGCCCAACATCCAAGTAGCACCGATAGGTGTTCTAGGGACATAAATTACACACATAAATTCCTGCTAACCTATCACATTGTTGAAGGCCCTTCATATTTCTAACACATAGCATGTACTGTACATACCAATTACAAACCAAAATACATTCTACTGAGCAAAGGGTAAAGAAAAGATTACCTGCGGTTTAGTAGTGCAGTGGTCCACAGAGGAGAGCATTGGTCCAGGCAGCAGGCAGGAACATGGACAGCGACAGCAAATCGGGCAGCAGGCAGGAATAGTCAGGTAGAGATGTTGTCAGCACAGCCAATGCATTGGTCCAGATAGCAGGCAGGGATGTGGTCAGCAGAAGCAAAAGGATCAAAGGATCGTCCATGCAGCAGGCAGGGATCCTGTCCATAGTACATGCAGCAGGCAGAGGTATGGTCAGCACAGCCAGAGTATTTGTCCAGGAAGCAGGCAGGACCATCAAGCTTAAGGCATCGGTGAGGAAAGAATGGGGACGGGGGTAGAGGCTTCTCCCACCCAAATCTCTTTGAAGCCTCTGGACAACCAGACCCTGTTCTGGGAACACAAAAAAACAAAACTGTTTTTCTGAGCTCCGAACACTATTCTGGAGCCCCTCACATGTGAGACCCCTGTATAGCAGGGTAAAAGATCAATCCAGGGGGCAGGCAAAAACATGGTCAACAGGCCAAGGTCAGTGCAGGTAAAAGGCAGAAATAGACGGTAGGCAGAGGCATAGTCGATACAGTCCACGGTCAGTTCACTTGAAAGGCAGAAACATGGCGGATAAACAATGCAGACGGTAGGCAGAGGCATAGTCGAGAAACAGGCCAGGGTCAGTTCACATGGAAGACAATGATACGGTTGGTTGAAGCAGGGAAATATTCAGGACGGAAATTGAAAATGGGGAAATGGCAGTATTAGAAATAGGGGCTAATAGTTTTCCAGAGTGTGATATCGTCTGAAGCATTGTCCGATGCAAAGGCCAGGTTGGGAGGGACAGTCGGGACAATGGAAGCTGGTGTCTTTCCTAATACCTCTTTTGGTGCACACCCGACATTTTTTTGGGGCGTCTTCCGGATCCTGATGGTGGAATGCGGTCTGGAAAATGACGCTCATGTAGTCTGCTACCAGAATCTGAGCGAATGCTTTCGGGGGGGGAATCTTGTCGGTAGATCAGGGAAGTGACAATGTCTTCAATACACTTTATGAAGGTGGTGGTTGTTCCTGTTGACTTTTGGTAGATTATAAAAGAATTTAAAAGGGCCAAATGAAATAAGTAAATTGCGGTGTTTTTTTGTACCAAAAAAGGGATTTTCTTGTTGAAAGATGGGGACATTTAAATCCACCCCCCCCCCCCCCCTCCATGAATTTATTATACTCGCTGATGCAGGAAGGCTTGCGAACGGGACGCATCTTCTGTGAAGTTCCACCGTGGTGTCATCGTGGATGGTGGACATCATGTACACATCTTTCCTATCCCTCCACTTCACAGCCAACACTTCCTCATTCCTCAGGCTTGCCGATTCCCCCCTTTGAATGGATGGGGCGACAAGACGCTGTGGGAAGCCCTTTCGGTTTTTCCTTGTTGTGACACAGGCCAAAGTTGTTGTTTTTTTAGGTACAGGTGGCGGAGAAGGGGCAGACTAGTGTAATAGTTATCCATATAAATATGATGACCCTTTTGGAGGAGTGGGAATGCCAATTCCCAAACTATTTTTCCACTTATTCCCATGTAGGATGGACACTCAGGGGGCTGGAGCTGGGAATCTTTGCCTTCGTACACGCGGAATGAGTACACATAACCGGTGGCGCTTTCGCAGAGCTTGTTCAGCTTCAAGCCATACCTCGCTCTCTTACTGGGGATATACTACTTGATTCCCAGCCGGCCTGTGAAATGCACCAGGGATTCGTCCACACATATGTTTTTGTCAGGGACATAAAGTTCGGAAAACTCATTGGGAAAAAAAATTAATTGGGGGGGGGATTTTATAGTTTGTCAAAGTTTGGGTGATTTGGGGGGGGGGGGGGCACTGTGCGTTGTCACTAAAATGCAGGAAGCGCATTATAAGTTCGTATCGGGACCTGGACATGAATGAGGAGAAAATTGCCATATGATGGATGGGTTTGGTCGACCAATATTTATGCGTTTCATTTTTTTTGTAAGCCCCATGTTGAGCCTTAGGCCTAAAAACAATTTAAACTCTGCCGCTGTTAGGGGGTCGCTATTCAAAAGGGCGGGCATAGCCGGAGCTGGGGTTGGCTGCAATGAATTGTAGGGCAAAAAGGTTGGTTTGGTCCACGATGCCTTGAACTAATTCGTCAGGGAAAAATAAATTAAAAAAATCTATTTCGGAAAAACCTGCAGTGTTGACCTGCACACCTGGCTGTGCTGTAAAAGGGGGGGTCGTGGCTGACCCTGTGGTAGAAGGCAGCCACAATGGGTTTGCCAAGCCTTCTGGAAGCTGGGTTTGGGCCCTAATTCTTTGGTGTGCACTGGGCCTTTCCTCCTGGGGTCTACCGTTGGCACTGCTGGTAGCTGCCTGGTGCTCAGACCGTCTTCTTTTAGGAGGGACTGCTTCCTACTCCAATTCTGATCCCGATGTGCTGCCTTCAGGGGACTCATTCAGAAACAGAATCGGAACCAGAACTGAGCGATGAGAGCTTCCCGTTGCTCTCATCGGTCAGGCTGAGTATTAGGTATGCCTCTTCTGGGGTGTACACCTTTCTGGACATTGTGGCTGTAGGTAATCTGGTGGCAGGTACTCTGGTGGCAGGTGGTGAGGTGGGAGGTGGTGAGGTGGCGGGTACTCTGGTGGTACTCTGGCAGGTACTCTGGTGGCAGGTGATGAGGTGGCTGGTACTCTGGTGGCAGGTACTTTGGCAGTACTCTGGTGGCGGGTACTCTGGTGGCGGGTATTCTGGTGGCGGGTACTCTGGTGGCAGGTACTTTGGTGGCAGGTACTCTGGTGGTATTCTGGCAGGTGGCGGGTACTCTGGTAGTACTCTGGCAGGTGGCGGGTACTCTGGGGGTGGGTTTTCTGGGGGTGGGTACTCTGGGGGCGGGTACTCTTTATTTGGGGGGGGCAATCTGGGCACAGTAAGGCAATTACTGGGGTACAGTAGTGGTAACTCACTGTTGGCTGATCTCCTCCTCACACTGGATCGGTGTGTGAAGAGGAGAACTCAGCAACAGGAGTTACACACACCTTTTGTTTACATTTAGTGACTGGCTGTCGTTGGGCACAGCCAGTCACTAAATAGCCAGTGTTCTTCTATTTTTACACGGATCGGGGCTGGGCTGTAGCTAGGGAGAAAGCTTCAGCCAGCCTCAGCCCAGATCACTACTGATCTCCTCTCTGGGAGCGCACACGTGAGCCGTGCATGACGGATCACAGCCGGTAAAGCTGCTCCGCCACTCGCTGCCACCGCTTCAATACCCCCCATCGGGGAACGGCTGTGTCCCTAGGGACACACCGAATCCCCGATCGCCGCTCTGCGGGGCCCCGCAGTAGCGGCGGAAAGCTGAGGACGTCATATGACGGCCACCCAGGATGGGAGATCCCATCTGTGGCCGTCATTTGACTATGGCCGGGTATTGAAGTGGTTTAAAAAGATTTTTTGCATTGATACATGTCCCCTGGGGCAGGACCCGGGTCCCCAAACACTTTTTATGACAATAACTTGCATATAAGCCTTTAAAATTAGCACTTTTGATTATTCATGTTCGTGTCCCCTAGACTTTTATGGTGTTCGTGTGTTCTGCCGAATTTCTTGCCTGTTCGGTATGTTCTGGTGCGAACCGAACTGTGGGGTGTTCGGCTCATCACTTGTAAAGACATTAAGATAAAAAAATCTTCTGTGTGCGGCAGCCCCGCTCAGCCCCTCTAATACTTATCTGAGCCCCACCTTGATCCTGCGATGTTGCACAAGAGACTCGGCTGCCTGGGACTCTGCCTCCCCATTGGCTGAGACACTGGGCACAATTGGCTTCTGCTGCTATCAGTCAGTGAGCCAATGAGGAGATGGGAGGGGCGGGGCCGAGCTGGCTCAAATGCCCCCATAGCAAGCTGCTTGCTGTGGGTGCAGGAGGGAGGAGCCAGGAGCACCCGTGAGGCACCCGAGAAGAGGAAGATCTGGGCTATTCTGTGCAAAGTATGACATGTTTATTATTTAAAAATAAAAAACAACAAGACTTTCATATTAATTTAAGAGACTAGAGTACAAGCTGGTGGATTGTGTTGTTGCGAATGACAGCGCCGGAGACAAGCGCCATCATTCACAAAAACACAAGCTCACAACACACCCCGCTACTACTCCAGTCTCTCTACCCAAAATAGCATGCGGGTGAGTTTGGGCTCAGTTTTCCTAGAGAGGCTTAAGCCGCGTACACGCGATCGGATTTTCTGACGGGAAATGTGTGATGACAGGCTGTTGGCAATCCGACAGTTTGTATGCTCCATTGGACAATTGTTGTCGGATTTTCCGTGGACAAATGTTGGATGGCAGGCTTTAAATTTTTCTGCAGACAAATGTCTGTTATCAGATTTTCTGAGAGTGTACACAAGTACAAACACGCATGCTCGGAAGCAAGGATGAGCCAGAAGCAGTCGGCCTTGTAAACTGGTGTTCGTAATGGAGAATTAATATTTGTGATGTGGAAAATTATGAAATCTTCAAATGCAGCGCACAATTGTCTTCTTCTTTAATGGAATAATAATGAAGCTGCTTTGCTGGTGATACTGATGGAGTTATTGTAAACAACATTTAAAAGGCTTTTTTTTTTTTTCTAGCGATTTCTAACCATAATATTATGGGTTTTTTTTGTTTGTTTTTTTATTTGGGCAAGTTACCACAACACCATTATCCCGTAGTTTTTAAGATCAAAGATACAACTATGTTGGTGTCTCTTGTCAATTTTACATTGAATTTTTTTGTAAATGTAACTGCCTACTCCCAAACTGTCATTTGAAGTAAAACACAGCCAAGTATTCTACACAATTTTTTTAATTGTGCATTAAAAAAAGGAAAACAAATAAAATTAGACATGCTATCTGCCAATAGAACTTAACCAAAAAGTGCATTCTATGCATCCAAAAATATAGTAAATATACCAAATCAAATCATTATTCAACCAAAAAATAAAATTAAAGCCTCATGCATGTGTCCTGCTTTTTAATATTGGGGGTCAACAATGCCAAGAGTTGGTGAAAGCAGGGGTCCGTCAGCAGGGGTCCGTCATAATTCCAAAAATCATCCGGATTTTTCACCTGGAGCTCCTGCAGCAAAGGCATATGACATAATTGGTCATGACTAATAAAGCAGCCAATTTTTGTTCCTGGACTGGACTTGGGTCAAAGCAATAACGCCAAGGCCAATAATAAATAACACATTGGTGGGATTAGCTCATTAGTACACAGAATTTTGGAGTCCTCACCTGCTCTACCTCTGGCCCCCCACTGAGTTCCCACTAGCCCCAGTTTCCTAGGAGGAAGGGACAGGACAAGATTTATCGGCATTTCTCAGCTGGTCCCAGGCTCCCAGCTCCAGAGGATTCACCTGCATGTGAAGCTGCATCCCAACCACTCCAGTCCTCAACCCTTATCCCACCCTGCCCTCACCCCCCCCCCACTCTCCCTCCACCCTGTCCTCACTTCTTTCCCCCCTGCCCTCACCCCCACACTCTCCCTGCACCCTGTCCTCACTTCTTTCCCCCCTGCCCTCACCCAACTCCCTAACTCCCCTCTCCCCCCTTCCCAAACTCCCAAACCATTTTAATTTGGGAGTATTGGTACTCGGTATGAAAAAATGGTCATAGTTTCAACTAGCATACTATATGCTTGATTGACTTTGGATGGTCCCTGCAGAACTGGAAGAATATAAATCCATGTATGGCTGATTTAAGAGTGGTTTATGTGTAATCTCCACTAACAGGAGGTTGGGTTATGGCAGGAGGTGTTCCAAGTGGCATCCTACTGGTATTTTAGAGCTTTTATCTCTCGTACTAAAGATTTGGTTTGTTTGCTGTTTAGTACTAGTAGCTGTTCATCAGCCCAGGTGCATAAAAGCATTTTCAAGGCCCCCCAAGAAACTTGATAGTATCACTTTGCTTTTACAATTTTTTGTTAAATATTTGTACACGATTAATTGGTGTTCATTGTGTATAGGACAATGGTACTTTTTGTGCACTTTTGAACTGCAGATATGAGTCAACCAGCCTATTAAATCCAGTAATTGACACTGTGGTTTAAACTTGGCTATAGTCTGGGCAGTAGGTATGCGGAAAAGTGCTGCACTCATGTCTGGTACACACTACTATTTTTTTTTCCGTCCAGCCCAGCAGGTTGAGCGAAAAACCTGACCTCTCCGGACGAAGCCATTGGAAAAACCATCCGCTGTACTTTACAGCAATCTCCACTAATGTGTTTTCCTTCCTTCCTTTTCCTGAATATTATTATTATTCACGATTTATATAGCGCCAACAGTTTACGCAGCGCTTTACAATGTATAGGGGGGACAACACAATTACAGTACAATACAAGGTACAGGAGGGCCCGGCTCGTAGAGCTTACATTCTAAAGGGAGGGGGTGGTGGTACAAAAGGTAATAGCTGCAGAGAATGATTTGATGGGGGTACATTCAGCCTGCCCATACATGGTTCGAAACTTGGCATGTTCCCGCTGAACTGGCCAAGATTTGAACCATCTATTACTTTACATATATTGGAAAGGTCTATATAAATAAAAATTGTACACATTCAAAGTGATATTCAACGACAAGGATTTCTTCTCCGTAGATTGGTTTCTACTTTGGATTGTGGTGGTATGTTTTTCATCGAACCCTTTTTATCATTGGTGACCTCATTGCTTTGTATCGAAAACATTGCGTTCTCTGGGTAATTCCATCACTCTACCTGCATGCATCGCTACAATTGCATCTTGGTCTGTAACAAAGCAATAAAGCAATCTGATAAATATGATATAAACAGCAACCATTAGAAATGACGCAGCAGGTGAAGTGCCATGTCAATTGCTTTATGTTGTGTGTTTCTTTTTTTTTCTCTTTTATGGTGTGCTGTAATTATTTTACCTCCTGAGATAATAAAAATAACAAAATGCATAGTCAGTAAAAAAAACTGTCAGCATATTTTCTATTGCCTTTCTGTATGTATTGATACTTATTTCTAAATTACATATTTAACCACCTCGATACCAGAATCAATGCTGTTGTTCGAAATCTTGGGGCCCCCTTTGACCCCACCCCCGCCTTCAGCCCCGTCCGTGGCCCCTCCCCAGACCCTTTCTTGAAACAAAGTGCAGGTTATGATCACCAGAATTTATGACAACACCCAAGCAGCGGTCAGTAGGCGCTCTATCATGGTTCTGTTTGTCACTAACAGAAAGCAGATAACTAGAGTAAAAAAAAAGCGAGCAGTGAGCTTGCGGCCTGATGTCACTTCCGGTACCCGTCTATTCCAGCGAGTATCGTCACGATCACGTGACTTCATCAGGGAATCATTCCTACCATCTTTTGTATTTTTTTTCTAAAACGTGATGAACTTTTTCTTTCAGTGCCTTCAGGAATAACACCTGCCAAATGCTGTTCTTCTGCTCATTGAGAATACCCTTATGGCCCCGTTAGGCGCTCTCATTAGTTGAATGTTATATAGAATTGGGTGCAGGCGCTGCCATTGTAACTAAGGGTAACCAGGAGTGGAGCCTTGCGGCTTCACAGCCAGTTACCTACTGTGCATGCGCAAGTCACGCGGCTCTTTGTGAATGGCCAGCTTGTCTTCTCGGACGTACACAGGTACCAGAAGACAGCGGGGGAGAAGGAGAGGACAGAAGTACACTAGGTACAAAAAGTTATAAAGGTATGAAAGAAAAAGAAAAATATCCAAAAACGAGGGGTTGTCTTTAGTTTAAGGCCACCTTTCAAAAGTGGGTGGAACTCTGCTTTAACCCAAAGAGTGGAGAAATCACTTTGTGTGGTAAGGGACATCTTGTGATATCATCTGCTTGTAGGCTGGACATTTCCTTGCAATGTTTCTAGGTTCAATTTAAATAGTCTAAACAGCAATTAATTCTACAGTATATTGCCCCTAAAGAGCTGAATTTGATACTGTTCCACTTGAGTTTGAAAAAAATTTGGCTAATCAGAATCTACATTTAGGCTACTTTCACACAGGCATTTTTCAGACGCTAAGACCCCATTCACACCTGAGCGTTTTGTAGCTTGACGCCTGAATCTACAAAACGCAGGAGGGGAAAAAATCCATTATTCTCAATGGAGATGGTTCACATCTCCACTCCAAGTCGCCTGAAGCCCTAAGCCTGAAGCTCAAACAAGTTCCGGACCCTTTTTTGTCACGCAAATCGGGCTGATTTGGGCGTTTTTCTTCTTTTAACATTGGTGACCTTTTGCCCTGCACAAATTCCGTTGCTTCAGTAGCTGTGACATCATCACGGCTCCAGCCAATCACAGCACCGGAGCCCGCTAACCCGGGAAATAACTCCGGAAGACATGTCGCCAGTCACAGCTGTGTGCGGGGACCGCTGCAGCAGCTTTGATCTAAGGTAAGTATTTCATAATGAGCTTGTATCCGATGCATACAAGCTCATTATACCTTTTTGTCTTGCAGGTTTTATTTATTTATTTTTTCTTCTTTTTTTGAGAGTTTACAACCACTTTAAATGTATGTAGACAGAAAGTGTCTGAAAAAAGAGATCAACATTGCTGAGATGAAAAGCATGGATTGTAAAACACAGTGCTTTAGCAAACTAAATGGCACCCACTTAGTGGTAGCGTATGTCAAAATACAACAGGGTTGATTTACTAAAACTGGAGTATGTAAAATCTGGTGCAGCTGTGCGTGGTAGCCAATCGGCTGCTAACGTCAGCTTGTTTTTTTAAGCTTTGACAAAGAAAAAAAAACTAGCAGCTGATTGGTTTCTATGCAGAGCTGCACCAGATTTTGCCCTCTCTAGTTTTAGTAAATCAACTCTAATATCTTAATTCTGGCTACAAATAGAACACTTCTAAACGTTTAAGCCCCCATACACACAGTCGGACATTCTGCCAACCAAATCCGTCGGATTTTGTCAGTCGGATTGTGTCAGTCGGATTGTGTCAGTCGGATTGTGTCAGTCGGATTGTGTCCGAAACTGTTGCATACACACGGTCGGACAAAGTTGTCGAAATATCCGATCTTTCAGAACGTGATGACGTCATTTCGTTACGATGGGACTACGTTCAGGCTAGTAGCCAATAGCTTTGATGTAGGAATTTGATCTGAGCATGCGTGGCACTTTGCCCAATCAAAATTCTCTACACATGATCGGAGTATGTCCTATCGGACCAGTTTGTGGGAAAATATTTCCAACAAGTTGGAAAATTTGGTCCGACGGATATTCCGACTGAAACATTCCGATGCATACCACACACAGTCGGATTATCCGACAACACGGTCTGATAAGGCACATTCTGACGGATTATCCGACCGTGTGTACGGGGGCTCAGAGAACTAAGGATCCTTGGATTCAGTATGTCCTACTTTTAGATGTATAGCTCCTGGATTGATGCACATTTCTTTAGTAACCATGAACTGCCTAGATCAAGTTAGATGTATGGGCCAACAGGTTCTAGATTGATGGGATGTTGAGTTAAATAGTGGAATATGAAGGGTAGAGGGGGAAGTGCCAGGGAGGCTGATCCAGGGCTGGAGCATCCCAATAAGTACACTCCATTGAGTGACATTGGTGAAACCAGTCAGGGACCAGCACAGCTGGAGCCAGAAGAACTCCTCCAGTGAGAGTTGGGGGTGGGGGGGGTGGGAGCAAATGGAAAGCAAAGACAGATTCTGGTGGTAGGGGTCTCAATTCTTAGAAGGACAGAGAGGCCAATCTGTGACAAAGAACTGAAGCGCCGAACAGTATATTGTCTACCGGGCGCTCGAGTTCGGTACATCATGGATCTGGTGGACAGATTACTGGGAGGGGCTGGGAAAGACCCAGCTGTCATGGTGCACGTTGGCACCAATGACAGTCAGAGGCAGATGGAGTCTCCTAAAGAACGATTTTAGGGACTTAGGAACTAAATTGAGGAAAAGGACCTCCAAGGTAGTATTCTCAGGAATACTATGAGTACATCGAGCCACACCAGAAAGGCAGAGGGAGATTAGGAAAGTAAACAAGGGGCTGAAGAGCTGGTGTAGTAAGGAAGAGTTTGTGTTCCTGGAGGACTGGGATGACTTCTCAGTCAATAAGCGGCATATTCCAGAGAGTAGTATAGGGGTATTAGTGGTAATTTGACCAAAGCACATAAACCCAAGGTAAGTATAGTAGCAAGTCCTAGTTGCAATCTCGGTCTAAACTATGTGAAATGTTCACCAATGCCAGGAGCCTGGCGGACAAGATGGGTGAACTAGAGATACTGTTGTACCAGGAGGATTTGGATTTTGTGGGAATTTCAGAGACCTTGTTCAACAGTGCTCATGATTGGCTGGCAAACATTCAAGGGTATACCCTTTATCGCAAGGATAGAGAGGGTAAAAAAAGGGAGAGGGGTATGCCTATATATCAAGAATAATGTACAAATAAATATGAGAGAAGACATCACTAAGGGAGCTAGGGAGGAGGTGGCATCCTTATGGGTAGAGCTCCAAAGGGATGAAGCTAAGGGAAAAATACTTGGAGTATGCTATCGGCCCCCTAACCTGAGGGAGGACGGGGAGACAGATCTCCTATCACAATTTGGATTATCAGCAAGGATGGGAAGTGTTATCATAATGGGGATTTTAACTATCCAGACAGACTGAGCGAAGGGAACTGCGCATTCATCTAAGGCTCACCAGTTCCTAAATGTCTTGTACGCCAATTTTATGGATCAGATTGTAGATGCACCAACTCGAAATAAAGCGTTACTGGATCTACTGATTACCAACAATACAGACCTGATCATGGATGTGGAAATACGGGGCAATTTAGGTAACCGTGATCACAGGTCAGTTGGCTTCAGTATAAATCACACAAATAGGAAACATAAGGGGAATACAAAGACACTGAATTTCAAAAGAGCCAACTTCCCTAAACTACGAGCCTTGCTAGAAGGCATACATAAAATCTTAGGAACAAAGAGCACGAAGGAGAGATGGGTTTTCTTTAAGAGCATATTAAAGCGGAGGTTCACATTAAAATTTAACCTCCACTATTTGGAACCTTCCCCCCCTCCAGTGTCACATTTGGCACCTTTCAGGGGGGAGGGGGGTGCAGATACCTGTCTAAGACAGGTATTTGCACCCACTTCCAGGCGTAGACTCCAGCGGGAGTCTATGCCTCTTCCTGTCCTGCCGCGCTGTCTGCTGGGACACGCACGGGTCCCAGAGACAGCGCAGACAATTCTCATTGTGCTGCGCAACTCGCGCATGCGCAGTAGGGAACCGGTAAGTAAACCCGCAAGGCTTCATTTCCTGATTCCCATACCGAAGATGGCAACGGCAGCATCCAAGGACCGAGGGGCGGTTTCGGCCTCGGGTGCCGACATTGCTGGACCCTGGGACAGGTGAGTGTCCTTATTTTAAAAGTCAGCAGCTGCAGTATTTTTTTGCGAGACTCCCTCTTTAAAAAAGGGCACTAGCCAGGGTGCAATAAGGATGGCTAAGATAGAGCATGAAAGACACATAGCGGAGGAGAGCAAAAAAAATCCCAAGAAATTCTTTAAGTACCTAAACCGTAAAAAAAAGGGAGGACAGACCATATTGGCCCCATAAAGAATGAGGAAGGACATCTGGTTACAAAGGATGGGGTGATGGCAAAGGTATTGAATTTATTCTTCTCCTCAGTCTTCACAAGGGAATTGGGGGGGTGGCTTCAGTAACCAAAACGGCAGTGTTTATCCTCCTGACACATCACAGGAAGCACCTCCATGGTTAACAGAGGACAGAATTAAAATTAGACTTGGGAAACTTAACATTAATAAATCACCGGGACCAGATGGCTTGCACCCAATCGTACTAAGGGAAACTCAGTCAAGTAATGGCCAGACCATTGTTCCTAATTTTTACTGACAGTCTACTGACTGCAATGGTACCAGGTGATTGGAGAAAAGCCAATGTAGCACCAATATTTAAAAAGGGCCCAAAATACATCCCTGGAAATTACAGACCAGTTAGCCTAACATGAATAGTATGTAAACTCTTGGAGGGGATAAGGGACTATATACAAGATTTTAGTAATGAGAACGGTATCATTAGCAGTAATGGATTCATGAAGAATCGTTCTTGCCAAACCAATCTATTAACCTTCTATGAGGAGGTGACTTGCCATCTAGATAAAGGAGGACCCGTGGACATGGTGTATCTGGATTTTACAAAAGCATTTGACACAGTTCAAACGATAATTCCTCCCGCTCTACAAAACTCTGGTCCAGCCACACCTAGAATATGCTGTCCAGTTCTGGGCACCGGTCCTCAGGAAGGATGTACTGGAAATGGAGCGAGTACAAAGAAGGGCAACAAAGCTAATAAAGGGTCTGGAGGATATTAGTTATGAGGAAAGGTTGCGAGCACTGAACATATTCTCTCTGGAGAAGAGACGCTTGAGAGGGCATATGATTTCAATATACAAATACCATACTGGTTACCCCACAATAGGGATAAAACTTTTTCGCTTTCACTTTTTTTGGCCACTCATTAGAATTAGAAAAGAAAAGAGGTTTAACCTTAAAATACGTAAAGGGTTCTTTGCTGTAAGAGCGGCAAGGATGTGGAATTCCCTTCCACAGGCGGTGGTCTCAGCGGGGAGCATCAATAGTTTCAAGAAACGATTAGATAAGCACCTGAACGACAGCAACATACAATGTAATACTGACATGTAATCACACACATGGGTTGGGCTTGATGGACTTGTGTCTTTTTTTTTCAATCTCACCTACTATATAACTATATATGGAGGTGAATGTGGCTACTAGAGTCTTTAATAGCAATGTCATTGTGTTGGTCATTTAGGTGATTTCTTGGGTCTTGAGTTTTAGCGTCTCAGTTTGAGACTTTGCACAGGTATGAGACAGTTTAATAAATATTATCTCCCAGTTAAGGATTATTTTGTAATTTTATCTTGCGAGTGTTTTATTGCTAACCTTTTATCGGTTCCATGGAAGCAATAAAACATTGTATTGCCAAAAGCCATTCATTTTAACTGCTTCCCATGTATTACCATTTGCCTTGCTTTCTGACCCATAGTAAGTCTTACATTCCAGGAAGGAAGCTACTTTCTTTGTTTCAGCCAAGTTATACAGTATTTCAATAGACATATGTACACTCTGTACCCACATCCACTATTTCCTCTATTAATTATTGGCAATTATAAGAGTTTTGTTAAGGTTTGAACAGTTAATTGCAGTTAATTATGCTGATGTCGGCAAAAGATTAAGTATAGAACTGGATGTTGCTTTGCAGCATTGCTTGCTTTTTGTGGCTTCAGAACACTGTGCATGATAAGCGAGTGAGGAATAAACGGAGTATAAAGCTATTATAATCTCAGTGCAGGTGTTTATAACATATGTGCCACTGCTTATATTGGCATGGGGGTGAGGTCACCGTCTGACATCATTCGGAGGCCCCACCCCTTGTGACATCACCGCCCAGGGCATGATTGGCGGTGACCTTGTGACCATGCCCCATGCCAATATAAGTAGTGGCACACCGCACAGCCAGCATTAGAGCGGGAGAGAGCATTATGTCAACATCGGAAGAAGAACAGAGGGAGATGATGGCGGAGAAGAAACGGAGAGGGGAGAAGAACCGACAGAGGCAGAAGACGTCAGCAGAGAACACAGAAGAACCGAAGAGGGTAGAAGATGGAACAGACGCCAGGGCTGCCTTAATAAATTAATTTGATGCCCTTTGTGCTGTGTTCTTTATTTTTGACATTTTTTTTCAGATGAATGGATATGGGTACAATGCACCCCATGCTCTCATTCACATAGGGTAAGGTTAGCTTATTGGAATCTGGGGGCCCCCTTGGGCTGTGTGCTCAGATAGGGGTCTGGTATGGACTTCAGGGGGAACCCCCACACCGTTTTTTCAGTGTGGGGGTTCCCCTGAAAATCCATACTAGATCGAAGGGCCTGATACGCTCTTAAAGGCGGAACCAATGTGTTTTTTTATTTATTTTTGACATTGTGCGCAAAGTTCCTCCTAAAGATTCATACCAGAAACAGTGCCTGGTATTGTCAGGGATCAAAGTCTGATCCCTGTTCATTGAAGTCGGACGCATGTCGGACTTAGTCACAGGGCAAAGTCGGATCCAAAGTAGTACGACTATCGTGTCGTACCAGTGTGAACCTGGCCTTAAGAGAGTGTTTCTAATCTCAGCTCGTTGCCTGTAGAGAAGACACCTGCGAGCCATAAATCTTGCTAAATGATAGTAGATCAAATACGTATTTCACTCATTAAAATGCAAATCAATTTATAACTTTTTTTTTTTTTGTAAATGCATTTTTCTGGATTTTTGATGTTGTTCTGTCTCTCACTATTAAACTACCATTAAAATTATAGGCTGATCATTTCTTTGTCAGCGGGCAAACATACAAAATCAGCAGTAGATCAAATATTTTTCTCTTTCGTTCATTGAAGGACACAGAACCTTTAATCTTGACCTAGGGTTATATTGCCACCTTCAGGAGAGGAGTAGGCAGAACATGTAAAAACAGCAAAACTGCACAGCACCACCCAGGGGGCGGTCCTACTGGCTATAGCCCCTCACTCTGCTTCCAGCAGCTCAGTTTTTTTCTGCCTAGTAGAGAAGGAGGACCTGGCTCCCTGTGGGGACCAATTGGTCCTTGTAATTTTTTCTTTTTTCTGCTCTTTGATTCCTGCAATTTACAATCAACAGCCGGGGCTGGATGACAGGCTGGATAATATAGATCCTGGTAGTCTCCCCAGCCTGGCCATCAAGGGTGTGCAGACCATAGCTACGCGCTGATTCGGGGGGGGGGGGGGGGGTGAGCTATATGCTTCGGGGCACACATATGACCAGGCTACTGCTGTCCGTGTCATAGTGTGCCATGGCTGACAGCCACCCCGTACTGCTCGGGTGAAGGGTCTGTCCATGGAATGCGTCCAGCAATCCCTGCAGAAGGGGTGTCTCGGCAGGATGTATCAGCTGGGCATTCCCTGGGAGGTTGACTAGGGGGTCTCTCACTCTCCCTCTCTTCTCTCCCTGTCCATTTCCCTCCTCCCCCATGCTAAGGGGTCACTGCGTGACTTGGCATAGGGGGTGCGGAGCACGTACCTGGCCGGGGGTCCTCTGGGGGGGGGCCTTTGGGTCCTGGCAGGGAGCTGGTTGGTGGTCCGCTCATTTTCTCCCGGTTTTTAGGCCATTTTGGAGTGTCTGTGTGTTGCCATGTGGGGACTGGCAGCCGCGGGGACCACATCCATTTTCTTGTAGCTGCAGCCAGTTTAACTGCGGCCATTTTCCCGGCGCTCTCAGACGGTTCTTGCTGAGGCGGCCAGCGACCATTTTCTAGTAGCCTCAGTTTTTTTTTTTTTTTTTACTCTAGCGCTGGGCGGCTGGTTCAGCCTGGAACAGCGTGAAACTGTCACATCACCTCGCGGCAGGCACAGGGGAGAGTGGGCGGTGGTAGCACAGCGCAGTACGTGGGTCAGGGTGGTGAGTGCTGCGGAGGGCCCCTCAGTCTGTGGCAGCTAGGAGGGTGGGCATTTTGAGTGGCTTGCCTTAGGTCCCTAGTAGTGACAGGCGAGAGTGGGTCAGCATGGCGTCAGAAGCTGGCGCTTTTTTCCCCAGACATCCCTATTATTGCAACCGGTTCCCCTGCACCTGCGGTGCCTATGGACGGGCTGTCGGCGGTCCTGGGGTCCTTTGTTGCCAGGGTGGAAGTGGCGTGCGGGCGCAAGGGGGGGTAAAACACACCCCATCCCCCCACCATCTTCTGGGGACAGCTCTGACTCAGGTACCGCTGTGACAGGTGGCCTCTGTTCTAACATTTCGGAGGATGTGGACCAGGACCATTCGGACAGTGAGGATAAGTCTGTGTCCGGGTCAGCGCAGGAAAAAGCGCCACTAGGAGCACTTATCACAGCGGTGTGGGATACCTTAAAGATAGAGGATATCTGAAAAGATGTCACTCCCTTGGGTGTTTCCGTATTTAACTTATTTTGATAAGTTTATTTACAAGGAGTAGGGAAGCCCGCAGAGGGCCTTTTCAGTCCCGAGACGGATGGCGGTGCATTACCCCTTTTGAGGAGAGTTTCCTGAAAAAATTGACATCTCCTCCGGTTGTTGACCCCCCCGGTATCCAGGTTAAATAAGGTAACCACGATTCTGGTGGAAGGGTCCCCCTCTTTCAAGGACCCTGCTGACAGAAGGGCCAAGGCGGTTGCCCGCTCCATGTTTACGGTGGTGGGGTCAGCGTTGCGGTCAGTGTTGCACCGCAAGTTGGAGAAGACACAGGTTTCCCGGTCTGCGTGGAACTGGCAGTCTAGTTGGTGCAGACCTGAAGTATGTCTGTGATGCGGCCCTGGATACCGCCCCCCTTGCTTTCTAGAGTTTCAGTATCAGCAGTGGTGCTTCGTTGCCTGATTTGACTTAAATGCTGGTCTGCGGATCAGGCTTCTAAGAAAGTGCTGGCGGATTTTCCAAGGTGAGAGGCTATTTGGAGCCTTGCTGAATGAAATTATTAAGAATGTTACTGGGGGAAAGAGTACTTTTCTCCCACAGTCCAGAAAGGGTAAAGAGCCACGCCGTAAGCAGGGGTCCTCATTTTCCACTCAGAAGCGGATTTTTCGTCTGCCCGGGTCGGCAGGTAAGTGTTCCCAGTCCGACAAGGTGCCCGCTGAGGGACAAAAGCGTCGCTGGTTTCGCAAGCCTGCGAGCAAATCTGTTGCCGCATGAAGGTTTGCCCCCGCCCAACTCTCGGGTGGGGGGTTAGCCTTCGGGAGTTTGCAGTACGGTGGACCTCCCACCTTTCTCACCAGTGGGTCTGCAAACTGGTTTCATCAGGCTACAAGATAGTTTCTTGTCCGCCAAACAGATTTTTTCCCTCCAAACTTAACCCCCTTTCCGACTCGTCGGGAGGCCCTGTTTGGAGGAGTACAAGACCTGCTGCTGTGCGGAGTGATAGTACCTGTACCAACGCTGGAAAGGTTTCAGGGATTCTACTCCAATCTCTTTGTAATCCCAAAGAAGGAAGGGGTCCGTCTGGTCCTGGATCTCAAGGCTCTCAACAGCTTTGTGAAAGTGCAAAGGTTCAGGATGGAATGTGTTCGTTCCGTGGTCGCTGCACTCCATCAGGGGGATTTCATGGCGTCTTTGGACATCAAGGACGCATACTTGCATGTCCCCATATGCGTCAGGCATCAGAGGTTTCTACGATTTGCAGTCGGGGATGAGCACTACCAATTTGTAGCTCTCCCCTTTGGCCTAACGTTGGCACCAAGGGTCTTCACCAAGGTGCTAGCCCCTATTCTGGCATTGCTAAGACAACAGGGGATCGCAATCATGGGTTACCTGGACGACATCATCCTGAGAGCAGCTTCTGCCTCAAAATTAACGGAGGATGTGGCAATCACCATACAGACTCTCCGGGAGTTCGGTTGGGTGTTGAACCTCCAGAAGTTTGTGTTGGTGCCAACTCAACGTCTGGAATACCTGTGCTTGATTGTGGACTCCTCCACAAAGGGAGGCGAGAGTCTTTCTCCCTTCAGACAAGCTGCAGACTCTTCAACCTGCGGTGAAGTTATTGATGTCCCACAGGTGGTCGTCACTGCGTTTTTTTGTATGTGGGTTCGGAGTCTCATGGTAGCCACTTTGGAGGTGGTACCATATGCTCGATTCCACACTCTAGTCTTGCAGAAAGAGATCTTGTCCAAATGGGACAAATCTCTGACATTCCTGGATTGTCAAATTCGGGTGAGCCAGCTAGTCAGGGATTCCCTTCTCTGGTGGCTGAGGTCTCCAGCCCTTCCGTTCAGGAAGTCGTTGCTTCCTCTTCATTGGACAGTGATCATAATCGACGCCAGCCTGACCGGCTTGGGGGGGAGTTTGGGGCGTACAGTCGGCCCGTTGGATGCAGGAAGTATCCTGTCTGCCGATCATTGTGCTGGAACTTCGGGTTATCAGGCGGTGCCTCTCCACATGGTCACAGAGGTTACAGGGGTGTCCGGTCAGGATCCAGTCTGACAACACCACGGTGGTGGCATATGTCAACCATCAAGGAGGGGGCATTATTGGCTGATTTATGCCTCCCCCCCCTGCCCAGACTCCTGCCCCGTCTGCTATGCAGGGTGGAGGCCGAGGGTATTCCGGTGATTCTGATTGCCCCAGATTGGCCTTGATGTCCTTTGTATGCCGGCATAGTCAGAATGGTGGCAGATGTTCCTTGGCGGCTGCTGGTGCGAGAGGACTTTCTGTAGCAAGGTCCAATACTTCATCCTGCTTTACCGTCACTGATTTTAACGGCATGGCTGTTGAAAGCCAGGTGCTAAGGGACCGAGGACTGTCGGATTCGATAATCTCCACTATGCTGAGGGCACGGAAGTCCTTCTTGGAAGATTTATTATCGTATGTAGATATGTACTTGGAGTCCAAGTACATATTCAGTTTCCAGGATCCTGATGTTTTTGCAGCGAGGAGTGGATCAGAAACTTGCATTAAGCACCATTAAGGGGCAGGTTTTAGCTTTGGCTGTCTTTTTTTTCAGCGACCTTTGGCGACTCATTCATTGGTGAGTATGTTTGTTGAGGGGGTTCGACATGTGGCCCCTCCGATTTGACCACCGCTGCCTCCATGGGATTTGAATCTGGTGTTCTCTGTGCTTCAGAAACTGCAGTTTGAAAACAGGGAGATTCTCTTATTCACGCTCTCTCAGAAAGTAGTCTTTTTAGTGGCTATTACATCTGCCAGGAGGGTTTCTGAGTTGGCGGCCTTGTCATGCAAGTCTCCCTTCTTGATCCCCCACAAGGATAAGGCGGTGCTGTGTCTGCAGCCTTCGTTTCTTCCAATAGTTGTTTTGGCCTTTCATCTAAATGAGGACATTGTGCTTCCGTCCTTATGTCCTCAGCCGTCACATCCCAGGCTCTTTGGGTGTATCTGTGTGCTACAGCTCCCTTACGGAGGTCGGACTCTCTGTTTGTCTCTGTGGCTTGTCCGAAGAAGGGCCTGGCGGTCTCGTCGGCTACCATTTCTCAGTGGATGATACAGATTGTGATTCAGGCTTATGCCATAAGGGGGCGGGCACCCCCTTTCCTGTCACGGCACATTCTACCAGGGCAATTGGTGCTTCCTGGGCTTTCCGACATCAAGCATTCATTTCCCAGGTGTGGTCGTCCGTTCACACTTTCACAAAATTTTACAAGGTTGATGCCAGCGCATCTTCGGATGCATGCTTCGGCCGCAAGGTTTTGCAGGCGGCCGTTTAAGGTTGCAACTCCTCTCTTCAGGAGTTTTTTGTTATGGGTAGAGTTTTTCTTGCTGTTCCCACCCCTCGTTTTTTGACACTGCTTGGGGACGTCCCTAAGGTCTAAATTAAAGGTGCTGTGACCTACCTCTCCTATTTGTTTGTACTGCTTTTTGACGAACTGAGTTGCTGGAAGCAGAGTGAGGGGTTATAGCCAGTAGGCCCGCCCCCCCTGGCGGTACTGTGTAGTGTTTACATGTTCTGCCTAGTCATCTCCTGAAGGTGGCGATAAAACCCTAACGTCAACATTAAAGGTGCTATGTCCGTCACTGAACTTCAGAGAAAGGGATTGTAGGGTGAGTACAAAAATCCTATTTTTTCCCTCACTGTATCCTTTCTGTTGCCTTTTTACTACTGAAGGATGATTTTTGCAGCAATTTTTCAGGATATCTTTATCTTTTTCTCTTAGAAGGTTTTCCTTCTCTTGCTCTTTTTGAACCCTATCCTGGTCTCCATCAGAGCTGCCTACACTGGTTGTTGGACTGTCATTCACCCTGTGGGGTAGCACACATTACCAGATTTTACCTTGAATATCATCTTCCCAGGTATTATCCTGAAGAATACTAAAAGTGGACCTCCACCCAAAAGGAGAGGCTCTGTCTGTCTGCATCCCCCCCCCCCTTTGCTGCCACTTGGCACCTTTTGGGGGGAAGGGGGGAGCAGGTACCTGCTCCTGCTTCTTCTGGCTCAGTTCACCGCAGTGAATTGAGCCTGAAGTTTGGCCCCCTCCTTCTTCCCGGCTGTGAACACCTATTAAGTTTTATTGCTACCTCTGCCCTATTTGGGGAGATTCACCCTCTCGATTTGTTCTGTTTACCATTATCATCAAAAATAAAAGAAAACCCTAATTTAGGGTTGTCCCCAGGAAGGGGAAATCTTCCAGTAGGGACACTAGTTCTGATGTCCCCAAGGAATTCCCTTAATTTGCAGGTTTTTCATCTGGCTTCCTGTTTTGCTATCGGAAGGAAAGTAAAGGCAAATCTCCCCAATGGGACACAGATGGCAAAAAAATAAACAGATTATAACTCTCCCTTACTCAAAAAAAAAAAAAAAAAAAGTTTTGGCAATAGTCCTACTTTAAGACATTATAAACAGTTTATATTGATGGGGGAATACCTCCCACAGAGTTATTGTGTTCTCCCAACGACGGGGGGGGGGGGGGGCAAGATGCTGCTGGCAGTAATCACATGGTAGAAATCCGACATGCTGGCTGTACCTAAGTTGATTCATGGATAAGCCTGCGCATTAATGGATCGACTCTCGGACAGTCCCTGCTGAATTGGCCAAGATTCAAACCATCTCTGGCTGCCTTAAGTCAGGAGGAGGCTGGGGCAGATTTCCACTTGTTTTCTATTCACTTGTTTAACCACTTGCCGACCGCCTCACGCCGATGTACGTCGGCAGAATGGCACAGGCAGGCATAATCACATACATGTACGTGATTTGCCTCCCGCGGGTCGGGGGCCCGATCGGGCCCCCGCCCGGTGCCTGCGGCGGTCGGTTTTCGTTCGGGAGCGATCCCGGACGAGGGGACGGCCATTCATTCATGGCCACCCCCTCGCGATCGCTCCCGACGAATGGAAATCCCCGGTGACATCACTTCCTCTCCTGTAATGTAAACACAGGAGAGGAAGTGATGTATTCTCTCCTCCGTGTCGGTATTTTTCGTTCCGACACGGAGGAGAGCGGATCAGTGAGTTGCACCAACACATCCCACACACAGTAGAACATGCCAGGCACACTCACACCCCCCCTTTACCCCCCGATCACCCCCCCAATTACCCCTGCCCCCCAGTCACAGTGACACCAATGTCATTTTTTTTTTTTTTTTTTTTTTTTTGCATTGGTGTCATTTGTGACTGTAATAACTGTTAGGGCAGTTAGGGTTAGCCCCCTTTAGTTCTAATGTACCCCCCTAACCCCCCCAATAAAGGTTTAACCCCGTGATCACCCCCCGTCGCCAGTGTCACTAAGGCTGGGTTCACATTGCAGCGGTTTATGAGAACGAATGTGATTCGCACCGCACTGCAGTGCAAATCACATCCGATCTCTGTGCGATTCGAGTTCAGCCATTCGCCGCACCCGCCGCACCCGCCACACCCGCCGCACCCGCCGCAAATTCGCACGGGACCCTTTTTTTGGCCCGCAGCAGAATCGGATCGCATGGGTGTTCACACCATGCGATCCGAGTTTGCAGATCGCACTGCGATATGCGAACTGATCTGGGGGTGTCAGTAACATTTCACTGACACTCCCAGCAGTTCGCATAGGGCAGTGTGAACTGCCGCCGGGAGGCATGCGATGCGGGAACCCGCCGCGGATTCGCGGCGTTTCCGCATCGCTCCAGTGTGAACCCAGCCTAATAAGCGATCATTTTTCTGATCGCCGTATTAGTGTCACAGGTGACGCTAGTTAGGCAGGTAGGTATTTAGGTTCGCCGCAGCTTTTTATAGCGCTAGGGACCCCCATATACTACCGCATAAAGCCCCCTGATTGCCCCCTAGTTAACCCTTTCACCAGTGATCACCATATAACTGTTACAGGTGACGCTGGTTGGTTAGTTATTTTTTTATAGTTTCAGGGCACCCGCCATTTATTACCTAATAAAGGTTTAACCCCCTGATCACCCGGCAGGTGTCATTTGTGACTAATAACTGTTAGGGCAGTTAGGGTTAGCCCCCTTTAGTTCTAAGGTACCCCCCTAACCCCCCCAATAAAGGTTTAACCCCGTGATCACCCCCCGTCGCCAGTGTCACTAAGGCTGGGTTCACATTGCAGCGGTTTATGAGAACGGATGTGATTCGCACCGCACTGCAGTGCAAATCACATCCGATCTCTGTGCGATTCGAGTTCAGCTATACAGATAGTATGGCTGAATTCGTGTCGCACCCGCCGCACCCGCCGCAAACTCGCACGGGACCCTTTTTTTGGTCCGCAGCAGAATCGGATCGCATGGGTGTTCACACCATGCGATCCAAGTTTGCAGATCGCACTGCGATATGCGAACTGATCTGGGGGTGTCATTAACATTTCACTGACACTCCCAGCAGTTCGCATAGGGCAGTGTGAACTGCCGCCGGGAGGCATGCGATGCGGGAACCCGCCGCGCATTCGTGGCGTTCCCGCATCGCTCCAGTGTGAACCCAGCCTAATAAGCGATCGTTTTTCTGATCGCTGTATTAGTGTCACAGGTGACGCTAGTTAGGCAGGTAGGTATTTAGGTTCGCCGCAGCTTTTTATAGCGCCAGGGACCCCCATATACTACCGCATAAAGCCCCCTGATTGCCCCCTAGTTAACCCTTTCACCAGTGATCACCATATAACTGTTACAGGTGACGCTGGTTGGTTAGTTATTTTTTTATAGTTTCAGGGCACCCGCCATTTATTACCTAGTCTCACTAGTGTACCCCTAAATTTAGGGGTGTCTACTTTCTAAAATGGGGTCATTTGGGGGGGGGGGTTTGTGCCATCTTGGCATTTTATGGCCTTCAAAACTGTAACGCCCTTAGAAAGCCTGAAGGCGGTGCTTGGTTTTTGGGGCCCCGTACGCGGCTAGGCTCCCAAAAAGTCCCACATATGTGGTATCCCCGTACTCAGGAGAAGCAGCAGAATTTATTTTGGGGTGTCATTTCACATATGCCCATGGCATGCGTGAGCAATATATCATTTAGTGACAACTTTGTGAAAAAAAAAAAAAGTTTGTAATTTTCCCGCAACTTGTGGCAAAATATAAAATATTCCATGGACTCAACATGCCTCTCAGCAAATAGCTTGGGGTGTCTACTTTCTAAAATGGGGTCATTTGTGGGGGTTTTGTGCCATCTTGGCATTTTATGGCCTTCAAAACTGTAATAGGTAGTGAGAAGTGAACTCAAAAAATTACGCCCTTAGAAAGCCTGAAGGCGGTGCTTGGTTTTCGGGGCCCCGTACGCGGCTAGGCTCCCAAAAAGTCCCACATATGTGGTATCCCCGTACTCAGGAGAAGCAGCAGAATTTATTTTGGGGTGTCATTTCACATATGCCCATGGCATGCATGAGCAATATATCATTTAGTGACAACTTTGTGAAAAAAAAAAAAAAAAAAAAAAAAGTTTGTAATTTTCCCGCAACTTGTGGCAAAATATAAAATATTCCATGGACTCAACATGCCTCTCAGCAAATAGCTTGGGGTGTCTACTTTCTAAAATGGGGTCATTTGTGGGGGTTTTGTGCCATCTTGGCATTTTATGGCCTTCAAAACTGTAATAGGTAGTGAGAAGTGAACTCAAAAAATTACGCCCTTAGAAAGCCTGAAGGCGGTGCTTGGTTTTCGGGGCCCCGTACGCGGCTAGGCTCCCAAAAAGTCCCACATATGTGGTATCCCCGTACTCAGGAGAAGCAGCAGAATTTATTTTGGGGTGTCATTTCACATATGCCCATGGCATGCATGAGCAATATATCATTTAGTGACAACTTTGTGAAAAAAAAAAAAAAAAAAAAAAAGTTTGTAATTTTCCCGCAACTTGTGGCAAAATATAAAATATTCCATGGACTCAACATGCCTCTCAGCAAATAGCTTGGGGTGTCTACTTTCTAAAATGGGGTCATTTGTGGGGGTTTTGTGCCATCTTGGCATTTTATGGCCTTCAAAACTGTAATAGGTAGTGAGGCGTGAAATCAAAAATTTACGCCCTTAGAAAGCCTGAAGGCGGTGCTTGGTTTTCGGGGCCCTGTACGCGGCTAGGCTCCCAAAAAGTCCCACATATGTGGTATCCCCGTACTCAGGAGAAGCAGCAGAATTTATTTTGGGGTGTCATTTCACATACGCCCATAGCATGTGTGAGCAATATATCATTTAGTGACAACTTTGTGTAAAAAAAAAAAAAAATTTTTTTTTTGTCATTATTCAATCGCTTGAGGCAAAAAAATAAAATATTCAATGGGCTCAACATGCCTCTTATCAATTTCCTTAGGGGGTCTACTTTCCAAAATGGGGTCATTTGGGGGGGTTTTGTACTGCCCTGTCATTTTAGCACCTCAAGAAATGAGATAGGCAGTCGTAAACTAAAAGCTGCGTAAATTCCAGAAAACGTACCTTAGTTTGTAGATGTGACAACTTTTGCGCAAACCAATAAATATACAATTATTGACTTTTTTTTTACCAAAGACATGTGGCTGAATACATTTTGGCCTAAATGTATGACTAAAATTGAGTTTATTGGATTTTTCTAATAACAAAAAGTAGAAAATATCATTTTTTTTCAAAATTTGCGGTCTTTTTACGTTTATATCGCAAAAAATAAAAATCGCAGAGGCAATCAAATACCATCAAAAGAAAGCTCTATTTGTGGGAAGAAAAGGACGCAAATTTTGTTTGGGTACAACATTGCATGACCGCGCAATTACCAGTTAAAGCAGCGCAGTGCCAAATTGTAAAAAGACCTCTGGTCATTTACCAGCAAAATGGTCCGGTCTGAAAGTGGTTAAAGAGGCGCTTAGTAAGGGTGTTTTGTATAATGAGTATCCCACAGATGCTATATGCTATAATATTGCTATAATAATGCTATAAATCTATCCCCTATTTTGTAGACTCTATAACGTTTGCGTAAACCAATCAATGTACGCTTATTGCAATATTTTTGTTAAAATTTTTTTTAGAAGAATAAATATCGGCCTAAATTGAGAAAAAAAAATACATATATATTTTTTAGGGGGATATTTAGTATATAGCGCAAAAAATTTAAACCGCAGAGGTGAACAAATCCCACCAAAAGAAAGCTCTATTTGTGGGAAAGAAAGGATGTCAATTTTGTTTGGGTACAACATCGCACGACCGCACAATTTTCAGTTACGGCACTTAGTCACTTTATCACAAAAAGTGCTCTGGTCAGGAAGGGGGTAAATCCTACCAGGGCTGATGTGGTTAAAGGCAAAATTTGGTGGGTGGTCACAAATTTATGGCCGATCTGTGTGTAACACTTATGATAGTGAATTTTAAGTGTAATGCGAACATCAGTAAAAGCAGAAATTTACAAGCTTGATTGATGTTGAGTAATTGCACCATAACACTGTAACCTTGAGACTCTCATAAACAACATTTTAGAATCGTGTCATTTGCAGTGCCTGGCTGTGACATTTTAAAATTATGTAAAGAATGTGTGTGTAATGTATGTATGCGTGTGTGTGTGTGTGTGTGTGTGTGTGTGTGTGTGTGTGTGTGTGTGTATATATATATATATATAATTTATTTGGACACAGGCACAATGTTGGTTTTATTCAGATATTTACCAAAACATATTCAAACTATAGTTGCATAATATGGACTGAAAGTGCACATTCAAATCGAGGAAGGGTTTAGGAATTACAGCTCTTAATATCCATCCCCCCTTTTTCAAGGGACCAAAAGTAATTGGGCAATTGAATCAAAAGCTGTTTCATGGCCAGGTGTGGGCTACTCCTTTGTTATGTCTGCATCATTTAAGCAGGTAAAAGGTCTGCAGTTGATTCTAAAGGCTCATACACATGGTTCGATTGTTGGCAGGAGATTGTCTGTTGACAAACTGTTGTTCGAAAATCTTAGCCTTAGTACACTCCTTTTGACAATTGTCCAACTTTCAGCCAACAAATGTTGGATGACAGGCTAGTAAATTTTCGTCAGAACGGTTTGACATCAGATTTTCGTATGGTCAGTACACAAATCCTTCACACAAAAGTTGAAAGTACAAACACACATGATCAGAATCAATGCTCACCAAACACTAAATTACCAGAAGGGGCCCAAAGGGTGGTGCTTAAGAGCTGAAATTCCTCGTATATGTCACTATATTCGTGTTTGTTGCATGACAATTGCGTACCGTTAGTATGCAAGACAAGATCCTGGCACACGCCCTTTTGACAAAAATCAGACGTTCGGTTGGCCAACAATCGCACCGTGTGTACGAGGCTCTAGTGTGGTATTTGCATTTGGAATCTATATTGCTGTGAACCTACATCATGCGTTCAAAAGAGCTGTGCATGCAAGTGAAACAGGCCATTGTAAGGCTTAAAAAAAAACTAAACAAATCCATCAGAGAGATAGCAGCAATGTTGGGAGTGGCCGAATCATCAGTTTTGGTACATTCTGAGGAAAGAACGCACTGGTGAGCTCAGCAATATAAAAAGGCCTGGATGTCCATGGAAGAGAACAGTGGTGGATGATCGCAAGATCCCCTGTATGGTAAAGAAAAACCCATTCACAATATCCAGACAAGTGAAGGGCGCTCTCCAGGAGGTGGGCATATCGTTGTCTACAATCAAGAGAAGAGTTCAGGAGAGCTAATACAGAGGGTTCATCACAAGATGCAAAATCCATTTATAAGCCTGAAAAATAGAAAAGCCAGATTAGACTGCCAAAAAAACATCTAAAAAAAGCCAGACCAGTTCTGGAAAACCATTCTTTGGATGACTGAAACTAAGATTAATCTGTACCAGAATGATGGCAATAAAAAAGTGTGAAGGAGACTTGGAACAGCTCATGATCCAAAGCACACAATGTCATCTGTAAAAAATCTGTAAAACATGGTGGAGGCAGTGTGATGGCATGGGCATGCATGGCTTCCAGTGGCACTGGCTCATTGGTGTTTACTGATGATGTGACCAAAGAAGGAAGCAGCCAGATGAATTCTGCAGTGTTTAGAGAGATACTGTCAGCCCGGATTCAGCCAAATGCAGCAAAGTTGATTGAATGCCACTTCAAAGTACAGATGGACAATAATCCAAAACACACAGCAAAAGCGACCCAGAAGCTTTTGAAGGAAAAGTGGAATATTCTGCAATGGACGAGTCAATCACCTGATCTCAACCCAATTAAAGCGGGAGTTCCGCCGTTTTTTTTTTTTTTTTTTTAAAGCTAGCAGCTACAAATACTGCAGCTGCTGACTTTTAAAATAGTGACACTTACCCGCCCAGCGCGCCCGCGATGTCGGCACCCGAAGCCGATCTCTCGATCGTCTCTCGGGTGCTGCCGCCGCCATCTTGGGTATGGGAATCAGGAAGTGGAGCCTTTCAGCTTCATTTCCCGGTTCCCTACTGCGCATGCGCGAGTCGCGCTGCGCAATAAGGATGGTCCCCGCTGTCTCTGGGATCCGTGTGTTTCCCAGCAGGCAGCGGGGGACTTTCGGAAAGGGGCGTAGATTCTGCGGAAAGGGGCATACCTTCTGCAGAATCTACGCTGGAAGTGGGTGCAGATACCTGTACTGTACAGGTACCTGCACCCCCCCCCCCCTGAAAGGTGCCAATTGTGGCGCCGGAGGGGGGGAGGGTTCCAATGAGCGGAAGGTCCACTTTAGGGTGGACCTCCGCTTTAAGCATTCATTTCGCTTACTGAAGGCAAAACTAAAGGCAGAAAGACGCACAAAGAACAACTAACAGCTGCAGTTAGAGCCTGGCAAAGCATCAGAAAGGAGGAAACCCAGTCTTTGTTAATTGACATGGGTTCCAGGCTTCAGGCAGTAATTGCCAGTAAAGAATTCTCAACAAAATATTAAAAATGAAAATTGTACTTATGATATTCATTTGTTCAATTACATTTGAGCCCCTTTTAAAATGGAGGGACTGTGTATAACAATGTGTTTCCTAAAATGTGTACTTGTATATTAACCACTTCCCGACCAGCGCACGACGATGTACGTCGACAGAATGGCACGGGCAGGCATATTGGCGTACAGGTACGTCCAATATTCAATGCCGCCCTGCCATCGGGAGCGCGCCGCCGGTGGCGCACTCCCGCGCTGGTCAGGACCCCCGTGAGTCCGGTCGTGGGACCCGCGGACTCGATCGCCGCGGGCATCCCCGCGATCGTCTCACGGAGCGGCCGAATGGAGGAAATGCCGAGTAAACAGCATTTCTCCATTCTGCCTAGCAACTAGTGACGCTGATCTCTGCTCTATGTGATTGGAGCAGAGATCAGTGTTCACTAAATGAAAGCCCAACCCCCCCACAGTTAGTAACACACCCCTAGGAACACTTAACCCCTACACTGCCACCCCCTGGTTAACCCCTTCACTGCCAGTGTCATTTACACAGGAATCACTGCATTTATATAGCAGTGATTACTGTATAAATGACAATGGTCCCAAAAATGTGTCAAAAATGTCCGATGGGTCCCCCACAATGTCGCAGTCACAATAAAAATCGCTGATCGCCGCCATTACTAGTAAAAAAAAAAAAATAATAAAAAATTATTAATAAAAATGCTATAAAACTATCCCTATTTTGTAAATGCTATAACTTTTGCGCAAATCAATCAATAATCGCTTATTGCGATTTTTTTTTACCAAAAATATGTAGAAGAATACGTATCGGCCTAAACTGAGGGAAAAAAAAGTTTTTTTATATATTTTTGGGGGATATTTATTATAACAAAAAGTAAAAAATAATGCGTTTTTTTCAAAATTGTCGCTCTATTTTTGTTTATAGCGCAAAAAATAAAAGACGCAGGAGGGATCAAATACCACCAAAAGAAAGCTCTATTTGTGGGAAAAAAAGAACGTCAATTTTTTTTTGGGAGCCACGTCGCACGACCGTGCAATTGTCAGTTAAAGCGACGCAGTGCCGAATCGCAAAAAGTGGTCTGGTCTTTGACCAGCAAATTGGTCCGGTCTGAAAGTGGTTAAATTATACAAAAAAAATATATATATCTCTCTTCAACCCCTTGAATTAAAGCTGAAAGTCTGTACTTCAAATTCATTTAGATTGTTTTGTTTTAATTTTATTCTGGCTGGTGGCATACAGAGCCAAAATATGAAAATTGTGCCTGTGTCCAAATATATATGGATCTAACTGTATATAATGTTTGGGGGTTCAAAGTAATTTACTAGCAAAAAATACTAATGTAATCTTGTAAACAAAAAGTTACAGAAAAGGCCTGATCTTCAAAGGATCTGCTGCTTGGTGACGGGTAATCAGCACATACCTTCAGAGGTCTAGTGGCGTCCATATCTTGATAGGTTTAAGGCTGTTTTGGAAGCAAAAGGGGCCCTACTCAATATTGGGTGGGTGGGTGCGTGGTCATAAATATATGGCTGATCTTTGTATAACGCTTATGATTTTAAGTGTAATGCTAACATCAGTAAAAGCTGAAATTTACAAGCATGATGTTGAGTAACTGTACCATAACTGTGTAACCTTGAGACTGTCATAAACAACATTTTAGAAAAGTGTAATTTGCAGTGCCTGGCTGTGACATTTGAAGATTATGTAAAAAAAAAAAAAAAATGTATATATAGATATGTATACACAGAAGGTCAGAAAAGTGAGTACACCCCTCACATTTTTGTAAACAAATTAATATATCTTTTTACATGACAACATTGAAGAAATAACACTTTGCTACAAAGTAGTGAGTGTACAGCTTGTATAACAGTGTAAATTTGCTGTCCCCTCAAAATAACTCAACACACAGCCATTAATGTCTAAACTGCTGGCAACAAAAGTGAGTACACCCCTAACTGAATAGGTCCAAATTGGGCCCAACTGGCCATTTTCCCTCCCCCCGGTGTCATGTGACTCGTTGGTGTTAAAAGGTCTCAGGTGTGTTAAATTTGGCATTATCATTCTCACTCTCTTACTGGTCTCTGGAAGCTCAGCATGATGCTTTATGGCAAAGAACTCTGAGGATCTGAAAAATGTATTGTTCTACATAAAGATGGCCTAGTCTATAAGATTACCAAGACCCTGAAATTGAGTTGCCGCACGGTGGCCATACAGCGGTTTAACACTCAGAACAGGCCGTGCCATGGTCGACCAAAGAAGTTGAGTGCACGTAATCCAGTGTCATATCCAGAGGTTGTCTTTGGGAAATAGATGTATGAGTGCTTCCAGCATTGTTGCAGAGGCTGAAGGGGTCGGGAGTCAGCCTGTCAGTGCTCAGACCATACGCCACACAGTGTGTCAAATTTGGTTTGCATGGCTGTCATCCCAGAAGGTAGCCTCTTCTAAAAATGATGCACAAGAAGGCATGCAAACAGTTCGCTGAAAACAGGCAGACTAAGGACATTGATTACTGGAACCATGTCCTGTGGTCTGATGAGACCAAGATAAACTTATTTGGTTCAGATGATGTCAAGAGTGTGTGGGGTGGCAGCCAGGTGAGGAGTACAAAGACAAGTGTGTCTTGCCTACAGTCAAGCATGGTGATGGAAGTGTCATGGTCTGGGGCTGCATGAGTGCTGCCGGCACTGGGGAGCTACAGTTCATTGAGGGAACCATGAATGCCAACATGTACTGTGACATACTGAAGCAGAGCATGATCCCCTCCCTTTGGAGACTGAGCCACAGGGCAGTATATCAACACGATTACCACCCCAAACACACCTCCAAGTCTACCACTTCTAAAGAAGCTGAGGGTAACCCTATTGAGCATCTGAGCATCAAACGGAAGGTGGAAGAGTGCAAAGTCTCTAACATCCACCAGCTCCGTCATGGAGGAGGAGAAGAGGACTCCAGTGGAAACCTGTGAAGCTCGGGTGAACTCCCCATACACAAGAGGGTTAAGGCAGTGCTGGAAAAAAATGGTGGCCACACAAAATATGGACATTTTGGGCCCAATTTGAACGCCCTTAGGGGCATACTGACTTTTGTTGCCAGCGGTTTAGACATTAATGGCTGTGTGTTGAGTTATTTTGAGGGGACAGCAAATTTACACTGTTATACAAGCTGTACACTCACTACTTTACATTGTAGCAAAGTGTCATTTCTTCAGTGTTGTCACATGAAAAAGTATAATAAAATATTTACAAAAATGTGAGGGGACTTTTGTGAGATACTGTGTGTGTGTGTGTGTGTGTGTATATATAATATATATATATATATATATATATATATATATATATATATATAATAATTATATATATTCTCAAATGTCACAGCCAGGCACTGCAGATTACACTATTCTAAAATGTTGTTTGTGACAGTCTCAAGGTTATACCATTATGGTGCAGCTCTCTTTCCCTCACTTTCTATCCAAGTAACAAAGAAAAAAGAGAAATCTTGTTTATTTTTTTCTAGTAAGTTCTTTATTCAGTTGCCATTAAATTTTAGATGCAGAACTTTAGAAACCTGCATGTTATCACACTCTCTGTTGCAAAATCACAGTGGTGTTATTGTAATAGAAACCTAAATACCTTCTTTACCATCATGAAACGTCCTGGTGGGTAATAATAGCAGCCCTTACATGTCCTCTTCCTCTGGCCCCTTACAAACTATAGCACACATTAATCTTATAGGCCACTGTTGAAGCTTGAGTTGGGGTGTTAAGCCAGCCATAGACATAGAGATTTTGGTTGCAGGAAAGAAAATCACTCAATACCCCCATCAGTAGACAGTGCTGACAGGGGAATCGGCTTGCCCATACAGATTGAATCTCGGCTGAACCGGCTGAGATTCGAATTGTCTATGGTCGGCCTTAGGATCCTGTGCTGCCAGTTACTAATCTTGAATGGGCATTGCAGACCCTGATGGCATTGATCGGCGGTTATTGGGTATATTCATGAAGGACAGGTGACAATTCTGGAAGAAATTCACTAGTGTATTTTGCTTTACTGGCAGAAGTGCAGCCATTTCACTATTAAGAAGTCAATTAAAAGATAAAATAACAAAACCTTTTACCTTTTTAAATCCAGAAATTTTCAATGTGGTACATTATCTGCCACACTATATTTTTATGGCTTCGGGCCAGCATCATTCAGTACACTTCCTCTGCGCCCAGATGATCTTGGACCTGCCATAGCTGGGAAGGAAAGGAAAAGCAGCACAGTGATAAGCTAATGTTCTGTCACTCTGCTCTCTCCTCATCGGCATGCTTCTTGTCAGCACATGAACTGATTGGCTTTTTGTACTGCTGACTCCATTCACCTTCGGCTCTGCTGTACAGGAAATACAAGAGGCTGATACCAGGTCAAATTCCAGTAAAGTGATTGTAAACCCTTGCAAACCACTTTGACCTACAGGTAAGCCTAGATTAAGGCTTACCTGTAGGTCCAAGAAATATCTCCTAAACCTACACAGTTTAGGAGATATTTGCCAAAAGACGGGCACCACATGCGTCGTAGACAGCGGCGCGCAGGCGCACTGAGCGCGCCGCAGTTAACGGCGATATGCCGCGAGTGGCGGCTTCCTTGCTCTTGTGACGTCATCGCGGCTCCAACGAAAGACAGCGCCGGAGCAGCGAAATCCACCAAGAAGATGGATGCGCTGGACTACAGGGGACAACGGTGACTTCGCTGGTTCCTGTGTCAGGTAAGTGACACATAATGGACTACTATGCGATGCATAGTAGTCCATTATGCTTTACCTTTGCAGGGAATGAAAGAGGGTTTACTTCCTCTTTAACATATTGATTGCAGAACTACCTTATTTTGTGTCTGTCTTTGTATATATGCCTACAATTCAGCATAAATATATGAATCATGATTTTTTTTTTTTTTTTTGTTTTTGTCAGAGTTTTATTCCGGATATGACTTATGCTCTTGAAAACCTTCCATTTAGCTAAAATTTGGCATTGAAATAAGATAACAGGAATCCTTTTGATATCATTTTGTACGGATTTAACGTTTTTAATATTTTCAAGGTTCTTGCTGAAAATAACATGTGACATGCATGTGTTACGAACCCTCACCTATTTCATATGACTGCACATGTGGTTACTAATCCATTTGTTTTTGACAGATAGAACTTCTCTAAAGATACGACTATCTATTTCACCAGTTATATCATTTATTTTTAGTCTTTAGATAATCATCTGAACTAGAGCTATAAGCCAATACTGATTATGCATCCTGCGTTTGTAATTGCGTATGTATTTCTAGATGCATTATTTAAAGTGGTTGTTAATATTCTGCATTCTATGCATTAAAGTGGAGTTCCACCCAAAAGTGGAACTTCCGCTTGTTTGTCGTCGTCCCCGTGCCACTTCAGGCACCTTTTGGGGGGGGCGGATATCCGGTCCCCACTTCCAGGAGTCGGCACCACAGCGAATTATGCCAGCAGCTCAACTCCCTCCTCCTCTGGGCCAGTAGGAGAGAGGAACGGAGCCTCGTGCATGTTCAGTAGGGTTCCCGGCGTGAGGCCGTAAGGTTACACTGGCAGGTTTCCATCGCTGGACTCCAGGACAGGTAAGTGTCCTATTATTAAAAGTCAGCAGCTTGCTGTATGTGTAGCTGCTGACTTTTAATTTTTGCAGGGGTGGACGGACCTACTTTTTAAGGTAAAAAACCTTTTCCATCCAGCTCCCCCCTAAAAATATACCTGAGCCCAATCTCAATCCAGCAATGTGCATGAGAGCAGAGGCTCTCTCGGCACACTCCCTTATCATTGGCTCAGGTACAGCAGTGACGAGGGAGCAGGGGACAGGTAGAAGCCTCACTCTTTTTCTTATGGACACACAGCACAGGGCTTGGGAGCACAAGTGCCCCCAAAGCAGTGGGGGGGGGGGGCAGAGCCAGGAGCCGAGAAGAGGATTGGGGCTGTTCTGTGCAAAACCACTACACAGAGCAGGTACCTATGACATGTTTGTTATTTTAACAACAAAAAAAGTCTTTACAATCACTTTAATGCACAATTAATGTTGTCACATAAATGTTTTACATTTTTTTTATGTGTGTTTTTTTTTTTTTTTATCGATAACAGTGTAGCCTACAGTGGAAAATGAATTAAAGTTGTTTTAAAAGTTGAAGGCTTTTTACCTGAAAGCGGAACTTCACCTGAAAAGGGGAAGGTAGGCTTGATTGCATCTTTCCCCCCTTCCACTGGCACTTTTTTTGGGGGGAAGGGATTCCTGGTTTTGACGGGTACCTGCTTCCACTTCTGGTCTGATCACCACAGCAATCTGTGTAGAAGTTTGGCCCCCTCCTGTTACCCTAACCCCCCCCCCCCCAGCCTTCTATGACAAATCAGAGGTATCAAAAGTCTGCGGGACCATTCACAAAGCCATAGCAGAAACTGGCGCCTGCACCCGCAGCCGTTTGAAGAATCAACTCAGGTGAGGACATTGCTGGATCCCAGGACAAGTAGATGCTGACTTAATTTTCTTGGGGTGAAACTGGAACTCCACTTTAATGCATTTTTTTTCCATTAATGTAAAAAATCTTCTCGGAATAGGATCCCCCCCCCCAGCAGTCCTAAATACATACCTGAGCTTGATCTTCATTCAACGCTGTGTCCGAGATTAGTCGCTCTGACAGCTCTCTCCTCACTGGCAAAGAAGGCAGCAACTGGAACCATTGAGGAAGGAGAAAGGGGTGGGGTAGAGCCGTGCTGCGTATGTCAGACATGAGCCTGAACAAGTGCCCCCATAGCAAGCTGCATCATTACTTTAAAAAAGTGGGAGGGGTCGTAGGCAACATGGGGGGAGAGGCTTAGTGGCGTCTTCATTCTCCGACGCCCAAACACGAGGAGGCAAGCACATTGTGTGTTACTGCAGGCTGTGGAGGGACACAAGAGCAAAGAGGTGGCATTAACAGGTTTGGTGACACAGGCATTTCCTTTGACACATTTTTTACTGCTGCATCAGGCTGGGCATTAATAGCAGCAATTGTGCTGGACTATAGACCTAACAGTGTATGCATGCCTTCTGGTAGTGCCTCTGCTTTGTGCATCATGAGCGGAAGGGGGACAAGAAACACCTCAAAGGGTTCTAGAGGATCGATTGTTTCACGAAAACCTTAATCCAAGTCTAAAAAGATGGCATCCTCCTCTGAGTGATGTGGCCAGTCAGAGTGAGCCATCAAGGGGGACTGGTATTGCAGTAGCTCTGGACACTTATACGTATATATACCGTATTTATCTGTATAACACGCACACCAAGTTTAGGAGGCAAGTTTAAGGAAAAAAACCTTACATTTTAAATGCCCATCAATGTAGCCTTCCACTGTCCCCCTGCAGCCTTGCACTGTCCCCCTGCAGCCTTCCCCAAAATTGCAGCATGGTTTAGTTTTAAATTTACCGCCGCCGAGATCTTCAGCTCCTCTCGCCGCCGCCGAGATCTTCGGCTCCTCTCGCCGCCGCCGAGATCTTCGGCTCCTCTCGCCGCCGCCGAGATCTTCGGCTCCTCTCGCCACCTCCGAGATCTTCGGCTCCTCTCGCCACCTCCGAGATCTTCGGCTCCTCCCGCCGCCGCCGAGATCTTCGGCTTCTCCCGCCGCCGACATAGGCCGAGCTGAGTGTACTCGGCTACTCGGCTCTACTCGCAGTAACGCCCCCGTCCCGCCCCTTGTCCTGGCTCCTGTGATGGACACAACACCAGGCCAATGGCCGGACGTAAAGGCATTTTAAGTTTAGAACAGAAGATTGATGCTTTATTCGCTTCCCACAGTGGGCCCAAGTGTAGAAGATCCCCATCCTTTGCTCAGGACCCTCATACTGGGGAACAAGGAGCGAGAGATCATTAAGTTCTCTCAAAGGATCAGTAAGAGGCTGATGAAGATCTTAATATGGAGGGATCAGTCTCACAGGGGTGACTGTTAGTACACTCCCTTACTAAGTTGGTCTGCTCAACGGATTGTGTCCGAAACTGTTGCATACACACGGTTGGGCCAAGTTGTCTGATTTAGCGGTTGCCAAGAACGCGGTGACGTAATTTCGTTACGATGGGACTACATTCAGGCTAGTAGCCAATAGCTTTGATGTAGGAATTTGATCTGAGCATGCGTGGCACTTGGTCCGATCAAAATTCGCTACACATGATCGGATTAGGTCCGACCGGCCCAGTTGGTCGGGAAATATTTCCAACATGTTGGAAAATTGGGTCCGACGGAGATTCGGACGGAATCAGTCCGATGCATACCACACACAGTCGGATTATCTGACGACACTGTCCGATAAGACGCATTCTGACAGATTCTCCGACCGTGTGTACGCCGCATAAAGCCTCCCCAATCTGTTGATACCTTTCCTATCCATTCATGGCTAAAAAAGCTGATGTATGCTGAGTGGGAGCACCCAGATAAACATTTTTTTCCTCCAAAAAAGTTTTCTATACTTTATCCTATGGATTAGGAATTCTATCAGAAATGGGGGATACCAGCAATTGATGCTGCTATATCCTCAATAAACAAAAACCTGACTTATCCTGTAGACAATGCGCAAATGTTGAAGTATCCAACAGATAAAAAGTTGCAACATTGCTCGTTCAGCTGGCTCTTGCGGCAATTGGAGTATCTCAGTCCATAAAGGACCAGTTTGTAGAGGTACTCAAAATTATTCCTGATCAGGCTTTTACACTTTTCAAAGATCTGGCAGGAACAGTATCAAGACAGATGGGTGGTTATCTTAATTTCTCTAAGTTACAAACTAGAATTCCCGTCTCCCTGTTTTTACCTCTTCACGGTACCAAAACCAAACAGGGAGGTAAGACCCATTCTAGATCTCAAGGATCGAAACCGGCACTTGAATATCCGTTCCTTTCAAATTGGAGTCAATCGACATCAAAGATGCCTATATCCATGTGCCAATTTTTCCCGCTCATCAGAAATTTCTACGCTTTGCACTTATCCCCTGAGGTGCGTCAGAGTCTCAATTGGTGGTTGGTATGCAGCAACCTTCAACAGGGGAAATCCTTTCTACCAGCATCTTGGAAAGTGGTAACAACGGATGCCAGCCTTCTAGGCTGGGTAGCAGTGCTGGAAGAGGCATCTGTCCAAGAGAAGTGGTCCAAGTCAGAAAGAACCTTACCCATCAATATTCTAGAAATTCGGGCAGTTTGTCTGGCCCGAGAGGTCTGGACACTCAGATTACTAAATTGTCCTGTCAGGATTCAATTTCGACAATCCCACGGCTGTGGCCTACATCAATCACCAAGGGGACACAAGAAGTCATGCAGCCCAAAAAGAGGTGAATCATGTTCTATCTTGGGCAGAAAGCAACATTCCTTGCCTATCAGCAATTTTAATTCCAGGGATAGAAAATTGGCAGGCGGACTACTTGAGTCGCCAACACTTATTTCTGGGAGAATGGTCCCTTCGCCCCAACATCTTTCTGTCGATATTTCAAAGATGGGGTGTTCCGGACGTGGATCTGTTCAAGTCCAGATTCAACAAGATTGATAACTTTGTGTCAAGGACAAGGGATCCGCTGGCATGCGGAACAGACACCTTGGTCTTTCCATGGGATCAGTTTTCACTGATCTATGCGTTTCCTCCGGTTCTACTGCTTCCATGCCTTCGCAGGATCAAGCAAGAAGGGAAGGAGGTGATTCTGGTGGCCCCAGAGTGGCTCAGAAGATCTTGGTTTGCCGATGTCATAAAGATGGCGGTAGGCGACCCTTGGACCCTGCTGCTGTGGCCAGACCTTCTCACACAAGGTTCGGTATTCCATCCTACCTTACAAATGCGAAATTTAATGGTTTGGCTATTAAAACCCACATTCTAAAGGACCGTGGGTTGTCTCCTTCAGTAGTGTCTACTTTGGTTAATGCTAGGAAGCTGGCCTCCAGAGTCATATACTATAGAGTTTGGAAGGCATATGTCCCCTGGTGTGAATCCAGGGGTTGGCACCCCAGAAAGTATGTCATAGGTAAGATCCTTAAATTCCTGCAGATGGGATTGGAAATGAAGCTGGCTTTGAGTACAATCAAGGGCCAGGTCTCGACCTTATCAGTATTGTTTCAATGGCCTCTTGATTCTCACTCTCCGGTTCTTAACTTTATTCAGGAGGTAACGCGGATTAATCCTCTTGTCAGGACACCCCTGAACCCTTGGGATTTGAATTTAGTCTTGGCTTTACAGAAACTGCCTTTTGAGCCTATACGGGGATATTCCCTTGGTCCTCTTGATGAGGAAACACAGATGCAATCCAATTCCAGTGCGGACCAAAAAAAGGTCCTGCACCATTTTGGTGCTAATGCAATGCAATTTCAGCCATACAGTTTGTATGGCTGAATTTGCATCGCACAGACATCGCATGTGATGTGCACAGCAATGAGGTGTGAATTACATGTGATGTCTTGCATTGCACTAATGTGAACTCAGCCTTAATGTGGTTGTTAACCCACTGTGAAAACTTCACATAATCCTGTTTTTTTTCCTAATGACAGGTGTTGCTGTCTCTGTGTTGTATAAAAAAAAAATGCCGGCTATACCTGATTTCAGAGCGGCGCTCATGTGACCGGCCGGCTCTCTCTTCATCCTATCTGACAGCTGCAGTGGGCGGGGCCCGAGATTCCCCTGCTGCCATCAGTCAGGAGGAGAAAGCGGAACGGTCACGTGACCGTCGATCTGAAATCAGGTATAGCTGGCATTCTTGTTTTTATAAAACACAGGCAGGAGAACCTGTCATTAGGAAACAAACAAGATTATATAGCACATTCTTTTAGTAGCAAGAGGGAAGGGGCACTGACACAGGAGCGGATGGGTAGTTTACAGGGATGGGGGCAGAACCAGGCGGGTATTTCAGGTAATACAGGGGGCTAACTCACACAGCACAAGCACTGTGCTGCATAGCATGCTTTAACAGGATTATAATTTTTTTTTTTTTTTAGTATGGTAAGAAGAAACACATCAGGCTCTGTTCACATGAACACGTTCTGAATCACGGGTGGAATCGCCTCGATACCACCTACGATTTGAAATTGCAGAAAAAAGCAAGAGGCCCGTGCGTTCCCTGTGACTTCTGGCACTCACCACTAATAGTGGTGAGATTTTTCCACGATTTGGCGGGCAACAATCGCAGTAAAATCACACAGACAGAATGGAGGGATGCCTGTTGCCCAAAAGAAGTGCAAGAGCTTCTTTTAGGCGATGGGCATCCCACGATTCTCTTTGCACGATTTTAATGCACTTGTTGCCCACCGAATTGTAGTAAAATTGCACCACGATTGGCGTGCCATTGGACAAACCACTTTGACCTACAGGTAAGCCTAGATTAAGGCTTACCTGTAAGTCCGAGAAATATCTCCTAAACCTACACAGTTTAGGAGATATTTGGCAAAACACAGGCACCGCTGTCTACGGCGCATGCGCCGTAGACAGTGGCGCGCAGGCACACTGAGTGCCCCGCTGTCAACGGCGACATGCCGGGAGTGACGTCATTGCAGCTTCGTCGAATGACAGCGGCTGAGCAGCGAGACCCACCGAGAAGATGGATGCTCCGGACTACAGGGGACAGCGGTGACTTCGCTGGCTCCTGTGTCAGGTAAGTGACACATAATGGGCTACTATGCGATGCATAGTAGTCCATTATGCTTTACCTTTGCAGGGAATCAAAGAAGAAGTAAACTCATCAGGGTTTACTTCCTCTTTAATCTCTGACTTTCTGTGTATAAACTATTTGTAGCAGTGTTTGTCTAATTGTTACAGGAGTTCTATTCCATTTCCACTGGAACTCTTTCTTCAAGCTAGGGACATCTGATTTATCATCAGTCCAGTGTAAAATCCTCGGCACTCCTACCTGTTAGACATGAGCAGACTTATCTGATTTGTCTCCAGCCAAAACATATTTTAGCTGCAGAACATTTGAACATTTATGTGCAAGCTGCATCTGTTACCCTGCAGTCTTAGGCAGGCTGTAGATGATGCAATTTGCTTTCAGTCGCAGGAAAGAAAATTGCCTGATTCTCCCACCAACACAGTCAGTGTTGTTGGTGGAATCCTTCCTGCGGAGCTATTGCGTTCTCCCAGTGGGAGAAGTCCCTGGCGGGATAACAGTGATTTTTGCTAGTGGCTATAGCCGCTGGCAATAATCTTATTGTAGAAATCTGACATGCTGATTGTACCAAAGTCGATTGATGGGTACAATCAGCCTGCCCATACATGCATCGAATCCTGGCTGGTCCATGCTGAACTGGCCAAGATTCGAACCATCTATGGCCTGCTTTATTGAAGAGATCAACAAGAGGACATATAGCCATCTTCCCTGGAGGTGACCTTGTGCTTTAGAGTAGCCTCTAAGTCAGCCATTGCAGTAAGTATTGGTCCAGTATTGGTGCACCTTGACCCAGCAGCAACTTGCACATATTTTTGCTGCTTTATGCAACGGAGAACTGTTTTCAGATTGGAGACAAACTTGAGAGTTCTTAATGTTGCCAAATATGGCTGACTGCCTAAGAATTTTGAATTGTATTGAACACTAAATGGAAAACAGATGTTCATGACTTGGATCAGAATCTGTACAGTAATTAAATATGCTAATATGCCAACAGAACAGGCATAAAAAGAAGAAATAAAGCATCGGCTAAAGCCCCATACACCCTATCAGATTTTCTGCTGATTTCTGTCTTTAGATTTACCAAAACCATATAATATGAGGAAAATAAAAAATAAAAAAAAACTGCGCTCAGGCGGGAAAAATAAATAAAACCTAAATAAAGGCCGCAACTCTAAGTGGGATACACACACTAAAATAGACTAGAGAAAGATTTCAAAAGCTGCGCCACAACCCCTGTTAGCTAACCAAACCAATATAAATGAATAAATGAATGCTTGATATGCACATAAATAAATGAATAAATAAATAAATATATAATACATAGGTGAATTACATTAATCCCACATATTTTGATTAAGCAGAAAATCATAAATCACAATACATCGGATTAAAGAAAGCCAGAACTAAAAAAATAAAGTCCTCTATGTATGTTCCTATAAGGACACCACGGTGAATCCACACGAAACAGCAAACCAGTGCCCGTCACCGAGAAGTGGATGCGCTTACCAGATAGAAATCAAAATACAGCCTTAATAGTAAATCATCTGTGTCTTTCTCCATACATCAGACGCTCATGGATCAGCTATCCCCAGTGTGTAATGGCCGCACCAATAACTCCCACGGTCAGCAATCCAAAATACCACTAACAATGGCTCAAAAAAGAAGAGGATGCCCTCATAGTGTAAAACCGCTCAAGCAATTTATTAAACTTCATAGACAATTGCACTTACATTAAACATCCGTTAAAAACAGCACAGGACATTTCAAAAAGCCGGCTGGCATTCAGAAGCCCGTCCTCCCCTCGTATAGCGTGGTGGCGTCACTGCGTGCCTTTCCAGGCGCGTTTCGTCACAGATGACGTTGTCAATGGGGAACCATAATATGAGGTCAAACCTTAGGAGCTTCAATTTGTATGCAATCAGGCAGGCCCTTGCTCTACATGGTTTTGGTGAATCTGAAGACAAAAATCAGCAGATAATCTGATGGTGTGTATGGGGCGTAAGGGTTTTAGAGCAAGCCCTGTGTCTTCTATGAGCCCATTCTTTTCAGCAAGTGTAATTTTGTACCGTCACATCATTGCCATGTTTGTTTGTTTATTTTTCAGGTCAAATTCTTTAAACTTAATTTTATAATTTAATTAAAAATAAACTATTTATGTGACCTTAGTCTTCGCAAATCTCATAAAAATAATTGCTGGTTCATATGCTTTTTGAAAAGTGGGATTACTGGTCAGTATTACATTATAGTGAATGTCTACAAAGGATTAGCAGCGTTTAAACATTTAAAATGTAGCGCTATTGGTACGTCTGACCCCATCTGACTGCGATATTACACAATCTAATATTGTTGTTTTGCAGCTAAATATGTTCTGCAACATAAGCATAAAATGGATCATAACGTCTTTGAGTGGTTAAAAGGGATGTATTTCTGCTTACGTCATGACATTTCCATACAAGGTGTGTGGGCTGATTTGTGTGGTGATGTCCTCGCTTCCTCCACAATTTTAACAATCATGACACACATCTCTCATGACTGAACAGTCACCAAAGCCTTCCCTTGTGGGTATGACTACATTTAAACACAGAATTAGAAACAAGTAATGCAGAATTAGAAATGCCTACATACAGTGTATGCAATAAAGATGATTACACATTGGAGATGAATGTACACCTGTAATCACACTCTTTAACCACTTCAATACTGGGCACTTTTACCCCCTTCCTGCCCAGGCCAATTTGCAGCTTACAGAGCTGTCACACTTTGAATGACAATTGCGCAGTCATACAATTCTGTACCCATGTGACATTTTTTATCATTTTTTTTTTCACACAAATTGAGCTTTCTTTTAGTGTTTTTTTTTTTGTTTTTTTTGTTTTGATAAAAATGACAAAAAAAATTTTTTTCCTTTCCTTTGTAAATAAGTAATTTTTCTCCTTTACTGATAAGGTGGCACAGATGAGCAGGTACTAATGGGCACTGAAAGGTGGCACAGACTGGCATCACTGATGGGCACTCACTGTTGGGGCTGTACAGATAATCGTGTACAGGTCTCCCCTGTGAGGAGATGCCGCTGATCAGTTCTCCTCTCCTCACACTCTCTGACACTCTGTCAGTGTGAGTTGAGAAGAGCCGATAAACGGCACTTCCGTGTTTACATGTGACCGGCTGGAATTGGTCATCTGCTCTTTAGCGAGATCAGGGTTTTGTCGGGGACACGGCATGCAAGTGTGGTGAGACTGGGGCGGCGTCATATGATGTCATCCCTCACTGAGAGGAGATCCCGTCCGCCGTCTTTTGTACAGGCGGTTAAAGCAGTATTAAACTCGGTTTTGTTTCTTTTTTTTTTTTTTTTTTTTTAAAGAGTCCTGGGTTGTTCATGGGATTATGTGCTATTATGCACCACATATTGGCACATTATGACAAGACTTGCCTGTAAAGCGAAGCCCTCCAGCACTGAGCAGTCCCCACTCACATCGTTTCCATCTTCCTTCCGGGTTCACACTCTCCCAACAGCTTGAATGGCTGGGAACGGATGACATCTGGAGTCACAGCACAGCTCTCTGCAATCAATGTACAGGCAGTGTGTGATGAATACGGAGTGTACTGAGTGAGGGAAGCCATCAGCCTGAGCTAATGTCTCTATCTACTAAATAGTGCGGGTTTAAGTGGTTTCCAAAGTACCTACTGGTAATATTTATAATAAGCCTTTTGAAGAGCGAGAGCCATTTAAGTGGTTTGTTGCTGTCCTGAGTCCTGTCCTGAATGGTTGCTTTCACAACCGATGCGCTGTTTGTGCAGCACAGTGCACCTCAGGCTTTCCTACGGGTTAGCTGCACTGAGCCATAGACTTCTATTACATCTTGTATGGGGCAGAAGGAGTGTATGCTTGCATTTAACAAAAGTTAAAAGTTACACTTCTGACCTATAGGATTTGGGGCTGAAGACACTGTGATATATGCAAACACCTGAGGGATTGAACATTTGACATTGGCGTTGATTTACTAAACGCGGAGAGTGCAAAAATCGGGTGCAGCTGTGCATGGCAGCCAATTGGATCCTAACTTCAACTTGTTCAATTAAGCTTTGACAATAAAACCTGGAAGCTGATTGGTTTCTATGCAGAGCTGCACAAGATTTTGCACTATCCTCTTTTAATAAATCAACCCCAATGTCAGTGGTCTCCAAACTGCTTGCCTTTATCCGGCCCTTGGGAAACTTTTCTGTTCACTGGTACAAGACACTATTCCTCCCACTGACACCAACAATGAGGAATAATTCCTCCTACTGACATCAGCGATGGGGCACTATTCCTCTCACTGACACCAATGATGAGGCACTGTTCCTCCTACTGACAACAGCGATGGGGTACCACTCTTCCCCATAATACCAAAGATGCACGCTTTACTCCCACCGACACCAGGATAATTTCTACTCCCATTGGCCACAGTCCGCCCCCACTAAAGTCCAGGGAACCGTAACCTGGCCCTTTGTTTAGAAAGTTTATAGACCCCTGGTCTTGGCCATAGAAAATGCCTTCATGGACATATAATGGTTTATTTGATGAAACTATTGCGGTTATAAAATCTTCCATGTATACATCCTCATTTATTATTTTACCTCTGTACATAGAGGCATACATTGCATTTTCCGCAGTGGAGTTAACTTTGGCTATTTTATGTGTTTTAGAAAGAAAAGAGCCGTTCCTTTTATGTTTGAAAGTTTTGTGAAAAGTATTAAACCTAATAAATTAAAGCTTACTAATCTTTAGCTATAGTGGCTGCATTGGTTTTCCTTTTCTAGGCTTTTTCCTTTCATATCCACCAGGCAAATATGCCAGTAACACATGCTCTCTTGTAGGGAAACAACTCTTAAGCTGGCTATAGACCAGAGGCATAACTAGAACCTTCAGGGCCCTGGTGCAAGAAATGATGAATGGCCCCTCGGGCCCCTGGCCTGGGTCATTCTCTCAGAGCCCTTCCCACTGATCCCTAGACCCTTTACGATCCCACAGCCGATCCACTTCACATATTGTGCGGTCATTCAGTCTTGGGCCCAGCCATGGTGGCGCAAGACCAGGGCCCAGTCACAAGTACGACCTTTGCAACCCTGGTTGTTCTGCCAGTGGTGTCAGTGTGGACTGTGAATGGTATCAGTCAGTAGGGCAGTGGACTTGGCCAGTCGTTTTTAATTTTTATTATTTTTTACCAATTTAAAAAAAAAAATATTTCTTTACAATTTTTTTTTATAGTTTCTCTTACAGTTTTTGATGTGAGGGAAGCAGTGGAGGGCATTATGGGGGGACAGCATAACCGGAGGGGCCAGTATTGGAGAGAGCAGAGTGACAGTCGGCAGCATACTTGGAACACTATACTCGCTGGACAGTATTCTTTTACACTCTGCTGTGACAGAGTTTGTGGCTTACCCGGAGTGGCCTCGGAGCAGGGAGAATTTCTCCTTCTGTTCAGGCGGCAGGAACAGCCTTGAAGCAAGAAGCAGGAGTCGAGGGGCAGAGCTGGCAGTTCTAGGTATGGATGAGCACAGCTAGCACCTGGCTGGATAGGAGGGGCAGCATATAGGAGAACCAATCCTGCTACTGTATCCACTGAAAGCCCTGCAGGAGCCAGGATGAGAATAGAGGAGATCGGTTCTTCTATATGTCGCCCCGCCGACCCTTCTATCCAGCCTGGTGCTAGCTGCATCCAGAGTGTAGAATCCAGAGGCAAGCAGTCATCCTTACCTAGGACCGCCAGCTCTGCCCCCCCCCCCCCGACTCTGGCTCAGACGCAAGTGTAGACAAACCTGACAGGTGAGCCACAAGGGCCCCCTGCAGCCTGGGGCTGGGTTGCGATTGTGACTCTTGCGACCTTTATAGTTACGCCCCTGTCATATAGTTTAAATCTGAAGCAGCCAAGATTCAAACCGTGTATGGGCAGGGTGATTGTACCCAAAGCAATCCATCAATCAACTTGGGTGCAACCAGCATGTCGGATGTGATTATTGCCAGGGGCAACAATAGTCACTGTGTTCTGGTAGGACTGGCTGTTAATGGAGGAATTAAGCAATTTTCTTTCCTTCCATCCATGGTACCCAATCTATGGCCTGCCTTAGTGCTGTTTATTTAAATGCAGTCTAATCCCAAATAAATTCCATGTTCTCTTTGCTTCTTAAAGTGTGGATTGTATAGTTTTTAGACTTCTACTGATCGTACGCAATCTAGAAACCTAAGTGAAGGCTTACTTCCTGACTTGGTGTCCATGCAGAGACCACCCTGCATCCTAGCCACCAATCACTTGCTGGCTAATATGAAAAGCAGCCGGCAGCTCTCCTTCCCGTCCAATGCAGAGCTGTGTCTCTCGAAGTCAGCTTAATACCAGCACTCGGCTTATTACCCGCCCCCAATGCAGAGCAATGCCTCCCGCATCGGGGATATTACCATCTTGTTTCCCACCCTCTGCTCGATGTAGGGTAGGGGAGTGAAGGGCAGAGGACACTACAGGGAGGGTGGGGAGGGGAGTGATGTGAGAGGGAGCAATAATGGAAGGGGGAGGCTGGCTGTATATTCATAGGGCAGAGTACACTACCGTTGGGGGGATTCGCAGAGCACACTGCTGTGTGTGTGGTGGGGGGGGGGGGGGGGGAGTCTTCACACAAATGTGTGATTTGAACCTCTGCTGGAAGAACATTTGACTGATGGGACCTCCATAGAATTGAATTCAGTACTCCTGCCCTATGGTACAGAAGAGATATTATCATCTTAGTGCTGTTGATTTAAATTGATTTTAGTCACAAATACATTAATAAATGTTCTCTTTGCTATTTATATTGTGGAATGTATAAATTGTACATTTGCTACTGATTATACATTACATACAGTAGTTACATAGGTGAGGTTGAAAATGGACAAATCCATCAAGTCCATATTATGTGTGTGATTATATGTCAGTATTACATTGTATATTCCTGTATGTTGTGGTCATTCAGGTGCTTATCTAATATTTTTTGAAACTATCGATGCTCCCCGCTGAGACCACCGCCTGTGGAAGGGAATTCCACATCCTTGCTGCTTTTACAGTAAAGAACCCTCTACGTCAGTGGCCATCAACCCTGTCCTCAGGGCCCACTAACAGGACAGGTTTGCAAGATAACTGTAATAAATCACAGGTGATATCATTTACTGCTCAGTGATTGCAGTATTCTAGTCTGCATCTCCCCAAGGTAATACATAAAACCTGGCCTGTTAGTGGGCCCTGAGGACAGGAGTTGATGACCACTGCTCTACGTAGTTTAAGGTTAAATCGCCTTTCTTCTAATTTTAGTGAATGGCCACGTGTCTTATTAAATTCCCTTTCGCAGAAAAGTTTTATCCCTATTGTGGGGTCACCAGTATATTTGTATATTGAAATCATATCCCTTCTCCAGAGAGAATAAGTTCAGTACTCACAACCTTTCCTCATAACTAATATCCTCCAGACTTTATTAGCTTTGTTGCCCTTCTTTGTGCTCGCTCCATTTCCAGTACATCCTTCCTGAGGACTGGTGTTGAGAACTGGACAGCATACTCCAGGTGCGGCCGGACCAGAGTCTTGTAGAGCGGGAGAATTATGGGTTTATCTCTGGAGTTGATCCCCTTTTTAATGCAGCCAATATTCTGTTTGCTTTGTTAGCAGCAGCTTGGCATTGCATCTTCTACTAGGATCCCAGGTCCTTTTCCATCCTAGATTCCCCCAGAGGTTCTCCCCCTGGTGAGTAGATTGCATTAATATTTTTGCCACCCAAATGCATTATTTTAAAATTTTTTACATTTATTCTTAATTTGCCAAGTAACCTAGAAATCAAAATTGTGATCAGATTCTGCACTCTGCTGAATAGCAAACACATGCGCCAAGTGTTTATTTCTAAAATTCAATATCATTTTCTCAGAATATGCTATTTTATTGGTTTTATGGTTTTATTTCCCCTTAGGTACATTATATCTTACATGAAATGGTGATGGGTGGAATGGTTCTGGAGACCAATATGAATGAAGTTGTTGCACAGGTAGAAGCACAGAACAAGATTGAAAAGTCTGAGGTGAGTCCCATGAGTTGGGGTTTGTATTCTTTACCTGATTTGAGGCCAACACATACTTTACTTTTAGTTACTGGAAGTAGTTGTGAACATAACACTCACTGGCCACTTTATGCAGCAATTCGATGTATTTTAGGCATCTAGACGTGGTGAAGATGACTTGCTGAAGTTCAAAGCAAGCATCAGAATGGGGAAGAAAGCTGATTTAGGTGACTTTGAACTTGGCATGGCTGTTGGTGCCAGACGGGCTGGTCTGAGTATTTCAAAAACTGCTGATCTCCTGGAATTTTTACACCCAACCATATCTCAGGTTTACAGAGAATGGTCCAAAAAAGAGAAACTATCCAGTGAGCCGCAGTTGTGTGGGTGAAGATGCCTGGTTGATGTCATAGGTCAGAGGAGACTGGGCAGTTTGAGATGAACGAAAGGCAACAGTAACTCAGTAACAGCTACAGCAGCAGAAGACCACACTGAGTGCCACTCCTGTCAGCTAGGAACAGGAAACTGAGGCTACTGTTTGCACAGGTCACTAAAATTGGAAAATAGAAGATTGGAAAAACATTGCCTGGTCTGATGAGTCTCGATTTCAGCTGTGACATTCAGATGGTAGGGTCAAAATTTGGCATAAACATGAAAACATTCATATCTCAGTGCTATGCCATTCTTTCATCTAAACATCTAGAGGGCTTCCCTGCCAGAGTAACACCCCTATGGGAAAGAGACGTGGGCATATTTGAGGAAGAACAGTGCGAGGGGGCATTGCAGGCGGTTAAGACATGCTCCCTGAATGTGGCGCAACGCTTATCCCAACTGTACATCGTGCTACTGGTACATTTTACCCCTGCAAGACTGCACAGGATGGCTCTCAGAGAAAACCCAGAATGCACTAGGTGCTCCAGAGACCATGGTGACCTTATTCACCTGTTGTGGTGCTACCCCAAGTTACACCTTTACTGGACTGGGGTTGTTGCTACCATTAATAAAGCATTTCAGGTTACTGTGCCGATGGACCCCAAGCCATGCATCTTGGGAATATAGGACGATCTCTCAATTGAGCACATCCCTAAGCCAGCAATAGCCAGAGCACTATTCCAGGTACGTAAGCTCATCCTCGGACACTGGAGGGGGACAGAGCCCCCCACTCTGAAAGAATGGATAACTCAAATGGGGGACACCCTGCGGCTGGAGAAATATGTCTTCCAGCATTGGGGTCGACCTGAAAAATTCAGTACCCTATGGTCCCCATGGCTGGATACTCCTGGCTTGAGCCCAGTGGAGTTGGTACTAGGTAGACTGTTTACGTGACGAAATGAGTGATCCCTGCTGCAAATGTATGAGCGTTGTCTCTGTTTTGTGAGTACACCTCTACTTACACCTAACAGTGTTGGAAGCTAGTTTAAGGGGGGTGGGAGTAAAAGGGCAGAATGGGAGGGGAGGCAGGGACCTGTAGAGATATAATGCAACTTTGTCTTGAACTAGAGGATTGTGATAATGATCTGTTGAACCTTATATGCCAATGTCTGATGTGAATCCTGATTTGTTGAACTGTATGTTTACTAATATTTCAATAAATTCCTTCTGATTAAAAAAAAAAAAACATGAAAGCATGGATCCATCCTGCCTTGTATCAACGGTTCAGGCTGGTAGTGGTGGTGTAATGGATATTGTCTTGGCACACTTTGGGTCCCTTAGTACCAATTGAGCATCGTTTAAACGCAACAGCCAAAAATATTGTTGCTGACCATATCCATCCCTTTATGACTAGTGTTCCCACCTTCTGATGTCTCCTTCCAGCAGTATAACTCACCATGGTGGAACGGGAGATTCGCATCATGGAAGTTCAGCTGACAAATCTGCAGCAGCTGTGTAATGCTTTTGTGTCACTATGGACCAAAATCTCTGAGGAATGTTTCCAACACCTTGTGAAATCTATACCAAGAAGAATTAAGTCAAAATTTCATCCAACCCGGTACTAGCAAAGTGTACCTAATAAAGTGGCCGGTGGGTGTATGATGTTATAGACACTTTGTAATAAGTTGAAACTATGCAGACACCATAACTGATTTTGCTGAGTTTTAGAAATGATCCTTTTTACCTTTTTAACAATGTTAGAAAGTTGTTTTGTGCATCTCGTCTACCAGATACACCACACAACATACTGGCCATTTGGAGTTGCAGGACACTGTGCCTGTATTCTATAGTCTGCTCAGCCCGAGGCAATATGCAGGCTGTGATTGGGGGGAGGGCCTGTGCAAGATGCAGGCTGTGATTGGGGGGAGGGCCTTTACAAGATGCAGGCTGTGATTGGGGGAGGGCCTTTACAAGATGCAGGCTGTGATTGGGGGAGGGCCTTTACAAGATGCAGGCTGTGATTGGGGGGAGGGCCTGTGCAAGATGCAGGCTGTGATTGTGATTGAGTGAGGGGCCTGTTCAAGATGCAGGCCAGTGGCAGTTGGTGCTAAATATTTTCGGGGGGGGGGGCAGAAAACAAAAGCTTGCCCCCCGGGGGGGGGGGAAGAGACGGACTGGAAGGCGGCATTTGCTGTAAGCACAACACCACCCCCATGTCTTTTTTTGCATGTGTGCGCTGTAATATTATGTTCTGCATGTAGATTAGGGGCCAGGGAGATGGATTAGGGGGGCGCTCTGTATTTACGTGCCACCACGGATGCAGGCTGTGATTAGCTGAGGGGGTTGTCTGTCCGAGATGCAGGCTGTCATTGGCTGGGGGGGCGTGTTCAAGATACAAGCTCTGATTGGGTGGGAAGTATGTGCAAGATGCAGGCTGTTATTGGGTGGGGGGCCTCTGTTCAAGGTGCAGGCTGCGATTGGGTGGGGAGTGTATGGCTGTTTATGGGGGGCAATAAGCAGGCTGTGATTGGGCGGGGAGCATGGCAGCTGAACAGTCTATGGGAATACAGGTATGTTATGTCTCTGCACAGCGTCCTTTACCTCCACACGGTTGGGAGGATGGAACCTTGCCCTGCAAACACAAGTCAGCTTCTGTGCTTTGTGTGAACAGTTTAGAACGAGGAAGAAAGGTTAATGGTAACATTTACCAGGAACTTCAGGTGGGGTATATGAAAAATGATAGAGACTTTGATTTGTAAAATACATATATGTGAACACACACATAGGAAAAAAATGATTACGGTAACATACATTCAAACACAATTACCATTATCAAGCCGTCCAGAACATATACTGTCCCCTTAGGTGTTTGAGGGTTTGATAAAATGGCTGACCAGTTATTTATCTGAAGCTCTGGTAAAAGGGAACCTCTAACTGCAGCGGGGGGGGGGGGGGATTTTGAGGTGAGAGGGGGAGACAGAACTAAGAACTGTGGCAGTGAGATCTCTCCATTGGAGCCCCATAGGAGATGAAGATGCCAGTTTATGATGCAATGTCCAGGCACTTGCCAAACATTGAAATGTCAGTTACGCTCTATAACAAGAGTTGCAACATTTTTCACAAATCTGCAGAGAATTATCTGAAGATAACAACATTTTTTTTTTTGTTTTCCTTTACTGAACTACAATGACATCTGTTCTCATTTTCTCAAGGAACGTGTTGATTATTCTGCCACAAAATAAAGTACAGAAGATCATTTAACGCATTTGCAACTTGAAATTATAAGTTTGGGCCAGTTCACACCATATAAACACAGTCCCGATTGCTTTCCGAATGCTTTTCTGCGTGCGCTTTTTAGGTGCGTTTTACCACGTCCCGGTACAGTCTAGTGCAGAAAATAGGCAGCATGTTCTACTTTTTTTTTTCTGGAACTGAAAGGCACTGGTGTGAACTATGCCATTGAAAACCATATAACCTACTATACATGCGTCTTTGATGCAGAAAAAACGCACTGGACTGCATGTGGTTTGAACTGGCCCTAAAAGATATATTAAACCCTCCATTTTTTTAAGCACTTTCAGCAGCTTCTTTATCTTTTAATCCATGCCTATGTTCCAGTGTAAGCTGGTACTATGGTCGCTGTTCCAGGTCAGCATCCTATGGAGCCGCTCTTCCATGCAAGGACTAGAGTTGTGTCTCTCTACAATGTGCACATCAATAGAAACAAACAGCCCTGTAGCATAGGATGGCAAGGCACTCCTCCTCCTCTCCTGCCTTCTTCAAGCTAACCTACTGACTCCACACTGCACTGTCCACTCTTAGCTTCTTCCTATGAAGACCTGAGGTTCAGAGCAGCAGTACTGTGAGAGCAGGAGTCAACCACAGTGAAAGTTGTAATAGTTTACAGACAAATGTTTGTTTTGTTGTATTAAGCCCCGTACACACTATCAGATTGTCTGCTGAGTTTTTCCTTCAGATTTACCAAAACCATGTAGTAGAAGGGCTTGCCTGATTGCATACACATTGAAACTCCTAAGGTTTGACCTCATATTATATGGTTTTGGTAAATCTGAAGGTAAAACTCAGCAGACAATCTGATAGTGTGTATGGGGCTTTAGTGTGTTAAACTAAAAAATGCTGAGGGTTTAATAGTACTTAAAGTGATACTAAAGTCTCATTTTTTTTTTCTTTTAAGAAAACATGTTATACTTACCTGCCCTGTGTAGTGGTTTTGCATTGGATCCTCCTCTTCTTGGGTCCCACTCAGTGCTCCTGGCCCCTCCCTCCTGTCGAGCGCCCCCACAGCAAGTAGCTTCCTCTGGGGGTACCGGAGCCACGGCTCTGTGTGTTCATTCAGACACGGAGCCATGGTTAAGCCCCGCCCCCCTCCTGATTGGCTAACTGACTTTGGTTGACAGCAGTGGAAGCCAGTGGCACAACTGCTGTCTCAGCCAATTAGAAGGGGGAGTCATGGATGGCCGAGGCGCATGTGCACATCGCTGGATAGAGATGGGACTCGGGTAAGTATTAGGGGGTTGCTGCACACAGACGGCTTTTTATCTTAATGCATAGAGTGCATGTGACGGTGCGCGGCTGGGAACACACAGCTATTGAAATGAAAGCTGTGATGTTCCCGGCGCTGTGATCAAACAGGCAACGGAGGCGGCTCTCCTCTCTCTTTCCTTCACAGTGCAATGGGGGACGCTGGCTGAATCTGACTGGTGAGGCTGCATTGATCTCTTTTATCATGTGTGCAGTCTCTGACCGTCTCCTGTACCATGTTCTCAGTCTCTGACCATCTCATGTACCATGTTCTCAGTCTCTGACCATCTCCTGTACCATGTCCCCAGTCTCTGACCATCTCTGGTACCATGTCCCCAGTCTCTGACCGTCTCCTGTACCATGTCCCCAGTCTCTGACCGTCTCCTGTACCATGTCCCCAGTCTCTGACCGTCTCCTGTACCATGTCCCCAGTCTCTGACCATCTCCTGTACCATGTCCCCAGTCTCTGACCATCTCCTGTACCATGTCCCCAGTCTCTGACCATCTTCTGTACCATGTCCCCAGTCTCTGACCACCTCCTGTACAATGTACCCAGTCTCTAACCATCTCCTGTATAAAAATATTTTTTTTTTTTTAAATATGTTTCGGTATCAGTGCTGTTTTGGTTTTTGGCCTAGTGTATTTTTCATTTTCGGTATCGGTTTTGGCACCAAAGAACCCATTCGGTGCACCCCTGTATATCGATTCCTAACAACAAATCAAATATGAACTCCAAGACGTCTATAGTGATTAAAGGTGTTGTAAACCCTCAAGGTTTTTTGCCTTAATGGATCAAGGTGAAAAACTTTTTGTAGTGCAGCCCCCCCTTTTACTTATCTGAACCCGATCATTTCAGCGAGCAGCCCAAGCTGCTGTCTCAGGTTGTCGTTGGCTGGATTGATAGCAGCAGGAGCATTGGCTCCCGCTGCTGTCAATCAAAGCCAATGACGCTGGGGGCGGGGCGAGTTCTGCTGTCTGTGTCAATGGATGCAGTAGCAGGACTCGGGAGTGCGCCTTTACACGAGTGCCCCAAGGGAGTGCAGGTCTCCGTTGGGACACTCATGAAGAGGAGGAGCCAGGAGCGCCATGGGGGGGGGGGGCCCTCTGTGCAAAGCCCTTGCACAGAGGAGGTATGTATGACATGTTTGTTATTTAAAAAAAAAAAAAAAGAACAACCCCTTTATGCTAATGAGAGTAATTTATTTGTATTATTTGTATTTTTTTTGTATGTATGTCCAACTTCTACATAAGAAGTTTAACTTGCAGATGCTTATACCCCAAGTAGAGCTGCACGATTAATCGTGAAGAATCGTTATCGTGATTTTTTTCTCCTTTGCGATCTTGACAAAAGTGTTTCACGATTCTGTCTATGCAAAGAATTCTCTGCTCTTCTGAAGCCACAGCCCTCAAAAGAAAGGAAGAAAAAAATGGGGCAGTCTGCCAAGAATCACAACATTCTTTAGCAGTGGAACTAAGTGTAAACATTGTAACAATTTGTCAATGGACTAGACTTCGTGTGTAAATGAAAGCTTAACCACTTAAATACTAAACCTTTTTCTGACATTTGTTGGTTTCAAGTTAGACCCCTTTCACACTGAGGGAGTTTTGCAGGCGCTATAGTGTTAAAAATAGCACCTACAAAACGCCTTAAAACAGCTGCTCCATGCACTCCAGTGTGAAAGCCCGTGGGCTTTCACACTGGAGCAGTGCTCTGGCAGGGCGTCGGACAAAATCCTGCCAGCAGCGTCTTTGGAACGGTAAAGGAGCGGTGAACTCACCGCTCCTCCCCATTGAAATCAATGGGGCAGCACTGCGATGCCGCTGGCAAAACGCCGCTCCGGCGGCCGATTGCAGGCGGATTTAACCCCGCTAGCGGCCCGAATAGCGATAAAACGACAGTAAAGGGGCGCTAAAGGGGGCGTGGCCTGGTGATGTGCTAGAGCAGACGTGTGCTCTGTGAGCTCCGAGGCCGACACCGAGATATATACATAAAAATCATCCAAAAACTCATATTTTTCCTACCTGAGTGATGGGCCGGCGGACGGGCAAGTCTCTGCCCAAGAAAGGAGCCTCGACGGGGTCGATTAAGCGATTCCTTTCCGTGGAACCGGACGAGGTGGAAGAGCAGGACGACCTAGGCCGCAAGCCGCGGAGTAGAGTGGATTCCGCATCCCGCGATGGGCCGGACCGGAGGTCGCGCTCGCCCGAGTCCTCGGCGGGCTCGGGGGCTGAGGGTGAGTCACATCCTTCCGCCGGAGCGGCGCCGAGAGTGAGCGATCTCCCTACCACCTCCGATCTCGCCGCCATGCTTCTGAACCTCGAGCGGGTCATCAGGAAGGAGGTCTCCGCAGTTCGTTCGGATCTCTCGCAAGTACTGGTTCGTGTTGAAGAGTCGGAGCAACGTCTCGATCGCCACGCGAACGCTATTCGATCCCTCCAGGCGACTACACGTCAACTTGCCATTTCGCATCGTACGACCGTTTACAAGATCGAAGATCAAGAGAATCGTAACAGACGTAATAACGTTCGGATTAGGGGACTTCCCGAAGCGACTGGAGACGACGATCTGTTACCATCCGTTCGGGGCATTTTTAATAGCCTTCTGGGACGAGCACCTGACGCCCCTTTGAAGATTGACCGGGTGCACAGGGCACTCCGCCCACGCAATCTTGCTACAGACGTCCCACGGGACATTATTTGCCGGGTCCACCATTATCCTGAAAAGGAACTGATTATGCAGAAAGCTAAGGGAGCTAATCCATTTGATTTTCATGGGGCGATGCTATCCTTTTTCCCGGATCTCGCTAAGGAAACCTTGGATCGACGCAGGGCCCTAAGGCCCCTCACGGAACTGCTCCGGGCGGCGTCCATTAAATATAGGTGGGGCTTCCCTGCGGCCTTGATCGCATCTAGAGATGGCAAAACCGCAATACTTCGTTTTCCGGAGGAGCTGTCCAAATTCTGCACGGATATGTCCGTTCCTATCCCAGAGCTACCTGGATGGCAAGAAGGCATCCCGCCCCTGCCCGCGGGGACCGACCAGGGCTGGCAGAGAGTGAGCCGTGCCCGCCGTACTTCTGCACCTGATTACCGCCCTTGAAAGGGCTTCCTGCCCGCCAACTTGTTCAGCTTGGTTACCTGTTCAGGACGTCTACTTGCGTCTGTGGGACATACCGCCTGAATGTGACTGGGGGGGTTCCCTTTACTAAGTTGGTGCGAGGAAGCTGACCGCCTTTGGCGACAACATGTTTTTGCAGGCCAGGGCTGAGCACCCCTAAGGAGCCCTCAGTCTGGATATGATCATCGCTGCTCTTTTGCCCTTTTTCTTTTTATTGGCGTGACATTTCTTCATCTTCCTCGCTGTGCCTTTGGAGCGTATCTGACTCATGGATCCCCTCTCCCCCCCCCCCCCCCCCCCATTGGGTACCCTACCGCCTTAGCTTCATACCAATATTGTTCTGTACAGGCGCTTTAGGTTTTGGATGATGTTATTCATAGATTTTTCTGCCTAGGTGTCGGCACCGGACCGCGGGGCGCTGCCTTGGACCTTTATGGTGTGGTTTGCGCCCGGCTGCCCGCGTCCCGCCTCCCCCTTTTTGAGCGGGGGCTGCCCGGCGCGGGGCCTCGGCGTCCGTTCCCCCGTTGGGGTGGCGGGCGTGGGGGCCCTGTGGCGGTCACGCAGCCCGCTCTTGCACGGCATAGTAATGCGTGCACTAATGGCTGTTTCTCGACAGCACCTTTTTTGGTTCATTTTGTTTTTCCCACTAAGGTGGGGCCTTGCATTTTCTTGTTGCCTTTCTCTCTCCTTTCCTCTTCTCTTTCACCTTTTCTGCCTACTGCCTCCACCTCCTCTGCTCCCCTCCCCCCTCTTTGGCGGCAGACCACCTTGGTATTGTATTGATAATGTTGTGGTGATCGCGGTTCCTCCTCCTAAGACCCCATGGCTACTGTGAACATTGTATCTTTTAATGTACGGGGCCTTTACGCCCCAGGGAAGAGACACAATTTATATAGGGAACTGGACCGTTTGCGGGGGGACGTGGTCTTCCTCCAGGAGACCCACCTCACGCAGACGACTCGAGTTAGGTTACACTCACCACAGTACCCTACGTGGTACTACAGCCTCTCGGACATCTCTAAAGCCAAGGGTGTGGCCGTCGGGCTTCGTAGGGGAACCGCGTTCACGTTTGAGGAAATGTTGTGTGATCCTGCGGGACGTTTTCTGTTTCTGCGGGGCACCTTGGGCAGCATGCAGTGTACTTTGGCCACCTTATACTCCCCTAACAAAAACCAGGTGCGTTTCTTGGCTTCCACACTTAGCTCCCTGCGGAACTTTGCACGTGGATGCATTCTCCTAGCGGGCGATTTTAATGTTCCCTTGGAACCTACTCTGGACACCTCTAGGGGTGGTTCCTCGCTTTCCGGCAGGGGAATAAGGTATATACGTTCTCGACTCCATGATCTACAATTGATGGATGTCTGGAGAATTGCTCACCCGCGGGAAAGGGACTTTACCTACTTTTCCCCGGTGCACCAAACCTACTCTAGAATAGATTTATGCTTCATTGATCACCAACACCTTCCGCTCATAGTGAAGTCAAGCATTGACTCATCCCCCATTTCGGACCATGCTCCGATTTCCTTAACCATTAGCGTGGCGTCCATACCCCTGAAGGCCACTAACTGGAAATTGAACGAGGACCTTATAGCCGAAGAGGCCGATAAAAAGGTGATGGGTGATAGTTTGGAGTTTTATTTTAAGACTAATGTCAGTCCTGAAGTTTCACCGGGAGTGCTCTGGGAGGCCCACAAGGTGTATATTAGGGGAAAGTTCATAGAATTGGGTTCTAGGAAAAAGAGGGAGCGCTTAACTCAACAGGCCAACTTGTTGCGGGACATTACTGACTTAGAACGCCGACATAAGTTGAACCAGACTCCGGCCCTTTTCCACGCCTTAACGGAAAAGCGGGAGACCTTGAAGTCTCTCCTTCATTTAGACCACAAACGTCGCGCGCGGTTGGTAGCTCACCGTTTTTATGAGTGGGGCGATAGGCCCAGTAGACTACTGGCTAATTCGGTGCGACAGCGGAAGAATGCAGCGTTTATTGCCAAAGTTAAGACCCCCTCGGGAGACTTGGTGTTCGAGACACCCCGTATAGCCAAGACATTCCGGGACTTTTACCAGCGCCTATATCGGGTGCACCAGGGGGACCATGATAGAGAGGCTCGGGGACGCCTTATTGGGGACTATCTGGCCCGTGCCGCGCTCCCGAAACTCTCCGGGGAGGTTTTGGCTTCCTTGGAGGGGGAGTTGACGACTGCGGAGCTTCTGGGCGCCATGAAAGCTATGGCGCGCGGTAAGGCACCGGGTCCAGACGGCCTCACTGTAGCGTATTATAGAGCGTACGCTGACATACTGATGCCGTACTTGACCAGATATGCTAACGTGACCTCGGACGGCGGGGACCTTCGCCCGGAGACCACTCATGCACATATCACGGTATTACCCAAGGAGGGCAAGGACCCTAGTGACTGCGCGAACTTCCGTCCTATCTCGCTCTTGAATATAGATGCGAAGATTTATGCTAAAGCTATAGCGAATAGGCTGCTCCCCCTGGTGCCACAATGGATTTCACGGGATCAGACAGGATTCATCCCGGGAGGGAAGCGCGGGATAATTCTCTCCGCACACTCTCCTTGATGGCTTATGTGCGGCGGACTGCCCAGCCCACCCTGTTACTCTCCACGGATGCTGAGAAGGCGTTTGACAGGGTGGACTGGGACTTCCTTATGGCTACGCTAGCGCACCTGGGTATAGGTCCCACTTTGCGCTCCCAAATAGCGGCGTTGTACCACTGCCCCACTGCTCAGATACGGATTAACGGAACCCTTAGTGACCCCTTCACCCTATACAATGGCACTCGTCAGGGGTGCCCGCTCTCGCCGATTTTATTCGCGATATCCCTAGAACCATTTTTATCTCTTGTTAGACAAAATCCGAATATACGTGGTGTTACCATAGGTACGACGGAACACAAATACGCGGCTTACACGGACGATATTTTGTTCTACGTGCAACAGCCTCTGATCACCCTTCCAAACCTTATGTCCGAGTTTACTGCCTACGGCGCGGTGTCAAACTTTAAAATTAATATGTCCAAATCGGAAATGTTAAACATCTCTGTACCCGCCAAACAGGTGTCCCACCTGAAAAAGAACTATCCCTTTAACTGGCAGCTGAGCTCCATGAAATATTTGGGCATTTACCTAACGCCCTCACTATCGTCCCTTTTCCGCGCTAACTTTCTGCCTTTGCTCAACACTCTTAGGTCCGATATCCAAAAGTGGTCCCAGCTACGACATTCTTGGCTGGGAAGAATAGGTCTGGTTAAGATGAACTTGCTGCCCAGGGTGCTCTTCATGTTGCAGATGGTCCCGTTTGGGATACCGGTGGGGTTTTTTACAATTTTGACATCTATGGTATACCGGTACATATGGAATAGGAGAAGGCCCAGGCTGAATAGAACACTCCTCATCCGCCCTAAGGGTAGCGGGGGTTTAGCTGTACCAGACTTCAAACTCTACTATAGGGCCGTTGTGCTGACCAGACTCTCTGACTTGAAGTATTGCAAGGGCACGAAACTCTGGGTAAATGTGGAAACAGACCTTTGTGGAGCTGAACCTTCCACGCTGATGTGGATACCGAGGAAGTTCCGAACCCTTTTGCCTACCACGTCCCCACTTACACACTCCTCCTTGATGGTATGGGACTCTATCTGTAAGAGGTATGGCTGGCTGTATAACTCCCCCCTGATGCCCTTGGTGGGTCACAACTTTTTCCCACCGGGTAACATGGACCCTCAGATTCACCCGTGGCGGCTGGGCACTTACACCTATCTCCATCAGTTTACCGGCCCATCCGGGGTGCTACCTCTTGCTTCCATCATGGGTGACTCCTCCATTTCCTACATGGATCGCTGGAAACATTATCAACTGTTGAACTTTGTTCGCATGCTCCCAAAACCCCTGCGCACCCTGGCGGAGCTTACACCTGTGGAAACCGCATTTGCTGAACCTGACCCGATTGAGCGGCCAGTTTCGTACTTCTATCAGGCCTTGCTGTCCCTCACCTCTACGGGTACCCCCTCCTTCCTACGGTACTGGGAAAGGGAACTACAAATGGCGCTGTCTCCGTCCCAGCAGTCACAAATCCTAACACTGGCTCATGCCTCCTCTGGATCCTCTAAGACATCAGAAATGGCGTATAAACTTTTGACCAGATGGCACTACACACCGGTTGTTTTACATAGGTTCTCTCCCCAATCCTCCCCACTCTGTTGGCGGGAGTGCGGGGAGGTAGCCACTCATGCCCATATTTGGTGGTACTGCCCGAGGATCCGCCCATTCTGGCTGGCGATCATATACACAATTAAAGAAATCCAGGGGTGGGAGGTACCTAACGACCCGTGGTATGTCCTGTTCCATTGCACGGGAAGGCCGACAGGCTCCTACAAGAGGTCGATTACACCACATCTCTTAAACGCTGCTAAAACCCTCATTCCTCAGTATTGGAAGCTGAAGACGATCCCCACCCTCCGGCGTTGGTTGCTCAATGTGGATACCACATATTACATGGAGGATATGACCCTTTCCCTCCGGGGTAAATCTGAGTTGTCAACAAAGATCTGGGCCTGTTGGGTTGCCTTCAAATATTCCTCAAGCTATGCAGCCATAATGTCTCAACCAGAGTGAAGTGACCATGACGCTTGTTTTTACTATATCTACTGTTATTTTGCAATAGGTTGTCTGACGGTGGTCTGCCCCCTCCCCCCCCCCCCCCACATCCCCCCCCCCTTCTTTCTCTTTCTCTCTCTCTTTCTGCTTATTTTCCCTTTCCTTTACTCCCCTTCTAATTCTGTCTACTATATTTCCTCTTTTCTGATAGAAGAGGTGGGTGTATATTTCTGTGCCCATGTAACTAACGTTATAATGTTGTAGATCTTGCTATTGGTTTCTATATTGATCGTTATGCTCTGTACACGCTTCTCTTCTTTAATAAACATTAATTAAAAAAATAAAAAAAAAATAAAGGGGCGCTAAAAATAGTGCCGCTTTACCGCTGACGCCCTAGGCGACGCATTGTGAAAGGGCTCTTAAAAATCTTTTTTTTTTGCTAGAAAATTACTTAGAACCCCTAAAAAATTTAAATATATCAAATTTTTTAGTAGAGACCCTAGAGAATAAAATGGTGGTTTTTGCAATATTTTATGTGACACTGTATTTGCGCAGCGGTCTTTCAAATGCAATTTTTTGGGAAAAAAATACTTTAATGAATTAAAAAAACTAACCAGTAAAGTCAGCCCAAGTTTTTTTGTATAGTGTGAAAGATTTTACGTCACAAGAATCGTGATCATTTTATTCTAAGGAAGAAAATTGTGATTCTCGTTTTGGCCAGAATCGTGCAGCTCTGAACCCAAGTGAGGGAATCCGTTTCTTACCCTACCTAAATAAGTGCAATCCAGGTTGCTGTTGTATATAATGCCCAATTCCTGGTGCTTATTTTCAATTGACATCACAGCACATAGTTGGACATGGACATCACAAAAAAGCCTTGGCCACATAACTAACCATGGGATCCCTTAATAGAGATTTCTGCATTGCAGGCAAGCATTTCATAGGTAGGTCGTGGCTGGGTGTATCCGCAATTTCCATAGTCGGTAGTATTTATCTTCCTGTCTTGAACTGGTAACAGCTGTCAATCTTTATTGCTGGAATTTCTCGGAAGTTCTAGTGGTTTCATTCTTTAAAAGGGTACTTCAAAATTGGGAAATTGCTCTTTCTACCTTTAACTTGAGGATCATCTGCTTTCTTTATCTGAACACTGCTTTGATTTATTGGTGTCCTTTATCTTTTCTTAGGTTTATGATAGTTATGTCCTAATATTTAGTGTCCCCATGGAATTCTCGCATGCTACATAATGTTAATTGCAGTAGTTATTGCTTTGAATGACACCGTGTTTGGATTTGTGCTATTTATGTTGCAAAATAAAAGTTCCAGAAGTTTCCCACGCCTCAACTTCCTCACAAGATGTTAGATGCAGTTATGTGACATAATTATTTGATTGAGGTTCACAAATTACTTTACAGTATCTTGTGCTGTAACAGCACACCGTTACCCAGAATATATGGGAAATATACATTTTCTTCTTCCTTTCAGAAATGTTAAGAGAAGTAAAGTTTTTTTTTGTTTTTTGTTTTGTTTTTTTCAGTTTCATACTTACCACAGTGGATATAGCATCGGTCCCCTGTTGCCTCTGCACTGAGAACCGAGCGATCGAACATCGCCAGGGCAGCCACCAGAAATTTTGAGGCCTCTTACACGGCTTTAGGCATGGGCCCCCGGGGCCTGACTGCCAACGTTCCCCAGGGCCCGCCCACTGGCTGTCCCACCGAATCCGCCCACTGGCCACACCACCGAGTCCTTTGGTGCACCCTACTTTTATTTTACCACTCTTATCCCAATGTATCCCCATACCCACCCTGAATTATCCACAATCCTCTCCAGGAGAGGGATGAATGATGTATTGTGGGGATGGGGATACATTGTGGTGAGGGATGGATGATTCTGGGTGGGGATGAGCATGATGGAGTTCAGTGGTGTCTGGTGCTCTATAGGTAGGGGGGGTGGGAGACAGACATGAACCCCCCATTGCTGAGGTGAGGATCGATGTTGAGGTGTCACAGGGGCGATCAGTGTGTGCTCCTCTCTTCCGCAGCCGCAGGAGGAGCTAACAGCACTCTGCATGGAGGGGCCTAAGGATCGGACTTGACAGCTGGTGGGTCAGTCTCACGGTCCTCGGACCTGCGTCTCCTCCCTCCTCGGCCAATGGGATCGCTTCTCTTTTGGCCAAATGGGAAATGGGTCTCACGACCCACTTCCTGATTGACTGGAAGGAGAATCAGTGTTACAATAGCGAATATTAATTCGCTATTCTCACACAATTGGGTAGGCTTCGGCCCACCCTATTTTGAAGCCTATTAGGGCCTCTGGCTCCAATCACGTGCTTCAAAGTCCCCCATTGGAATTCATGCGTCCGGCGCCCTGCATGTAGATTAGCGGGCTGTACGGATGGATAGGGGAGGGGAGGGCCGGCGCCACTAATGCAAGAGCTGCCACTGAGAGTTACATTGTGAAAATGTATGAGGATGATTCTGGGTGGGGATGAGAGTTACATTGTGAAGAGCCTCTCCACAATGTAACGCTTATCCCCACCCAAAATCATCCTCATCCATTTTCACTGGTCCACTCCAATCTACAACACAGCAGAACGCCACTGCACACTGGGGACTTACCCTTCATGCTGCTCTCTGTCTTGCATCTGTAATGCATGCACCTGAGAGGGCTGGGTCCCTTCCCACCACTGATAAGACTGACCACCCCCCCCTTCACGAGTCCCGCCCGCCTAATCACAATACTAGTAACCTAGCAGCAGGCTCCGCCTCAACAGTGAAGGAAGCAGAGCGAGTGGAGGATCACCTTTGGGGAGCAGGCGGGGACATGGGGAGAAAAAAGTTGCATGACAAGTCGCACCCCATTAACTGCAATGGAACTGTTCTAATTGGTGCGACTCACATTTCAGTGACTTATAAAAAGGTTCCTGCACTACTTTGGGGTGAGTTCATCATGACTTGCATTGACTTCTGTTCTGTGAAGTCTTTTAGGATGTTGGCAATCAAAGTCGTGCGACTTTGAAGCCGCGTAGATGTGAACCGGGACTTGGACTTCATACAGTGGAAGACACATTGCACCCTATATTTTTTTGCATTTGTTTACATATTTTCCCTCTAAAATATGTAGTCATACACTTCTAACACACATTCTAGCTTATATAAATAACATAACATAAAGTTATGTCTTCGACTGTTCTGATTGTTTGTTTTTCTTTTTCCCTTTTTTTGGTTCAGACTGGTTTCTCTGCAGCTCCAGCAAGAGCAGTTTCCGCTGTGAAGAGTATGAATTTACCGGAATTACCACGCAATATCAACATCGGTGACCTCAACATCAAGGTTCCAAACCTCTCCCACTTAGTATGAGAGGGAAACCTTGCAACAGTTCTCCAACCAGGTCCCTTTCCTGGAAACATTTCTCTTAGATGTATATTTAGATGATTTATATTTTCTTTATCTTCTGCATACTAGATTGAAGTGCTTTTAAAAATGCCCTGGAGTGAGTTATGCAATGCCAGATAATTGTATTTTTTGTCAAGAGATGTTCAGGGGTCTGTCATGATTAATAACTCACTCTAGAGGGCATGTAGTCTTATAGGTGAGCAGACCGTGCCTAGAATCATACATTTCATTAATAAGTATGAGGTGTCTGGCTAGTATGGGTTACCTAGCATTGTCTCACTGTATAAAAGTTTCCATTGGGCCATACTTGCCAACAATCTGAACGCTGAGACAGATTTTAGTCCACACTAGTAAAACCCAACCTTTCCTGGCCTACTATTTGGATTCTAGATAGCATTTGAATTCTGAAAAGTAGGCGTGACCTTTTGGTGTAAAGCCCGCTGTCGGCTGATGTCACTCAGCTGACCAAGCTTTACAGTCGGGATCCACCAAGATGGCTGGACTAGCAGCTGGCTCAGCCTCTCAGCCGCCCCACTGGGAGTTTGAGCCAGCTGCTCCCTCCCCTTCTCAGCCCAGTGCTCCACTGAGCTGGAGGGGCAGAACAGAGAGCCATTGACTGACAGTCACCACTTTGTTCTCAGAGCGGAAGGGAGTACTGAGCGAGCAGCGGTGTTTCATCGCTCAGCTCTCAGTGCAGAGCCAGATACAGTCTGTGTCTTGCTTGATAAATCTCTCACCCCACCCCTCTTGTCCCTGCTACCTGAGTCAACCTTGGATGATTACACATGGAAAAAGCCTTGCTGCCAATCAATTATATGGAGATGAAAGGGAAACTACATCAAGTCCTTATTTGCACAGATTTTTGTTTCTAACTGGAACAGTCAAAGTTATTTATTTTTTTTAACTCCAAGATTAAGTTACAGAATCTTAAAAAAACAGATTTAGGGTGTTTCCTCTTTACTTAAAAACCACAAAGATTAATAAACTTTCATGAGTTTGTGTTTGCATATTAAATGGACTAAAGCATAAATACTATACTTGCATCTGCTTGCTTGTGTACATGCACTTAAGTCAATTTTGCACTTAGAGGTGATGATGTAATTGGGTCCAAACTTGAAGGATAAGAAAGAATTGTTTCTTGGTAGATACGTGTTCTAGTGTGTCCATTTAAATGCTTTTCTTGGCACTGCCAAAAAAGCACTGGGTAATATGAAGGTGCATTCACAACAATTATTACATGCCAGTACCCCAGCAAAGGTTCCCAGCAATTAGGTGCAGCCCTATTGAGAGCAGTGGTTGGCTGCCCCCTCCTGTAGTTAATTTGGGGAGAGGTGGGGCTAGAGCTCTGCTTAAATTGCAGGCACTCGAATGTAATAGCTCATGCAGCAATCGCATGCAAATGATCAGCCCTGGACACACCTGTTTATGTCCAGGGCTAATCATTTGCATGTGATTGCTGCATGAGTGATTACATGCAAGTAGCCACAATTAGCAGCAGGAGCCGACACCCTCCCATTGCTTTCAGTTGAGCTGCAGGATTCTCGCATGAAATCGTACCCTAAAGGCATAGTTATCCTTTACCAAAAAATTGGCTATGCAGGTAAGGGGCGCCTGTAGATAAAAACAAACTGTGCAGCTGTGACCAAAGTTGAATAATGCCCTTACTAAGTAACTCCTGAAACCTGACTGAAAAACTTCCAGAAATCACATGATCCCGTCCTGCCTTATTGCAAAGAGACTCCTTTCTCTAATGCCCTGTACACACGGTCGGACATTCCGACCACAAAATCCATCAGATTTTTTTCTGACAGATTTTGTCTGAAACTGGTGTTGCATACACACGGTCTGACAAAGTTGTCAGAAAATCCGATAGTTCGGAACGCGGTGGCGGTCGTTGCGTACAACGGGACTACGTAGTGGCTAGTAGCCAATAGCTTTGGCCTCGTAATTTGATCTGAGCATGCGTGGCACTTTGTCCGATAGAGCCCACACACGATCGGATTTCCCAACAACATAATCCTATCAGACCTTTTCCGTTGGAATTTCCAACCGTGTGTACAGGGCATTACTGCTCAACTCCACCATTACAGGAATGAGCTCTTTGTCTAATTCAAACCCCCTGGCATATGCTTTCTCTCCCCTGAAGCTGTAGTTCTGAGCTCCGTGTTTGCGTTCTCGGTACTGTGGTGGTAGAGGTGAATAGTAAGAGCTCAGAGTCACTTATGAAAGTCATAGAAACAAGGCAGGATGGAATGATGCGATCTCTGAGACTTTCTTTACTCAGGCTTCAGGAGGTACGTAAATGGCCTTTAGCAAGTGTATTAGTCAACTTTGTACATACAGGTGCCAATTACCTGCATAGGCAGTTGTTTAGTAAAGGTGATTCATGGCTTTAAAGGCCAACTCTGTGCTGCTGTTCAATTTGCATTTGTGTCCCCATCCCCGCAGTGCATAGCTAAATGCTCATTTGGCTGGGAGGAAGGAATAAGTACAAATACCTTATTCCTCATTCCTGCAGGCTTCCTCCAAGCTACCGCTTCACTTGCTGTCCAGCTGGTCGCAGCTCTCTGGCTTCGATTACAGTTTAGGACCAGCAGTTCTGCATTGTACAGGATGACAGCAAGGGCCCACCCTCATTCTGGTGCCTCTGACAGTGAAGAAAGCATTGTCCCCCAGCCGAACAAGCATTTAACCTATGCAATGCAGAAAAGACACCACTGTAGATTTAAATTTAAAAGCAGACTAGTGGGGATTTAAAGAGGAAGTATACCCTGATGGTTTTTACTTCCTCTTTATTCCCCTGCAAAGTAAAAGCATAATGGGCTAGTATGCATCGCTTACTAGCCCATTATGTGACACTTACCTGCTAACGAAGCCCGTGCTGTCCCCACTGGTGGAAGCGTCCATCTTCATCCCTCTTCCTTCCTCAGCAGCGGACTCTGGCTCTGTGACTTGCCGGAGCCACGTGATGTCACTCCTGTGCATGTGTGTGGGAGCCGCCAGTTATGGCACATGCTGGAGAAGAAAAAGCTCGGAGGGCCGTTTCTTCAGTGCACATGTGGCGACGTTATCGGCGTACTACAAGGTAAATATCTTCAATCTCCTGCATGTTTGGGAGATATTTTCAGTACATATAGGTAAGCCTTATTATAGGCTTACCTATATGTAAAAATGTCTCGGGGGTCCTACAAACATGCAATAGCAGCCATGTATGCATGACCTGACTTCTAAAGGAGAATCCTAACATGCAATCATTCTACAAACATGCAATAGCAGCCATGTATGTATGACCTGATTGCTAATGGAGAATCCTAACATGCAATCATTCTACAAACATGAAAGTTCTATTGTGTTTACTTGCATATTCATGCCTAAGCAGCTTGTCTGGGGAGAAAATTGTAATTGGCAAGTTCACTTTGGTTAAAGGATTCTGGGCCAGGGGACACTGGGGCTGTTTTAACACCTGGACATGGTAAATGGTTTCTAATGTCTGTATGTATCTGTAGGGTGGCTATATGCAACCTAAATTAAGCACTGTGTAAGGCTACTTTCACACTGGGGCGGAGGGGTTAGAGGTAATGTGATTTATATACCCTGTTCCCGCACCTCCCCAAAGATGCTGCTTGCAGGACTTTTTTTTTTTTTTCATCCTGCAAGCGCACCGCCCCAGTGTGAAAGCACTTAGGCTTTCACACTGGGGCGGCATGAGAGGTGCTTTTCAGGTGCTTTAGACGCACTATATTTAGTGCTAAAATGCCTGAAAAGTGATCCAGTGTGAAGGAGGTCTAAATCAACCTTGTGAGATAATAATGAGCACTTCTTGCCATAAAAAGCACTTGTTAAAAGAGAAGTAACATCAACACTTTTTTGGCTTTATTTCTCTTGTGTCACAGGAGTGCTCTTCTATGACCCAGAATCAGCCGACAGTGGGCTAAAGCCTTCTATTGGCTGATGTCGCAGAGCTGGTTCAGGCTCTGGAAGAGTCCCAGCCATATTGTTGAAATCAACACAGATGTCCTGATCAGCAGCCTGCTCAACCTCTCAGCATGCGAATAAGAGCCGGAGCCAGCTGTTCCTATCCCTTCTAAGCCCGAGGCTCCAGTGAGCGCTGGAGAAGCAGAGCAGAGAGCAGTGACTGACAGTCTCTGCTCAGGGCTGATTGAGAACTGAGCAGTCAGCAGTCATGTGATTGCTCAGTTCTTAGGCTTAGAGCCAGCAGGGGACAGCAGCAGCATGTAGGCAAGTATGTATGTCTTTTTTATTTTAACAGCCCCAAACATCTCTTTTTAAGCCAAGCAGAAATTGCAAAGAAAATCTTTGTGACAGCCATTGATCACTCCTTTTTCTATGGAAAAGGGGAAAGATATGATAAGTAGTCATATACCACATTTATCTCTGATTAAGCCCTGGTTCACACTGCTGTGATTTGACATGTAAAATCCTCAGTAATTGCCGGCAATGGCACCGTCCTAATCGGTGTGGTGCTGCATCGATTTCAAAAAGTAGTTTCTGTATTACCTTTTGTGATTTCAGGGTGTGATTTCCATTGACATTTGTGCAGAAACCCACACAGATATTTGTGACATCGGGACTGACATGCGGGAGTGAAATCGCTCACGTTCAGCTGAACTTGCACGACTTCATGTCCACAGCTCAGTGTGAACCTGGACTTAAGCACACAGCTTATTGGAGGGGATCTTTGTGGATTTGAAAATGGGCAAATGTCTCTCTGGTGTCATGTGATCTGAACAACCCCGCACTGATCATGTTCGGTCTGAGAGTGGTCTGCAGAAAGTTTAAACAGAATATACAAATATATATTTTCTTGAACAGTTTTATGTTTTGTATTTCTTATCTTAGGTGAAATCGTTTAAGCAACAAATCTGATTGTATTTATGTTCAAAAAATGATTTTCTTCATCCGGTGGATGTTTTTTTTCCATATTTCAATAAAATACCTGGAAGTCTTGATGAACAATAACCATATAAAGGGTCCTGAGTTTATGGCATGCACTCTCATTCTTTATTTAAACTGTATAAATTACCATTTGAATGTTTTTGCTTGTCTGGCACTAATCACTCACATGGACCAGTTTCATAACCCTGTAGTGTAAAAACTATGTAGAGCAATGCAAGAAAACAATTTCTTTACTGCACTGCAGGAGTTATCAAATAGTCCAGTCCATGTAGCACTGGCTGCAGCTGTCATGCCCCGTTTTTTTGCTAGTGTCAGAGGAGGTTGAATGCCTGTTTACAACTTTGCCTCCAGTGCTTGGAAATGACTTTACCCCTACCGGAATTAATGCCCATGCATCATCTGGTCAAATAGGCCACAAACCCAATGCAACTACGGTGTGAGCCCCTGCCAAAAAGTACCCTACAGTCCAGACAGTGCATGTACCCAGACACTTGGACTGGGAACCTACACTGCCTGTGCAGGTCCCTGTCAAGGGGGTGTGCCACTTACAGACAAGGCCTTTGCCAGGCATAAAAGGAGAAAGGGAAGCAAGATACCTCCTTCCCATACTGAGTAGCGGTCCTGGAGGGCAAGTTAGCAGGGAACACTACCAGTTCCTCCCAGGGGAGCCAGGTAGGTAAAGGTGTTTGTTTTTTATTTTTACATTTTTCTTATTAAAATAACTGGTATGCCAGAATTTATTTTTATTTTTTTCTTCAGTGGCTTCACTCAAGACTTCAAAATTCTGCTATCCAGCAGTAGCTTTGGAGGCTGGTACCTAGGCCGCTGGTCTGGAAGATAGTGGGGCTAGCCAGGATTGTGAGCTATGTGTGATGGTCTCTACATTATGATGTATTCCAAACCTTTGTGTACTGTGGGCACACTGGGTGCTGAACTGTGGCACAGCCTGTAGCGTGACCCAGTTTGTGACTTGCTAAGGGCAGCATCCGAGAGATAGGCTCCTCCTCCCTGAAACAGGAAACACATTAGTCCACCATTATAAATTTCACAGTCTTACCTGCGTGCCTCAGTTTGTGTTTCCTCCAGACCCACAGGAGCTGCAAAGAAACGTTTATTATTTTAAAACCTGTCTCTGTGCTATTTGCAGGAGACCCCCTGCCAGCATCCCATTTAGCCCAGCGGGCCTTAGGGGGGGGGGGGGGGGGGGCTGGGGCTCGAGCAGGAGCAGAAAATTTGAGCAAAGAGACTTGCTCTGCCTGCGATTTCAGCCCTACAGAGGGGTCTGCAATCACCCCCCCCCCCCCAAAGCTGAAACAAATGCACTGGCATTTTTTTCCCCCATACCACATGCTATAGAGACCTGCTGCTGTTTCAATCCATGGCTGGGTATCTGCTTTGCTCCTAGCTCGCACTAGGATCCCACAGATGGTACCGAGCGGGTAGGTGTAAGGTTTTTTTTGTTTGTCTGTTTACCTACCGTCCACCCGCCCATCCGTTCGCCATTCGATTGCCCTCTCCTTGTCACCACCGCCCTCAGTGTTCCACCACATCCAGCAGAGCCGGCCTTCCCTCCTGGAGACCCTGCAAGTTGTACCAAGATGGCGCCGACACCACTTCCAGTCACGTAGTTCCGGTCAGCGACCATATTCCCGGAGTCTGCAGGCTTCTAGGGAGAATTACAGAGCATCACGGGTGGTGACAGCACTTCTGGGAGGCAGGATATTTATAAAAAATAAATTATATATATATATATATATATACACATACACACACACACACACACACACACACACACACAGCAGAGCCCCCCCTCCCTAATGAAATGTAAGGAAGGAGGACACCAGCAACGGGCATGTGCAGGTACATCCACCAACCTGCACAGGGTCAGTTGGGGCTGAAGCAGGAAGTAGTTAAAATGGGCCCGGGGGGTGTGGCCTAGCACTGTTCCATAATGGACACTTGAACTCGCCTCTCCGGTTCCATGAGGCCCAGCAAGCTGCCTACAGCCGCCAACACCCGACTTGACATATGGAGAGTGCTCCCCAAAGCCCCTCGGCAACCAGATTGCGGTCTTCCAGGAGTCAGGCTTCGCAATTAAGCCGCCAAATCCCAGAGAGATTCCAGACAAGAACCAGGGAAGACACGCCTCACACACAGGCCTCAGCACGTGAGCCTTGATCCTCCAGTAAAAGCTCCTCCCGGACCCGCAGCTGAAGCCTGCCCGCGTTGGACATGCTCCCAACATCCGCCCTGGCTGATCTCCGAGCGGTTGTGGCGGACATCAAAACGACACTGTGGCTATTGTTGGTGACAATAGTGGATTCCATAGCCGACTTGTGATCAGACATTCAAGCAATTGCTTTGAGAGTGGAGGAGGCGGAGGAAACGCAAGCCCGCCATGATGCCTTGATCTGTAGGATACAGCAAGTCTCGGAAAATCACACGCAGTCCATTTAAGGGAAATCAATAGACACATGGAGGATTTGGACGTCGCAACCTTCGGGTAAGAAGCCATTGATAACAATCAACTCCCTCAAGCAATTACAGCGCTGTTTAATAACCACTTACAGACCGGACCATTTTGCTGGTCAAAGACCAGACCACTTTTTGCGATTCGGCACTGCGTCGCTTTAACTGACAATTGCGCGGTCGTGCGACGTGGCTCCCAAACAAAATTTATGTCCTTTTTTTCTCACAAATAGAGCTTTCTTTTGGTGGTATTTGATCACCGCTGCGGTTTTTATTTTTTGCGCTATAAACAAAAATAGAGCGACAATTTTGAAAAAAACGCATTATTTTTTACTTTTTGTTATAATAAATATCCCCCAAAAATATATAAAAAAACATTTTTTTCCCTCAGTTTAGGCCGATACGTATTCTTCTACATATTTTTGGTAAAAAAAATCGCAATAAGCGATTGATTGGTTTGCGCAAAAGTTATAGCGTTTACAAAATAGGGATAATTTTATAGCATTTTTATTAATAATTTTTTTTTTTTTTTTACTAGTAATGGCGGCGATCAGCGATTTTTATTGTGACTGCGACATTGTGGGGGACCCATCGGACATTTTTGACACATTTTTGGGACCATTGTCATTTATACAGTAATCACTGCTATATAAATGCAGTGATTCCTGTGTAAATGACACTGGCAGTGAAGGGGTTAACCAGTGGGTGGCAGTGTAGGGGTATGTTACTAACTGTGGGGGGGGGTTGGGCTTTCATTTAGTGAACACTGATCTCTGCTCCAATCACATGGAGCAGAGATTAGCGTCACTAGTTGCTAGGCAGAATGGAGAAATGCTGTTTACACGGCATTTCCTCCATTCAGCCGTCCCGTGAGATGATCGCGGGGATGCCCGCGGCGATCGAGTCCGCGGGTCCCGCGACCGGACCTCACGGGGGTCCCGACCAGCGCGGGCGCCCGCCGCCGGCGGCGCGCTCCCGATGGCAGGGCGGCATTGAAGATTGGACGTACCTGTACGCCAATATGCCTGCCCGTGCCATTCTGTCGACGTACATCATCGTGCGCTGGTCGGGAACCGGTTAATGATCTGCTGGAAAGAGCCCCTGACACACACATTGCGATGGAATGCATGCACAGGGCCTTGTGCCCGAGGGGCAGAGATGCGGATCCCCCATGGGATGTGATCTGCTGCCTTACAGACTTTATTCTCAAAGAAGAGATTCTGAGGAAGGCCAGAGGGTGAATCAGCTTCACATACCAAGGAGCAGAAATAAAAAATCTTCCAGGACTTATCAAACATAACCCTGCAGAGGAGAAGGGAGCTGAGACCTCTGCTGGACGTGCTGAGGGCGAAGGCAATAGTCTACAGATGGAAGTTTCCTTTCTGCCTGTCAGCCTCCACAAATGGCCACACAGCAAACCTCCAGGTTCCTGAGGATCTAGAGCACTTCTGTTCTACTGTCAGAATCCCAATAGTCGAGCTACTGGACTGCTACAGTGACTTTCGTCTCCCGCCGTTACGCAAAACAAACTCCATGGATGACGTTATTGAAGCTGGCAACTTCAGCATAAGCCACCGACGACGCGCTCATCCACCCTCCTTTCCGCACCAAGCAGCAGGACCCCTGAGAAATGGAAGCCCCACGGCCTCACCTGACTACCGCAAGGCTCGCCACTAGATACCACCAGACGATGGACGACAGGACTCCCCACAGTTATAGGAAGCACGAGACACCCCCCGCGGACTATCGTAATTCCCTAAACTCTGTGTAAATTTGGAAACAAGCCCCATCAAAAGGCCAACCCGGACACACTTGACCTACAGACCTTTTCTACGCCTCATTCCCATCCAGAACTAGAGGTAACCTCACATTTCTTGACTATAATTTCCCCGCTCTACCTAACCCGACACCCTTACAGAGTGCACGCTCACTGCAGCAACACTCTCATCCAGAAAAGACAATTGACATACTCTAATGTATTCCCTGTGACCGACAACAGCCTAACTATGCTTGGTAGGGAATGATCCCTGTTACTCTACCCCGTGAGGTATTATAAACTGTGATCCCATGAACGCAGACTACAAGAATGGAAGAGGAAGATAGGCTGGAATGGTCTTAGGAATCAAACACAGTATCCCTAGAAACGTGATGAATAGAATGCGTTACCGCTGAAAATATGTAGTATATGTCACCAGATATTACCAGGGGAGTAACACTTTACAATTAATGCCTGAGAACTGGCTATTATAGGGAGCTCGTCCCTAGTTCTGTTCTGTTTTATGTTTAAGCTTTGTTTTTACCATTGCTTTGGATATTCTTGGAGCCGAAATAAAAGGCCCATGGAGTGGGCAACCGAGGGAGGCACGGAGCTTTGATTCTAAGGTCAGCTCTAAGGCTGATGCTCACTGTTTCTGACAAACGGACACAACCTAAACTAAAGTGTATAGCTCCCAAGACAAGCGATAGTGCCCCCCTCGGTCTGGCCTGTACCAGATACTCAATAGACCTGCATGTAATAGACAAATAGATCCAAGTTATAGCTTGTTCAGCTTATGTACTTTGTATTTTCTTTACTTAATTGTTGATTTATGACAATGGTTTAAGTACAGCTGCTCCCCCTAGGGAGCTTTACCCAAGGAAGCACAATGCACAAGCATACCACACATCCTGACACCATAAACGCACTCCTCGGGGTAGGACTACATGGAAAGATGATGCCGAAGTTAAGTAAAGATGTTAAACCTTTATAGAAAAAGGGCCGTGAGTACATTAGGTATTCAAGCAGAGTGAACTGATACAATACAGGTAAACAGTGACTGGGATGATACTCAAACCCAATTCAGACACCGGTACAACCTATTGCCATGATCCTACGTCACTGAGACAAGAGATTGATGTACTCTCTAATCCTTAGAGGGTAACCTCAACATCCTCACTAAAATAGAACACCACACTTGACACCCTGTGAGGAGGCCAGCTCTCCTATCATTCTCTACACATTTCACTAGCTAGCACCGAACTAAACTACCCAAACCTCACTGGAACCAGAGATCATATTCTACTGAGAACCGTAGCTAACCACTCCCACAAACAGTGGACCTAGCGATAGTCCACTGACCCCTCCTGGAACAAAACACTTTGGGTGGGACCAATAGTCCACACCCACATCCAGCAGATAAACAACCCTCCCCTCTACTCCCAGAGGAGCTCCCAACCCTCACTGCCTCGTAATCCATGCCAACCACCCTACCCCTCATTTCCCTCCCTTTCCATCTCCCCACCTTATCCTCTACCCAATTCCTCCTTTCCACCCCCCCCCCTCCACACCACACCAACGGCTTAGCCCTTCCTGCCTCCTTCCCCATACTAACTAGGTGGTGAACAACATACACCGCTACCATCATACACTCTTCCAAAACCAGAATCCAACACCCCATTTTTTTGAACAGTACCTGGAAAGAGAAGCCGATCACCCTAGCTAATATATACAGTCCCAACACATCGCAGGTATCATTCTTCCGAGAAATCTCCCAGCGCATCTCGTCTTTTCAAAAAGGTATACTCATAGTAGGGGGCAATTTCAACGTACCCTTGGAACCCTTAATTGACACGTACACTGGCACCTCACACATACCCTACAGGGCATTGCGTCAGATCAAGCTGAGTCTCCAGAACCTCCTGTTGCATGACACATGGCACACCCTATATCAGAAATAAAAGGACTATACCTTCTTCTCCGACCCACACCAACGATACTCTTGACTAGACCACATATTCTTGTCACAGCACAACCTCCCCTACCTGACGAAAGCCACAATAGAGTCAATGACTCTATCCGATCATCACCCGATCTCTGTCACACTCTCCCTACCTGAAAGAGTAACCCATACTCAAATCTGGAAACTTGACCCAACTATCTTGACAGACATTTAACAAAATGTAGAAATCAGCCAATGCCTAAAGAATTATTTTAAAGAAAGCGAGACGATTGACAAAAATAGCCTGACGCATAAATGCGTAATTAGAGGAAAACTCATCTCCCTTGCGGCTAAAATTAAAAAGGAAAAACGCCAGATACTATCAGACTTATTCACAAAACTAAAGTCCCTAGAAACTCTGCACAAATACACCCTAGATCTAATTTGAACCCGCTCAAAAATACAAGAAGAGCTAAACAAAACCACAAAGAAAAAGTACATGCTTTCCCAAAATGAGTTTAGTAACAAAAGCAGCCGCCTTCTAGCCCAAGCGCTTCAAACCAAAAGAGCCAAAACCACCATACACAAACTCATATCCCCCACAGGGCTGACGCGCATGACAAATTCAGACATTGCAGAGGAATTTGAGAAATACTATGCTTCGCTCTATAATATCGACAAATCCAAGCCCTCACCCCCTGTCCCACATGAATAAATCCAACAAAATCAAACAATTCTTGGAGCAAAACTTCAAAAAGAAACTATCCCAAGAAACAACCGACAGCCTAGAAGGCCCAATCACCCAGCAGGAATGGTCGACAGCACTGAAGCAATTAAAATCGGTCAAGAGCCCAGGCCCAGGCGGGCTGTCGGACGCGTATTACAAAACTTTCGCTGAACTCCTTGAAACCCCATTCTGGAAGGCCTTCAATGCTGTTACGTCATCTAACCCAATCCCCCGGGAAATGCTCGAGGCCTGCATAGTAGTAATTCCTAAAGAAGACAAAGACCCCACACAGACGACAAACTATAGGCCAATTTTACTACTCAATGTAGACCTAAAATATTTGCCAAAATATTTGCCAATAGAATCCTGCCAATTCTTCCATCAATCATGCCCCAAGACCAAGTGGGATTTGTCCCTGGATGAGAAGCCAGGGACAATACCATTAAGGCCATAAATCTACATCACCATATCACAGTGTCTAACCAAAAAGGCTTCTTTCTGTGCCTGGATGCGGAGAAGGCATTCGACAGGGTAGCATGGGATTACATGGAGGCAGCACTCCAAGCCATGGGCATAGGCCCCCATTTGCTCAATCTCATCCTGTCCTTGTACACTAGTCCCTCAGCAAGAGTGAGGGTGAACAATACCCTGTCGAGTGCCTTCGCCATCCATAACTGGACAAGACAAGGCTGCCCCCTATCCCTGATTTTATTTATCTTGACCCTGGAGTCCCTCCTAAATAGTATCAGACACAACCCTGACATCCAAGGTGTAAAAGCTAACCATAAGGAATTCAAGATCTCTGCTTTTGCAGACGATATATTACTTTCCCTTACAAACCCACACACCGCATTGCCAGTCCTACTAAAAGAATTCCGCAACTTCAATCAGATCCCCATCTTGAAAATTAATCTGTCAAAATCCTTTGTTCTCAACATTTCCTTACCCCCTGCGCTTGTGGCACAATGTAAAGAAAACTTCCCGTTCCAATGGAAAGTGGATGCTATCACATACCTGGGCATCCAACTTCCATCGAAACTACAGGATCTATACATAAAAAAGTACATACCAATACTGAATAAATTGAAAGCAGACCTAACACAATGGAACAGGACCACCTTCTTGTGGTTCGGCAGAGCGACGATTCTAAAAATAAACGCCCTACCGAGAATCTTGTATAGTCTCCAAACAATACCCATTCATATCCCACCCAACTTCTTCAGCACGTACAGAAACCTCTGTTCCAAATTCTTATGGGGGGATAACAGACCCAGAATAAGCTATGCACACCTATCGCGCCCCAAACATCTGGGAATAGAATTACTATAAAGCTGTTCACCTGACCCGTATCATCGTTTGGAACTGTCAAACATCAATGAAAGATTGGGTAGGATTAGAAGCGTCTTTTACAGCCCTACCCCTCCAATCAGAACATGCAAGCAAACCCATTTATCATCCAACCCAGGCCCTCTGACCCCTATAAGAATGAACCTAGACTCCCCCCCCCCCCCCCCCGGCATGACCGACGGTTTCCTCCATCAACATTGGCCCAGAGATCAGATTCGAGCACACCATTTTTACGATCAGGGAAAAATACAGCCTGCCATCCGCCTTGCCACACTGATGGATAAACCCATCATCTCAGCATGGACATACCTTCAGATTACTCACTTTCTGAAAGCACTAGCCAAAAAAAGCCCATGCTCCAGAGCACTGACGCCCTTTGAAAACCTATGTACACAAACTGAACCTCAAACACACCTCATATCCCCAACCCATGCTCTCCTCTTCACGAACCATCAACCAAATGACCTCACGCAATGTAAAGCCTGGGAAAAGGACCTATCCATTTCCCTAACACCAGAAGAATGGTAAAGCATACACCTCAACATACACAAAGGCTCATTTAATGTATCAACACAGGAGAATGGCTTTAAAATACAATCACGCTGGTATTGCACTCCATCCGTACTTCACAAATTCAAACCCACCATTCCGGACACATGCTGGAGATGCCACAAAGACCGGGTCACATAACTACATATATGGTGGTCTTGCCCATGCATCCAAACCTTTTGGCAGGAAGTCCACCATATCACCTCACATGTTACATCCATGGACCTGAAAATGACTCTGACATAATACCTTCTCCACCATACCCATCTACCTCAAAACATCTACCACAAATCTCTTCTGATGCACATGATAAACGCTGCAAAACAATGCATCCCGATTCAATGGAAGTCACAACCCATACCATCGCTCAAAGAATGGTTTGGAAGAATCAAACATACAGCTGACATGGAAGAACTCATTCACAGCTCACAAGACACCCCTCATCAAAAATAGCTACGAGTGTAAAAATCAACAAATAATGAGTGGTCCCTTTGCCATCTAGAGGACCGCCCTGCCCATCACCTGCATGCTCGACCCCACAGAACATGTCACCACATTCACCACCACTTCCCTGGGGAGGGAGGCAGGAACAGAGCTATAACCCTAATTGTAATGGCCGTTACCTGCCCACCTTATCCCAAACCACCCCGCCTTCCCACACCCGTCTTCCCCACTAGGATACTCATTTACCCCCAACATTGATTACCTCAGCCGAACTAGAACTCCATTCAGATATGTTTCCTTCATTTCCCTGCATAAGGGTATGCGGTACAATACAAAACAGAAGACCTGGTTACTTGGTACATCTCACTCAGACAATCCATAGGCTGCAGAAAGTAACGAGTCAGAAGGCCAGAAAACAGATTTGTCAAAAATATATATGCACCCATCCACAGATACCAGGGACAGGTCATGCACATAATGGTTCCCCCCTGCCTCAGGGCATGTAACATGTCTTTAAAATAGTAGCTCAATCAATGAACAAAATCGAAACCATCAAGAAAACAATTCATCAGAAAAAAACTGCCAACCACAGTCACAAAGGCAAAAAGAAGATATCTACACCAACATCCCACAACCGCTGAAGTTTTCGCTGACCCCAATTACCACTGACCTCACTAAAAACATTGTCAAAAACCTTTTGTGACAGTACATCACCTATTGACATCATCCCCACAAAACTGAAAGAATGCTCCAACATCGTGGCTCCCACCATAACCCACCTCATAAATCAGTCGTTTAAAGAAGGGACTGTTCCGGACGCCCTCAAACAAGGGATCGTCAAACCCCTGCTAAAGCAACCTAACCTTGACCCTCAGGACCCAAATAATCGCAGGCCGATTACAAGCCTCATCACCATCTCCAAGATCATGGAGAAAGTGTTAGTTTATCAGATACAACACCACCTGGATACACACAAGCTCCTAGATCCGCTGCAATCAGGCTTCCGCCCGAGCCATGGAACAGAAACAGCACTCCTCAAGATATGGGATGATGCCCTCGAAGCAGCGGATGACGGAGAATCATGTCTCCTGGTACTGTTGGACCTCAGTGCAGCATTTGATACAGTGGACCATAATACTCTACTCATCCGCCTCACAGAAGTAACAGGAGTCACAGGCTCAGATCTTCAATGGTTTGCATCCTTCCTAGGAAATCGGTCACAGACAGTTAAACTAGGAGAATTCACCTCTGAAACCAAAGCAGTCTCCTGCGGAGTCCCCCAAGGATCGCCCTTGTCGCCAGTGCTCTTCAACATATACATCCGCCCACTCCTCAATATCATCAGATCATTGGACCTCTGCTTCCACTTGTACGATGACGACACGCAACTTTACTTTCGTATCACTGAACAAAAAGACCAACATCAGCAATTAGAAAATTACCTCGCTCTGATAGAAGACTGGATGACCACTAACTCCCTCAAACTCAACGAATCAAAAACCGAGCTTCTCATCCCCCACGCAAACCATAAGTCCTGAACCAAATCCCCTGGACACCCCCCCACCATTTTTGGACAGACCGTCATCCCAAAGACCAAGGCAAAGAGTCTCGGGTTCATCTTTGACTTGCAAATGTCTATGGATGCCCAAATAGGAGCAGTAGTCAGTGGCTCTCACCATCTGCTCCGCCAGCTACGTAGACTAATCCCGTTCATCCCACAGAAGGACAAAGCAGTGGTAGTTGGAACAGTCATTAATTCATGGCTTGATTACGCAAACTCCCTTTACTTAGGATTACCCCAATATCAACTTGCACGCTTACAACTTATCCAAAACACGGGAATCAATATCCCCTACCCTGAGGAATCTACACTGGCTGACCATAAAGAATCTGATCACATTCAAGACCCTCTGCCTCACCCACAAATGTGTGCATGGAGACGATCCTCAATACCTATTCCAGAAATTAAAACACTACACGCCCAACAGCAATCTTCGATCCTCTAACCAAAACCTCCTCCTCGTTGCCAAATCTCGGTACAAATCTAAGGGGGAACGGAGATTCGCTGTCCAAGGACCACAGCTATGGAACTCTTTACCAACCAACATCCGCTTGGAAGAAAACCTCCAGGTCTTCAGAAAAAAACTCAAGACCTTCCTCTTCTAGAAGCTGGACAACAAAGCTCAGCTCAGCGCCTTGATAAAATTCAGTTTGGTTTGAGCGCTATACAAATTATTCATTCATTCATTCTTAGTATACTCATACGCCCACAAAAAACCCTGTACACTACAAGTTGCCCCTTACTAGGTCGGAGTCAAACAGAGAGCTATACACTGGAAAAACTTCTAAGTACTGCTTGTTGAGATGTTGATAACCCTTTCCCCATTCTCTAATTGTTATTGTTCAATGTTAATGATCATTTCATGATGAAGTTACCTGTAAAATGAGTAATATGCTATATCTCCGCAAACTTCAGCAGTGACTCCGGGCACAACAGGGGGGACTCCTGTGCAGGTTTTAACCCGATTTCGGGTGTTGTAGCTGGCAGGGAAGAGGATCATTGGAGGATCAGTGCGGGAGCTCCGTGATGCACGTCCTCTCACATGCCACTCCTGGCCACGCCCCCCAATCTATAACATTATCTAGATGCGATTTACCAACTATCTAGAGTTTATATTTTTGGAGCGCCTTCAAAAGAGGTTGTTTAGTTCAGGTCCTCACTATAAGAAAGTCAATTTCCTTTGGTCCTTTTTTGATGTGTAGCATATTTTTCCCTGTTCACTTTGGTGGTCTTTGGAAAGATGTGTACCACCATGTAGCAGAAAGACAACTAGTGCAGCGAGGTCCTGCGTACTCACAAACCCAAGCAGCTGGTGTTGATGAGGCTTGCAGTTGGTTGGAGATGACCAAGTCACTCATTTCCTCCTTGGAAGGAAATCTCCATCACGGGACACATTGTTATCCTGCTGCAGATTCCCCCTAATGGGGTAATGTACGATACAGGCCTTCAGTGGAACCTGGTCACCAGGAATTAGGTTCGCTTTCTGTGACCAAGCAATGGTCTGAGGAGGTTTCCTTAGATTCTTTCTGCGTTCCTTCCTACAATCTTCCCTCTTTTCTATGCAGAGGTTTCTGCTCTTTACATATATGTAAACCTAAAGGGGAATCACTATTGGTACTCTCTTTAAATGTTTTATATTTAGCATAAATACAGTTATGCCTTGTATACACAGTCGGAAATTCTGACCACAAAATCCGTCAGATTTTTTCAGATGGAATTTTGTCCTAAACTGGTGTTGCATACACACGGCCGGACAAAGTTGTTGGAAAATCTGATAGTTCGGAACATGGTGACATTCGTTCGTTACGACGGCACTACGTTGAGGCTAGTAGCCAATAGCTTTGGTCTCGTAATTTGATCTGAGCATGCGTGGCACTTTGTCTGATTGGAATTCTCTACAAACGATTGGAAAAAGTCCCATCGGATTTTTTTGTCTGAAAATTTGGAGCCCACACACGATCGGATTTTCCAACAATAAAATCCGATCGGACCTTTTTCCGTCGGAATTTCCGACCATGTGTACAAGGCATTAGGGATCTTCCGTGGCTTTCTTTGTTGATATTATTGGTCTTATCAATTAACTTACTTCCTTATCATGGACCTCCCTTTCCCTGAATTTAATCGTTAGGAGTGTTCATCTTGAAGTGGTAGTCAACTTGAAACCAAAAATGTAATACATTGCAGCTTACAGGTCATTTGACATGGCTGCATTCATTGTTTTTATTTTTTAAGCTTTTTACCCTATTTTCACCTTGATCTGGCCAGTAACCTCCTGCATTAAAGTCCCCTCATTCTGAATGAATGTGCACAGGGGGCACATTTGGAGAGTAGATTTAAATACACCAACAAATTGAAGTCAAACTCTAGCTAATCCTTTGTAAACAGTTATAACAAACATTTTCTTTTTTCTTTTTGGGATAAAGATTTTACATAAATAAAACCTGATAATTGTAAAAATCCCCAAAAGTGTTACATCGTATATCTCATCCCTGCAACAGATGCATCTGAAATAGGACTTGTTCTTTTGAAACCAATTGGCTGGATCAACAGGTGAAAATAGAAGAAGGAAAGCCTAAAAAAAGAAAACTAAGATTTGGTAAGCTACAATGTAACAAAAATGTTTGCTTTTGTACCGCTTTAAGCCTCCCACTGTTGACTGACTGGTCTTTTCTCTGGACGGCCATAGTCATGTGGTCATATGAAAAAAAATGAAGGTTTACCCCATGAAAATTGATGACTTTTTCAACATATTTGAATAGGCAAACATTGCATCTGTATTCAAGCTGTGCCAACAGATATAGGTGATATACTTCAATATTTAATTCAACAAAAATATTAATAGACATAATGATGTACTGTGTGAAAACCACACCCTTGATATCAAAAGCTGGTATTGCCCCGTAGCAGAAATTATTATTTTCACTATGCTATCATTGACATTTTTAAACCTTGTTCCATTCAAAATGACATTGGTTGCCAGATGTTTGTGGGTTTCCTTTTCTTTCATAGACTGTCATTTTTAAAATCCCCCCTACAACATTTCTTTTGAAACCAAATCAAGGCTTTGACTAAGGCATTCTATAACCCTATTCCTTCTTCTTTTTTGGGCCATTTCTTGTTGGGTTTGCTAGTGCATAATTATTCTCTTGAAAGACTCTTTTCCCATTCAGCTTCATCCTTCAGACTGATAACCTTACATTCTCATCAAGCACACTTTGATGTATTGCAGAATGTATGGTTGACTGGACAGCTTACTGCCCAGGACCTGTAGCAGCAAAGTCCTAAACCATAACACTTCCACCATCATCCTTCACAGTTGTAATGAGGTTCTTCTCCTGAAACACTGTCTTTAGTGTGTGGCAAGCATGTCTACCGTTAGGCTGGATTCACACCTATGCAGTTTTAGTGCTTTTTGCATTTTGCAGATTTGCGCTACAGTCCATTTAACATTGTTTCCTATGGAACATGTTCTGTAGTGCAAATCTGAAAAATGCAAAAAGCACTAAAAATGCACAGGTGTGAATCCAGCCTCACTGTCACCAAACAAAACCATCTTTGATTTGTCTTCAGTAAATTGTTCTGGAGGGCCTGTTTTCCCCCCTATCTGTCTGGCAAACTGTAATCTTGCTCTGTTCTTTTTGGTGCAATCTCCTGCATGCATATTGACCTCAGCTGTAAGAGTTACCTCTACACCCTGCAATTAAATTTTGGGGTTTATGGAATTTTTTTTAGCATCAAGTGGTCAGCTCTCAAGTTGGATTTTCTGGGCTAGCCAGTCCTTAAAAAATTAGCAGTTGTTTGAAATCTACAACACTTGTAGAAAAAAAAATCTTGCAGTGGAGTGGTTGATTTTAAATAATTTGGTAATCTTTTACATTTCTTGTCAGACTCCTCATTAACACTCTTTTTTTTCTGAGGGCCTTAAAGAGCTATTTTGTTCTTGTCATGATGATGCCAGATGTCTGAGGTTTAGTTAAGACAGGTTCCACCTGCATACTCCCCAGAAGGTTATAATCATTAGCATCTATTCTGAAACACCGATTTCAGAATTCTCAAGGATTTGGTGGTAAACGTAGGAGAAAACTTACCTTTTTCATATGACAAATCTGCATTTTGTTAGTTTAGATCATGAAAATGAATACACCATGTCAATTTCATGTCATTTACTCAACTATATCAGCTTTTTTCTGACAGCTCCATGTCAGCCACCCCTGAGTAAGACACCGCCCACCACCATGCAATCAGGACCTAACTCATAAATTTGACCCCCACACCCTTAACAGTGTTCTTTTTCTTTCTTCTATGTGGTCAGGACATGGTGCAGTCTCCTACCTTGCTGGATCAATAATCCAGCCGTCCGTCCAGTGTGGGCCTCCTGGATCTAGCCTCCATTATGCCCACTAAATGCATCGGCTGTGTGGGGTCCCCACTGCTTGTTTTTGGAGCATCGAAAAGCAGGGTCTGCAGCAGGGGTGGTATTGTCTCTCCTCTTCCGGATGTTCAACAGCTCATGGAGACCCAGGAATCCTGCTATACAGCTACAATCAAGCCCTCTAGCCCTATCAAGATGGTGGTGCGTTCCACAATAGTTCCATGAAGTCCGTGGATGGAACATGTGTGAGGTTAGTGACCAATCGGATGTCGTGGGGGCGGGGTCAGATGACTTGTTACAGGGTTTAAACTGGTGAAGGTTCAGCATAATGCTGCCTCACCAGAGACAGTGTGCTAGCGTTGCTGTGATTGCAAGCAGGAGAGGGAGTTAGGCAGAGCTGCCTGCTGTGGAGCTTGTGAACCATAGATGACCTGTCTTCCTGTGCTTCCTTAACCACTTAATAATCGGCCCGTAGCCGAATGATGGCTACAGGGCGGTTCGATAACTCTGGGAGGTCGTACATTGATGTCCTCTCAGAATCGCACTCCCCCTGGGGTGCGCACACGGGAGCATCTGTGACCGCCGGACAATGGCCGTTTCCACCGTGATCGCTCCGTCAAATGATGGAGATGTAAACAAACCGGCATGATATCTGGTTCCTCTCTCCCCGCTCTGTCCAGTGTGAGCGGAGAAGGGAGAGGTCAGATGCAGCAGCGCTGTGGGCTGGATGTGTAGTGCCCACCGCGCTTCTCAGTGACACTGACAACTGCAGCCTCTGCCATCCCTCCTCACACAAAGTCTCACACATGTGGTATCGCCATACTTGGGAGTAATAGCAGAATGTATTTTGGGGTGTAATTTGTGGTTTGTATATGCTGCGTGTGAGAAATAACCTGCTAATATGACAATTTTGTGGAAAAATAAAAAATTTAAAAAAACTTGATTTTGAAAAGAATTGTGGGAAAAAAATACAACTTCAAAAAACTCATCATGCCTCTTACTAAATACCTTGGAATTTCTACTTTCCAAAAAGGCACAAAACCCCCACAAATGACCCCATTTTAGAAAGTAGACACCCCAAGCTATTTGCTGAGAGGCATGTTGAGTCCATGGAATATTTTATATTTTGCCACAAGTTGCGGGAATATTACAAACTTTAATTCTTTTTTTTTTTTTTACACAAAGTTGTCACTAAATGATATATTGCTCACACATGCTATGGGCATATGTGAAATGACACCCCAAAATAAATTCTGCTGCTTCTCCTGAGTACGGGGATACCACATATGTGGGACTTTTTGGGAGCCTAGCCGCGTACGGGGCCCTGAAACCAAGCACCGCCTTCAGGCTTTCTAAGGGCGTAAATTTTTGATTTCACTTCTCACTACCTATTACAGTTTTGAAGGCCATAAAATGCCAAGATGGCACAAAACCCCCAAAAATGACCCCATTTTAGAAAGTAGACACCTCAAGCTATTTGCTGAGAGGCATGTTGAGTCCATGGAATATTTTATATTTTGCCACAAGTTGCGGGAAAATTACAAACTTTAATTCTTTTTTATTTATTTTTCACAAAGTTGTCACTAAATGATATATTGCTCACACATGCCATGGGCATATGTGAAATGACACCCCAAAATAAATTCTGCTGCTTCTCCTGAGTACGGGGATACCACATGTGTGGGATTTTTTGTGAGCCTAGCCGCGTACGGGGCCCCGAAAGCCAAGAACCGCCTTCAGGTTTTCTAAGGGCGTAAATATTTGACTTCACTCCTCACTACCTATTACAGTTTTGAAGGCCATAAAATGCCAAGATGGCACAAAACCCCCACAAATGACCCCATTTTAGAAAGTAGACACCCCAAGCTATTTGCTGAGAGGCATGTTGAGTCCATGGAATATTTTATATTTTGCCACAAGTTGCGGGAAAATTACAAACTTTTTTTTTATTATTTATTTTTTTCACAAAGTTGTCACTAAATGATATATTGCTCACGCATGCCATGGGCATATGTGAAATGACACCCCAAAATAAATTCTGCTGCTTCTCCTGAGTACGGGGATACCACATGTGTCGGATTTTTTGGGAGCCTAGCCGCGTACGGGGCCCCGAAAGCCAAGAACCGCCTTCAGGTTTTCTAAGGGCGTAAATATTTGACTTCACTCCTCACTACCTATTACAGTTTTGAAGGCCATAAAATGCCAAGATGGCACAAACCCCCCACAAATGACCCCATTTTAGAAAGTAGACACCCCAAGCTATTTGCTGAGAGGCATGTTGAGTCCATGGAATATTTTATATTTTGCCACAAGTTGCGGGAAAATTACAAACTTTTTTTTTATTATTTATTTTTTTCACAAAGTTGTCACTAAATGATATATTGCTCACGCATGCCATGGGCATATGTGAAATGACACCCCAAAATAAATTCTGCTGCTTCTCCTGAGTACGGGGATACCACATGTGTCGGATTTTTTGGGAGCCTAGCCGCGTACGGGGCCCCGAAAGCCAAGAACCGCCTTCAGGTTTTCTAAGGGCGTAAATATTTGACTTCACTCCTCACTACCTATTACAGTTTTGAAGGCCATAAAATGCCAAGATGGCACAAAACCCCCACAAATGACCCCATTTTAGAAAGTAGACACCCCAAGCTATTTGCTGAGAGGCATGTTGAGTCCATGGAATATTTTATATTTTGCCACAAGTTGCGGGAAAATTACAAACTTTAATTCTTTTTTATTTTTTTTTCACAAAGTTGTCACTAAATGATATATTGCTCACACATGCCATGGGCATATGTGAAATGACACCCCAAAATAAATTCTGCTGCTTCTCCTGAGTACGGGGATACCACATATGTGGGACTTTTTGGGAGCCTAGCCGCGTACGGGGCCCCGAAAACCAAGCACCGCCTTCAGGCTTTCTAAGGGCGTTACAGTTTTGAAGGCCATAAAATGCCAAGATGGCACAAACCCCCCCAAATGACCCCATTTTGGAAAGTAGACACCCCTAAATTTAGGGGTACACTAGTGAGACTAGGTAATAAATGGCGGGTGCCCTGAAACTATAAAAAAATAACTAACCAACCAGCGTCACCTGTAACAGTTATATGGTGATCACTGGTGAAAGGGTTAACTCTGCTGCGGACCAAAAAAAGGGTCCCGTGCGAGTTTGCGGCGGGTGCGACACAAATTCAGCCATACTATCTGTATGGCTGAACTCGTATCGCACAGAGATCGGATGTGATTTGCACTGCAGTGCGGTGCGAATCACATCCGTTCTCATAAACCGCTGCAATGTGAACTCAGCCTTAGTGACACTGGCGACGGGGGGTGATCACGGGGTTAAACCTTTATTGGGGGGGTTAGGGGGGTACCTTAGAACTAAAGGGGGCTAACCCTAACTGCCCTAACAGTTATTACAGTCACAAATGACACCCGCTGGGTGATCAGGGGGTTAAACCTTTATTAGGTAATAAATGGCGGGTGCCCTGAAACTATAAAAAAATAACTAACCAACCAGCGTCACCTGTAACAGTTATATGGTGATCACTGGTGAAAGGGTTAACTAGGGGGCAATCAGGGGGCTTTATGCGGTAGTATATGGGGGTCCCTGGCGCTATAAAAAGTTGCGACGAACCTAAATACCTGCCTGCCTAACTAGCGTCACCTGTGACACTAATACAGCGATCAGAAAAATGATCGCTTATTAGGCTGGGTTCACACTGGAGCGATGCGGGAACGCCACGAATCCGCGGCGGGTTCCCGCATCGCATGCCTCCCGGCGGCAGTTCACACTGCCCTATGCGAACTGCTGGGAGTGTCAGTGAAATGTTAATGACACCCCCAGATCAGTTCGCATATCGCAGTTCGATCTGCAAACTCGGATCGCATGGTGTGAACACCCATGCGATCCGATTATGCTGCGGACCAAAAAAAGGGTCCCGTGCGAATTTGCGGCGGGTGCGGCGCGAATTCAGCCATACTATCTGTATGGCTGAACTCGAATCGCACAGAGATCGGATGTGATTTGCACTGCAGTGCGGTGCGAATCACATTCGTTCTCATAAACCGCTGCAATGTGAACCCAGCCTTAGTGACACTGGCGACGGGGGGTGATCACGGGGTTAAACCTTTATTGGGGGGGTTAGGGGGGTACATTAGAACTAAAGGGGGCTAACCCTAACTGCCCTAACAGTTATTACAGTCACAAATGACACCAATGCAAAAAAAAAAATGCAATTGGTGTCACTGTGACTGGGGGGGCAGGGGTAATTGGAGGGGTGATCGGGGGGTGTGAGTGTGCCTGGCATGTTCTACTGTGTAGTGTCGTGTTGGTGCAACTCACCGATCCTCTCTCCTCGGTGCCGGAACGAAAACTACCGACACGGAGGAGAGATTACATCACTTCCTCTCCTGTGTTTACATTACAGGAGAGGAAGTGATGTCACGGAGCATTTCTATTCGTCGGGAGCGATCGCGAGGGGGTGGCCATGAATGAATGGCCGCCCCCTCATCCTGGATCGCTCCCGAACGAATACCGACCACCGCAGGCACCGGGGGGGGCCCGATCGGGCCCCCCACCCGCGGGAAGGCAGGGACGTATATATACGCCCATATGCCTGCCCGTGCCATTCTGTCGACGTATATCGTCGTGCGGCGGTCGGCAAGTGGTTAAAGGTGTCAGGGAGGCCTTACAATGGGAAGATGTAATCGAGGAGCCGCTGAAAAAACAGTGACGCTATTTCAAGAGGAAGAGAGAGGGGCTCACCTTCCCCTTCATGAATGAAATTAAAAGCATAAGACGTGTAGAGAATCGGACTGGGACTTTAAATGAGGCAAGTCAATCATTAATCAGCTGTTTCTAATGCCTAAATAATAAGGTCATATTGTAACATATTCCACAGAATCACAACTATATCAATAATTTAATAACACTTATAATAATACCGTAATCAAAAGATTTCCAAAGTAATATTCATATAAAATATTTATTATAATTGATCATTGGACATGGTGATACAAACGATAAAAATAATAAAGCATACAGAAGGCAATTGATGTGGTTAATACAGCCATATATGTAAAAAGAATCAACAAAACGATAGATTTAGTGGTTATATAAGAAAATTAAAGCATCCATAAGGTGTGAACTCTACTAGGAGTCAGATGCATATAGATATGGGCTGGAGAGAAAAAAAAATGTAATTAAATAACAAAGGGAATCCTCTATTTAGGTAGAGGGTAGGTTTAAAGAGATATATAGTTTCCAGAATACTTACTAAACGCCAAAGGATGGGATCAAAACTCCTAGGGTGAAATTTAATGGTGGTCTGGGCTACATACGGTCTCAACCGGGGTTGAGGCAAAGAACATCCCCCAAATGGGTGAACCCTGGACCAGGGAAAACCAGCCGACATAATCACCGGAACACCACACTGCATCATCGCTCAGGAATGTACAAATATACCACCATGAACTTACAATTCTAATGATAGAAATACCTCCTACAATACAGCGTCAAATGACGCTGCGTGCAGAGCGGTGTTGCCATGACACCGATGCGCCGAGGTCACGTCCCACCCCACCGTTGGCAAAGAGATGGGCGGGGGAAGCGAACTAGGCACATCGCAACCCCAAAGTGGAAACCAGAGTGCACCAGTCCCACCCTCACTCAAAGGAGTAAAAAAAAATTTTTTAATGTAGAAGGGGAGATATTTTAAAAATTAATTGGGTCAATATTGACTAAAAAAATACAATAAAAATGAGAATGAAAATAAAGGAGTATATTTGGAATAATATTGTATAGTACTGTTGGCCAATAATGAATTGACTAATGGAAGGAAAATTGAAAAAAAAAATAGTTGTTCATTTATAGAGATTTTTTCAAAATATAGGTTGGGTCAGGTCCAAGGTAGGTGTCTTCCATCCATATTTGGTCAAAATTTGAAGAGAAATTGTGACCTGACCCAATCCTAGTAGAATATTGGCTTGCCTCCATCCCTAAATTAGGTAAGACATGTGTAGAGAATTGGACTGGGACTTTAAATGAGGCAAGTCAATCATTAATCAGCTGTTACTAATGCCTAAATAATAAGGTCATATTGTAACATATTCCACAGAATCACAACTATATCAATAATTTAATAATACTTATAATAATACTGTAATCACAAGATTTCCAAAGTAATATTTGTATAAAATATTTAATATAATCAAAACTCCTAGGGTGAAATTTAATGGTGGTCTGGGCTACATATGGTCTCAACCGGGGTTGAAGCAAAGAACATCCCCCAAATGGGTGAACTCCGGACCAGGGAAAACCAGCCAACATAATCACCAGAACACCACACTGCATCATCGCTCTGGAATGTACAAATATACCACCGTGAACTTGCAAATCTAATGATAGAAATAGAAAATATGTGGAGTAATTAATGAAGAGAAGTTTAGTAATTAATATGTGTAGGCTAATAATACCTTTATGAATAAATAAAAATGTTAGTGCCATGAGAGTGTAAATGTGATTGCTAAAAAGTGTGATTGACCAGAGAGTGACACATGTAGATAACCAAAGTGTAACAGATGTATTTACCTGGTCATCCATGCACAGGTTTGTCTCTTTGTCTTTCACTACCGCATTGACCCGGCAATGTTAACCACAGCCAAATTTGGCAAAACTATTATTTCTGTGGCCGATGGCCATAATTAAGCTAATTTAGCAACATCCCACCCTTGTATCTAGTTATTTCCCAGTGGTGGCTGACATGGAGCTGTCAGGAAAACGGAAAATTGTATGTCACATACTTACCACAATTTTCCTTTCCTGACAAGCTTCATATCAGCGCAGACTCCCACCCAATAGACAAAGTTCTAGTTACATAATGCCGTTCAGGGCATGGGGGTCAAATGTATGAGTTAGATTCTGATAGCGTGCGGGTGGGCGGGGCCTTACCCATTGGTGACTGACATGAAGCTTGTCAGGAAAGGAAAATTGCAGTAAGTATTTGATATACAATTTTTTGATGTTTACCTGTTTAACCTCTTTCTGCCAGCTTATATGTGGCACTATATAAACACAAAAGTTTGCTGAGAGTGCACGCTCCCAGCACAGTCCCCAGCAGGGAATGGAAAGCTCCCTTTGAATACTTGCAGTCGTGAGCTTTCTGATCATGTGACCTCTGTGACAGCCAATTATAGTGCTCATATGACTGGGATGTCCACCTCTCAGCATCTAGAAGTTCTTAAAGAGCTGGGAGGCGGTGGTAGAAAGGGGTTAATTACGCTAAATGAGTCAATAATGACTATTTCTGCCCAAGCTTAATTTTCTGAAGCTAGGGCAGATGTGTGCTAAGCTTAATTTTTCCTGAATTTAATGAATTTTGTTTTTTCCCGTTAGACATTGTAAGTCTGAACTTCGTATGAAGAATTCATCCTAATGTTTTCAATTAAGAAAACTGTAGTGTAACAAAAAAAGCGTGCACATTTTTGCATATTAGTCCAGCAACTGTTGGAACAATCCCCACTAATCTGGCTCTCTTTAATCATAGCTTTCGTGTGATAGTTTTCTTGAAATTTAGAACAATAGGAGCCTAAACAAAAGCCTATTGCTTTGTCTGGATTTATCGTATATGGGTATGTCTATAAGAATAACCGCTTCAGCCCCAGAAGATTTTACCCCCTTACTGACCAGAGCACTTTTTGCGATTCGGCACTGCGTTGCTTTAACTAACAATTGCGCGGTTGTGCAATATTGCACCCAAACAAAATTGACATACTTTTTTTCCTCACAAATAGAACTTTCTTTTGGTGGTATTTGATCACCTCTGTGGTTTTTATTTTTTGCGCTATAAACAAAAAAAGAGCAACAATTTTGAAAAAAAAATAACAATATTTTTAACTTTTTGCTATAATAAATATCCCCCACAAATATATAAAAAAATGTTTTTCCTCAGTTTGGACCGATATGTATTCTTCTACATATTTTTGGTAAAAAAAAATCGCAATAAGTGTATATTGATTGGTTTGCGCAAAAGTTATAGTGTCTACAAAATAGGGGATAGTTTTATGGCATTTTTACAATTTTTTTTTTACTAGTAATGGTGATCTGCAAATTTATCGGGACTGTGACATTATGGTGGACACATCGGACACTTTTGACACATTTTTGGAACCACTGGTATTTATGCAGCGATCAGTGCTATAAAAATGCACTGATTACTGTAAAAATGTAATTGGCAGGGAAGGGGTTAACCACTAGGGGGTGATCAAGGGGTTAATTGTGTTCCCTCTCTGTGTTCTTACTGAAAGGGGGAGTCGACTGTCTAAGGGAGATGACAGAACGCTGTTCATAATTTGTGTGAACAGACGATCAGTCTCTTCCCCCCTCAGAGAACTAGAAACTGTGTATTTACACACACAGATCCCGGTTCTTGGTGTGTCACCAGTGATCGTGGGAGCCCGGTGGTGATCGCAACCACTGGGCACTTGCATTGGCTCCGGTGGAGGGCAGCAGGCGCCCACGCCCCTAGTGACCACAGGGAGAAGCGACGTAGCATAACGTCCTTTTGCCCAGTCGTGCCATGCTGCCGCAGTAAAACTGTAGTGGCTGTTCGGCAAGTACCATATTTATCGGCTTATAACACAAACTTTTTTCCCCTTAAAATCAGGGGAAAATCGCAGGTGCGTGTTATACGCCGATCCCCCGTAATTTCTAAACGATTTTTGGGCTCTGGGCGGCTTTCAGCCGCCTTCGGCCCTTCTCGCGGCTTTCGGCCCTTCTCGGCGGCTTTTGCCCACCTTCGGCCCTTCTCAGCGGCCGAAAACCGCCGAGAGCGGCCAAAAGCCGCCGAATACGGCCGAAGGCAGGCTAAAGCTGCAGAGAACGGCCGAAGGCTGCCGAGAACTACCGTGCGCCGCTGTCGCACTGTCGCATGGTGAGTTCTCTGACAGCCGCCAAGATACACAGGACATCTTGGCGGCGCCATTTTTAAAAATAAAAGCTGACATTATCACAAAAAGCTGACAACAATGCACAAGACTGCAATGACGGACAGGCTGCATGACAAGGCTGCAATGACGGACAGGCTGCATGACAAGGCTGCAATGATGGACAGGCTGCATGACAAGGCTGCAATGACGGACAGGCTGCATGACAAGGCTGCAAATGACACTGACAGTGATGGACACTGATAAGGCTGCATTGATGGGCATTTAAATGTAAGTTTTTTTTCCTTAAATTTCCCTCCTAAAAGTTTTTATCTTAACTAGTTGCTGACCGCCGACCGTCAAATGATGGCCAGGCGGCGCACCTATTGTGGCGGGAGGCCGTCATATGACGGCCTCCCGTTTAAACAGGGAATGCGCGCGATCGTGCGCGCGCATCCCTGTTTCTTCGGTGGCGGCGTGTCACGGAGACACCGCTCGCCACCGAAGGGGGTGAACAGCCATTCATTATGGCTGTTTACCACGTGATCGGCCGTGATGAAGTCACGGCCGATCACAGATGGTCACACCCCGAACGTGCACGGCGCATGCGCGCGATCGCGAGCGCGCTGCGCGTGCACGTCGGTGGCGGCGTGTTCCCCGGGAACACTGCTCGTCACCGACGCTGGTAAACAGCCATTGGCCGGCTGTTTACCCACGTGATCGGCTGTGATCCTTTCACAGCCGATCACAAAAATGTAAACAAACCGCGGTAACGGGATGTTACCGGGTTCTCCTCCTCACACACCGATCGTGTGTGAGGAGGAGATTGCGGTAACATCTCGTTACCGCATAGAGTGTACACCAATCATACTGATTGCCCCCCCCAATAAAGAGGACCTGTCACCACCCCTCATAGTACCTGTCAATCACAGTCCATCAGAGTACCTGTCACAGTCCATCAGAGTATTTGAGTACCTGTCACAGCACATCAGAGTACCCGAGTACCTGTCACAGCCCATCAGAGTACCCGAGTACCTGTCACAGTTCATCTGAGTACCCGAGTACCTGTCACAGCCCATCAGAGTACCCGAGTATCTGTCACGGCCCATCAGAGTACCCGAGTACCTGTCACGGCCCATCAGGGTACCCGAGTACCTGTCACGGCACATCAGGGTACCCGAGTACCTGTCACGGCCCATCAGGGTACCCGAGTACCTGTCACGGCTCATCAGGGTACCCGAGTACCTGTCACGGCTCATCAGGGTACCCGAGTACCTGTCACGGCCCATCAGGGTACCCGAGTACCTGTCACGGCCCATCAGGGTACCCGAGTACCTGTCACGGTCCATTAGAGTACCGAGTACCTGTCACAGTCCATCAGGGTACCCGAGTACCTGTCACAGTCCACTAGAGTACCGAGTACCTGTCACAGTCCATTAGAGTACCCGAGTACCTGTCACAGTCCATTAGAGTACCGAGTACCTGTCACAGTCCATTAGAGTACCGAGTACCTGTCACAGTCCATCAGGGTACCCGAGTACCTGTCACAGCCCATCTGAGTACCCGAGTACCTGTTCCAGTCCATCTGTGTACCAGAGTACCTGTCACAGCCCATATGAGTACCTGTCACCGCCCTTCAGAGTACCCAAATACCAGTCACCAAACCATCAGAGTACCTGTCACCAGGCCATCAGAGTACCCGAGTACCTGTCACCAGGCCATCAGAGTACCCGAGTACCTGTCACCAGGCCATCAGAGTACCCGAGTACCTGTCACCAGGCCATCAGAGTACCCGAGTACCTGTCACCAGGCCATCAGAGTACCCGAGTACCTGTCACCAGGCCATCAGAGTACCCGAGTACCTGTCACCAGACCATCAGAGTACCCGAGTACCTGTCACCAGACCATCAGAGTACCCGAGTACCTGTCACCAGACCATCAGAGTACCCGAGTACCTGTCACCAGGCCATCAGAGTACCCGAGTACCTGTCACCAGGCCATCAGAGTACCCGAGTACCTATCTCCAGCCCATGTCTCATAGAATATACGTTGGGGTGTTTGCTTTCCAAAATAGGGTCATTTTGTGGGTAATTTCACTGTCCTGGTGGTCCAGGACCTTCAAAAGTGTGATGGGTAGGAATGAAATGAGATGTGTCATTTATGCTCCTAGAACGCCTGAACGTACTACTTCAATGTTCGCCCTCTCTATGTGGCCAGGCTGTGTAAAAGTCCTACACATGTGGTATCGCCATACTCGGGAGGAGTAGCAGAATGTATTTTGGGGTGTAATTTTTGCTATATACATGCTATGTGTTAGAAATATCTTATAAATTGACAATTTTGTGTAAAAAAAAAAATGTGTTTTCATTTTTTTCCACATATTCCAAAAACTTCTGGAAAAAAATGAACCGTTCAAAAGACTCATTATGCCTCACAGATTATACGTTGGGGTGTTTGCTTTCCAAAATGGGGTAATTTTACGGGAAATTCCATAGTGCTCTGTATGTGGCCAGGCTGTGTAAAGGTCTCACACATGTGGTATCGCCATACTCGGGAAGAGTAGCAGAATGTATTTTGGGGTGTAATTTGTTGTATGCATATGCTGTGTGTGAGAAATAACCTGATAATTAGTGATGGACGAACTTCCGACGGGACGTTTCGCGAACGCGAAACGCGAACGGACACAAACGTTCGCGAAAACGACCGTTCGCCGCGGGCTCCATTGACTTCAATGGGAGGCGAATTTCGCAAACCTTTAGGTCGAATTTGCGGCCACGGGGTAATTATTAGGGGGTAGCACGTAGTCCCACCACCTGGACAATAGCATAATACATGTATGAGGTGAATTTGGGATCGATAACTACAAGCATTTTTTTTTTATTTGGGAAATTGTTCTGACAATTCAGGACTATGGAGCTAATGAAGGCAATGGAGGAGAGGGAAGGTCAGGGACCAGGGTAGGCAAACAAGAGGGTGCAGGAGATACAGAGCACTGACAGCAGCACCGTAATACAGAGCACTGACATCAGCACCGTGACATACAGCGCTGACAGCAGCTCCGTGACATACAGCGCTGACAGCAGCTCCGTGACATACAGCGCTGACAGCAGCTCCGTGACATACAGCGCTGACAGCAGCTCCGTGACATACAGCGCTGACAGCAGCTCCGTGACATACAGCGCTGACAGCAGCACCGTGACATACAGCGCTGACAGCAGCTCCGTGACATACAGCGCTGACAGCAGCTCCGTGACATACAGCACTGACAGCAGCTCCGTGACATACAGCGCTGACAGCAGCTCCGTGACATACAGCGCTGACAGCAGCACCGTGACATACAGCGCTGACAGCAGCTCCGTGACATACAGCGCTGACAGCAGCTCCGTGACATACAGCGCTGACAGCAGCTCCGTGACATACAGCACTGACAGCAGCTCCGTGACATACAGCGCTGACAGCAGCTCCGTGACATACAGCGCTGACAGCAGCACCGTGACATACAGCGCTGACAGCAGCTCCGTGACATACAGCGCTGACAGCAGCTCCGTGACATACAGCGCTGACAGCAGCTCCGTGACATACAGCGCTGACAGCAGCTCCGTGACATACAGCGCTGACAGCAGCTCCGTGACATACAGCGCTGACAGCAGCTCCGTGACATACAGCGCTGACAGCAGCTCCGTGACATACAGCGCTGACAGCAGCTCCGTGACATACAGCGCTGACAGCAGCACCGTAAGCAGCCCCAGGAGGAAGTCAGCACAGCACAGGGATGGTGTGATCCCCTCATAATAAGAACCCCCAGGAGGAAGTCAGCACAGCACAGGGATGGTGGGAGCCCCTCATAATAAGAACCCCCAGGAGGAAGTCAGCACAGCACAGGGATGGTGGGAGCCCCTCATAATAAGAACACCCAGGAGGAAGTCAGCACAGCACAGGGATGGTGGGAACCCCTCATAATAAGCAGCCCCAGTAGAAATATGACACCGCTCAACCTCTTCAAAGAGGAGGGTAGGGGCATATAGTACGGTGTGCTTTTTTGGGTCAGGGAAGTGAGCCAAATGAATTAAGAAGGTCTGTGTGCTTGATTCCAAAAATTGTTTATAGACATATACATGGTCTACTGATCACATGTGTTGAATTCCTCCGAGATCCATGCCTCATTCATTTTTAGAAATGTGAGGTAGTTAACACTGTCGTGAGCTAGGCGAGTACGCTTATCGGTCACAATCCCCCCTGCTGCGCTGAACGTCCTTTCGGACAGGACACTGGATGAGGGGCAAGCCAACAGTTCGATTGCAAATTGGGCAAGCTCTGGCCAGAGGTCAAGCCTGCCCACCCAGTAGTCTAGGGGTTCATCACTCCTCAGAGCGTCCACATCGGCCGTTAACCCAATGTAGTCGGACACCTGACGGTCTAGGCGTTCCCTGATGCTGGATCCGGATGACACCTGTCGATGGGTCGGCTGAAAGAATGACCTCATATCCGAAGTCACCAACACATCTTCAAACCGGCCTCTTCTTGCAGGCGCTGTTGGATTGGTACCCGCAAATCCTTCTCTGGGAGTGGGAATTGCTCCTCTGCCAGCGCACGCAAAAGCAGAATGCAGCATTTCTCGAAGCAAGGCCTGGAAGTGCTGCATTCTGACAGCCCTCTGCGACGGCGGTAACATTTCCGCCATTTTGTGTTTGTACCGGGGATCTAAGTACGTTGCCACCCAGTACTGGTCCTTGACCCTCATGCTTTTTATACGGGGGTCCCTATTAAAACACTGGAGCATGAAGGCCCCCATTTGCACTCAAGCGGAAGGTATGTGGTGGTGGTGGTGTTGTTGGTGGTAGTGTCTTTGGGGGTGCACATAGCAGAGAGTGAAGAAGAGGGTGCAGATCGAGAGGATGAGGAGGGTGCAGAAGAATAAGGCTGAGTGAGCCACTCAACCAAGTCTGGTGCGTCCTTTAAAGTAATTGAACGCACCTTCTGCAACTTCCCACTTTGGCTCAAGGCTGTTGCTCCTGCCCTACCCCTACCACCCCTGCGGAAGGGCCTGCCTCTTCCTCTGCCTGTCATTTTTTAAATCACCCTGTGACAAAACTCTTAGTCCCTATACCGCTGAAGGACTGCTGCAGTATAGGGCAGCGGTCAGCAGTAGTGCACGTCAACCCTATGTATTGTGGACCGATAGCGGTCCTTACAGAACAGCAGACTGTACTGCACTCAGGCCTATGTACCGTAGCACCCTATACCAAGTTACCAGTCCTTATAAAAACTTTTGTGGACCAAGCAGGTTGTGTGTTAGTGATTAGCAGACTGTACGTCAGTCCCTATACCAATGAAGGACTGCTGCAGTATAGGGCAGCGGTCAGCAGTAGTGCACGGCAACCCTATGTATTGTGGACCGATAGCGGTCCTTACAGAACAGCAGACTGTACTGCACTCAGGCCTATGTACCGTAGCACCCTATACCAAGTTACCAGTCCTTATAAGAACTTTTGTGGACCAAGCAGGTTGTGTGTTAGTGATTAGCAGACTGTACGTCAGTCCCTATACCAATGAAGGACTGCTGCAGTATAGGGCAGCGGTCAGCAGTAGTGCACGTCAACCCTATGTATTGTGGACCGATAGCGGTCCTTACAGAACAGCAGACTGTACTGCACTCAGGCCTATGTACCGTAGCACCCTATACCAAGTTACCAGTCCTTATAAAAACTTTTGTGGACCAAGCAGGTTGTGTGTTAGTGATTAGCAGACTGTACGTCAGTCCCTATACCAATGAAGGACTGCTGCAGTATAGGGCAGCGGTCAGCAGTAGTGCACGGCAACCCTATGTATTGTGGACCGATAGCGGTCCTTACAGAACAGCAGACTGTAACGCACTCAGGCCTATGTACCGTAGCACCCTATACCAAGTTACCAGTCCTTATAAAAACTTTTGTGGACCAAGCAGGTTGTGTGTTAGTGATTAGCAGACTGTACGTCAGTCCCTATACCGCTGAAGGACTGCTGCAGTATAGGGCAGCGGTCAGCAGTAGTGCACGGCAACCCTATGTATTGTGGACCGATAGCGGTCCTTACAGAACAGCAGACTGTAACGCACTCAGGCCTATGTACCGTAGCACCCTATACCAAGTTACCAGTCCTTATAAGAACTTTTGTGGACCAAGCAGGTTGTGTGTTAGTGATTAGCAGACTGTACGTCAGTCCCTATACCAATGAAGGACTGCTGCAGTATAGGGCAGCGGTCAGCAGTAGTGCACGTCAACCCTATGTATTGTGGACCGATAGCGGTCCTTACAGAACAGCAGACTGTACTGCACTCAGGCCTATGTACCGTAGCACCCTATACCAAGTTACCAGTCCTTATAAAAACTTTTGTGGACCAAGCAGGTTGTGTGTTAGTGATTAGCAGACTGTACGTCAGTCCCTATACCGCTGAAGGACTGCTGCAGTATAGGGCAGCGGTCAGCAGTAGTGCACGTCAACCCTATGTATTGTGGACCGATAGCGGTCCTTACAGAACAGCAGACTGTAACGCACTCAGGCCTATGTACCGTAGCACCCTATACCAAGTTACCAGTCCTTATAAGAACTTTTGTGGACCAAGCAGGTTGTGTGTTAGTGTTTAGCAGACTGTGCGTCAGTCCCTATACCGCTGAAGGACTGCTGCAGTATAGGGCAGCGGTCAGCAGTAGTGCACGTCAACCCTATGTATTGTGGACCGATAGCGGTCCTTACAGAACAGCAGACTGTAACGCACTCAGGCCTATGTACCGTAGCACCCTATACCAAGTTACCAGTCCTTATAAGAACTTTTGTGGACCAAGCAGGTTGTGTGTTAGTGATTAGCAGACTGTACGTCAGTCCCTATACCAATGAAGGACTGCTGCAGTATAGGGCAGCGGTCAGCAGTAGTGCACGGCAACCCTATGTATTGTGGACCGATAGCGGTCCTTACAGAACAGCAGACTGTACTGCACTCAGGCCTATGTACCGTAGCACCCTATACCAAGTTACCAGTCCTTATAAGAACTTTTGTGGACCAAGCAGGTTGTGTGTTAGTGTTTAGCAGACTGTGCGTCAGTCCCTATACCGCTGAAGGACTGCTGCAGTATAGGGCAGCGGTCAGCAGTAGTGCACGGCAACCCTATGTATTGTGGACCGATAGCGGTCCTTACAGAACAGCAGACTGTAACGCACTCAGGCCTATGTACCGTAGCACCCTATACCAAGTTACCAGTCCTTATAAGAACTTTTGTGGACCAAGCAGGTTGTGTGTTAGTGTTTAGCAGACTGTGCGTCAGTCCCTATACCGCTGAAGGACTGCTGCAGTATAGGGCAGCGGTCAGCAGTAGTGCACGTCAACCCTATGTATTGTGGACCGATAGCGGTCCTTACAGAACAGCAGACTGTAACGCACTCAGGCCTATGTACCGTAGCACCCTATACCAAGTTACCAGTCCTTATAAGAACTTTTGTGGACCAAGCAGGTTGTGTATTAGTGTTTAGCAGACTGTGCGTCAGTCCCTATACCGCTGAAGGACTGCTGCAGTATAGGGCAGCGGTCAGCAGTAGTGCACGGCAACCCTATCTATTGTGGACCGATAGCGGTCCTTACAGAACAGCAGACTGTACCGCACCCAAGCCTATGTACCGTAGCACCCTAGACAGACCAAGTTACCAGTCCTGATAAAGAGCTTTGTGGAACAAGTGAGTTGTGAATGATTAGCAGACTGCAGCAGAAGGGCAGCAGTCAAGTATAATATTCTTTCTATATTTGGAAGAAAGAATATTATACGTGTACAAGCCTATTACCGTACCACTGATACCAGTCCTGAAAAGAACCTTTGTGGAACTAATAGTAACAGCAAGTCTTTAAAATTATCCTCACTGCCTGACACACTGCTTCCTGCCTGTCCCTATACAAATTGGCAAAAAAGAGTAGGCTGGAACGATTAGCTGGAACAGCTCTTTTGTGGACCTGATAGTAACAGCTAATGATGATGATGATGATGATGATGAAGAAAGACTAATCTGGCTGAGCTGTCCCTAAAATAGCAGCATACAGCGCTCTGTCCCTTTATCTAAACTGACATAAGAAACTCAGGCTGCTGACCTAACACCTATACCAGTCCTGAAAAGAACTTTTGTGTACCAAATAGCTAGCGTTTTCTCTGTCCCTACTCCACACAGGATCCTTTCCCTACAGTGACAGAAGAAAGAATGTAAAATGGCCACCGGATCGGGTGTATTTATAGGTTAGGGGGAATGTCCAAGTGTCCATGAGCTGTCATGTCTCAATTGGTTGTCCTGTAACACATGATAAACGTGTCACGAAAGGTTAAAGTTCTTGTATACATTAAACACGTAAGTCCGCCGGGGCGAACGACGGAAAAAGGCGTTCGAACCCGCGGACGGCGAAAGTCGGAAATTCGCCGCGAAACGACCGCCGGGCGAACCGTTCGGCCATCACTACTGATAATATGACAATTTAGTAAAAAAAAATAAAAAATCTTCATTTTGCAAAGAATTGTGGGAAAAAATGACAACTTAAAAAAACTCACCATGCTACTTACTTAATACCTTGGGATGTCTACTTTGTAAAAAGGGGTCATTTGGGGGGTATTTGTACTTTCCTGACTTGTTAGTGTCTCAAGAAATGAGGTACACCTGATGTACTGAAGGCCTGATCAGAAGTGATCAATTTTCAGTGATTGGCACCATAGTTTGTAGACTCTATAACTTTCACAAAGACCAAATAATATATACTAATGTGGGTTATTTTTACCAAAGATATGTAGCAGTATAAATTTTGGCCAAAATTTATGAAGAAAAATTACTAATTAGCAAAAATTTATGACAGAAACGAAGAAAAAGGCATTTTTTTCACAAAAATTACGTTTTATTTTATTTATAGCACAAAAAATAAAAAACCCACTAGTGATTAAATACCACTAAAAGAAAGCTCTATTTGTGTGGAAAAAAGGACGCAAGTTTCATATGGATACAGTGTAGGATGACTGAGTAATTGTCATTCAAACTGTGAGAGCGCTGAAAGCTGAAAATTGGTCTGGTCAGTACTGGTCAATACTGCACTGTATTGAGGTGGTTAAAATTCCCTCCTAAACTTGGGGTGCGTGTTATACGCCGATAAATACGGTAGATAAAATTAAAAATGCCTGGGGCAAACAAATTGCTTTCGACAAGAGTACATAACCTTCCTTTAATAATATACATTTAACTTTTCTGGGTATACAGTATATGGTTTATGGACAGACACCTCCCAAATAACTGAAGTATTTACTTCAGTTAAATTAAGAATTTAAGTGAATTTATCTAGCACCAGCCGTGATGAAAACCTGTAGCACCTGCAGCACCTTTGTTAAGCCCCGTACACACTGGCCGAATGTCTGGCGACATTGGCTGGTTCTTTAAAAGCCATCGGACATTCACCCGTGTGTATGACACCCTGTTCGACAAAAGCCGGCATCTCAGATGAGCATGCTGGAAAACCAGCAGCCAACGACTCTTAATCAGTGCTCTCAGCCAATGGATCAAAGTGTTCTGGCAGGAGGCCGTCCCACTGTCAGAACTCAACAGCTCAGCGGGGGTGATTTCTGCACTAACATCAGATTGTTAGTACAGCGACTCCAACCCAAGCGGACAAAAAAACTAGAAGTGTGTATCAGGCATTAGTCTTCAGATTGATCCCAGTATGCCTGCGGAGCCCCCTTGGATCCTAGGTCAAGGCTGTACATGGGACAAGCAACTAAGTCAAGATTAGGACCCACTCTTCCCAAAGTTTAATCCAGAACCTCAACTGCCTCCTGAATATATTGGATTTGATAGTTAAAAGGCAGGGTTTATGGAAACAATAGACATGGCAAAATCTAGATTGCAGAAATAGAAGTTGGGACTCCATGTTTTTCCTGTTTTGAAAGGGCTTCACAGGAACTGAAAAGCACTAGTACTTGTAGGTACCTCAAGATTCTTGATCTATGTCAGAACACAACAGCTCAGTAGGGGTTATTTCTGTACTAATGTCAAATTGTTAGCACAGCGACTCCAACCGGGACTGACAAAAAAAATTGTGTGTACCAGGCATTAGTCTTCAGATTGATACCAGTATGCCTGTGGAGCCCCCTAGGATGCTAGGTCAAGGCTGTACGTGGGGCAAGCAACTTCTGCCTAAGTCAAGATTAGAACTCACTCTTCCCAACACCAACCTCTTGACATTTAATTTTTAAAACCCAGAACTGCCTCCTGGATTTATTGGATTTGACAGTTAAACATCAGGGTTTATGGAAACAATAGACATGGCTAAATCTAGATTGCAGCAAAAGTTGGGGCTTCCTGTTTTGAAAGGGCTTTGCAGGAACTGAAAAGCACGAGTACTTGTAGGTACCTTGAGATTCTCGATCTATAACACTGGTGTTAAATTAGTAACATTATGGGCCTGGTTGGGTTTACTTTAAATATTATGCTAAGGATACTGGAGTAAAAGAATTAGATGAAGAGTAGAGTAAGTAATAGTTTGAACAACCCAGCCCACTTTAAATTCTGAACACGTCTTTTTTTCCCTCACATTTTTCCTCTGTTCCACTCTTATAAACTATGGAACAAACTCAAAACCACAATGTGTGTTGAAATGTAAAAAGGCACTTAGGAAGACTGAAACAGATTGTATGTATATTTGGACCCAAAAACCTGTTCCACTGGTATTTTCCCCAGCCAGGATAGCTACATTCCTTTAAACTCACCAAACTGTTTTCATGGTTGCAATGTTTTGAGCGCCACGTTTCACATACGGCGGAACTATCATAAATTTTAACCGTATACATAAAATTTTTTTAATCTTACCAACTCATTATTAAATTGTCATTCACAAAGAAATCCATTGGAACTACTATTGCAACAAAATATAAAAGACTAGTAGAGCATATAAGTCCCCAACCATTTGCATGCAAGAGATCAAGAGAATGCGCAGTACTTCGTGTACTGTCAATAAAAAAAAAAAAATGTTAAATCCTCCAAAGGATTTGACACTCAACGCTCAACTGTTTTATCCTCCTATTGAATGACCTTCTCTCAATATAAGAGGTTGGGACGCCATCTTTTGTTTTTATTTTATTTTTCACTCCTGTTTCTTGGTTCTTTCTTCTGTTTTGTACTTTTGTATATCTTATTTGTTCTTCTCCTTGTAGATAAGAAATTTACTTTAAGTTCTTGCATTCCCAAGGGTGCTAAATATTAATATACAGTCATGTAAAAAAAAAGTAAGTACACCCCATGGAAATTTTCTTTTTCAACATATTAGCAGCTAAACATTAGATCTTCAATCAAACCGTGCCTACAGCTAAAAGTGATATATGTCCTCTCCACTTCCAGAAGACTGACAAAACATGTGGGAGGCCTTGTTTAAATTCTCCCACAATGTCCTGGCTATGGAAAATTATTTTTAAGTTATGTCTCGTTGGTATTTTACACTAGGTTTGTGAAATGTCTACCTTTTGTATCCGTCCAACTGTTTTTGGGGTTGCCCAGATTTGGGCAATATGAAACACATGTGGTGGACCTGTCCCAAGGTGTGGAAACTATGGATTAGGGTATACACTTTGGTTTATACAGTTCTCCATGTATATTTACAGAAAGATCCATGAGAAGCACTCTTACATAAACCTATTGTGAATGTTACCCATCGAGAACGTACCCTAATCACTCACATTTTTATGGCAACAAGGCAAACCATAGCACTAGGCTTGTGCAATTCGTTTCGTAACAAATCAAAATTCAGATAAATTTTGCATCTTTCGGACATTTGGATGCATCCGAATGTCCGAATAAAAAAAATAACGAATAACAACGAATACGAAAGAAATATAAGGAATTCATTTGACATGATTCGGTAATTCTTTAAAGATCTAATGAAACAAAAGGTCAGCTCAAAGTAAATCTTATAGTCCAATCAGCCGATTCATTTTGTGCCGGAGGTTGGATTACTGGCAAAGTGCATTCCTGAGAACTGAGTTAGAAGGGTGTTGTATTGTATTTGAGCCGAGGAGAAGAGACGTTATCATTGTGTGTGTTAAAAGATTCAATAAACAAACGACTTTCCAAACTACGAATCATTATCACGAATGTCTATACATACATAGCGAATTTCAACGAATAAGAATGAATTAATTAGACACTCTACGAATAATAACGAATTATCCGAAAACGCATTAACGTAAAATAACGAATATAACAGAACGAAATGATGTATTTTACGAATGACAACGAACCGAAAACGAAACAAAATTTTCCATTGTGCACAAGTCTACATAGCACAGTCTTGGAAAACACCCTTCCTCAGTTTTGAAGAGGTTAAAATTTGGGTCCATGGCACGCTTATTAACGAGAGGTTGACAGCAATCCCTGGGGACACGTATGACGAATTCCAATGGATTTGGCAATCGTGGCTCAACCACTATCCTCCTTCTCAAATGACTTCCCATTTTTTAGAGCTGTGATGGTGTTCTGTATTAACCCCTTCCTGCCAAGCGTACGCAAATGTGCCCACCGTCCCCGCGAGCTCACAAAGCAAAGAAAACGCATACGGAAGTCGCGCCCGCATATGTAAACAGTGTTCAAATCACACATGTGAGGTATCGCCACGATTGTCAGAGCGAGAGCAATAATTCTAGCACTAGACATCCTCTGTAACGCTAACCTGGTAACCGTAACAAAAATTTTAAGCGTCGCCTATTGAGATTTTTAGGTACCGTAGTTTGTCGTCATTTCACAAGTGCTTGCGATTATAAAGTGTGACATGTTTGGTATCTATTTACTCGGCGTAACATTATCTTTCACATTATGCAAAAAATTGGGCTAATTTTACTGTTTCGTTTTTTTTTTAATTCATGAAAGTGTCCCTTTTCCCAAAAAGTTGCGTTTAAAACACCACTGCGCAAATACCGTGTGACATAAAATATTGCAACAATCGCCGTTTTATTCTCTAGAGTCTCTGCTAAAAATATATATATAATGTTTGGGGGTTCCAAGTAATTTTCTAGCAAAAAATATGGATTTTAACTTGCCAAATGCCAAAAATAGGCTTAATCATGAAAGGGTTAAACAGCTTAAAACCCTATTACCCTCCTTCCTCTCTCCCTCCCCTCTTCTTCTTTTCTGTTCTTGTTTTTCCTCTCTACCCTCCCCTGTTTTTCTGAGCGTTTGAATGCTCTGGATTGGCTATAAAGGCCATGGCTTGTTATTCTCTTTTTAATCCCCCTCTGCTTTTTTATTTTATTTTATTTGCCAGGCACATCATTCAAACCTTTTTATTTGGGCTTCAGAGCACCAGACAGTGGAACGAAAAGTATGATATTGACTCAATTGCCTTGTTGTTGTCCCTTTTGCATTAATTGTGAATACACAATCTCTTACAACTAGGTACTTCGTACATTTTGCTTTATTTCTGTTATACCATATTATCCAGTTGCCGACCGCCGCATGCCAATATACGTCGGCACAATGACAGCGGTGGGCAAATGGTTATACCTGTACGTCCCCTTTAAGAACTGGGGATAGCAGGCGCGTGCTCGTGTGTGCCATGTACAGCATGACCAGGACCGGCAGACTCGTTGACCGCTGGTCTCCCGGCAATTGTGTAACGGCCTCAGAACGGGGTAGTGCCTATGTAAACAAGGCATTTCCCCATTCTGCCTTGTGTTATGACAGAGATCACAGTCATAGAGAGCAGTGACCGCTGATATGTGACTTGAAGACCATCCCCCCACAGTTAGAATCACTCCCTAGGACACACTTAACCCCTTCATCGCCCCCTAGTGGTTAACCCCTTCACTGCCACTGTCATTTACACAGTAATCAATGCATTTTTGTAGCACTGATCTCTGTATAAATGACAATGGTCCCAAAATAGTGTAAAAATTGTCCAATGTGTCCGCCATAATGTCTCAGTCCCAATAAAAATTGCAGATCGCTGCCATTAATAATAAAAACTAAAATAATAATAAAAATAGCATAAAACTATCCCCTATTTTTAGACACTATAACTTTTGCGCAAACCAATCAATATATACGCTTATTGCGATTTTTTTTTCACCAAAAATATGTAGAAGAATACATATCAGCCTAAACTGAGGGCAAAATTTTTTTTTGGATATTTTGGGATATTTTTGGGAGAAAAAAGTAAAAAATAATGTATTTTTTTTTTTTTTTACAAAATTGTCGCTCTTTTTTTTGGTTATAGCGCAAAAATAGAAACCGCGGAGGTGATCAAATACCACCAAAGGAAACCTCTATTTGTGGGAAATGTATTCAACAAATCATTAACCACTTAAGGGCCGAGCCTCATTCTGAGATTTGTTGTTTACAAGTTAAAAACATGTTTTTTTTGCTAGAAAATTACTTAGCACCCCAAACATTATAAAAAAAAATTCTAACACCATAGAGACTAAAATGGCGATCGTTGCAATACTTTCTGTCACACCGTATTTGCGCAGCTGTCTTACAAGCGCACTTTTTTTGGAAAAAATGTGTCACTTTTATTCCTATTACAAGGAATGTAAACATCCTTTGTAATAGAAAAAAGCATGATAGAACCTCTTAAATATAAGATCTGGGGTCAAAAAGACCTCAGATCTCATATTTACACAAAAAAAAAAAATTGTAATTTCAATTATTATTTGTTTAAAAATGGTACTTTAAGAGCTGTGGGCTGAAGTGAGGTTTTGACTTCACTTCCGCCCTGCAATGGTATGGAGACGGATGGGAGCCATCTTCCCCTCACTCGTCTCCATACCCAGCTAGTGACCACTGACCAGACCCAATCGTCTCTGCCGCTGCCGACCGATCCGGTAAGCGGCGGAGGGCACCAGATAATCTGCCACAGAGACCACTTTTATCTTGTAGCGGACTGCCCCCTGAAGAAGAGGATACCGGGGTTATGGCAGCTAGCTGCTGCCATAACAACGTTATTCTCCTTCAAACAGCCAACGTAAAACTGCATCGGGCGGTCCGTAAGTGCTTAATAGATACAGTGGTAGTAAACTGTGGAAAAATGACTTTTCAGTGAAACTTTTGACCACTCCTTCATGCAAAATACCTTTAGTTGCAAGACGTTTGTGGGTTTCCTTGTATAAATGCCTGTTTCAGATTCCCCCACAACATTGAGGCTGGGTTCACACTATTGCAAATTGGATGCGGGTTTCCCCTCATCCAATTCGCATAGCAGGAGACTGTGATGGGCTTTCTATGGAGTTCACACATTTCTGCAGTGCCTCTGGAGGGAATTGCACAGAAGTCCTGTGCGTCTTTTGGTCCAATTCAGGCCCAAATTCAGCCCAAAATTCGGGCCTGATTCATCATTGAAATGGTGAATGGAGACGTACCGGACTCCTGCTGTGAGCCACTGCGTTCTCCAGTGTGAACCCAGGTGCATTTTGATTTCTGTATTTTTACATTATTGGTTTGATAATAACATCTGTAAAAGAAAAGAATGCTAACAAGAATTAAATAAACTCCAAAAACATTAAAATCACATGAACTACTTACTGTATTGTCCCTATCGCTGGAAAGACTGGGTTCAGGTAAGTAAAAAGGGGGCTCGGGGGGGGGGGGTTGCTACATCACAGGAGCTTTTTCACCTTAAAGGGGTTGTAAACCTTTGTTTTTTATTTTCTAAATAGGTTCCTTTAAGCTAGTGCATTGTTGGTTCACTTACCTTTTCCTTCGATTTCCCTTCTAAATGTTTTTTATCTTTGTCTGAATTTCTCACTTCCTGTTTCTCCTCAGTAAACTTCACACCATCATCCGAGCGGTGTTTAGTAAGCCAGAACAGCTTTCTGAACAGCTTACTGAGGAGGAACAGGAAGTGAGAAATTCAGACAAAGAAAACAAAGGAAAAAAAAACATTTAGAAGTGAAATCGAAGGAAAAGGTAAGTGAACCAACAATGCACTAGCTTAAAGGAACCTATTTGGAAAATAAAAAACAAACCTTTACAACCCCTTTAATGCATAGAATGCATTTAGGTGAAAAAACCTTGATGGTTTACAACCCCTTTAAATCAGCTAGTACATCTAACAATTCCCCTCCCCCAGGCATTGCTGCCTTTTGCTATGCCCCCTGTGCTCCTTCATTCAGAGTACTTATGGGTGGCACTGATAAACAGCACTGCTGGGCACTGATAGGCAGCACTGATGGGTGCTGATATGCGGCACTGATAGATGGCATTGATAGGCATCACTGATGGCACTGGCAGGCATTGGGGATGGGCACTGATTGGCAGCTGCCTGGGCACTGATTGTCATTTCCCTGGTGATCTAGGGTGGCATACCTGATGGTCCAGTGTGGTACCAATCCCTGGTGGTCCTGGCAGCATCCTGGTGGTCCTGGGTGGGCATCCAATTGATAAACAATCAGTATAGACCCCCCTGTCAGGAGAGTAACTGACCGGCACTCATCTACTCATGTCCTCTACTCACGAGTGAGGAAAAGCCGATCAACGGCTCTTCCTGTTTACATTGTGATTGGACGCGGCTGATCACGTGGTAAAGAGCCTCTGTTAGAGATCGGTGTAGCAGTGTGTCAGACTGACACACCACGCCACCGATCGCTGCGACGCACACCCCCAAGGGCACACGAGAGCGGTTGTTCTGGAAGGCTGTCATATGACGTCCACCCAGAACGAGAGTCATGCCGCCCAGCCATGATTTGACGGTGGGCGAGTGGCAAGTGGTTAATGACATCCCGATCTTAGTCCGTAGAAGAGCATTTGTGAGGTCAGGCACTGATGTTGGAGAGATGGCCTGACTCACAGTCTCCACTCTAATTCATCCCAAAGGTTACTGTATGGCATATGTCATATCCCTGTCTGGCATTATAGTGGGAAATACAGACATTTCTTAGAAATCAGAATTGTTAAACATATTGTGAATAGAGAATGTCTCAGCTGTTGTGTGGGAGAAAGGGTTAACTGTGGAGTTAGCTGACCCAAGTGTTGATCACTCTCAGTCTGCTGGTACTTAGATTGTTGTGACACAAACTGGAAAATCTCTGCGCAGAATGAGTCTGAGAGTGTCATGGCTACACTCTATACTTGTTTTCATTGATCCATCCTGTACCTTTCTCAACTGAAATGAGGATGGGATCGGTGGCGGCCTGTCCATGAGGGGCGCAGGGGCACCGCCCCCTTAATCTCTATCTTCATGCAGGGCACTGGACGCATAGAGTTGTACGAGAGTTTTTTGTGAAGCACATGATTAGAGCCAGAGGCTTTAATTGGCTTCAAAAGGGTTAGCCTCTAGGCATAGACAGAGAGCGCAGAGAGCTCACCCACTTTTGTCATTAGCGAATGTTGATTGACTATTGTCTTCCTGCTTCTCCCCCCAGGTCAATCAGGACAGGAAGTGGGGCCTGAGACCGGATTGGCCGGGAGGAGAAGCGACCAGATTGCCTGGGAGAAGACGCCCATGACCTGGATGGGGTAAATGTCGGCTCGCGGGCTTGTGAGCAAGGTTGGAAAGCAGGCAAGTTTGTTTGCCGCCCCCCCTCCCAAAAAAAAACAGAGCACAAGCCGCCACTGATAGGGATGTGTCTGCATGTTTCAATCTGTTATCTACATTGAGTAAAAGAGAGCCTTTTGTTCTTGTCAGGTACATAGAATATTTGTATTGTAACTACAGCACATCTTTATAACACTTAGGCTGGCCATACATGGTTGAATTTCAAAAGAATTTTCTTTTGAAAATCAGAAAATTTGTGCGTTTTGTGATCCAATGGTGCCACCATTGATTTCGAAATTCGACTAATCAAGCCTTCAATTTCACCTCCTGTTGCTACAGAAAATAATTTTCGTAGCTGGGAATCTTCTTTTCTTTCCTGGAATTTTCTTTTCTTGACATGCGCATTTCTTTTTCGATTACATTTCTCGCACGATTCTCCCATCATTGATTAGAAAATAGTTCGTTCTTCGAAAAATTTCCAGCATGCCCAATTACTCAAATTCGATGGCCGCACAAAAATCGGCTGTTGCTGCCACCCACTAATGCCGCGTACACACGGTCGGAGAATCCGTCGGAATGCGTCTTATTGGACTGTGTCGTCAGATAATCCGACTGTGTGTGGTATGCATCGGACTGATTCCGTCCGAATCTCCGTCGGACCCAATTTTCCAAAATGTTGGAAATATTTCCCGACCAACTGGGCCGGTCGGACGTAATCCGATCATGTGTAGAGAATTTTGATCGGACCAAGTGCCACGCATGCTCAGATCAAATTCCTACATCAAAGCTATTGGCTACTAGCCTGAATGTAGTCCCATCGTAACGAAATTAAGTCATCACGTTCTGAAAGATCGGATTTTTCGACAACTTAGTCTGACCGTGTGTATGCAACAGTTTCGGACACAATCCGTCAGACTAAATCTGACGGACAAAATCCGACAGATTTGGTTGGCAGAATCTCCGACCGTGTGTACAGGGGCTGATGGTGCAAAATATGAACGAAAATTCTTAGATAAGATTTTCTAAAGAAAATTCTTTCGAAATTCAACCCATGTATGGCCTGCCTTAGCTGGAACATATGAAGCATGCTTAATAAGTCTGTAAGCTTGAGCCAGAAAAGTCTTCAGAAACATAAAGACTGGGGCAGGAGAAAAGTTGTAATAATGCCAATAGTAAAAAGAACTAAAATCCATTTGTTAAAAAAAAATAAAAAAAAAAATTTTGTGTTTTACTAAATGTGGAGCAATGGCCTACATACTCTTTGTTTTTAAATTAAGTAAGATTCCCGTAAGGTTATTATGGTTGCTTGCCCAATGGAAGTCGCATGGCTGCCATGGGTTAGATATTTATATTTTATATTTTTCTTCACCACTAAGCTGTGATCTGTTTCTGTTTTTGTAAATCACTAGAATTTTGTTGCCACATAAAATAAAATGTTTTAACAGTAGGGACTTGTAGAGCCTGCAATAATTTACAAGGCAAATCTCAAACTTTTTGAATGTCATAGATGACACCTAGACTCTTTTATTTCTCTGTAGTAGAACTAGAACTTAATAAAGGGTACACCGAATCTGTTATACATATTAAGCTTGCATTGATGTCAGCGTACAAAAAAACTTTTGAGATGGTAATAAAATATTTTATAAAATATGTTTTAGTCCCTTCGGATACCTCCAAGGTCTACTGAGCCTTGTTATTCGTTATACTCCCCCCCCCCCCCCCCGATACTGCACAGACCACTCCCCACATTCCCATCCCCTTTGCCTTTCTTTTTTCCTGATTAATCCTGGCCCATCCCTTTTCCTTTTTCTTTTTATCTTGCTGTTTTCCTAATTTTTTGTTTTTTTTGGTCTGCCTGACTTATGCTATATGCTATATGCTAGTTAGTGCATACAGAGATGGTCTCCTCAAGGCCTATATGCACTTTTTCAGATAATCCTCCAATAATCCTGTAGCTCTGAATGACTCTTGGACCTGCTATTGTATGCATTTTGCACTGGTCAACCTAATTGTTAGTATACAGCTGACCTTGGAGGAGTCCTATGTTGCTCTGCATGCATTATTCTTTACGCGTGACCAGTTATTTGCTTGTCTGCCAAGATTGAATCTCCTGTATCTCAAAATATAAAATAAAGAATAAGAAAAAAGGCTGCCCACAAGGCTTAGGAGTCTGTCTATGTGAACGTTTGACCATTCTTCCAGAAGCATATTTGGGAGGTCAGGCACTGATGTTGGACGAGAAGGCCTGGCTCACTGTCTCAGCTCTAATTCATCACTAAGGTGTTCTATTGGGTTGAGGTCAGGACAGTCAAGTTCCTCCACCTCAAACTCACTCATCCCTGTCTTTCTGGACCTTGCTTTATGCACTAGTCCAAATCATTTGGTGGAGGGGGGATTATGGTGTGGGGTTGACTTTCAGGGATTGGACATGGCCCCTTAATTCCAGTGACGGGAACTCTTAAGGCATCATCATACCAAGACATTTTGGACATTTTCATGCTCCCAACTTTGTGGGAACAGTTTGGGGATGGCCCCTTCCTGTTCCAACATGACTGCGTATCAGTGCACAAACAAAATCCTTAAAGATCATCACCAATTGACATCATCCCCACAAAACTCCTGAAAGAATGTTCCGACATTGTGATATGTCAGTGATAAACCAACAAACTGAGATTAATTGGAAACAATATAGATACAGTATGTTTTATTTTGAAGAGGCTTTTGGCCCTATTACTATGGATACCAAGCCTCACATTTTGACTGGTCTAGAGGCCCACAGTTCCTAGCTTTCAGTAACAGAGGATTATGGGAGAAATTGTAGGAGTAACAACTCTGCTGGTTTAGCCACTGTATCATCCTGTGGGATAGTGATGGATGTGGCTGTTTCCTAAAGAAAATGGGATTTTTGTTTGTTGCTCAGTGAGTGAAGCAGCTCCAATCGACTGATTCTCCAGTAGATCCCCTCCATGTTGTTCCTGCTACACCAGATTTGGCCACTGTTGAGGTGGCTGCCTTGGCACTGCAGTTCCTGTGCTGCTTAGCTTTGGCTGAGGTAGATAGCTAGTTGTCTGTTCCTGTCTTCACAGCCAATTCAGGCTCTGGGCTGTAGAGCTTGGAAGTGGGATAAGGGTGTCTGGAGATATTTCTGAAGTAGTGGTGCAGGTGATTTATAGATCCTGTGTCTCAATCTTACACTCTGTGATGGAAGCCATTATGGCACATGGAGTCTTCAACTTTGCTTTGTTGCGAGAAGCCTTAGTGGTAGCCTGTTCTGGCCCTCTGTCCTGTGGTGGTTGGCCCATTTCTCCAGTTCTTTTGCCCGATGATGACTGGGAAGAAGGGGTTCAATACTTCAATTCATGAGTATGCTCCCTTTTCTGCTGTTGCTGCTTGTATTATGACATTGATATTGTGGGGTGCTGGACAGCTCTTTGTGATATTTCAAAAGAGAATTTAGATTTTATTTTCATTTTGCATATAGCATTGGATTATGGCATTTTAAAGATGAATACCTCTAATGACAGTGTAAAGTTTTGTTCAAATGTTTAAAGTTGTCAATAAAAGGCTTAACATTTTTTACTTTTTTGTCTTTTTCTTTTTTCCAGAAGGGGAGGATTCGGGCTGCTCTGTGCAAAACCATTGCACAGAACAAGTAAGTATAACATGTTTATTATTTAAAAAATATATAATAATAATAAGGTTTACAATCACTTTAGCATTAGACTAGTGCAGCTTGTAACACATAAGACATTGGCACAAAAAAAATTATTTGCAGCTGTGCCCTACAAAAATCTCCTTATAAAACCTATAATTGATTTTAAATGTATATATTTACAGTATACACCACAGTATAAATAGTACATTTGTTTTATGTGTTTATCCCCAGCAGCAAATCAGCTACAATATCCTACACAGCTGCTATGGCTGTCAATTTGTTTAAGACCAAAGTTCTATTGATTCTGAAGGGGTTTAAAAGTGCATCAACTCATAATTTAAACTTCATTATAAATAATAAATATATATAGTTAGAGAATCAGATGTTGGGTACCCAGTTGTGACATTTTTATGAGTAATGTTGCAATACATTTGAAGCTGGGAAGCATAGCTTATACCACTGCCCTGGTTGACCCAGGAGAAATGAACAGTCAGCATGTCTGAGACGGCGTCCTGGCAACATACTGTTTAAAAGTACTAACAATTAAGCCGTAAAAGTGTGTTTCTTAAAGATGACATAGAAAACTACTAGTCATATCCTGGTTGTTAAATATGGTTTTCTGTAACTTAAGTGGAAACCACAATGAAACTGGAAATTGCATTGGCTAGATTTTTTTTTTTTTTTTTAAACTGACAATTTTTTTATAGATTTTTCAAGAAGGAAAAAAAAGAAATATCCAAGATACAGTACAGGACAATACATGTTATAGTGATGATAATACTTCAGGCATTTAAACAACAAACATTGCAGACAAGGGCAAAGCTTGATACCAGCTTGTGCAGCTTACAACCTTTGGCAGTATACAGAGTTATCATATAATTCAGCAAATGCAATAGGGTCTAGCCTGTATAAAGGCGCATTAGCTAATGGAGGGAGAGAAAGATATAGTGAGAAGGTTGAGAAAAGCCTAGTTTAGAGAAGAGAAGTGGGGTAGAGAATAGAATAGTAAAAAAAGAGAAGAAAAAAAAATAAGGGAAAAGAAGAGGACAACCGCCCACCCTGGAGGCCCGACACCACCTGGAAAGCACCCCGGCGATCTCCGTGGGATCAAGAGTTGCGGAACATTAGATTGTGGGAGTCTCCAGCAGAACCCAGGCCTCCCATACTCTGTTATGCTTATCAAGAGTGTAATTTAGAGAGGCTGTCAGGTACTCCATAGCTAGATTTTTATTTAAAGCTGAAGTTAAAGTTTTTTGGGGGATACGGAACCAAACACATTGGTTATCTGTAACGGTGAACATCTAAATAGACGCATGCTGATGATTCTTGTAAAAATCCTTCCTTCATGTTGTCAAATGCTGTTCAAAATGGCAGTCTTCCAGTGCTGCAGGGGTTAACAGCAGCGGCTGTCAGTGTGAAAGACTCGCCCACCCATTCCTGCCCCCTCTGCCATCACAGAACTCATACTAATATTGTCCCACAACATCCCGGCTACATCAAGTACTTACAGTACTGCGTTAAAGGGTAGATGTGCCTAATTTGCGCTGCCACATATAAAACCTCGGTCCAACAAGGTGCCACAGAAACTGCACATGGTGGATCTTTTGAGTGGCTTGGGGCACATCAGTGTTGCGTACATTGTTGATAAATAATGTAGCGCTAGGGAGTGCACTCATCTATCAATATGCGAGTGAATAATACAAAAAAGGAACAATTATACAGAAATAACATGAATGAAAATGTGAAAAAGTCCAATAAGTGCGAAGGTCCTAAGAAGGGCCATATTTGTCAACCACCAAAAGATGACTGTTCAGAGATGGAGAGATGGAATACAATGGCAATGTCTGGTATGGGAAGCATCAGGGATGGTACATCTTTAACCAAAAAAAGGGGGAAGTATATCTACAGTACTCTTACTGGAACAAGTGGACTCGAATGTCAGCGACAGCGGGTCATAAAGGCATGGATGCCGGGATCGGCAGATCAACAGAACTCCAAGAAACCTAGGGCTTCCAGACACGACTCCGAAAGATGTTAAGGACCACCACGACACCGGGACTGGACCTTAGGCGTGGAAAGACCGACTGGACCACAAAAGAACTCTAGTCTGGAAGGTTATGCAAAGAAAAAATTCCTCCATATGGTGTAGATCAAAAAAAAATTTTTTTTTTATTTCTAAAAACCGCACACATCAATAAGAATAAAACTGTGATCACAGAATAAAAATAAGGGGCAATGTGAGAAGCAGAAAGCCAAGCCCGACATATTTTTTCTTTGCATGACCTGTCACTGACATTCCAGTCCACCTGTTCCAGTAAGAGTAGATATACTTCCCCCTTTTTTTGGTTGAAGATGTGCCATCCCTGATGCTTCCCATACCGAACATCGCCAGTGTATTCCATCTCTGAACAGTCTGAAATCTTTTGGTGGTTGACACATATGGCCCTTCTTTGGACCTTCGCACTTATTGGACTTTTTCACATTTTCATTTATGTTAGTTCTATATAATTGTTTCTTTTTTTGTATTATTCACTCACATATTGATCTGAGTGTACTCCCTAGCGCTACAATATTTATCATTTCACTCTTTAGCATCTTTTGCCACGTACACACGTAGCCGACTATCCGGCGGACTTAGTCCGGCGGACTTCCCGCCGGACTGTCTGCCGGACTTTCTGAACGGGCTACTTGCCCACACACGGCACTTTTTCAGCGGACTAATACGGCGTACTAAGTCCGCCGGATTATCCGCTGTACTTTTGAAATAAACGGAGCGGAGGAACTTTTGAAATAAACACACGCGGAGGAAAGTCCGCTCATTTTGAGCGCATCTCCAGGTAGACGGGGCCAGCGAAGGAGGCGTCGCTGGCCCCGTCACCTGGTATGGACTTAAAGGGGAACCCCAACGCCGGAAAAATCGGTGTGGGGGTCCCCCCAGGTCCACATAAGACCCTTGTCCGAGCACGCTACCCGGCCGGCCAGGAAAGGGGGGGGACGAACAAGCGCCCCCCACCCCCCCGGGCCGTACCAGGCCGCGTGCCCTCAACATGGGGGGGTGCCTTGTCCCCATGTTGATGAGGACAAGGGCCTCTTCCCAACAACCCTGGCCGTTGGTTGTCGGGGTCTGCGGGCGGGGGGCTTATCGGAATCCAGGAGCCCCCTTTAATAAGGGGGCCCCCGGATACCGGCCCCCCACTCTATGTGAATGAGAATGTGCTCCCCTACCCATTCACCTGTAAAAAAAGTTTAAAAAAAACAACACACAAGGGTTAAAATAGTTTATTGCACAGCTCCGGGGCTCTTCCGTCTTCGGGAGTCTTCTCGCCGGACTCCTCCGCTATCTTCTGCTAGCTCTTTTGCTAGCGGAGGAGCCCGGCTTTCTTCTTCGCCGCCACCCTCTTCTTCCGACTTCGGGGGTCTTGTCCCCCTCTTCGGTACTTCTTACCGGGCCACCGCGCCTTCTTCTAGCTCTTTTACAGGCAGTGGCCTGGTCTTCTGTCGCCACTGTCGACGATTTCGCCGTCTTCTGTTCTTCTCTTCTTCTCTTCAGGTGTTGCCTCGTTGCATCCTCCGCTCACAATGGCATGGACGCAACACGCAGCGACTTATATAGGGACATCACCGGATGATGTCCCCGCCTATTATGATGTCATAGTCCCTATGTCACAGTTCCTATATAAGTCGCCGCGCGTCGCGTCCGTGCCATTGTGAGCTTTTTTCCGGACGGGAAAAGTCTGTTCATTTCAAAAGTACGGCGGACTGACACACGCACGGCCGGATTGTCTGCCAAAATGTGAGTCCGGCGGGAAGATTGGAGTGCAAAAATACTTTCTAAGTCCGCCGTACTTTTGGGTAAAAAAAGTCCGCCGGAGGCTACACACGGGCGGATTGTCTGGCGGACTTGAGTTTTTCGGACTTTTCCACCGGATTGTTTGATCGTGTGTACGCGGCATTTGTCACATTGTTTATGTAGCAGCTTTTACCCTTCATTTGAGTTAGGGCAGTAATTTTCCCATTTACACTTTGCATACATGGTTTATTGGCCTAACATGACTAGTTGGGGCACAGTTTTATTTTATGTTGGACTTCTTAACCACTACAATACCAGGCACTTTCGCCCCCTTCTTTCCCAGCTCAATTTTCAGCTTTCATCGCTCTCACACTTTCAATGACAATTGCGCAGTCGTGCTACGCGGTACCCAAATGAATTTTTTATCATTTTGTTTGCACAAATTGAGCTTTATTTTGGTCGTATTTATTAACGACTCCGTTTTTTATTTTTTGCGAAATAGCGGAAATTTGGAAAAAAAACTATTTTCTTCTTTCTATTTTAAAAGAAATCCAATAAAATGAATTTTGTCATAAATGTAAGCCAAAATGTATTCTGCTACATGTTTTTGGTAAAAAAAATTCAGTTAAGTGTATAATAATTGGTTTGTGTGATCACGGACATATGTACGCAAATGATCATGTACAGATGTGTGCAGGTGATCACAGACATATGTGTGCAGATAATCATTGGGACATTGATTTTAGTGGGACATATGTGGGGGACGTGTTTTTATTATTTGGGGACATGTGTATTTTGGGGACATGTGTGGGACATGTAAACACACACGTCCCCACACATGTCCACAAAGCTGTAAAAAACAGCTCATACTCACTGATCACCAGCCGGCTGCAGCGATCCGCTCTCCTCAGCGATGACTTCTGTGTGAGGAGAGGAGAGACGTTTGCCTAGCAACCGGCTGTTTGTTTATATCACATGATGGCTGCGATTGGACATGGCCGTTACAGGGGCGGATCCAGGGGGGGCAAGAGGGCAATTGCCCCCTCTGAGAATGCGGGTGGCTCTGTGGGTGATCGCGCGGGCGTCTCTGCGGGTGTCGTTCTGGGTGGGCGGCTCCGCAGGTGGTTCCGCGGGTGTTGTTCCGGGCGGGTGGCTCAGCGGGTGGCAGCGCGGGCAGATGAGGGGGGTGCAGCTGGGCAGCTCAGTGTTTGAGCAGGGGAGCAGGGAGATGACATCATCTCTCACTGCCCTGCATCTCTGCAGTACCGCCCTCACTGTGCAGGAAGCAGTGGGCAGCAGAGAGATTACATTACCTCTCTGCTGCCTAATTTCACTCTGGGAACAATCCGCAAGGTGTGGCAGGCGACATGGCAAGTGACAATCCGCAATGTGTGGCAGGCTACGTGGCAAGTGACAATCCACAATGTGTGGCAGGCTACGTGGCAAGGGACAATCCGCAACGTGTGGCAGGCTATGTGGCAAGTGACAATCCGCAATGTGTGGCAGGCTATGTGGCAAGTGACAATCCGCAATGTGTGGCAGGCGACGTGGCAAGTGACAATCCGCAATGTGTGGCAGGTGACGTGGCAAGTGACAATCCGCAATGTGTGGCAGGCTACGTGGCAAGTGACAATCCGCAATGTGTGGCAGGTGACGTGGCAAGTGACAATCCTCAATGTGTGGCAGGCTACGTGGCAAGTGACAATCCGCAATGTGTGGCAGGCGACGTGGCAAGTGACAATCTGCAACGTGTTGCAAGTGACAATCCGTAATGTGTGGCAGGTGATGTAGCAAGTGACAATCCGTAATGTGTGGCAGGTGAGGTGGCAAGTGACAATCCGCATTTTGTGACAAGTGACATAGAAAGTGACAATGCGCAGTGTGTGGCAAGTGACACCCTCAGGGCTCCCACTGATTCTGCATTATGGTGAGTTGAACCATTTATTTTTATATTACAATGTATTAATAGAAATAATGCGCTTCAATCATCCTGACACCATAACAACCATGGTGCCGTGATGATTGAAGCGCCAATACCAGCCATTTCCCCGATAAATTGCCCCCAAAAAAATATATTTTCTACCAGTGCCCCTCCCAAGACTAGACTCTGGATCTGCCCCTGGGCCGGTATGTGACCAGGAGGGCCAAACACAGAGCCATCCTGCCGATCCGAGATGCGCCGTGTCCGGGTGACACGAGAGCATCGGGATCGCGCTGCTGCGTGGGCGCTCGCAACCCCCCTCTTTCTGAAAGACATTCAGGAACGTCCGGTCAGAAGGAGAGAGCTCCCACCCGGCCGTATATATACATTGGCCGAGTGGGAAGTAGTTAAACTACATGTGAGCATTTCTTGTACATTTAACCCACCAATTACCTCTCCAGTTTAAAAACAGGGGTTCAGTTATGGCATCAAGAGAGAAAAAATAGTATTCCAGTGGGTTTTTTCATCTGCATAGTAAAACTTTGTAAGTTAATAAATTTAATATGTATTTTTCTGTAAAGGATGATGTTTATGGAATGGGAGGTTGTAGCCTAAATGTCGGTGTCAATTTTAAACACACACACACACACACACATTTGTGGGCTTCTTGAGGGTAGGGAGTGATGTGAGTGTGCAATGTACAAGGATAGGGACAATTGTAGACACTCACTCAGGTTGAACTGGATGGACTGGTGTCTTTTTATTCAACCTTACTAACTATGTAACTATAAAGGGGTGAAAAAAAGAGAATAAGAGGGACTTTAAATGTGCTGTAACCAAAGACGAAAACAAAGAATAAAAAATCTGAATCTTTATTACAAAGATTAACAAGATCAACACGTTTCACTAATACTGCTTCATCAGGATCTGTGCCACCAAAAGAAGCAATTAGGCTGAATTTATAAGGATACAATTAGAACACAATATATCATGATCAAATTAATCAATCATATGAACAAAACAAGTATAATCCATGGGGGACATTGGAGAGATTGGGGAGGAGAGAAAAAAAAAACAACAAATCAAGATCAAATCTAATCAAGATTATTTCATTGATACCGGATATTACAAGCAGAAGTCTTCTTCCAGCACTGTAACAAAGTTCCAGGTAGGGTACAGTGAAGGATTGTGTTGTTCACTCCCCATCCATTGAACCAAAGTTATATATTATTTACTTAGAATATAAGGGAGACTGTGAATGGACAAAGAGGAAGGAGGGGTGGGTAAATGACAATATCTTACTTCATCCATTCACCAATATGAAATGTGAGTGAACATAATCTTTCACTGTAGGCTAGCAGGGACTGTCAGTTGCAGCGCTGGAAGAAGAGCACTGATGTTAATATCGGGCATCAACGAAACTGTTGTTTGTAAAATAGACAACAGCCACTCGGACCTAGCATACTCTTCATTAGAGGTAACATATTTCAGTGATACTGTTTACAGAAATCATAGCTAAATTGGAATTACATTGCCATAGATTATCCTATAAGACAGCAGATAAAATAACCAGTTATGTTTGTAAAACCTTCTGCTATCACCATAGACCTAAGAATACAATACAGCATGCCCCATGCTGTTATCAGCCCTGCACTTGGCCTAGTAAACATGGTTATTATTTTTACAGCTCTGCAATAAATCTCTGTCCTCTCACTATCACGGCCATGCATGGAATCACCATTCTTATATGAATGGTTTGACTTTAGTTTCCGATATGTGTCCTTACCAAACAATATGCCACCAACATCAAATACTTTTTTAAACATTCCTGTTATAGTCTATCAATCAAATGAGAATTTACCTGGTATCTGTGTACAACAAACCCTCTCAGTCTATTACCCTTAAAGTGGTTCTAAAGGCTAAAGGTTTTTTCCTTTCATGCATTCTATGCATGCAGGTAAAAAAAAACTTCTGTGTGCAGCCCCCCCTCCTTACCCCCAACCCCCCCAATACTTACCAGAGCTCAATACAGCAATGTGCATTCGAGAAGCTGCTTTCCTGCCTCTCTCCCTCCTCATTGACTCAGACACAGCAGCTGAAGCCAATGGCTCCTACTGCTGTCATTCACAGTCATTCTCTGACCATATATGTCTGCAGTCTCTGACTATCCCTTGTATCATGTCTGCAGTCTCTGACCATCTCTTATATCATGTCTGCAGTCTCGGATCATCCCTTGTATCATGTCTGCAGTCTCTGAAAATCCCTTGTATCGTGCCTGCAGTCTCTGACCATCTCTTGTATCATGTCTGCAGTCTCTGACCATCCCTTCATGACTGCAGTCTCTGACCATCTCTTGTATAATGTCTGCAGTCTCTGACCATCCCTTCTATCTTGTCTGCAGTCTCTGATCATCCCTTGTATCATGTCTGCAGTGTCTGACCATCCCTTGTATCGTGTCTGACCAACCTTTGTATCATGTCTGCAGTGTCTAAAAGAATTCCTTGTATCATGTCTGCAGTCTCTGGCCATCTCTTATATCATGTCTGCAGTCTCGGATCATCCCTTGTATCATGTCTGCAGTCTCTGAAAATCCCTTGTATCGTGTCTGCAGTCTCTGACCATCTCTTGTATCATGTCTGCAGTCTCTGACCATCTCTTCATAACTGCAGTCTCTGACCATCTCTTGTATAATGTCTGCAGTCTCTGACCATCCCTTGTATCTTGTCTGCAGTCTCTGACCATCCCTTGTATCATGTCTGCAGTCTCTGACCATCCCTTGTATCATGTCTGCAGTCTCTGACCATCCCTTGTATCATGTCTGCAGTCTCTGACCATCCCTTGTATCATGTCTGCAGTCTCTGACCATCCCTTGTATCATGTCTGCAGTCTCTGACCATCTCTTGTATCATGTCTGCAGTAACTGTCCGTCCCTTGTATCATGTCTGCAGTCTCTGACCATACCTTGTATCACGTCTGCGGTGTCTGACCATCCCTTGTATTGTGTCTGACCATCCTTTGTATCATGTCTGCAGTGTCTAAAAGAAATTCATTGTATCATGTCTGCAGTCTCTGACCATCTCTTATATCATGTCTGCAGTCTCTGACCATCCCTTGTATCATGTCTGCCTTCTCTGACAATCTCTTATATCATGTCCGTAGTCTCTGACCATATATGTCTGCAGTCTTTGACCATCCCTTGTATCATGTCTGCATGGGGAAACTCAGCAGGGAGGAAAAGCCAGGATCGCCAGTTGGGGACCTCAGAAAAGATGAATTGGGGCTGCTCTGTGCAAAACCAGTGAACAGAGCAAGTACGTCTAACATGTTTGTTTTTTTCTTTTTTAAATTTTCCTGTAGTGTCACTTTAAGGCTCCATTCATACCTGGGTGATTTGAGTTGCGGGAGGGACACGCTTGCGATTTTGCAGAAAATGTCGCGCATCAGATCATGCAAACAAATTTGTGGAACGCTTGTCGCCCAAAAGAAGTTCTGGGACTTCTTTTGGGTGATACGCATCCTGTGATTTTGTGCAATTTCACAACGATTTGTCAATCGTGGCAAAATCGCAACGCATTTAGGGTGCCATTCAGAAATAATGGCATCGCAAACGCATCCCATATTTTGCTGCGATTCTTAAATCACAGGCAGAATCGCGGCGATTCCACCCGCGTTTTAAATCGCCTAGGTGTAAATGAAGCCTAAAGTATAGTTTCAATTTTGCAGCCAAATTTGGGAAAACCCCACTGTATGTGTTTCCATTCATACAACATACCTACAAATAATTACAAAAAATGTTTACTTAATTTGTAGTTGTTTCATTGCAACAGGCCTGTGGTCAGACTGCAAGCTACTCTGAACAGATTGAACATAGCGGTATAAAGTGGGGGCAGGTTGTGTTTCCTCACCTTAACATACAAACATAACCCCAGCCAGGAGATCTTCATACCTTTCATAGAATAGACAGCGTTCATATGTAGTTTACAACTGATAATGACATCCACCAGCACAGTACAGGCAGGGTTAATTATGGTAAACTTAAACTCTCTAACCCCCTCCTTAACATTACTTAGCAGAGGGAAAACTTTAGCTTTGGAGTTTTCATAAAAAAGGAAGTGAATGGTATGCAGCAATTAAAAAAAAAAAAAAAAAAACAATAATAAATTTAGGCATTCTTGCACACGGTTTTGATGTTTGAGCATCAGCATTTCTGGATATAATTTCAGGCGTTTATGTTACACGTATTCACATGTACAATGCAATACTTATGGCAAAATCTTTGAAAATGTAAAATAATTATCCTCACATCCACGCATATTTGGGCGTATTTGCACATATGGGTGCAAAATACTGAACAGAAAAGCTGATTTTTCTTTTCTTTTTTTTTACTCAGGAATATGCAGCTCTTTACACTCTTTTGTGTACAAGCACATGTACAAACAATAGGTTACTTTTTAAATCTGTAAAAAAAACAAAAAACGCTGAACCTTTTCAAGCTGTGGTGTGCAAGAGGCCTTATGATATGTGAATGGGGACATGTGACAAATATAAAGTAGGTGGTATTCCAATGTGGCTGCAAAAGTGGAAATACACTTCAACACCTTCCCACCCGGCCTATAGTTAAATGACGGCTGGGGCGAGAGCATTGTTGTTCTGGGACGATGTCAGTGATGGATAACCTTGGCACCCCAGATGTTTTGGAACTATATTTCCCATGATGCTCTTTCACTCTGCAGTGTAGTTGAGCATCATGGGAAATGTAGTTCTAAAACATCTGGGGTGCCAAGGTTCGCCATCACTGTCATATGACGTCCTCCCAGAATGCACCTCCTGTGCAGGCACACACCTGTGTGATCTGTCGATGGACACAGCCGATAACTGATCACTGCACTGGCACGCTGCCAGTTTAATGTGATCGCAGTGACCCATCACAGCAGATCACATGACAAGTGTAAATAATGGATGACTTCCTTTTATGCCATCCATTGTACACAGTTGTGTTACTATCACAGTCCATCTGTACTATGTGATTAGCTTTGTCCAATTACAGCTAATCACAGCAAAAGACACTGAAGGAACCAGTTTCATTCAGTAAAAATTGGTATATAAAAAGGTTGGTATACGCAATCATAATGTGTAAAGAAAAAAAAAATCCCCGGAGTAGTACAATGTTACTATAGTAACACTGTGTTGCTCTGGTCACAGTGTGTTAGGAAAAAAAAAATGTAATAAAAAAATTGTAAAAATTTTAAAAGATTATTCATTTTTTTAACCCCTTCCTGCCCATGCTATAGCAGAAAGATGGGCACAGCGCAGGCTTACTTTGTTGGGAGGATGTCCATGGACGTCCTCCTGTGATCTTTCTGCCCGCACGCACCCTGCATCGCGCAGATGGTGCACTCTCTGATCGCTGAGTCTTTACCCTGATCACAGATGGGGGTAAAGGCCCAATCACGGCAGCCCTTTACCACGTGATCAGCTGCGTCCAATGGCAGCTCATCACAATGTCAACACAAGCCAGTTATCAGCTTTCCTTTCCTCATGCTGACAGCATAACCGGCTTGTGTTAAAGAGACATCTACACTGATAATCAGGGCACTGATTATGAGAGTCCTGATTATCAATGCAGTCCCAACAGTGCCCACCAGTGCTGCTAATCAGTGCAGCCTATCAGTGCCCATCGGTGAAGGAGAAAAATTACAAGTTTGCAAAATTTTATAAGAAACTATTTTTTCAATTGTTTAGCAAAAATTAAAAAACCCAGTGCTGATTAAATACCACCAAAAGAAAGCTCTATTTGTGTGAAAAAAATGATAAAAATGTCACAGTTTTGCACGTGCAATTGTCATTCAAAGAGTAACAGCGCTGAAAACTGGCCTGGGCAGGAAGGGAAAAAAGTGCCCAGCAGGTTAAGTGGTAAGTAACCATACCATCACCAGTCAGACCAGTTATATGATGACGCTGTACTGAACTGGTGACAGTATTTAAGAAAAAAAAAATTCACAATTTTTTGACATGCCAAATCGCTGCAATGTGAACCAGGGCTTAAGCTCTGATATGCACTTTCTGTTTGCTTCCAGGGTGCCCAGGGAGATGTCAGCAGGTGCCTACAAAGTGGATTTTTAAAAACAATTTTGAATTTTGAATATAGAAAGGAGAAGAAGTAAATCCTCAGTTTTTTATTCCAGTCTAAATCCTTCACTCTTTACTGTTAGAGAAGAGAGGAAATTCCAGATATGACCGTTGGTGCAGAAACAGGAGGTAAGAGAAAATCTCTGCAGTCATATGACCAATGTGTTTTATATGTTCTATGATATATTGAATAACATAGATTGTAATCCTATTCCTTCCTAACATTTCAATCTTCCCTACCCCCTGCTCTTCCCTTTTCTACTATTACTTTTACCTTTTATTATTTTCTCCCATCAATCACTTTCATCTAATTTGTTAGCCCTTCTCGTCTGGTATTTTTTTGTTGCATCTTTTGAACACCAGGGCACAGATTTATTGGCTGAAACCTGTCATTTATCAGCTTCTCCTTCGTTCACAGAGGTGCATTCAGGGCTTTTCTAAATGGAGTAGAAGAGAAAAAGGGTTGGGCAACTGTTGGGACTTCTTCAATGTAGTGCAATGTTAGAGCCGAAGAAGTTAAAGCAGAGCTCAACTCACAAGTGGAAGTTACTCTTTAAGGCCTCTTTCCCTGCATCTTTTGTTGTGGGGGGGAGCGGGTACCTGGTTTTGACAGGTATCCGCTGCCACTTCCCTTCCGACCGCCTAGGCGATCCGAGCCGAAGTTCACCTCCCTCCCCAGAGACCATTCACAATGCGCAGTGGGGCTCGCCCATGTACAGTGGGCACCCGGCTGTGAAGCTGCAAGCTGTCACAGTCAGCTGCCCATTGTAAGGATGCCGGCACTTGAGAATGAAGAGGGGTGAAAAGAAAAACGCCTAGGGTTAGCACAGCGCTGGATATGGGGACAGGTGAGTGTGTGTTTATTAAAAGTCAGCAGCTACAGTTCTTGTAGCCGTTGACTTATAATTTATAAAAATATGAATGGAGATCCTCTTTAACCACCACCACGACCGAAGTTCAGTGATATGATGAGGAACTGGACTCGCTGCAGGGAACATTTCTACCCAAAGCAATTGGTTGGACGTAGAATACACTTCATTCGAAGTAAGTAATATTACTGAACTTATATCCCAATTACTATAACTGAACTTCAGCTTGAAGGCTGACGTTATAAAAACGTCAGTAGCTTTAGGTATAGAATGCTGCGTTAAAAAAACGCAAATTTTTTTGCGTTTTGCAGCGGTTTTGCATTAATGTTCTTAAAGTGTAAGTATACCCTCCTATCATTTTCAGCCAAGGTAGCTGCCATCTTTCCCTCTGTTTATTCTACAACTGCCATGATGCTGCACATGTGAACAGTTTCTGACACCAGCCATTGGATGGTTTGACAGTTTGGTTAAGAACACAATCAATGGGAGTGTTACATTTCCGGCACGTGCCGGAAAAGAAACTGTTTTATGGATGGATTTACTTCCGCTTTAAGGGTTTCTTTAGTGCTTGCATTTTATAGCTTTTTTTAAGCAAAACTATTGTCCCACAAAATCCTATGGCTCAAAAATGCTCATATGACTGATGATTTCCTAACAAGACAGAGTTTCCAAAAAAGTCCTAAAGGCTATGTAAACCATAACAAAGAATTTCTCATGTATGGTCCCTTTGAGTCTGTTTATATATTCCCTTGAAATGGTTTTGTTATATCTTTATGATAAGTGCAAAAAATACTTGTTGATTTTGTCTGAAATCTTGTCAGCTCTGTGAAATATAGAACCTCACCCTGCTGTGTAATGAAGATGAGAATAGTCCTGAGGTCTTCGCTTGTTTTAGTTTTCCTGCAACAGTAAAGTCATTGTCACCCCAGGAATTGTGTTAACAGGTGGAAATAAAGGAAAAAGAACTTTTAAAAAAAGAAAATGAATACAGCCAACACACTCAAGGACTGTAATAAAAAGGAGAACATTTGGGACTTTATATGAGTTAGGTAAAGTCAATTGCCTCCATCCCTATCTATATGTCAAAAAAAAGGGGGAAGTGGATTGGGACTTTGAATGAAGCCTGTAGGTATAAAGAATTCAGTTTATTATATAAATTAACATACAAACGTATAATCATAGTAAGTAAGTGTATCTTTAATATACTGCGTCCTAACACCAAATCGCAAACTTACCTTAAAAAGTTGATTTTGTTTTGGACTTATTTGAAAAAATGCATTTACACTTGGCAAACACACATGGCTAAAGACAAATTTCACAGTGTCTCTTTATGGACTTTAAGAAGTCTTATCATTCCAAAGAAAAATGTACCGCTCTTCACAATAATGCCTTCAGTATTCAGAAGCACCAAGATTTGTGAGCCACTTTTTACCTGCTAAAAAAATATGCATTTAGAATTTTTCTTAAAAGGTGAACTTGTCCTTTAAAGGTTAGGAAGCTAATTCAACCCTGAACAATGTGCCTCCTTAAATTCTATTGCTTGAAAAGTAGATGGTCAGCTTTGATGTTCTAGGGTTATTTTGTACATAAATCAAGAAATATTAATGTTATTGTTACAATGACTGATGAAACATTGAGATAATTATGGAACAGAGTGTTTCTTCTTAATACGGTATTGCAATTATAATTACCAGTTAGAAAGTTTGTACTTTTGTTAATCGTCTTAAACAATGAACAGTGGGCTTCTGCTCTCAGCAATATCCATTTAGTATGTTCCAGTATTAGGCAACGATGACAGTATTTTAATTCTCACAGTATGGGAATGATAAATTGTAGGGGTGCTGAAATTAATCGATGCATGGCGATTCAGGTGTCCCGATGTGGCATCGATGCATACGACTGGAAAAATCGATTGCTGGGTGACGTCATACTGACTTGCCCCATCCCTCCCGGGAGAGTGCTCCAAGCGTATTGTTAAAATAACTGTGTTTTAATAAATCCCGTGTTACAATCCATTAAGTGCCCCGCTGTATGTGTTTTAAAAAAAATAGGGAGCTTCATACCACATTTCTCAGTGTGTGTACATGCCGCTCATGTGACTACCCAGTCCACCTCTCTTCTCTCCTCTCACGTCTCTCCTGATGTCATTGGGGAATTCTCAGCTGACTTCAGGAGAGATGTGAGAGGAGAGAGGCAGGCCAGGCAGTCACATGCGCAGCATGTACACACACACAGTTATTTTAACAACAGTAAGTAGAGTACAAATGTGTTTGTACTCTACTTACACCTCGTACACGCTCCGTGCTGACAGTTCCCCTGTTTGCATATTCCACTGTGTTAACTCCTAGTGTGTTGGAAGGTGCAAACAGGGAAGCCAGGGAACTGTCAGCACAGAGACAGTACAGGGAACTTCACGGGGCTGTTTGGCAGCTGTGGATTCTAATCCCTCCTGACCTCCAAGCAGCAGTGTGAATGCCTGTAACGTGTAGTGCACCAGATTAGTGCACTTTTTAAGGGAGTGAGGTTATTTTTAATTCAAAACAGAGTTCCAGTCAATTTTTTGTTTATTAAAAGTCAGCAGCTACAAAAGTGTATCTTCTGACTTTTAATAAAAAGACGCTCACCTGTCCCACAATCCAGCAATGTGGCCACCCAAACCCTCCCTTTTCTCCCCCACCTGTCCACAGCGCTGGCAATACTACTGTGGGCATCCAGCTGTGACAAAGATCAAATAATTAAATTAGGAGGGGCCAGGCGCTACCTATAATAACTAAGAAGGGATGTGTGCAAGTATGTGTAGGGACATAGAAATATAACCCCACATACAGCACCGCCAGCTAAAAAATTACCAATAAAGAATTGGTGGTGGGACCCCTCACCAACCACTAAATAGTTGCAAGGTAAGAGTAGACAAAGCAGATAAACAAGACCTTATAACTGTGCCCCAATGGTGTATAGTAAAGTACAATATATAATAAGGGAGTGTTACAGACTATAATATATTATAAATGCCCAAAGGTGGATAAATGTACCAAGCACGTGGGTACATGTAATGTATACCACTATTATCAACTTATATAGCCATGTGCCCAATACACAAGTACACAGGTAACACTCAGCACCAGATATGTAAACCTAAATGTGTATAGTGCAAACTTAAATGTAAATAAATGTATATTTAGCAGGGGATGCTATGATATATGAAAATGTGTAGTGGAGGCCTCTAGATGCCAATAAAAACAAACGTGCAAATATACAAAAATATACAAAAATGTGCAAAAAAACTAAATTGTGCAATATATGCAAAAATACAAAAAATGTGCAAAAATATGTGCTAAAAAAATTGCAAAATATTGTGCAAACAACCAGATATTAGAAAGATAAAAAAGCAAGACCGAACAGGAGAAAAATAGATAACTTATTACATAAAGTCCATGGATAAATTCATATATACTCCAAATAAAGTCCTATAGAATACAGTCCACAACAGGTGAAAAAGTGTGTATCTTCAGATTCTTCAGATAAATGCAAAATAAGAGTGACTGGTGCTCAGATATAATTCAGGTGACTTCCGTGCTCACCCCCTTGGCTCCCCACTCACCAGAACTTTAAGCCCACACAGGGCAGTCAGGCCTGTAGATCTCAAATAGCAGGATCTGATCCACAAAGGGAAGGTCCAAGAGGAAACGGTTATCCACTCTCTTCTTCTTTCTTGATGTATAAGGAGGGCTAATGTTGATAGATTGAAATGTCACGGCTCACCGCTTACACAATTTAATCAAAAGCTCACAATGCTGGTGTACTTACTGGATGGCCTCTGAGGGATATCTTTGAGAAATTTTTGATAGATACTTTGCATCTATACGGCGGCCCGGACTTGCATACTGGATACTATTGGGTTCACATCTACGGTACCTTTTCTGTGGACATAGCTCAGCGGTCTAAAAAAACTGTTTACTCTTATATTTTGTCTTGTCTTCCATGGTTCCTTCACCCCCCCTTATCAACTTGCTAATGAAACTTTAAAATAAAGCCTTTTCGTTTTCATTACCTACCTTATTTTATACCCAGTGATGACATCACTTGGTCTTTGTGCTTTTCTATAAAATGCAGGAAATTTATGACTGGTGGGAAGGGACTGGAAGGTTGCCTTAGTACTCCTCTCAAGAGCCCACAGCACTGATGTAAGCAGTGAGGAGGAGGTATTCAAATCTCAAAAAGCCTTGATGGATAGATTTAGGAACGGAAGTTTGAGACTATATTTGCATGCAGACCACTCTCAGTAATGCTCATGTGATGCTAAGTGATTGACAAAAAATCAAAATTCAATGAATGAAGGTGGGGGTGGGTAAGGACAATCAGACTGGGGAGGAAAGGTCTGTCGGATGTCCTACAACTGTGAGACAGTCTATCTAACCTGCTGCAGCTGTTAATGCACACTGTTAAAAGCTAATAGGTGCTAATGTATGCAGTGTAATCAAAATTAGCCATTTTAGTACAAGAGAGGAGCCGGTACAAGTGTGTAAGCCTGAAGGGAAGGCTGGAAATTTATTAAGACTGAACCAAATGTATTAAAAGACTGAACCAAATAAAAGCTTTAAAAGTTCTTAAAATTGAAACAATATTTAGGTAAGCAAATTGGTCATAGAATTATTGTCAAGTTAACCAATTGCCAGCCTTCACTGGACATCCTAAGCTTCAATGACCTTTGGTCATCAAAGGGTTAACAAGTAAACATTTAATACAAAGAACTCCTATGACACTGGATTCACTGACAGTTTCTCCACAAAGCACAGCAGCAACTGTTTGATTTCACACTCTCTGTTTCTAATTAAATCTAAGTTTGGAGCTTCCTGAAAAAGCAGCCAAAGAAGGTGAAGGAAGGAGAATGAGTCTCTGCTCTGATCAGTCACATGTGTGTTCAGATTTTGGTTTGTGATATTGAGCTATGTAAAAGAAAACCTTTTTTTAACAATTATTAATTAATAATCAATTATTTTATTTGATTGTTTTTCCGGCTGATGCAAAAGCTTTAGTGTCTTTTCACAATCCCTGATGAAGAGGTGATATGTGGCCCCAGAAATGCATTGGCTCTTATACCCAATTGATGTATGGAATAAAACCTTCAGCTGGACGCTAATATTTCCGTGTGGTGCTTTGACTCTAGATACAGACACTGTCTTCACATCCTGAGTTTATTGTAGTAGTTCTCCTATTTGTGAAGCTGCCCACTCATCCCCTTCTTTACCTGAAGCCCCCCCCCGGGACATCATCAACACAACATCAATGTTTGGGTTGACTTATTAAAGGCAATTAGACTGTGCGTTTACAAGTGTAGTTGCACTAATTTTCCCCAGAGCTTAGTAAATGTGTTCACTTTGTAAAGAATTCCCATTCAGGTACAAGGAAAAGAAAAAAACATTTTTTTGCTTGGTCATGAAAGTCCTGAGGCGATGAGTGCAAAAAAAAAAAAAAACGTGGAGGTGATCAAATACCACCAAAATAAAGCTCTATTTGTTTGGGAGCCATGTCGCACGACCGCGCAATTGTCAGTTAAAGCGACGCAGTGCCGAATCGCAAAAAGTGCTTTGGTCAGGAAGGGGGTAAATTCTTCCGGGGCCGAAGTGGTTAAACAGTTTGATAGCCAGTACACAGCTATGACAGGCAAAAAAGGGCTCACAAATTTGTAACTAGGAATAGAGGGAGGGGATTATGACGGTGCCAAAAGATACCAAATTACAGATAATGTATAAAAAATATCAATATACTTTATTACGTATACAAAGAAAACAGACAAACAGGGGACATCACATTAATATAGATGGGTACACTACAAATATATTTAAGTTTACAGACATAAAAAGAAGGATGGGCCTAGATCATCTAAAGGCCAGTGCTATAGGTACTCAGGTCCTACATGTTTCACCAACACATTGGCTTCCTCAGGGAAATGAATATACCTGTGCAAAAACAGAAGATCCTAAAAAAAAAAACCAACAACATAAGGTCTAGAGTACAGATACCATTTCAATTACATTTACATTAAGTGTAAAATCAGAATGCACGACATGATCAAGAGCCACCCATGGCCGGTATATACAACAATGCGCAACAAATACATACCCCCAAGCTACCGATGAGCACCACAGTGGGAAAAGGGGATCCCAAAAGAGTTGCCGGCTTTGTACCTTGTCTATGGCTGCAGGGGGCAGACAAAGACCTGGCAATCAAAAGATTAGAATATTAATTTATTTAAACAGATTAAAAATATTGGAATAGATAAAGTCCCAAATATATAGGGCTTGCATAGCCTCAATTACTTACAAATGTAAATTAAAATCAGTAAATTAAAATCAGTAATAAGGCAGGGGCGCCGAGATGGAAGGATTGACAAAAGGTTTGGATGTGGGGATCGATTAACACATATCGTCCCAGATATATAACTAGAAAGGAAAAAAGAACAAATGAATTGCTAGACACCACACTTTGAGTGTATACAGAATGAAAAGCCTAGTAGCTGAAAAAGGGGCTCATCTAATTTATCTACAAACTGGCAGATAGCCACAGCCCCCAAATGGGGTGTGAGAATCAGAAAGCATTAAAGATGTTAGTTGCAATGGCAGAGTATATGAGCTAATAGTGTGGGACCTGGACCTCTTGCATCGCCCGATGATTGGTCCCTCTATTAGACCCCTTTCACACCACACCGCTGATAGCGTCGGCGGTAAAACGCTGCTATTTTTTGCGGCGTTTTACCGCCGGATTTGCGGCGCTTTGCGGCCGCTAGTGGGGCGCTTTTACCCCCCGCTAGCGGCCGCGAAAGGGTTAAAACCGCCGGCAATACGCCGCAATAGCGGCGTTTTGCCGGCGGCATTACAGCGCTGCCCCATTGATTTCAATGGGGAGCAGCGGTGGAGGAGCGGTAAACACACCGCTCCTTCACCGCTCCAAAGAAGCTGCTGGCAGGCCTTTTTACTGATGTCCTGCCAGCGCACCGCTGTAGTGTGAAAGCCCTCAGGGCTTTCACACTGCACACAATGGTGCAGCTTCTTTAGGGCGGATTGCAGGCGCTATTTCTAAAGCTATAGCGCCTACAAAACGCCCTGGTGTGAAAGGGGTCTTAGGGTTTTTCACAAAGTAGCCACTCAGACCCCTGACCAACAATCCGGATTTCCCGCCGGGTATGCACACAAAGACTTTCAGACAAGACGACGACACCCCCTATACCGTGGCACAGTTTATGGATAGGGGACAGGTTATTTCATATGCTAAGCTGCTGGAAAACCTCTCGCCTACTGTACTTCCATTTTGGAACTACAGACAAATACACCATTACCTGTACTCAGCGGATAGGTGCCGGGAAGCTTCTAGGGAACCAATGGTATTGGAGTCTATTTGTTTACAATGAGACCCCTTTGGGAAGGCAACTTCATTTCTGTATGCCCACCTCCAGTGGGGTCCGCAGGCAGAACTGGTCAGATTCAGGAAACAATGGGAGTCGGCCTTGCAGACCCAATTTACAGATGCTTAATGGCAGAATGCATGCATTTTTGGCTCATAAGTGCTCTATCAGCACAAGAATCTAGGAGAACTCATATAAGCTCCTTTCTCATTGGTATGCCACCCCCAACAAGTTGAAAAAATGGTACCCTGACGCTTCGGATACTTGCTGGAGGTGTGGGGCAGCAAGAGGTGACATGCTGCACGTGTGGTGGAGCTGTCCACAAATTGCCACCTTTTGGGACAAAGTTAGAGATCTAATCAGACAAATTACGGAAACTAGTATTAACCTCACGCCGGAGAGTTGTCTCCTGCATATATCAGACCTCCCTTTAGCTAGATACAAAAGATTCCTCACTACACACCTCCTGGTGGCAGCTAAAATGCTGATCCCCAAGTACTGGAAACTCACATTATCTCCCTCAATTAAAGAATGTCTGTATACAATTAACCATATTTTTATACTTATATATATATATATATATATATATATATATATATATATATATATATATATATATATATATATATATATATATATATACAGAAACGCTGGCCATTGCCAATACACTTTTCTCCTCTAGTCCTTTAGTCTGCCTATAGGCTGATAGCCCACCGGTCTGTGTGTTTACTCTCAGCCCCTATTGGGGTTGAGGTGGGTCTCCTGTGCTGGAGTTTACACGCCTTGTTTTAGTGATTACATAACCCATCCCTGGCATTTTTTCCCATTTCCCTAGGGTTATAATAAATCCCCCCCCCCCTTTTTTTTCTCCCCTCCCTTCTTCCCCGGCTTCTTAGCTCTTTTTTTTTTTCATATGACATTCAATATTATGGCCGCACGCGGGTCCAAGTTCTGGGCTACATCTCTACAGACCTAGCTTTGGACCCTAGTCTACAATCTTCTGGCTAATGTATTACTGTGATTGCTTTAAGTCAAGTCATATCTGCTGTATTATTTTGAGATTTCTAATTTGTTTTGTGTGTAAGGCTTTTCACACGCAGTTATCCTTTCAACAATTTGTTAATTGCATTTTTATTAGGGGGGAAATTGAGTCATACCCTTTGAGAATTTACCCAATGCTCACATACTCCTCCTCTGGAGTACAGTGTGTTCCCACTAGGGGTACCTGGATGGAAGAGTATTATATTAACAATCACTTCAAAATGGCTCTGGCAGTTCCCTCAAAATGAATGTGATCTTTATTGTAACTCGTTTTGGAAGGCAATATTATGATTATCTCTGTAACGGTAATACAATGTCTGTCATACTGTAATTGTTTGATACTGCGAATGTACTTCCTCTTTTGTTACTATTATTCTTCAATAAAATATATATTGTTAAAAAATAGTGTGGGACCTGGAAATAAGCAGAAGCTGTAAGTAGTAAAGAGTTTATATGGAGGATCACTAGATAAAGAAATGACTTGTAAATAAGTAAGATACCTTAACAGTAGTGACAGCAGGTAACGGCGCCCCTGTGTCCAGCAGAGTGGTGAGTGAATCAGCTGGCTTTATACGCCCCCCACACCTGATTGGAATTAAGCCAATCAGTGAGCGGACAAGGAAAGCTCCTGCGTATGCGCCCGCAATTAAAACATAGCGGGCCTACAATCCAAGGCAAAAAAAACGCTGTAACAAATTCTTATTCTCGTCTCATATCTTTGGAACCCTGTGGTTTCTCTATTTCCTCATGCTCAGCCGAGTGGGTTGTGTTTTCAATTAATGTGGTAGATTTACTAAAAGCAAATGTGATCCTGAAAAACATATAAGTCCTTTACAGTCCCAACATGTTCATAGGTGCTCGTGCTCAAAATAAACAATCAGTGGTCCATAGACTTGTGCTCAGACCAGGTGCCCCACATGGATATGCACTCACCCCTAGGTGTTGACCAACTACAGTGGGGCAAAAAAGTATTTAGTCAGCCACCAATTGTACAAGTTCTCCCACTTAAAAAGATGAGAGAGGCCTGTAATTGTCATCATAGGTATACCTCAACTATGAGAGACAAAATGTGGAAAGATATCCAGACGATCACAACGTCTGATTTTTGAAAGAATTTATTTGCAAATTATGGTGTAAAATAAGTATTTGGTCACCTACAAACAAGTACGATTTCTGGCTCTCGCAGACCTGTATCTTCTTCTTTAAGAGGCTCCTCTGTCTTCCACTCATTACATGTATTAATGGCACCAGTTTGAACTTGTTATCAGTATAAATGACACCTGTCCACAACCTCAAATAATCACACTCCAAACTCCACTATGGTGAAAACCAAAGAGCTGTCAAAGGACATCAGAAACAAAATTGTAGACCTGCACCAGGCTAGGAAGACTGAATCTGCAATAGGCAAGCAGCTTGGTGTGAAGAAATCAACTGTGCGAGCAATAATTAGAAAATGGAAGACATACAAGACCACTGATAATCTCCCTCGATCTAGATCTCACCCCGTGGGGCAAAATGATCACAAGAACGGTGAGCAAAAATCCCAGAAGCACACGGGGGGACCTAGTGAATGACCTGCAGAGAGCTGGGACCAACGTAATAAAGGCTACCATCAGTAACACACTATGCCGCCACGGACTCAGATCCTACAGTGCCAGACATGTCCCCCTGCTTAAGCCAGTACATGTCCAGGCCCATCTGAGGTTTGCTAGAGAGCATTTGGATGATCCAGAAGAGGATTGGGAGAATGTCATATGGTCAGATGAAACCAAAGTAGAACTGTTTGGTAGAAACCCAACTTCTCATGTTTGGAGGAGAGAGAATGCTGAGTTGCAACCAAAAAACACCATGCCTACTGTGAAGCATGGGGGTGGCAACATCATGCTTTGGGGCTGTTTCTCTGCAAAGAGAACAGGACGACTGCTCTGTGAAAGAATGAATGGTGCCATGTATTGTGAGATTTTGAGTGCAAACCTCCTCCCATCAGCAAACGCATTGAAGATGAAACGTGGCTGGGTCTTTCCTCATGACAATAATCCCAAAAACACCGCCCGGGCAATGAGGGAGTGGCTTCGTAAGAAGCATTTTAAGGTCCTGAAGTGGCCTAGCCAGTCTCTAGATCTCAGCCCCATAGAAAACCTTTTGAGGGAGTTGAAAGTCCATGTTGCCCAGCGACATCCCCAAAACATCACTGGTCTAGAGGAGATCTGCATGGAGGAATGGGCCAACATACCAGCAACAGTGTGTGACAACCTTGTGAAGACTTACAGAAAACGTTTGACCTCTGTCATAGTCAACAAAGGATATAAAACAAAGTATTGAGATTAATTTTTGATATTGACCAAATACTTATTTTCCACCATAATTTGCAAATAAATTCTTTCAAAAATCAGACAATTTGATTGTCTGGATTTGTTTCCACATTTTGTCCCTCATAGTTGAGGCATACCTATGATGACAGTTACAGGCCTCTCTCATCTTTTTAAGTGGGAGAACTTGCACAATTGGTGGCTGACTAAATACTTTTTTGCCCCACTGTATCTCTAGTATGGTCTCCTTAGGCAGATGGGAAGACCCCTGGATAAATCCTTTGCTGGCAGCTCATGCACTGGATAAGTCCTTACATGGATAGATGGAAATGACAAAGAAAGAACCTCATTGCGTAAAACCATTTAAAATTTATTGGGTAAAAACAAGTAAGAATTACACTCACATGTAATGGTTCCTAATAGCCTGGCACCCCGTGTGTACAGCATGTGTTTTTGGGGACCACAGCCTGCAAACTGCTAAAAACCGCCGCTTGCGGTTTGGCTCAATTCCCAGAAACTGGGATATCTAATCTCTAGGAGTAGTGAATCCAAAAGGTCATTATGATTGCAAGACAACTAAAACCAGCCACCGATGGTTTGAATCTCGGCCAATACAGCAGGGAATGTCCAAGATTCAAACCATGTATGAGCAAGCTGATTGTACCCAAGTTGATTAATCAACTTCGGTACAACCAGGAGGCCAGGTTTTTACATGTAACTATTGCTAGACCAAACCCCACCCGCCGGGAGATCACAATAGCTCTGCGGGAGAGATTTCCCACATCAACCCCCTGTTGCAGGAAAGAAAATGTCATCCTCTATGGTCTGCCTAGCTTTCAAAACTAAACTCCACAAAAGGCAAATATTGTCTAAATACAGGAGGCATATGTATTCTTTCTTGAATCTTGCTATGTGTTGTGTCTTTTCCCCAGATTTGTGCAGTTTTCTAACAGGAAACTCTGATTTTGTGCATGAGCTTTCTGCAATAAAGAAATGTCACTGGTGCTCTCCCTCCTTGTGCAGGGTTTCTGGTCTTGTCTCTGCTCCCTTCTCTATTTTTCTGCAGGCAGCCTGTGGTGGGTGGGTCTTCTGAGTCCCTCCCACAGCACAGCTCTCTGCACAGGCAATGTGCAGCCCGGGGGTGTCACTTTACATGTCTTTAAAAGGTAATATCTGAGTTTTTAAAGGCATTTGGTATGCAAACTTCTCCTTCCCCCAAAGTGAATTTCACCAGGTCCAATACCCTCCTCCTTCACAATCATTAGTGTGCCTCACCGCTCAAAACTGCACAATCTTTCTCCAAAAAGTGTCCCCTTCATACTGCACATGTTCACCACAACCTCGTTTATTCCTATAGTAGGTTTGTACTATACAGGACCTGAGGAGGCCACCCTGACTACAGCTAGAGTGGAGCATGAGTGGAGACGCAGCATGCTGCGTCTCCACTCATGCTCCACTCTAGCTGTAGTCAGGGTGGCCTCCTCAGGTCCTGTATAGCAGTTGTCCCCAAACTGCGGCCCTTTGCCTGCCTATATCTGGCCCTTGGGGCACTATTTATCCCCAAGATACCAGCAAGGGGGCACAATTCCTCCCACTGACGCCAATGATGGGGCACTATTCCTCTATGATGGGGCACTGTGGCGGGAGTCACTCTGGGCAGGGGGCCCGTGGAACCCAGAATCCGTTGGGGAGGTTGGGAAACCCTTGTTTCAACTCTCCTTGCATTTTCTATGTCAAATGCCGCATACACACGATCAAACAATCGGGTGGAAAAGTCCGGCAAACTCAAGTCCGCCAGAGAATCCCCCCGTGTGTAGCCTCCGGCGTACTTTTTTGACCCGAAAGTACGGCGGACTTAGAAAGTAGTTTTGCACTCCAATCTTCCCGCCGGACTTGCATTTCAGCGGACAATCCGGCCATGCGTATGCAAGTCCGCCGTACTTTCGAAATGAACGGACTTTTCCCGCCCGGAGAAAAGTCCGCTCATTTTGAGCACGTCTCCAGGTAGGCGGGATGCGTCGCTGGCCCTGCCACCTGGTATGGACTTAAAGGAGAATCCCGATGCTGAAAAAATCAGCGTGGGGGTCCCCCCCAGGTCCACATCAGACCCTTTTCCCAGCATGCTACCCGGCCGGCCAGGAAAGGGGGTGGGGACGAGCGAGCACACCCCCCTCCTGAGCCGTACCAGGCCACGTGCCCTCAACATGGGGGGTGCCTTGGGCGGCCCCCCACCCCAAAGCACCTTGTCCCCATGTTGATGAGGACAAGGGCCTCTTCCCGACAACCCTGGCCGTTGGTTGTTGGGGTCTGCGGGCGGGGGGCTTATCGGAATCTGGGAGCCCCCTTTAATAAGGGGGCCCCCGGATACTGGACTACTACTAATTCCCAGAGACAGAATATATATATATATATATATATATATATATATATATATATATATATATATATATATATATATAGAGAGAGAGAGAGAGAGAGAGATATGGAGATATATATATAGATATATATTGTATATATTGTATATTGTCTCAATTTGTTGTGTACTCTTTGCTGGGTCATTTGGGGTGTGGTTGTATTCCATTGTTCTATTGTGTCTGTCTGCCTTGGGAGAAAAGTATATTATATTAAAAGTATATTATCATGCAGCCGACTTACTGCATTTGGTTGGGAATGGTGAGGTGCAGAACCCTCTGGATACAGAAGCTCTGTGACAACCTCTCTTTGGAATAAAAGAAAGGTTAATGTCCCGCCTGAAGTTTTGTATAGCACAAAAGCATTCAGCAAAGCCAATTGAAATAAGTAAGCAGACACTTTTTTGTACCAGCGTCTGGCCTTACGGGAAGCTAGATACGGCGCCAACATCTGGTCATTGAGGTCCACCCCTCCCATATTTTTGTTATATTCGTGGACACAGAGGGGTTTCTCCACAATACCAGTCGCCGTAGAAATTTGGACCGTCGTGTCTGCATGAAGGGAGGTAAGAACGAAAACATTCTTATTATCCCTCCACTTCATAGCGAGCAAATTATTACACCGATAGTAGGCTCTCTCCCCCAGCCTAAGACGGGAATCTACAAGCCGCTGGGGAAAGCCCCGGCGATTAGGTCGCACGGTGCCACATGCTCCAATCTGATGATCAAATAAATGACTAAACAGTGGCACGCTGGTGTAATAGTTGTCCAGGTACAAGTGGTACCCCTTTCCGAATAAGGGTGACACCAATTTCCACACTATCTTGCCAGCGCTTCCTATGTAATCAGGGCAGTTCTCCGGCTCTACGTAACTATCTTTACCCTCATAAACCATAAAGCTCCATGCATAGCCTGTGGCCCTGTCACAGCACTTATAGAGCTTGACCCCGTATCTGGTACGCTTGTTGGGAATGTACTGTTTGAATGACAAGCGACCAGTAAACTTAACCAGGGACTCATCAACGCAGACAACTTTTTGGGGAGTAAACAAGTCTGCAAAACGTTGGTTGAAGTGGTTTATGAGGGGCCGAATTTTGTAGAGCTGATTGTATTCAGGGTCTCCACGTGGACGACAAAGTTCATTGTCACTGAAATGCAAGAACCGCAAGATCTGCTCGTATTGTTTCCTGGACATGGAGTTAGAGAACACGGGCATGTGGTCAGCCGGATGCGTGGACCAATAAGCCCGCATCCGCATGAATTTATGTGTGCCCATGTTGAGGGAAAGGCCCAGAAACGTCTTAAATTCGGAAACCGTAACTGGTTTCCAATCTCTGGCAAGAGACGGCAACTGGGGATTAGCGGCGATGTGTTGACCAGCATATAAATTGGTTTGGTCCACAATAGATCTATAGAGATCTTCCGTGAAATACAGAGAATAAAAATCGAGTGGCGTAAAATCATCTGTATCCACCTGAATACCGGGTTGGGCAGTGAATGGGGGAAGTACTGGTGCTGCAGAAGTGGTGGGCACCCAATCAGGATTGGTGAATTCTGCAGGAAGGGCACTATGGGAACGACGGGACTGTCTTCGTTTTCTTGGTGGCAGCGGGACACTACTTGTGCTTGCCACCTCGCCAGCTTGAACTGCACTTATGGGACTCGCCACGTCACCACGTGATACTGCAGTGCTGGATGTACGTCCAGGGTGTACTAGGCCGCTGGTGCTTGCCAGTTCACCAAAAGGATGAGCGGCGCTAGTACTGGCTCTATACTCCATACGAGGGACTTGCGGTTCCTGCACCTCAACAACATCAGAAGATCGGGGTCGGGTATGCCTGAAGTTAGCAGGGACCTCTTCTTTGTCGTCAGAGCTATCTGACATGGAGGCGCTGTCCTCTACAGGTTCGTATTCTGAGCCTGAATCTGACAGATCAGTGTCTTCCTCTTCACTATCTGTCATGCTCAGAAATGTGTAGGCCTCTTCACTAGTGTACCTTCGCTTTGCCATTTTGGGCTCTAAATTTAGGGGTACAGTAGTGAGACTCACAGGTAAAAAAGCACCTAGCCTGTCAGCGACTGTATAAAACGCTACAAAACAAAACTGTTAGCGATCGCAGGGATCAAGCCTGACTCTGCGCACGCTGCAGTTATGTGTGTTGTGTTTTGTAAGTGACAGTGATCGATCGATACTGCACTTGGGTGGGCTGGGCTGGGCTGGGCTGGGCAGAGGGGCAAAACGCAGGTGCTAGCAGGTATCTGGATTGATCCTGCTAACAATGCATTTTTTTTAGAACCCTAAATTGCTGGGCACGCTAGTATAGATCTGATCAGATCAGATATTGATCTGTTCGGATACTATACCACTAAGGGAGGTGTATGCTTTGCGCGTGGGTGTTAGCGGTACTGGCACTAACCTAGCACTGCCTGGGGCGACGCAGACCCTTTCTGACCCTAAAACCAAATTTATATCACCCGCCGGGTGATTAGGGGGTTAAACCTTTATTAGGTAATAAATAGCGGGTGCCCTGATGCTATAAAAAGCGGACTACCTAACCAGCGTCACCCGTAACACTTATACGGTGATCACTGGTGAAAGGGTTAACTAAGGGCAATCAGGGGTTAAAACCTTTATTGGGTATTTATATGGGGGTACCTGAAGCTTTATAAAAACCTGACGGGGAACCTAAATAACTAAAATAACTAACTGGCTAACCAGCGTCACCAGTGACACTTATGCAGCGATCGCTGGTGAAAGGGTTAACTCTAGGGGCAATCAAAGGGTTGAAACCTTTATTAGGTTATATATCGGGGTACCTAACGCTATAAAAACCTGGCGTTGAACCTAAAATAAAAACTAGCTTCCTAGCGGGACCAGTGACACTATTGCAGCGATCAGAAAAACGATTGCTTAGTGACACTGGTAAAAGGGGGTGAAAGGTTTAACTGGGAGGGCAATCAAGGGGTTAAACCTTTATTAGGGGGGGTAGGGGGCTACCCTGGACCTAAAGGGGCCTAACACTAGCTGCCCTGACACTTTTTTTACAGTCACAACTGACACTAAATGTAGTGATCAATAAATAAATGAACACTGCATTAGTGACACTGTGACTGGGGGGGGGGGGGGGGGCGGGGGGGCGATCGGGGGGGTGATTGGGGGGTGACTGGGGTGAAATATGTGCCTATGTGTACCTATGTGTCAGTGGACTGTTGGTGCACTTACTTGGATGTCTTCACTCCGCGCTGTCCGGTCAAAAAGACCGCCACGAGGAGTGTGACATCACTTCCTCCTCCTGTGTTTACATTTTCACAGGGGAGGAAGTTCGTCACTGGCCAGGAGCGATCGAGACCCCCTCCCGCTGGATACGGCGGTCCCTTTCGGTGCCGGAGCGATCCGCGATGAGGGAATGGCCGTTGGTTTCTGGCCATCCCCTCATCGCGGATCGCTCCGGCACCGAAAGGGACCGCCGTATCCAGTGGGAGGGAGTCCGATCGGACCCCCCACCCGCTGGAAGGCAGGCACGTACATGTACGTGCTTGTGCCTGCCTGTGCCATTGTGATGACGTACATTGGCAATACGGCGGTCCTTAAGTGGTTAATTCAGTAAAGATATACATTTTACACCTTATTTTATGAAAATGTCTATGCTTCCTTGAAAATGGCATAGCACAAAGTGGGCCCAGTGGAGATGTTTTCAAGAAAATGGATCTTCAGCTCCCAACAGGGACCACACAGTGAAGATAGCTGGATAAAGGAAGACGGTAAGTATATGTCCTGGTTGGTGGGGAAAGTTAATTTAAATAGGTACAAGGGTTTTATTATTTCCACATATACTAGGATCTGATTGGTAAGACAATAATTTAACTACTGATATTTGTTTCAGAGAACGCCAGAGCAAATTGAAAGCCATGAAAACCTACAAACTCCATGCAGATAGCGTTCCTAAACTTATAGTAAGTAGTTTTAACTAAGATAGTGCCAGTTTTTGCCTCTGTAAATCATTAACCAAAATGTGTTTCCTGGAATTTTTTTCTACTTCAGTGAGAAAATATAATCATTGTTTTATTGTATTTGGCACTGAATAGGAAATGTGAGGTGACTTTTATAAACTGAGCAAAATTCAAGTCACATGCATGACTGTCCTTTATACGAAGGATACTTAAGCACATACAGATCCTGAACATCTGTACAGTATACTGGCGAATAAAAATATTGCAAATGTCTAACAAACTTTATACCATGAAGTAATATTAAACCCTCAGTGTTTTTAAGCTTTACCCCAAAAAATTGACATTTCCCAGTAAACTATTTGTTAAAATTTCTATCCCAGCACTTTACAACATTCAATGCTTCTGGCTACTGTGCTCTAAGTGCTGCTTCCCTGAATTTCCAGTCTTCACAGGAAAGAGTTGACAGTGCAGTCTCCAGCCGGTCTGTTAGTTTGGAGTAGGAGAAAGAAACCGAAAAGGGGCTTGCCATCATAGGCTATGGAGTTGTGTGTTTCTATTAATGCACACAGTGTAGGGAGACACAACTCTAGTTCCTCCATAGGATGCTGCAGGATAAAGAAAACCTCCCAGAAACAGGGACCTTGTAGCAGCAGTCATGGCACCAGCCTAAACAAGAAAACAGACAATGATTAAAGGAAAACGAAGCTGCATACATACATTTATTTTCTTCATCAATTTAGGCCAATAGATATTCTACTACATTTTGTTAAAAAAATGCCAATAAGCATATATTGATTGGTTTGCACAAAAGTTATAGTGCCCAAAAACTCTCAGAGCGTGCCCCCTACACCGTGTGCACAAATTCATGTACAGGTACGTGATTTTGCACAGCCGGGCCACCTTGCCACAGTAAATGTACATGGGGTGGTCCAGAAGCAGTTAAAGGGGTCTGATTAAATAAAACTGAGCATACCCTGCTCAGGGTCAAAAGTAAGTAACCAAAAGAGTGGAGGGGACAGGAATGCCTTTTCCGTGAGTGTGATTGGCGGCCATCAGAGTGCCATTTTTTTATTTGTAATAAATGACTGCACTACTCTATCTCTGGGCTCCATGGTGTGAGCTTTCTTACTTAGATTGATGCTGTTGCCTGAGACTGGAGTATTGAGGTTTACCTGATGGGACAGAATTAGCTATTATACACACCATTGTATTTTAGTGTGTTTTGGTGACAGAGTGGAGGGCCTTCTTCACTTTGGGAACTTTTTATGCCCATTAAAATGGAGAAGATTGAAGGCTGTATATGTTCATTTTGAGACTTTATGTTTATATAATCGCACTTTTTATAAAAGACTGGCTTGCATTTGTTTATTCCAACACCGACAGGAAAATCTCCTGCGCAGTGCGGTGGGCCTATGTGGAAATTTTGCTTCCGTTGTGATGCTATTGGGTGGAAAATGCATGCCACGCTGCCTTTGCCAACTTGCCAAAGTACAAGAACAAAGAAAGGAAAGATAGAAGGAGCGTGGCCTAGCGCATTATCCTTGGTACATTTTTTTATTGAACAACAGAAGTAAGTATGGTACTTACATTTAGTAACTAAACTAAAATCACATCATGTCTATCCTCTTTAAAAGTCCATATACCACTACCCGTATCCCATGGGATTTTCAGGTAGTATATTCGACTGATGCGTTTTGAGGTTTTTCCCTCTTCCTCTGAGCCTTATAGAACCAAGTCTGGTCTGCATGTTTACATGTGGTGGACTGTATTGATGGTATAACCTTGGGGGAATAATCCTCCTTCACTGATGGGTTAATCTTTACTCATCACAGCACACCAATTTGTGGTGATAATGTATCCCTTCTCCTACATCCTGTCCAGTGGATGGACATCCAGGTACAAGCTGAACTAGACAGAAAGTATAGTCCTTAAGGTCCCCTGGGATGATGTTATGCAGAATGCAATTCCCATGGATGGCAGAGTCCGTATCTCACGAGGTCACAGTGGTGAAGCTACCGGTGGTCCAAGTAATGGTAAGCTCCGTGTGTGGAGGGATTGTGATGTGTGAAATTCCACAGTGGCGCAGTGTGTATTGGGTAGTAGGTGCTCTCTTCCCTATTTTCTATTCAAATTTGTTCTATTGGGAATATGGTTATACTCTTTCTATTTTATGCTGTTGTTTTCTATTCTATTCACATTCAAATAGATTCTATTTGAATTTTGGGACATGGTTATATTCATTATATTCTATTCTATTGGTTTTTTTTAATCTATTCTTTTCTATTGTGTTATAGTCTACTCTATTCTTTTTTTTTTCTATTCTATTCTATTATTTTCTTATGTATTCAAATGTATTCTATTTGAAATTCAAATTTCAGAAGTTGGTTCTATTCTTTTTTTTATTATTATATACTTTTTGTATTCTATTCTATTAATTTCTATTCTATTCTGTTCTTTTTATTTTCTATTTTGTTTTGTTTTACTCTATATTCTATTATTTTATTTTCTGTAATATTCTTCTCTATTCTATTATATATATATATTTTTTATTCTATTTTCTATTTTATTCTCTTTGGGAATTGGAAATCAAATCAAATTTAAAATTGATTCGAAAACAATCCTGAATCGATTCAAATTCTGTCCAAATAATTTTTTTTCCGTTATTTCAGATTAGTTTAAATTTGGTACTATTGTATTGACTAATTCAAAAATTCGGATACATCCAAATTTCCAAAAAACTGAAATTTCATCCAAATTTCAATTCGGAACTAAACAAACTGCACATGTCTAAAAGACAAGCTCTCTGCTAATCTCACTCTAAGCTCCCTCCCTGACACAAATTTTCACCTACTGTTATCTCATGTGTCTGAGAACTTGTCAGAAGTGACTCATGCTGCTAACAGAGGAGCGAAGCACCAAAGAGAAACGGCACTTAGAGCTTTTGAAAGAGATAAGTAAACACTACAGATCTAATGTATGTGCTTAGTTCAACTTTCATGAATGGGGTTTACAACCACATAATTGTTTTGAGCGCTGCACAATCAAATTTTTTTTTTTATCCTATGTTGATTACTTTCCAAAGCTCTTTGATATGCTTTGCTATTCCATTTATTTTTGTACCTAGTCCTTTGCTTCTTTAAATTCCTCCACTAGTGTTGGTACAGAGAGCAAAGAAGACCAACGAGAGTGTGAGTGAAGTAACTGGTAGAATTGGTAAAAGCTGAAAGGGAGATACAGTATTTAAACAGCACTTCAAGGCTACATATGTAAAGAAAAAAAATGTTGTGTTACTGTCAACGTTTCCTTCAGAACATGGATGTGTTTGTGTAAGCACACAAATCCCTGTTATGTGAGGAGAGGAGAGAAAGATTGTGAGTTACTACTAGCTAGGAAAAACAATCTGTCATTTCCCCCAGTCATTCCCATCCCCCTACAGTTAAAACACACACTAAGGTACACACATTTAACCCTTTCATCGCCCCCTAGTGTTAACCCATTCTCTGCCAGTGACATTTACACAATAATTGGTGCATTTTTATAGCACTGATCGCTGTATAGTTGTCAATGGTCCCAAAAATGTGTCAAAAGTGTCTGATGTGTCCGCCATAATGTCGCAGTCCCAATAAAAATCATTGATCACCACCATTACTAGTAAAAAAAATAATAATAATAAAAATGCCATAAATCTTTTCCCTATTTTGTAGACACTATAACTTTTGTGCAAAGTAATCAATATACGCTTATTGCGATTTTTATTACCAAAAATATGTGGAAGAGTACATATCAGCCTAAACTGAGGAAAAAAATTAGCTTTTTTTAAAAGAAAAAACTGGGGATATTTATTATAGAAAAAAGTACAAAATATTGGGGGTTATTTACGAAAGGCAAATCCACTTTGCACTGAAAGTGCACTTGGAAGTGCAGTCGCTCTAAATATAAGGGGTAGATCTGAAAGGAGTGGAAGCTCTGCTGATTTTATCATCCAATCATGTGCAAGCTAAAATGCTGTTTTTTATTTTCCTTGCATGTCCCCCTCGGATCTACAGCGACTTTACTTCCAAGTGCACTTTCAGTGCACTTTCAAGTGTACTTGCAATGCAAAGCGGATTTTCCTTTAGTAAATAACCCTCATTGTGTTTTTTTTCAAAATTGTTGCAATTTTTTTGTTTATAGCGCAAAAAATAAAAACCGCCGAGTTTTGTTTGGGTACAGCGTCGCACAACCACGCAATCGTCAGTTAATAGCTATGCCGTATCGCAAACAATGGCCTGGTCATTGAGCAGCCAAATCTTCCGGGGCTGCAGTGGTTAAAAAAAAAAAAAGAGAACTTTACAATCACTTTAACTAAAGAAAGTTAACAAGTAACAAAGATAGTTATAGAAGACTAGTCAATGTTTTACTCTTCTACAGTGGTACACTGTATGTATAAAAACGGAATATTAATTCACTAAAAAGTTTTGGGACAAAAAAGTTATTTTTGCATACACATTTTTTCCTTGAACAGGGCAAAGCCCTAACACATACTATAGAAGCTTATCAGGCTTTGAGATTCAATCATAATATGTGATGGGAGATTTGTATACACCAAGAGGTGTTCAGTGGTGCTGAATCTGAAAACAGAATCTTCCTTTTCTAAAGGTGGAGCTCTGCCACTGCCGTCTTTCAGTGCATCATGATGCTCCTCTCCATCCAACAGGAAAACTCACATTGGAGAGCGGTGTGGGGTACGAGTTCATCTTCTGAATTGGAAGTTTATATTTGAATATTTACAGCTCAAGTTCTGGGGCTCCCAGGGCTCTCAAAATAATGACAAGGGAATATTTTTAACCATCTCCACAGGTTCACTTTAGATGGTTTACAGCTGCTAGAGCAATTTAACTTTTCCGGATTGGTTATTATGAGATACTGAACTTTGCTCACTGCTCTTTGCTTAGGTGTCATACATGGGCCAAGGGGTGAACTATTTATTGCCCATGGAACTTTGTACATTGCAATATTTTATACAGCTTTCTCTGTTTTTGTGTTTTATCTGTGTTTTTTTATCACTATATTACCGCGTGCCGCTCTCCTCTTTGTCCTGTATTATCATGCTATTACCATCCCTATCCCTTGTGTCACTTATGAGGTCACAATTTGTTATATAAAAAAATAAAAGCTGTGATGAAGACAAGATATCTGATATCATAACTGCCTGTACCAGTGCAGAACTTTCATCTCTTAAGGCAGAAGATTAATGAAATCTATCAGTGACAGTGTCGTTTGCTGCCCTTATTCATCTGTCAGTTTATTGATGAAAGTTTATTGGTGACTTATTTGTCTAATTGTGTGCACAGCACTCTATATTCTGCTGTTTCACTGCACAGAAATAGTCTAGTGATATGCTAAATTTTACATGTGCCCGTTCTAAAGAACAGTAAATAAATATCAGGTGGGAGCGCACTCTCAGCACAGCTCTGTTTATACCCTGGTAAGTATATATGCGTCCGCTAGTCATCAAGACCCACCTGCCGAGAGGCTGCATATATATGCGTACCACCAGTGTGAAGGGGTTAATGTATCTTAATTAACACAAGACATCCTGCAAACCAAGGCCTGTGTTTTTTTGGCAAGGTAACCAAGATGGTTAATATGGGTTACAAAACATAAAGGCCCCAGAAGAGCAGAATACTTTTATCACTGCTCTTTGATTAAGGATTTGATAGTGGAAGGGCTCCAGCTAATAAATAACAATATCAGCTCTCGAGGCTGCCCCCAGTTCTCTTTGGCTTAACTGTCAATTGGCTGTGGCTGACTAGAATACCTATGAAACAGTATTTGACCCTGTATATTATGTATATAATAATTATAAACTTATAGAGCAGTCTCCGCTCTAATTCATCCCAAAGGTGTTCTATCAGGTTGAGGTCAGGACTCTGTGCAGGTCAGTCAAGTAGCTCCACCTCAGACTCGCTTACCCATGTCTTTATGGACCTTGTTTGTGCACTGGTGGGCAGTCATGTTGAAACAGGAAGGGGCCATCCCCAAACTGTTCCCACAAAGTTGGGAGCATGAAATTGTCCAAAATATCTTGGTATGCTGACACCTAAAAGTTCCTTTCACTGGAACAAAGGGGCCAAGCCCAACCCCTGAAGAACATCCCCACACCGTAATCCCCCCACCACCAAATGATTTGGACCAGTGCACAAAGCAGAAGACAAAGTGCAGAAGACAGAAGCACCCGGATGAAGTCTGCAGTGTTTAGAGCAGCCTTTCTCAACACAGAGGAACCCTTGAAATAGTTCTCTGGTCTCAGGGAACCCCTGCTAAAAATTTGAAATCTACAACTCATTATACATTAGTGTGATGGTCAGTGGGAAGAATGGTCCTTACACTTTTGGTCATTGTGAAGAATTACCTACTTACAGATAGTTAAAAAGACCAATGGTGTCGGTGGGAACTTATCTGAGAGGCATAAATTGCCCAATGCTGAAGGAACCCATAGCAACCTCTGAGGAACCCTAGGGTTCCATGGAACCCTTGTTGAGAATCACTGGTTTAGAGAGATACTGTCAGCCCAGATCCAGCCAAATGCAGCAAAGTCAATTGGACGGCGCTTCACGGTACAGATGGACAATGATCCAAAACACACTGCAAGAGAAACCCAGAAGCTTTTGAAGGAGAATAAGTGGAATATTCTGCAATGGCCAAGTCAATCACCTGATCTGAACCCAATTGAGCATGCATTTCACTTGCTAAAGGCAAAACTAAAGGCAGAAAGACCCACAAACAAAGAACAACTGAAGACAGCTACAATTAGAGCCTGGCAAAGCATCAGAAAGGAGGAAACCCAGTCTTTGGTAATGCCCATGGGTTCAAGACTTCAGGCAGTCATTGCCGGTAAAGGATTCTCAACAAAATATTAAAAATGAACATTTTATTTATGATTATATTAATTTGTCCAATTACATTTGAGCCCCTGATAATGGGGGGACTGTGTATACAAATGGTTGCTGTTCCTAAAATTGTACTTGATTTTGATGTTCAACCCTGTGAATTAAAGCTATATAGTGAATTTGGGATCTTTAATTTTTTTATTTTAGATATGATTATTTAGGGATGTGAACCTGTGGTCACCCCTCATACCACAAAATCAATATTCAATGAAAGTAAAGGTGAATCTAAAATTTTGAGTTGCTAAGAGAACAGTAATAAATTGTCCAGTGGGGAGACTTGTTCCTGCCACAACTAAGGCTGGGATGTGGGTTTCCAATTCGCGTGACAGGAGAGTGTGACCGGCTTGCAATGGAGCTGGTTCACACATCTCCGAGGCGGCCGCTCTGTTTCAGGTCCGAATTCAGGCAAAAAATTCTAATGAGACACAAATAGTAGAATAATACAACTGTCAGTGGTTGTAACACTCTCCTATTCTATCCAAAATGAAAAAAAGGTTTCAATATAATTCAATTGTGTTGCTATTGTTAATTCAGAAAAGTATCTAAAAATGTTAAATATGTTCTGACCGGAATAGATCTCCAGAGAGCTTTTCATGTGCGTGTAGGGAGCTCTTGGCATCTACTGTTAGCTGCTAATATCACTGTTTTATGTATAATTATCTACATCACTCCCTGCCCCTGTGGTCTGGAGTAGGAAACCAGGAAGGAGGATGTGAAGGGTAAAAGGCATCAAGGAGCCACATGGGGATCAGCAGGTAAGATTGTGCTGTTGTGTGCTGTACTGGGCTGTAGGGAAAGCAAGGGACTACAGCGCTTCTTAATGTGACCAAAAGGTGTTGTCCTGTTTCTGTGTTGCTCACGGAGATCTGCCATATTGCACCTACCAGAGACTACTATTGTGAGGCAAGCTATTACAAGTACTTTACAAAAAAAGGCCACTGCCACAACCTATAACTAGCCTTTGCAATAAGGTGCACATGGAAGGGCAACGCACATTACAAACAAACAAAAGATTTCCCAGCATGCTTACACTTTTTAGCTTAGAAAAAACCCAAATCGGCCCTTTCTATCAATTCACAGTAAAAACAGAAGTTGTGTTTGTACACATTTGCACATACAGTATCTCACAAAAGTGAGTACACCTCACATTTTTGTAAATATTTTATTCTATCTTTTCATGTGACAACACTGAAGAAATGACACTTTGCTAAAATGTAAAGTAGTGAGTGTACAGCTTGTATAACAGTGTAAATTTGCTGTCCCCTCAAAATAACTCAACACACAGCCATTAATGTCTAAACCGCTGGCAACAAAAGTGAGTACACCCCTAAGTGAAAATGTTCAAATTGGGCCAATTGGAATGACCATCAAGTTCCATCTCCTCTCTCAGATGTATCCTGTGTGGATTATTTTTACTCTGTAAGTAGTCGTCACACATGGCTAAATACACATGATTGATTCTGTATTTATTGCATTTTGTAGTTGCTGTGATATTGTTAATTCTATTTTTGTTACCTATTGGATACTAAACTGTACCATTTGCACATTTTCTTCTATTGTAGAAAATCTGTACCCATCTGACCTAATTAACCTCTGAAGAAGGACTGTTAGTCCGTAACATGTAAGGTGTCTACGCCTGCATGGATCATCACTAGTCCGTTCTACCTTATGACAGTGGTTTCTTCATACAGTTATAAAACTGGGTACCACATAGTCTTTTTATACATTGATCTCTATTTACATGTTGTTACACTCAATAAAATTTATATTATTATACCTAATCATTTGGTCTGTCTATAATAGACCCCTGGGGGTTTCAACCATGCCTTTTGGCACCAGGTTTTTCTTTGGTTCCCTGTGCCAATTCTTTTGAGATGTGTTGCTGCTGCCAGATTCAAACTTACCATCATTTTTTTTTTTTTGGTACATTTTCTTATGTTCTCGTTCTCATTTTCTCGTGAATAAAATATGGGTATATGAGATTTGAAAATCATTGTATTCTGTTTTTATGTACATTTTGCACAGTGCCCCAATATCTTTGGAATTTTGGTTGTACGATATTTTTATCCTGTATCAATAAAATATTTGTTTTAGATTTTTTATTATTTGGGTGATGTGGATTGCATTTTAAAAGTTGCTTCTTTTTGTGATGTTTTGAGTGTAAATCAAGAGCGATTAGCCTACCTATTTCTCAATAATATCAGAGTACAGCCTTTAAAATGTCCATCTTATCCAAATTTTGGTGGTTGGTTGGATTCTTTCAATAGGCAGCTCTTCTACTTTCATTATACAGTCCAATTTTTAGTAACCATCTACAGTGTCAAAAAAGCTCACCTGGAAATAGGCATGGCATAGCCTAATATTGGAGAGATTAAAGTGGAGTTCCACCCTTTTCTGTACCACATTTGGCATGTAGTTTTTTTTGGGGGGGGAGGGAGCAGGTACCTAGTTTTGACAGGTACCTGGCTCCCACTTCCGGTGCCTCCTAGGCGACTCAAGCGGAAGTTTCTCCTCTCCCCCTCCCTCCCTGCAATCTTCTGGGGCATGTCCCAGAAGATTGCCCAGCCACTGAGAAGGTCACAGCTGGGAGCCCACACTTGTAATGCCGGTGTTCTGCCGTATACTGTCCGGCCATGAAATAGTGTCCGCCCCGTACTGCGCATGATTTCCGAAGCTGAACGGCCCCTGCGCCGTGAGTGGAGGTGGTAGCCCCACCATCCAAGCGGACATAGGGTTGTGAGTAATAAAGTGCCCCTCGTGGGCGAGCTTCGCTCGCCACGCTTCGGGCTCGGTCTCGCTGCGCTCGGCTCTTTTTTATTCCTACTCTATGTCCACTTGGATAGTGGGTATAGAACCTGGACTCACGGCGCAGGCGCCGTTCATCCTCGGCAATTATCCGATGGAGGACGTTATTAGACAAGACACCGGCGACAGGGAGAGGTGAGGGAGAGAACCGACGAAGATCGGGGGACAGGTGAATGTGTGTTTATTCAACGTCAGCAGCTACATTTTTTGTAGCTGCTACTTTTGAATAAACACAAAAGCCACTGGAACGCCACTTCAACTAAAAAGGCACGCAACGCTGTATGTTGGGTGTGTTGTGTTTGACACACCCAGTTTTGTTCACTTTTTATTTCAGAAAGTTGTCAATTTGGATGCAGTATTTATAATTTTCTGAACTGATTCATTAATAACCCTCTAACATTTATAATTTTATTATTCTAAAACAAACATGAATACTATCTGAAGAGACGATACGTTGAAAATATTTCAGAAAAAAAAATGAAAAATGCAATAATAAGGTAAACAATTAAATCAGTAATATTCCCTAATTAGTCTACATTTATATCTGCTCACTTCCTTAATTATGTAATTACACTTTAATTATGTTTATTTTCATCATATATTACATCATATCATTTCAAGCTACAGGATTTGGCCTGCCTAATTGCTGTAATTGATAATGTTTTTTAACCGTTTTCTTTTTTATTACTGCAGTTACAACTTTCATTGCGCAGTTGATATAACTAATCTACAGTATGTGCAACCTATTACGTGAAAGGACATTAACAAATGAATCGAAAACATACCTTGAATTCTTTTTTAATGGTGATATAAGTGTATGCCTCCCAACTACAGTATGTTTCGTTCAGGCCCCATTCACACTTGGCGAATTGAAATCACTGCAATTCTGTTTGCAATTTCAAATCACACAAAAATTGTGGCAAAAACCGGTATACATGTTTCAGTGCCATTAATTAATTTGCAAAAGAATTGTGCAGTCATGTGGAAATGCATGTAAATTGCCCACACAAAATTGCGAGCAGGAACCTGCTCCTGTTCCTGTTTTGTGAAGTGTGACTAGTGTGATAAAAATTTTGGGTGAAAGGTTCCGTGTAGTGTAACACTTTTGGTAGTTTAAGCGGTAGTAAACCGCTGGACAAAAAAAGCCCCCAAAAAAACCCTGCAAGACAATGGCATAATGTGCATTGCATACTAGCACATTACAAAGTACCTTAGAAATGAAGCCCCCGCAGTGGCGCTCGGTCACCGCTGAAGGGGCTGACATGTTGCCCCATCATTTCTTCCAGGTTCTTGAGCTTTGGCACTGTGAGTGGCTGGAGCCGCAAAGATGTAACTCCTGCGCACGTTCCGTCTAGGACCTCTGAGGTTCTGGGCACGATATGTTGGACCTTCAGAGCGCATGCGCCGCAGACGTCAGCGGCTGCATGCAGGGTGAATATTTCCTAAACCATGCACGTTTAGGAGATAGTCATTTTCTTATTAAAGGCTTAACTGTAGGTAAAAATCACCAAGCAGTTTATACAAGTGCTTTAAGTATTGACTTTATTATAGAGGCATTCACATCTGTTCAAAATGAGAGACAAAAGAGAAGGAAAGTGAGGCACAGATTTAGTTCCAAAAGAAGAACACTTCCTCCAAATGAGAAACTTTAGGGGTTAGTTACTTTTCTGTTTCAATAGTTTTTGTAAGGTTTACAAAATAAAGTAATACAATGTAGTAGAGATTTTTACTATGCTGAGGCTATCAAGAACAGTAAGGACATACAGTAGTATCAAAATTAAGGGATACCAGTATAGTTTCCTGTCTCAATCATGTAGTATTTGCAACCATTAGGCTACAAACAGGGGTGTATCATGAAATCAGTGGGCCTGCAAGATCCAAAGTGGACCCCCCTATCCAGTGTGAAAGAAAAAAAAAGGGTTGGAAAGTGGGAGTGGCTTAAGTTGCACTAAATATTGGACGTGGCTTAAAGGGCTGTGGTTAGAGTCTGATATGACTTACATAGTTCAGAATGTCATAATGTCAAATAAGGAGTACTGGATCCTGGCCCTTCTGAGTGGAGTGAAGCACATGTTTATTTGGTAAGAGAGCCCCTCCCCCAGCTAGCCCAGGTATATAGAGTGGCAGTGGTTCCTGTCCCCTAAGCAGACCAAATTAAGCACCGCATGGCATCTTTTTTCCTGAGTACTTACGTAGCCCCTAGAACGCGTATGGAGCACCGCTGGTTCCGAGGAGAAATCTGCACATAGAGGAAGAAGAAGAGGAGGGGGTATAGTAGAGAGGTGTGGCAGAATCACCACTACCAGCATTTTGGAGGCGTGGTGGCAGAACAAGCTCCAACATTACTGCACCATGTCCTGCATCCTTCCCAGCTGCCAGCAGAGTTACCCAGTGCGCAGTAAAATAAAGGTAACGTCCCTGTCTATGCCTGCTGGACCATGAGTCAATGGTAATATACACCTTTCCGCTGACTGCCCTGTCCAACGAGGCCAAGACATTGCCTTCCACATGCCAGTAGAGAGCCGGAATGGCCTTCCGAGAAAAAAAATTGCATTTGGGAACCTGCCACTGAGGTACCACACATTCAACAAATTCTCGAAAGGGGGCAGAGTCTACCAGCTGAAAAGGCAGCAGTTGGAGTGCTAACAATTTAGCCAAACTAGCATTCAGCTGTTGAGCATATGCATGGCTGGGACTGAATTTCTTTTGACGGTTTAGCAACTGGGGTAGGGAAATTTGCCTGCTACAATCAGATTTGGGTATACTGCTAGCAGATTGCCCGCAAGTGCTTGGGACACCTAATTTTACACCTTCATTCCTCTCAGTGCAGATCTCTGAGAGGACTGAAGGTATAGTAGGGTTTGAGATCCCAGCTGATGAGGAGCAAGGAGAGGTCCACCTTGTTCTTTGGTGTGGGTCTTTTAAGTACTGTTGCTAACGGACTGCATGGGAATTTGACATATGTCTGGTCAAGCATGTGGTTCCCAATCGGCTGCTGTTTTGGCCACGCTTTAGACATATGTTGCAAACAGCAACGGTGCGATCTGCACACCTCTCAAAAAAGGCCCACACCAAAGAACTTTTGAAAAAAGGCATGGAGTCGGCAGTGCCCTGCACATGTGGAGCTCTGTGATGCAGTTGGTTGGCTGTCCTTAAGCTGGCTCCTGGAGGGCATCCTGCCTCGTTGGAGATGTGCCTCCTCCTCCTACTCTCTTCTATCCGTCGGGAAAACCATCAGAGCTTTTTCCGATGAGAATTCCGATCGTGTGTACGCGGCATAAGAGTCTAAGGGGGTTATTTACAAAAGGCAAATCCACTTTGCACTGCAAGTGCTCTTGGAATTACAGTTACCCTAAATCTAAGGGGTAAATCTAAATTGAGTGGAAGCTCTGCTGATTTTATCATCGAATCATGTGCAAGCTAAAATGCTGTTTTTTATTTTCCTTGCATGTCACACTCGGATCTACAACAACTTTACTTTTAAATGCACTTGCAGCTCAAAGTGGATTTTCCTTTAGTAAATAACCAAATAAGTCATCTTAATTGGTTATGGATTTTTCAGGAATGTTGGTTCACTGCTACAGTTTTTGAAAATTAGGTGGACTTGGATAGAGGTATAACAGTCACCTAACATACTGGACATGTGTTAAAGTGGTTGTAAAGGAACAAGGTTCTTCCCTTCATGCATTCTTAAAAAACCTTCTGTATGCAGCACCCCCCCAGCTCCCTAATACTTACCTGAGCCCCCTCGCTGTCCAGCGATGTCCACAAGAGCCTTGGTTCCCTGGGGACTCACACTCCTGATTGGTTTTTGGCAGCAGGGGAAGCTGCTGTCAATCAAAGCCAGTGAGCCAGTGAGGAGATAGAGGGGGCCTGGCCGAGCCACAGCTCTGTGTGTCAATGAACACACAGAGATGCGGCTTGAGATCGCACATGCTTTGGTGCCCCCAGAGCAAGCTGCTTGCTCTGGGGGGCACCTGGAAGGAGGGAGGGGCCAATAGCACCAGTGTGGAATACGAGAAGAGGAGGATACAGGGTGCTTTGTGCAAAACCACTACCCAGAGCAGGTAAGTATAACATGTCTTTTATTTAACCACTTGCCAATCGCCTCATGCCGATATATGGAAGCAAAGTGGTTTGTTCCTGCCAATTGCCGTATGGGTATGTCTGTACCTTTTAAGGGCAATAGCAGGCACTCGTGCCGGCGGGTGCGATCAAGTGCACAAGGACAGGAACAGGGATTTGTGTGTAAACACACAAATCCCTGTTCTGTCAGGGGAGAAGAGACATATCGTTTGTTCCTACGATTTGTCTCCTCCTCTAGTCAGACCTATTCCCTCACAGTTAGAACACACCTAGAGAACACACCTTTAACCCCTTGATCGCCCCGTAGTGTTAACCCCTTCCCTGCAAGTGACATTTACACAGTAATCAGTGCATTTTTATAGCAGCGATCACTGTATAAATGTCATTGGTTCCAAAAAATTTTCAAAAGTGTCCGATCCGCAATGTCTCAGTACCACTAAAAATTGCAGATCACCACCATTACTAGTAAAAATAAAAATAATAAAAATGAAATAAATCTTTCCCATAGTTTGTAGACACTATAACTTTTGCGCAAACCAATTTATATATATAAACCAATCAATCCAATATACTTTTATTGTGATTTTTTTTTTTTTACTAAAAATATGTAGAAGAATATATATTGGCCTAAACTGAGGAAGAAATTTGTATTTAAAAAACATTTTTGGGGATATTTATTATAGCAAAAAGTAAAAAATATAGTTTTTTTTTTTCAAAATCTTCACTCTTTTTTTTGTTTATAGCGCAAAAAATAAAAACTGCACAGGTGATCAAATACCACCAAAAGAAAGCTCTATTTGTGGGAAAAAAGTGGTTAAAAAAAAAAAAAAGAAGAAGAATAAAATATCTATTTAAGATTACAGTGATGAATTTGTACAGCAGGTGAATATAAATAGGATGGATTCATATTAGGGAATATACTTTATCCAAGCACCTGTATAGCATCTAATGTCTGCAGGTAAAACAATCAGGCAGCTGGTTACACTGTATATACAGTAACACAACCCTTGTGAACAGTGCCTGATGGGATACCAGTAAACAGCCAGATGCACCAAATATGCTTCCATTTTCTTCTACCAAATGTAAAAATGTTGAGAAATTAAAAAAAAAAAAAGATTTTTTTTTTAAATATTTGGATCACATCAACCTAGACAACAATGACAGGAAGTAAGATATTGACTTTCATTGAGCACAATGGAAATATGCAAGCAAAAAAAAATAAAAAATCAATTGTGAAAGGTAAAACAGTACATACTTTACACAAACATCCTAGATGTTCCTGGAGTGAAAGGTACTGTACATAAAGAAGGTTTACTGTTCTCTTTAATAGAGGAAAAGATTTCAATAATGTGAACACTTGGCCACTGAAACATAGAAAAGTGAGGGCAGAAAAAGATCAAGTGGTCCACGGAGTCTGCTAGTTTTTTTTTATTTATTGAACTAGTATTAATATTGAACTCCAGACAATCAGATAAACCCACAGATGAAATACATGTATTCAGTGGTGGTCTGTCCATAAGGAGCGTCCCCTTAATCCATGCACCCAACTCCTAATCAACATGCAGGGCGCCGGACGCATGGATTCCAATGTTTTTTTTTTAAGCACACGATTAGAGCCTGAGGCTCTAATTGGCTTTAAAAAAGGGTGGGCTTGGGGCGCAGAGCACTGCACCATAAACCCACCCAGTTGTGTGACAATAGCGAATTAATATTCGCTATTGTCTTCCTGATTCTCCTCACGGCCAATCAGGAAGCAGGTCCTGAGACCCGAATGGCCAGGGGTCTCAGGACCCACTTCCTGTTCAGAAGGGAGGAGAAGCAATGGCCCCGGAGTGAGGTCTCCAGGGACGGCTCACCTGCAGCCACACCCAGCACTCCCCAGCTCGGACAGTGGAGGAAGGAGGAGGGGATATCAGAGTGTCATCCCGGCCAGCACTCGTCAAATGCCTCCTAAGGTAAGGAGGCCTCAGATTGCCGCCTTCCCGTTTGTCCGTCCATCTACCATGCGTGGGGGGGGGGGCTGTTTGCTGATCGCCACCTTCCATCCTCCCACCCCCCCCCCCCCCAACATATTGAGCACCAGCCACCACTGCATATAATGGAAATTAACCACTTTAGTTCCGGAAAGTTTTCCCTCCTTCATGACCTGGGCATATTTTGCTATTCAGCACTGAGCTTACAAAGCTGGCTGACAGGATGACTGCTGAAGTACCACTGTGTGTGCATGGACCAGGGCAATTCCATCTTGGTTATGGGAGCTGGCTGAGTGATCAAAGACTGATTGTCAGGTCCCAAATCAAAGATGTCTGCTGATGCATCAGTACACATGCATAGGTTGGTGGACTGCATGGAGAGTATCCTGAAGGCTCCTGGGATGTGTGACGTATATCCTAGAAGGCTTCAGGTGGGGTGGGTGGGCCATTTGTACATCATTCCGTCTCTCCAATGGAAAGACATTTCAGCCCCAGCACTTCGCAAACTGTCAAACACGGGAGGGTAGTCTATCTCATGTCTTGCGAGTGTGGGGCATTCTATGTTGGGAAAACCAAGCAGGAATTCCATCAGCGCATGTCAAAACATATTTATAGCATGCAAATTGGTAATCACTATCTCCCATTGGGTCGGCATGCAGTTGTGGTACACAATTACAAAATGCCTGTGATATCCTTCACCGCACTCAATCAAATTCATATTCCGGATCGAGGCGGTGCTTGGAATAAAATACTACTCCAACATGAGCAGAGGTGGATGTTTAAGTTAAATGCCACCTCTGCTCCTGGACTCAATAAATCTATTTCCTTTGCACCTTTTCTTAAGGGGTTTACTTCTGGGAAGACACAGTAATGTAAACTCCTAGCCTTTGGAGAACCTTTTGATCTTGGGGGCCAATTTACGATGCCCCATGCAGTACAGCTTCTCTCATGTTTTTTGTGATCTGAATTCATTTGTTGGGTGCCTCATGTTTTTGCATATTTTATTCAAATATACCTTATCTCATTTAAATGATGAGTTAATATAATGATATTTTATGCCCAATGGGTGGTTGGGTTGTGATTTTGTATACAGTTATATAGTTATCTACAGTGCCTTGCGAAAGTATTCGGCACCCTTGAACTTTTCAACCTTTTGCCACATTTCAGGCTTCAAACATAAAGATATAACATTTTAATTTTTTGTGAAGAATCACCAACAAGTGGGACACAATTGTGAAGTGGAACGAAATCTATTGGATATTTTAAACTTTTTTAGCAAATAAAAAACTGAAAAGCGGTGCGTGCAAAATTATTCGGCCCCTTTACTTTCAGTGCAGCAAACTCACTCCAGAAGTTCAGCGAGGATCTCTGAATGATCCAATGTTGTCCTAAATGACTGATGGTGATAAATAGAATCCACCTGTGTGTAATCAAGTCTCTGTATAAATGCACCTGCTCTGTGATAGTCTCAGGGTTCTGTTGAAAGCGCAGAGAGCATCATGAAGACCAAGGAACACACCAGGCAGGTCCGTAATACTGTTGTGGAGAAGTTTAAAGCCGGATTTGGATACAAAAAGATTTCACAAGCTTTAAACATCCCAAGGAGCGCTGTGCAAGCGATCATTTTGAAATGGAAGGAGTATCAGACCACTGCAAATCTACCAAGACCTGGCCGTCCCTCTAAACTTTCAGCTCAGACAAGGAGAAGACTGATCAGAGATGCAGCCAAGGGGCCCATGGTCACTCTGGATGAACTGCAGAGAACTACAGCTGAGGTGGGAGAGTCTGTCCATAGGACAACAATCAGTCGTACACTGCACAAATCTGGCCTTTATGGAAGAGTGGCAAGAAGAAAGCCATTTCTCAAAGATATCCATAAAAAGTCTTGTCTAAAGTTTGCCACAAGCCACCTGGGAGACACACCAAACATGTGGAAGAAGGTGCTCTGGTCAGATGAAACCAAAATCTAACTTTTTGCCCACAATGCAAAACGATATGTTTGGCGTAAAAGCAACACAGCTCATCACCCTCAACACACCATCCCCACTGTCAAACATGGTGGTGGCAGCATCATGGTTTGGGCCTGCTTTTCTTCAGCAGGGACAGGGAAGATGGTTAAAATTGAGGGGAAGATGGATGCAGCCAAATACAGGACCATTCTGGATGAAAACCTGTTGGAGTCTGAAAAAGACCTGAAACTGGGACGGAGATTTATCTTCCAACAAGACAATTATCCCAAACATACAGCAAAATCTACAAAGGAATGGTTCACAAATAAACGTATCCATGTGTTAGAATGGCCAAGTCAAAGTCCAGACCTGAATCCAATCGAGAATCTGTGGAAAGAGCTGAAAACTACTGTTCACATCCAACCTCACTGAGCTCAAGCTGTTTTGCAAGGAAGAATGGGCAAGAATTTCAGTCTCTCGATGTGCAAAACTGATAGAGACATACACCAAGCGACTTGCAGCTGTAATCGCAGCAAAAGGTGGCTCTACAAAGTATTAACGCAAGGGGGCCGAATAATTTTGCACGCCCCACTTTTCATTTTTTTATCAGTTAAAAAAGTTTAAAAAATCCAATAGATTTCGTTCCACTTCACAATTGTGTCCCACTTGTTGGTGATTCTTCACAAAAAATAAAATTTTTATATCTTTATGTTTGAAGCCTGAAATGTGGCAAAAGGTTGAAAAGTTCAAGGGGGCCGAATACTTTCGCAAGGCACTGTATGTATAAGGTTTCTAAAAGAATAATGTTTTTCCTGTGGGATTTTGTATGCAGTGTTTTTTTTTGTTTTTGTTTTTCCTCTCTTGCCTTCTGTGAGTCCCCTCCCGGGACTCCTGGTGCTCCGGTGGTGGGCACGTCTTGGATGGATCGGGTGTCTGCAATATGCCTTCCCGGCAAGGGGGGGGGGAGAGCTGTTGGTTTCAGCTTTCCTCCCCATGTCCCCGCTGTGGAGTAGACGGGCTGGTCCCGTTGTCCAGGCGGGGAATATACTTCCTTGTGGGGGCCCTACGCGCAGGGCTGGACTTACCATTGGGCTTGACTGGGCTCAAGCCTATGGGCCCCACCCAATAGGGGGCCCGCCGAGATACATAGCTGAGTGTACTTGGCTTGGCCCCACTCACAGTCACGCACAGTCCCACACTATGATGGACATAACACAGAGACTGGGCGTGACTGTGAGCCAAGCTGAGTACACTCGGCTACTCTCGGTTCCGCAAGAGTACCCAAGAGCTGCCGAGATACGCAGGACTCTGTATCTCGGCGGCGCCATTTTTAAACTTCAAGACTGCAATGACAAGGTTGCAAATGACACTGGACAAGGCTGCAGATGGATGGGCAAGGCTGCAGATGGACACTCATAAGGCTGCATTGATGGGCATTTAAATGTAAGTTTTTTTCCTTAAACTTCCCTCCTAAATTTGGGGTGCGTGTTATAAGCCGATAAATACGGTAAAGTATAGAAGGTAGGGCCCAAAAGTGACTCAAGCCCAGGGGCCCCCACCACCCTGAGTCCTGCCCTGCCCTGCCTACGCGCGAGCACGTGACGTGCGGACGCCATGACGTTGCAATGAAAGTGATGTAATTTCGGGGCCGCTAGCGACCTCCCGGAATACCGGAGAACCACACGAGACTGCCTCGGTATAGGCGGCCATATAACGATGGATGGGCGGGCTTTTTGACACACCTGTGGGCAATTATTTGCTAACTTCACCAACGATTTATATTATATATATTTAAACACCTTTTGGCTCCCTCATTCCCAGCAGCACAGCAGGAGGTCCAGAAACACCGGTTGCGTTTTTACGGTAGGCTTTTTGTCGTGAGATCAGGACACTTCACTGCCTCAATAACATTTCTAGGTACCAAACATAGCACATTGATGTTTGAGTACAATCATAGATCGTTAACGGTACATTGCATACATTGTTTACTTGTAGGCGGACAGTGATTATTCCCGGGCCATATCACTCTCCACAACTTTACATCTGGAGCAGTGTAAGTTAACACAATATGTCCTTCTTTTTTCTAGACAATATCCCCACCGTTTCTAATATTCACATTTGTTCTACAAACTATATATATATATATATATATATATATATATATATATATATATATTTTTTTTTTTTATTCAATTCTGATGTTTTTATTTTTATTTTTCCTTTATTCACTCACCATCACGTCACTTTTTGCTTTCTATTTTCATTTTCACCATTATTCATCTTATGCCCTTTTGGGCTGTAGCACTTGGGTCACTAATTTTTGCACAACAATTCAGCATTTTATATATATATATATATATATATATATATATATATATATATATATATATATATATATATATATTTCATTATCATTGAAGTATACTTTTCATCCTTCACATAGGGTTGGTTGTGTGTTATCTATATTTTATTTACACATACGTCACATGGATAATTTGATATGAATTTTTTCTCATATACACACGGGTGCCTTGGTATGATGCTCCTTGCTGTGCACTTCTGGGTAGGGGTTGGCATATATAGATATACAAACCAATTAGTGTAATAAGTTTATAATAAATCATTTGAGATACAGGAGGGGTTAGTACATATACCTATGTCTTTCCCCCCCTAACATATTATGGTTAAACTATACATTTTGTAAAGCCTGCATTCTGCGATGCATACTTTGCATCTAATAGAATTCTACTTAATTTTTTTCATCTTGTTGCTACAGGTTTAGTCTGCCCATTACTGTACCATCGGGTGACTGTGCCCCCTTCCTCCCAATTCAGGGGGGAGGGTGTGGACCTAAGTGTGACCTCTCGTGAGGCATTCTGTGGCCCCGGCCCATCCTTGATTGCGGCGCCTGTGGAGCAACCCGGAGCCCTGGCTGGTGAACCGAAGGGTTCTTTTCTCTTGTTTTTTATTTTATCCCCCCTTGTTTTTTAAGTGAGAAGCATTACATGTGGAAATAAATTTTGCCGTTGTTCGGATGCATTTATGGAGTAATTATACCTATGTATGTGATGTCAATATGCCGAATACTGTGTGTAGAGAATAATTGTTATATATTTTCCTAGCAGCATGTCCCTCTGAGGAAGACCCCAGTGTGGGTTGAAACGCATCAGTACTACCTGTACTTCACATCCTTGATTTGTACTATTTGATGTGGATATGTAAATGCTGTTTGATAATGTGTATCTGCTTCTCTCTTTTTTAATAATTTTTAGACTGGAGCTCATGTTTTTACTGTTATGCTAAGGGGGTGTTTGTTTGCCCTATTTGAATAAACATAATTTTTCTTAAATTATTACTGAATTGCACATTTTTTGTTTTTCTTTCTGCTGCCTAAAAACCCTCTTTCTGGGGAGTCTCTTCCATTTAATATTTGTACATCATTTGGCAAAACTTTTTGAGACCAGCCTACAGCTGTTTGCTTTAAATGTCTCTGTCTCAGTACTTCCTGAACGGCTCTTCTGGAGCTACTGTGGCTTTTTTCTGCAACCCTGTTAAGTTGCTGTTCTCTGCTTCTTTCCCACTACCCCAGGAGTTCCCACTGTCCTACTTAAAGAGGAGGGCCGGTTTAAAAAAAAAAAAAATTAAAAGTCAGCAGCTGCAAACACTGTAGCTGCTGACCTAATAAGCACACTTACCTGTCCAGGGCGCCCACGATGTCGGCCGCCCGAGGCCGACCCATCCCTCGGCTCTCGGGTCCCAGGGCCGCCATTCTATCTAAGGGAAACAGGCAGTGGAGCCTTGCGACTTCACTGCCCGTTTCCTACTGCGCATTTTTCAGGCGGACCTGATCGGACCCTCCATTCGCCTCTATGGAGCAGCGGATGTCAGCGGACATGTGTCTGCTGACATCAGCCGTTATATGATTCAATCCTGTCCTCAAAATCCAGGAGGATGGAGGTTATATTTTCCTTCCGTCTGGTGGATCGGAAATGATCGGATGAAAACGGACAGGCAGTCAGTTTTCACCACATCTTCCCATAGAGGAGAGCGGGACTGTGTCTGTCTCTGCTCTGCTCAGTAAGCAGAGATGGACCATTCATCCGCCTGCTCAGCAGGAATCAGCAGAGCGATCCCCCACTAAGCAAGCAAACCCCGTCCAACAGAGGTGCCGCGTGAAAGGTGCCTTACTTTAAAAACTACCTTTAAATTATACTCCTGAATAGAAATGGGCTCGGGTTCGGTTCCTAGCCCCAACCCACATCCTGATCCCACCAGGAAGCCGACTTACCGCTAATCACAGGCAGTGAGACATTTCTAGGTCCACAGCTGCACAGACCGGGAAATGTCTCACTGCCTGTAATTAGTGATGTGCTGTGTCAGCTTCCTGGCGGGATCAGGCAGATGGGTTGGGACTAGGAACCCGAACGCACCCAAGCCCATCTCTACTCATGAATAAGCAGGCAGACTATAAAGGAAATTTTGATGCTTTGTTAAAACTGTGGAACCAAAATGATGAAGTAAAAAAATCTCCTTGCCATTGTGCCAGCACTTTGAAGCTTCCTGTAACCCCAAATATAATAGAGGAGACCATGGCGCCACTTTGTACAATAGTTAGTGACTCCATAATGACATTTCTGTGTAGTTAGACTACTCACCACATACTAAGATGGACAGACTGGTATCAATTACCTTATATTATTACAAACGATCAACTACGATCAATTGTGGGCATAAAATTGGGTATTTGGATTGTACGATTATTTTTTATTTTATTTATTTGTTTTTAAGGTTGAACTGGATGGACTTGTGTCTTTTTTCAACCTGACTAACTATGTAACTATGTAACTAATTTAACCATGTAAATATGGTACATCTGGATGTTGCTAACATCTCACTGGTAACATTTTGAACATATTGCAAAAGCTAGCCATTGCAAACTAAGCAAATACCTTATTTACAGCGTTGTTTACATTTTGTGAGTGCATTGCTTTGAAGGTGATTAAACTACAGTGTATGTATAGATCATATACCAAGGCTAAAGGCCCCGCATTAAAAATAAACAGCCTTCAGTGCTTGGCACATGACAGAGAGTGCAATTATTTCAGAGAACCAAATCCTGGAACATCAAGTCCTAGTGTGTATTACAAAAGTAACACCATAAACTATGCTGATACAAGAAGGATGAGGGAATTGAGCATTTTGTTTTTGTGCAACTACTGGTTGCAGGAAAGAAAATCACAATAATAATCTATGGCCTGCCTTACTTGTACCAATCAGAACATTTTTTATTTAATTTTCTGCAAACAAGAACCTAACAACATACAACACCCTTTAAGCAGGTAAATGCCCTATTAGGGCACCATAAACTATTTATGCTGATACAAGAAGGATGGTGTTACAGAATGTATTACATTGGTATGAAAAATAACAAACAGATAAATACTTTTTAATAAAAAAGAATTACAACTGAAGATTACTCTGTCCTTAAAAAAAATTATTATACATTTTGCTCATAAAAAAGAAACTGTTTTTGCTTCATAGGAACAGATCCATTTATTTATAAGAACGAATGTGGGCAAATATCAGGTGGGAGGTCATACATGCATCCTAATCATGTGGATCGTAGTGCAATAGCAGTGAATCATCCCTTTCCCTTTCTTCCTTGGTTTGGGTTGCAAAAACACTCTTCAGGTGGAGATGTGATTTGGGTTGTGGTCGAGCAATGGGTTGAGGTGAACCCAGCCCATTTGAAAACCAACCAAATGCATGATTTCTTTGTATCGCAATAAACTAGCAATAATGCATCTCCTAAACTTTGGACTTTCATCAGATGGCTTAGAACGGCTAAGCACCCCCTTCCCCGTTATGAAAGGGTGGGTTCCCAGCAGCCATATTGACAGCATGCTTAGCTGTGGTAGGGAAATCATAAAGAGTGCTGCTGATAAGTGCATAGGGTTGATTAGTGTAGGGCCCATAGGCGCTGATCTCTTGAAGTAGATGTAAACCCCTTACTGAATATCCTTTAGGTCAGGGGTAGGCAACCTTTTGAGCACAGTGTGCTGAAAAATATTTTCAAAGAAATTGAGCGTGATGATTTTATAACAAAAAAATGTTAATGTCAACACACTCAATCACGAAAATTATTTTTTATAAAGTAAATGCTTTAAACTACTTGAGTAGTAGTGAGAAATTAACATCCTACACTCTCATGCCTCAGATCAGCACCAATTCACCTGTTCATCTGTCCCACCACTGTAACCCCCTTTACATCTGCCCCACCACTGTACCACCCTGCTCTACTGTCCCACCACTATACCTCCTGCACATCTACCCCACCAATGTACCCCCTTTCTCATCTGCCCCACCACTGTAATGCCCTGCTCATCTGCCCCACCATTGTACCCCCTTTCTCATCTGCCCCACCACTGTAACCCCCTGCACATCTGCCCCACCGCTATACTATCCTACACATTTGCACCACCACTGTACCCCCCTGCTCATCTGTCCCACCACTGTAATCCCCTGTACATCTGCCCCACCACTGTAATCCCCTGTACATCTGCCCCACCACTGTACCCTCCTGCTTTTCTGTCCCACCACTGTACCCCCTGCTTTTCTGTCCCACCACTGTAACCCCCTGCTCATCTGCCCCACCAATTTTCCCCCTTTCTCATCTGCCCCACCACTGTACCTCCCTGCACATCTGCCCCACCACTGTACCTCCCTACACATCTGCCCCACCACTGTAACCCCCTGCTCATCTGTCCCACCACTGTAATCCCCTGTACATCTGCCCCACCACTGTACCCCCCTGCTTTTCTGTCCCACCACTGTAACCCCCTACTCATCTGCCCTACCAATCTCCCCCCTTTCTCATCTGCCCCACCACTGTACCTCCCTGCACATCTGCCCCACCGCTGTACCCCCATGAGCTTCTGTCTCATGGCTCAACCATCTTCTCATCTGTCCTATCACTAAACTCATATGCACATCTGCCCACCACTGCAACCCCTTTTCTCATCTGTCCCACCACTGTACCTCCTGCACATCTGTGCCACCTCAGTTCCCCCTGCTCTTCTGCCCCACCACTGTTACCCCCTGTTCATGTGTTCCACTGATGTACCTCCTTTCTTCTCTGCACCCCTCTGCACATCTGTCCCACCTCTGTTCCCCCTGCTCTTCTGCCCCACCACTGTATCCCCCTGCTCATGTGTTCCACTGATGTACTGCCTTTCTCCTCTGCACCCCTCTGCACATCTGTCCCACCTTTGTTCCCCCTGCTCTTCTGCCCCACCACTGTATCCCCCTGCTCATGTGTTCCACTGATGTACCTCCTTTCTCCTTTGCACCCCTCTGCACATCTGCCCCACTTCTGTACGCCTGCTCCTCTGCCCCACCGCTGTAACCCCCTGCTCATCTGTCCCACAAATGCACTTTCTTTCACATCTGCCCCACTGCTGTACCCCTTTGCTCTTCTGACCCACTGCTGAACCCCCTTCTCATCTGCCCCAAAAGTGAACCCCCTGCTCATCTTTCCCACCACTGTAACCCCCTGCTCATCTTCCCCATCACTCTACCATCCTGCTTTTCTTTCCCACCGCTGAACCCTTCCTGCTCATTTTCCCCACCGCTGTACCCTCCTACTCATCTGCTCCACCGCTGTACCCTGTTCTCATCTGTGATATGCGTAATATGCAGAGTGGTGAAAGGAAGCAGAGATGATACACATCTACCTGTCCTGGCACATCCTGGTGATCCACCTATCGCATCCAGCCCACGTTCTTGTATGTGATGTCACATACATGCATCTAAAATGGATGCGCAATGATGAGCTCAGGTCAGGGGCATTTTCTGAATGCAGTGGGCCTGTCTGCAAGATCATAATTTGTGCCCCCGCAGCTGAGGAAAAGTGCAGCGCTCTGTGCAGCAGCAAAAGTTGGGTGTGGTTTTCATTGCACTGAATACTGGCTGTAACCTAAAGGGACACAGAGTGTTGGGGTTCAGTAGTAAGTGACACCAAGGTTCTGGAATAATTTCAACAAAATTCCCAGAAGCTCAACAGTAATTCCACAAACTGTCACCTGATTGTGGTTTTCTCAAACACAGTAAAATCCCTTCTTTCTGAGATAGTGGCAACTAAGTGAGTCATCTTCCTCCAGATGATGGCCCTGCATCTTCTTTATAACCTCTCCACATGTACTATAGTCATAACCGGCTTCATGTGTTTTTTCACAGGGCATATTACCTAATTATAGGACTTTTCTTCGCAAATGTAAATGTGCAGCAGCACAGAAGCATACTTTGCTCCTTTTTGACTGCACTTGACAATGCGATTACAGGCAGCAGACTGTGGAAGACAGGGGCAGAAAATTGTCACCCCATAACCAAACAATGCTAGGCTTGAGTTCTTTGAATTGCGGTGATGGGGTACATTTTCTTTAAGTCGAAACATTTTTTACCTTAATGTATTCTTTGCATTAAAATGTTTATTAACTAGGCTTGTGCAATTCGTTTCGTAACGAATCGAAATTCGGCCGAATTTTGCATCTTTCGGACATTCGGATGCATCCGAATGTCCGAATAAAAAAATAACAAATTACAACGAATACGAAAGAAATATAACGAATGAATTCGAATGAATTCGACATGATTCGAAATTATTTCAACTGCATTCGAAATGATTTCGACATGATTCGACATTATTTCAACCGCATTCGAAAATATTTTGTGACCCGATTTTAGGGCCATGTATCTCGGGGTTACTTGGTGCTAGACACTTCAAATTTGGATATGTTGTATTGCTAGTATTATTGTGTTTGCATACCAAATTTGGGGTTTCTAGCTATAAGTGACCCCGAGATATGTGGCCCCAAAATCGGGTCGCAAAATGTTATTAGTTATTAGAGCAGAGAATGACATTGTGCGACCCGATTTTGGGGCCACATATCTCGGGGTCACTTATAGCTAGAAACTCCAAATTTTTGGTGTGCAAACACAATGGTACTAGCACTACAACATATCCAAATTTGAAGTGTCTAGCACCAAGTGACCCCGAGATACATGGCCCTAAAGTAGGGTCACAAAATATTTTCGAATGCGGTTGAAATAATGTTGAATCATGTTGAAATAATTTCGAATGCATTCGAAATTATTTCAACAACTGCATTCGAAATGATTTCAACATGATTCAACATTATTTCAACCGCATTCGAAAATATTTTGTGACCCGACTTTAGGGCCATGTATCTCGGGGTCACTTGGTGCTAGACACTTCAAATTTGGATATGTTGTATTGCTAGTATTATTGTGTTTGCCTACCAAATTTGGGGTTTCTAGCTATAAGTGACCCCGAGATATGTGGCCCCAAAATCGGGTCGCAAAATGTCATTCTCTGCTCTATTAACTAATAACATTTTGCGACCCGATTTTGGGGCCACATATCTCGGGGTCACTTATAGCTAGAAACCCCAAATTTAGTATGCAAACACAATAATACTAGCAATACTAGCACTACAACATATCCAAATTTGGAGTTTCTAGCACCAAGTGACCCCGAGATACATGGCCCTAAAGTTGGGTCACAAAATATTTTCGAATGTGGTTGAAATAATGTCGAATCATGTTGAAATCATTTCGAATCCGGTAGAAATATTTTCGAATTTCGTTGAAATATTTTCGAATGTGGCCGATTTTTCGAATTCGGTAGAAAACTAAACGAAATCCGAAAACAAATTTAAGGAAGTTAACGAATATAACTAAACGAAATTAATGAATTAACGAATTAAAATGAAACGAAACTAAACGAATTTTTTCCTTTTGCACATGTCTATTATTAACCCAACATTTCATATTCCTGATATGTGGCTGCTGTATCATTTACTTGTATGAGAAAGTTGCTTGTTCTCCTAGTATTGCTTCCTTTGTGTAAAATCCCTGGTGTTCCTGCCAGTCTCTCCTATTAAAAACCGACCATACTAAGCAGGAGAACACACCATGGTTCTGTAGCTATGCTGGGAACTCAGCCTGTTCTCCAATAATCAGATTTGTCCTGACATGCACCCACTGCACAGCCATTCCTTGGAAGCTCAGTGTGTTGCTGCTTCTCCTCCCCTAGCTCTTATGCAGCTGAGAGCAGAGGGAATGTGATCACCTTAAAAAAAAAAAAAAGGTATCAATGATGTATTTTTATATCTATACACAAATATTTTGCCTTTCTTTACTATTTTAAACTGAATGGGTTGTTTTACAAGGTGATCATTTACAATCACTTTAAGGTAAAAAAAACTTCTGTGTCCAGGATCCCCCCAATCCCTCATTATAAATTACCTGAGGCCTATCTCAATCCAGCTCTGTGCATGAGAGCAGTGGCTCTATTCACTCTCTCTCCCTCCTCAAAGGGCAGATTGATAGCAGTGGAAGCCATTGGTTCCTGCTGCTGTCAATCAAATTCTATTATGAGGTAGCAGGAGGTAGGGAAAAGCCCCGTTGTCTCTGTCTATGGATGCAGGCAGAGGGGCTCAGGAGTGAGTGTGCACAAGTACTCCACTTAGCAAGTAGTTTGCTAGGGGTAGTACTCAGCAGTAGGAAGGAGTCAGGTGCACCAGAAGGGGACCCCAGAAGTGGAGGATCGGGCTGCTCTGTGCAAAACCTTTGCACAGAGCAACTAAGTATAATATGTTTGTTATTGTGTATATATTGTATTACCTGCCACAAACATAACACTCAACCTCCAGTCTATGGCAGTCGATGTCCTCCTCCAGACTGCCCCTCTGATTTGTTTTGCCACCAAAGGAAGATTTGAGAAAGGAAGCCTATGGCAGTAGGATTCCATGCTACTTTTTTGGTTGCTGCCTGCCTTTTCACCTGCCTATAAATAGTGGGTATAGAAAAGAATCACCCCCTTTAAAAAATTCTCATTTTGTTGCTTTGCAGCCTGAAATGAAAACAGACACAGTTTTTTTTATCCAACTGTATTCACCCGGTGCAACATATAACATTCGTGAGAGATATAACATATAACAAGTGAGAGATATAACACCATAACACCAACATGTCAGAAAAAAAAAGTTGGATTGGGATCAGGTGAAGCATATTCAAGGAATGGTGGTTGGTGGAATGCTGGTGTTTAGGCTAGTGTTTCCTTTTTTATAGGTTTGTACCTAGTTTGCATTGCTGTCCCCTCCTGGGTTTACTTCACCAGGACTGGAAGAAAACATTGATTATTAGAGATTATAATTTAAATCTCTAAAAAAACAAAAAAACAAATTCCTCCACATGGGGAGCCTCTGACTCTTACTTTAGGGTTGCCTGAACATTTTTTATTTTTTTTTGACAGATATGGCAATGGGGTATAAATGTGTGGTGCTTTGGTGCATAAAACTTTACCATACAAGTATGCAGTGGCATGCTGCAAACAAAGTGAAGCTTTGCTTGTGCCAGAAACAAGTGTACATTGCCCAGGGCCCAAAAAAAGGCCCTAGGAAAATAAAACATACCTCCACAAGAAAACAGAAACCCGATTTGGAAAAGGGCAACCAGCCAATGGCCGTAGGGTTGTACATTTTGTTGTCGTCTGTGCTTCCCATTAGTTATAGGATTTTCCACCTATATTTTCTGCTGCAACTTGCCTTCCCCCTGCATTCTGAAAGGGTGGGTAACTTATGACAAAAGATTTCCCCCTGCAGCTATGCCTCCAGTTCAGGGGATCTTACTGTCATTGTGAAATGTGGCACGGAGCTTGTTTTTACCACCACTTTTAAGTTGGGCATTTTGAGTTCTCCCTGGGATGGTGGCCATAGATCCCACTAATTTCCTTTTTCTCACCACCAGCACTGCAGCCCACAAACTCCCCCTTATATTATGTACTCAGCAACCATGTGGTTCAGATGCTACTTGTAAGTTTTGCCTGAAGTGGATCACAGGATAGGAGGCACATTGTTTATCAAATTGATCCTGCACGATCAGGAAATGTGGCACATCCTCTATTTTCTGCATTTTAGGATCCTTATAGGATCGTGGCAGTAGTTCCCCCATTTTCCCCTTCAATCAGGCAGGGGTGAAACCTCTCCTTTAAACTTGTTCCCCAATTTCCTCCTCCCCATGGCCAGAACTCCAGCACTCCTCCTCACAACCAGTAACCCAACCTTCCTCCTCACCTCCAGCACCCCAAACCTCCTCTTCATATTTTTTCTTTACCCTCTTCTGTGTCACAGTATTCTGAATGCTTATGGAGGGCAGGGTTGACCAGGACCTTCTGTGCAAAACAACTGAGGCTAGCATATAGCTTTCTGGGTACCTAACACTGTGTTGTAGCATAGGCCACAAATCCATGTACAGGGGTGTTTGACAAAGCTGCCATTAAGATGCACCATAGAGGAGGAGGAGAAGGAGGAAATGTGCGCATTAGCAGCATTGAAAAATAAACTGCTATGCACCCTTGAAAAAGAGGAGATCATACTCCCAACTCAACAGACCACCCTCTCTGTCCTTACATATGAATGTAACTAGATGGGAAGATAATCCGGGGGTCCAAAAGTCAGAAAAAGACTGAAGAGAAATGGGGGTTCACTATCACAACCTGCTCTATTAATGTTACCATCTAGAGTCAGCTTATGAAGGTATTCAGCAAGTGGTAAATAAAAGTAAATCAGCGTGTAATCGATCACCTAAAAAAAAATGAAACTCCAACTGTGTGACCGCTGCGTGACCAAATACTTGTGTTCCGACAACACAAAACATCTGAATATAATATTGTGTGTTGGTTGCGCCTGTTCAAAATATTATATGTGAATCATCAAAGAAAATATAAACTGTGTTCATCCATTAGCCATTCGAAATAAAATTCATCCAATGACCTTTCAAAATAAAAATCATATGTGATAATAAGATAGTTCATCAATCTTCATAAAAAATACTCCTTGAACTGTGAATCTTCTTCAAAGTTTCACCCTGTGTGTGTCAATAAATGCATGCATGTGTAGTGATTCCCACCACTGGTTTACCACTGCCCCCCCCTCAATTAAAGACATATGATAGGTCTAACAATGTATTCCCCAGCTGGGGTGTATAGTAAAAAATCTCTTCTCTCCTCCACCGTCCCTCGACTGAAATGAACATACTTCCTTTGTGTAGTATTTAAGACTCATAGCATTTATTGAACAGCATAAACTTACATTTAAAAACAAGACAATATGTGTAATCGTTCGTTCCTTAATACCGATATGCTCTGTCACCCGGCTCCGCCCAACGCAAGTCATCACTGCCACATAAATTCCTCAGGGGTCCCCTGATGTGGTGGTGATCGCTACATATTCATGCATTTATTGACCCACACAGGGTGAAAGTTTGAAGGAGATTCACAGTTCAAGGAGCATTTTTTTTTATGAAGATTGATGAACTGTCTTATTATCACATATGAATGTTATTTTGAAAGGTCATTGGATGAATTTTATTTCAAATGGTTAATGGATGAGCACAGTTTATATTTTTCATTGGTGATTCACATATAATATTTTGGACAGACACAACCAACACAAAATACTATATTCTCTCAGCAAGTGGTACACGGTGCCATCTACATTGGCTCATACTGTATATTCCCTGGACATTCAGGCCTATGTTTCAGAGAATGCCAGGCTCTCTACATTTCTGAGGATGCTACATTCTCCACATTTTGTGGGCTTGTACAATGCTTGGTCACTTTTGGTATTTAGTTTTATCCCTCCTGCATGAGCTATTAGGCATCTGCCTTTCTAGAGACCCATGGCTAGCGCTTCTACACTTCAAACCTCCAGGTGTTACTAAGAACAGTTTACATTTATCCATTCCATCCTCCTAGCTTCCAAATTAACCAAAGCCACGGCATGGAAAAAACATTAACCCACTTCTCCGAGGTTGAATTCCAAATGAATGGCTTAAACTAATAGCTATCTAGTATTCTCACTAATAACCATACTAAGTTTTGCAAAATTTGGGACCCCTGGCATATTTGGTATAGTGGGGCGGCACAGTAGTGTAGTGGTTAGCACTCTCACCTAGCAGTAAGAAGGGTCACTAGTTCAAATCCCAACCACAACACTACCTGCCTGGAGTTTGCATGTTCTCCCTGTGCCTGCGTGGGTTTCCTCCGGGTACTCTGGTTTCCTCCCGCTCTCCAAAGACATGCAGGTAGGTTAATTGGCCTCTGTCCAAAATTGTCCCTAGTATATGAATGGGGAACTTGGTCTTTGCTTGGATTGTGGACTCCTTGAGGGTAGGGACCAATGTGAGTGTGCAATAGGGATAGGGACAATTGTAGACACACACTCAGGATGGACTGGTGTCTTTATTCAAGCTTACTAACTATGTAACTATATCATCACCCAAATATCATTGCTTAACCTGGCCCTCCCCTGCACTGAATGCTCACACCAGGTTTTTTTTTCGTCTTCCTTTCTCCCCTCTATTTATTCTACTTTTCTGCACATCCTTTAAATCATTGGTGCCATTTGGCCGCATATATGTGCCTTCACTTTTCAAATGACCCTCATATTAAGCACAAGGTAGTTAACTCTTCCGGCCTTTATGATTACGTTCATGCACTTGAATAATGACATCACATTCTTTGCTGTAGTTATTGTACTTCTTATTGAACTCATGTCTTATGTACTGACATATGCCGCTCGATCTTTTGTCGTTTCATTTTGAACACTCAATACATATATTAAAATATAAGTTTTAAAATATATAAACTTAAAAAATAAAATAAAAAATAAAACGTGTCCAATCCTACTATAGTTTTTTTTTTAACAGAAGGACACTGCACTCCTCCCAATTTGGCCATTTGTACAATGACAAAAACTCTGAGACTCCATGGGGGTTAATTACGAAAGGCAAATCCACTCTGAACTACAAGTGCAAAGTGCACTTGAAACTGCACTGAAAGTGCACTTGGAATTGCAGTTGCTGTAGATCCGAGGGGGACATGCAAGGATAATAAAAAAAACATAATTTTAGCTTGCACATAATTGGATGACAAAATCAGCAGTGCTTCCACTCATTTCAGATCTACCCCTCAGATTTACAGCAACTGCACTTCCAAGTGCACTTTCAGTGCAGTTTCAAGTGCACTTTGCACTTGTAGTTTGCACTTGTAGTGCAGAGTGGATTTGCCTTTTGTAAATAACTCCCTATGAGAAGCAAAATTTTTTCACAGACAATACTCTGTTTTCCAAGGGGAAGAAAGAAATTAATGGGTTTTAATTATTTAAAAAGTGCAAGTGCTACGTTAAATGATGATTAAGCATTTCAGCAAACATGTCCATTGTGTAAATCACAACACATTTTGGATGCAAGGTACTAAAAACTTGTTAAAACATTGCAAAACTACATAGAAATGACTAAACAAGAGTGGTTTGGCAAACAATCAGTGCTATACTTACAAGTCATCAACCACCAAATTTAACTCTTTACCCATAATAACAGCTTAACACCCACAATAAATTGCAAAACAGCAATGATTCATCATAGCATAGCTTACCAATACATAGACTCATCATACTTTTTATGACAAGATCCCCGTACTTTTCCCCCAAAGACACAATGGGGGAAATTAACTAAAACTAGAGAGGTCAACATTTGGTGCAGCCCTGCATAGAAACCAATCAGCTTCCAGTTTTTCTAGTCAAAGCTTAATTGAAGTTAGTAGCTAATTGGCTACCATGCACAGCTGCATCAGATTCGGAGTGCTCCAGTTTTAGTAAATCTCTCTCATACATAGTTAGAGTTAGCGCTGGAGTTTTCCCATGTGCTGTGGCTCTGATAATGAGATAGGGGTTCAATTTTTGTGTTATACCTCCATTTCTGTCACCCTAGCTTGTACATGACATACCACATATGCCCTGATGCCCAATGGTTTTTGGTCAAATAGGTTTATAGTTTTACAGGCATACCCCACTTTTAAGTACACAATGGGGTTTATTTACTAAAGCTGAAAAGTGTAAAATCAGGCTTCCTTCTGCATAGAAACCAGTGAGCTTCCAGGTTTTATTATCAAAGCTTAATTGAATAAGCTGGGGTTAGAAGTTCATTGGTTTCTCTGCAGAAGTGAGCCTGATTTTGCACTTTCCAACTTTAGTAAATAAACCCCATTGTGTACTTAAAAGTGGGGTATGCCTGTATATATTTGTGTTTCCATGCCGAAAAGGCTCCCCGTTTAGACCTGTATGTTCTCAAAAATCTGTGAGTCTGGAGTTGGGGAGCCAAAAACATGCAAACACCACTCTGGAGCTTTACCTAGTTGCCAGAGAAATTGCTTTGCATGAACACTTTTAGCCACAGAAGTTCTCATACCTGCCTTTCCAGCACTGAGATGTCTGAAAATGTCAGCTGATGTTTTGTTCATTATGACTGGGTTGTGGAAATTTAAACACATGAGTACCGAGTAGGACATTATGGGTAGCCACAGATCTAGAGGTCTCAATAGGTGAACTGTTAATACTTAATTATCAATCCATAATGAATATAAATGTGCTATTCTTGAAGATAATTCTATGGACACTGGTTGCAAATCAATTGCACCCTCTATTAAGTTTATTATAGTACATTATGGTATACTATATGGCACTATGATATACATCAGTGGTTCTCAACCTCAGTCCTCAAGTACCCCCAACAGGCCATGTTTTGGGAACATAGCTGTCCAAAATACCGAGCCATTGACTCTGATTTAAAGCACCTGTGCAAGACAAAGGAAAACTTGCAAGCATGGCCTGTTGGGGAACTTGAGAACTGAGGTTGAGAACCACTGATATACATTATACCTTAAAGTATACATTATGGCATGGTACACTATATGCTATGAAGTGGTATGAAGTTTATTTACACTAGTACAGAAAACTGGAGCCTGCGGACGGGCTTTAACACTACAGTCCCAGTTATTATTTTTTCAGATTACATATTTTCCAATTAAATCAATGCATGTAAACGCACATTGACGCGCATTGCTATTCACTTTGCAGTGTATAAAGAATGGTTCATTTAGCCTTAGCAGTACAGAAAAGAAATGGCGATCGTGACACCTGGCTCCTCCCTGACACGTTGCGTCACAACCTCGTGACTTTTTCAAAGGGAGGAGCCAGGTGTCACGATCGTCACTTCCGGTCGCGGCCGAGACCGGAAGTCCATCTGTTTACACTCGAGTTCTGAGTTTTAAATGTAAGTGTGGATATTGTTTAAATAAAAAGCTGTGTTTACTACTACACCATCGGAGCCCCCCTCTCTTGCTTCTATTTTATGGGAATGGTATCGTTGTGGTGATTATATTGCTGAGTGGAGGAAACGAAGATTGGGAACAGTATCAGTTCATTCACAGCGTTATATGACCCTGAGGGGTCTATATGTGAGGTGAGAGGCTGGGGGAAATAAGGGGTGCACAGAGCACTGAAGTTTACTGCTAGCGGTGGATGGTCACAATTTCGGTGGTTGCTGTTATTTGGATTTTCACTGCATGAAGAGTATATGGATTTCGACTATTGGAACTATTACACTTTGAATAGCACGTTTGCTTGATTTTGTTCAAGGACTCTCTGTGATTATATTATACATTTTTATTTATTTTTTCCTGGATACATTTATTGCACAGTTTACCTGTAGGTCTTTGCATGTTAAAGAATTTGCACTTTATCATTGCACTTTTTTGATGATTGCACATTGCACTTTATATATTATTGTATTTTGCACATATTTATTGATATAATTGTATGTTTATTTTAATTATTTTCAGATAGGTAGCGCCACATAATTTATTTATCATTATTCACTCACTGGTGCAGAGATCACTATATATGTTGGCAGCTTCCTTTATTTGATTAGTTTAATATTGTTCACTTGGGTAGTTGGTGTTAGGATATCAGTAAAAGGCTGTGCGCAATAGTACCTTCCTTTTCTCTTAATTTTCAAAGACAATCAGTGCAGAATAAAAAAGAAAAATCGGAATCACACACCCCTACTCCTACTAGCTTAGGGGGTGTATTTTTTCCATTATCTGTGTCCCTTTCTGAATAAATGTGCTGATTAGAGCAGATGGACTATTTCTTCAGCTTCTGGCACATGCCCATTCAGCTCTGCTCACATGTTCTTCTGCCTTGGCTCAAATGCTGGCCAGCCGCCTGCCTGCTTATCTCCTTGCCTTCCCCGGCAGAGTAATTTTCCTCCAATCCCCACCCAGTAGTAGCCGGGACCCGGAGAGTGAGACCTGAGAGGCTGTGAGGCCGGCGGTGGTGGCAACGTGCAGAAAGAAGCAGCTGAGCTCAGCTGACGATGTCCAGCAGCAGGAATAGAGGGGAAGCAGATCCAATCGTGGGGCTGCCAGTTCCTTCAAGGCTTCAACATAAGTGTGCTTTGGGGGTGTCTGTGAATGGACTACATTGCACTGTGTCTGTCTCTCTGGCATAATGGATGGTATCAGAACTCACAGGCAGCAGCACTTATTGGTCACAAGTTAAAAAAATCAGCACCCAGCAGTCATGTTATGTGACACACTGTGACAGAGCCAGCCAGAGCCATAATAGAGTGCCCGCTGCCTGTGATTTGTCATAATGCTGGTGATCTTAACCAGTTGTGATCACCTGATAGCAGATTCATATAGACTTATATACATGATCCTGCATTTCTGGGTATCAGAGCCAATCATCGGATCTGACGGACTCACCTAGTGGTCTGCCTATGTAAACAAGGCAGTTTGCCATTCTGTCAGTATGGAAGACATTGATCCTGTGTTCCTTCAAAGCAATTACAGGTATCTATGTTTTCCCTTAGTAAAATCACCTGCCCCACAGTGAGAAAACACTTGTTAGGCACACATTAAACCCATTGATTGTCCTAGATGTTATCCCCTTCCCAGCCAGTTTCATTAGTACAATGACAGTACATATTTTTAGCACTGATCACTGTATTAATGTCACTGCTTCCCACAAAGTGTCAAAAGTGTCACTAATGCCGCGTACACACTAGCGGAATGTCCGACAGAAAAAGTCAGACGGAGTCTTTTCATCGGATATTCCAATCGTGTGTGTGCCTCATCTGACTTTTTTTTTCGAAAATTCTGACGGACCTACAAACAGAACATATTTTAAATATTTCCAAAGGAACCAATTCCTATTGGAAAAAACGCTCATCTGTATGCTTTTCCGACGGACCAAAAACTATGCATGCTCTGAAGAACGTATGAGACGGAAGCTATTGGCTACTGGCTATTGAACTTCCTTTTTCTAGTCCCGTCGTACGTGTTGTACGTCACCGCGTTCTAGACGGTGAAACTTTGGTGTGATCATGTGTAGGCAAGACAGTTTCAGCGGAACTCCATCGGAACCTCATTTGAGAAACCTTCGGAGTTTATTCCGATGGGAAAACCGGTCGTGTGTACACGGCATTAGTGTCCGATTTGTCCACCGCAGTCCTGCTATGAGTCGCTGATTGCTGCCATTACTAGTAAAAAAAAAAATATGTCCCCGGATTTCATTTTCAAAATCTGGTCACCTTAAACTAAGGGATTAACTTTTTTTTTATTTGGATAGTGTAAGGAAAGGTTATAACCCCTGTCAGTTTTTTTTTGCCAACTGTGTACCATTGAAGAGATTTCCCTTCACTTCCTGTGACCCACGTGAGGGTCCCTGCTGAGTCCGATGAGTTGGATGCCACTGACCAGTGAAGGTGCAGGCTGAGAAGAGGTCTGTCCAGACCCAAAGCACAGTAAAGAAATAGGAAGAGATAGACCGCCTGCTGCACACCTTGCCTGGCCTGAGTAGTTAACAGATAAAAACAGCCTAAGCTTGATTCATCCAGGCCACATCCCCACTTCACTTCCTGTCCCATAGCCAAACAGGTAGTCCCTCCAATGTTATAGAATCCTGGTTGTGACCAGAAATAGTGTCCCCACTGGAAGATTTCCCCTCTGTTACTGTTCTGCGACAACCCAAAATTTGGAATTTTCTTTCACTTTAACTCTCAGCAACTAAAATAAACAGGACAAATAGAGTGAATCTCTGTAATGAGGGCACAGACAGCCTCATAAACCCGACAAATCCCGTGTTCAAATCCCTTCTCCACTTAAAAGTCATATTTTAAGACTTGCTCAATAGGTTAAGACAGGGTGGCTTACATTTCAGACTGCATGTTTACATTAGCTCTATAGATATATTAATAAAAATGGTTAAAAACACATTAGACATACATAAGGAACATGTTTCATCTGCTTGCATTTCCATTTGAGGAAAGGTCAAAACTTCTCAAAGCAGGTGCTTATATCAGGCAGATTTGCAATAGATTTGAAGCCTTGGCTTCCTCTGGTCCCCACTAACCTAGAATGTTTTTAGTTTTTAAATGTTATTCTCAGTGGTGCGGTGATACATGCCTAATGGGTTTGAAACAGTTTTCAGTACCTTGTCACACCTAATAATTGTGATTTACAGCGAACGCATAGTTTGCATTGCTCTGACTATTTTATTATTATTCTACACACCTTCTTGATGTATTGGTCTTGATGTCCCAAAGGCAAATGGGCTGTTTGCTTTCCAAGATAAATTTTCACCTAGCTTAGTGTAGGTGGTGAAACTTTACTTTGAAAAGGAAATCCAATCACATGTAAGAAAAAAAAAACATTATTTTTGCTTTGCTTGATTGGATGATTGAAGTCAGTAGAGCTTCGCCTCATTCACAAAGCTAAGAGATTTGATATCATAGTTTTTATATCAAACTGCTATTTTGTGTGTGCTTTAAATCAAACACATTTACATTTTTTTCAGAACAATAAGCTAACAAAAACAAAATATTGATTTCCCATTATAGCTTATTGAACAGTATACACAAGTAGAGTGTATTAAAAGTACATGGTGATGATCACTATCAGACTTGTGAATAGCCATCTTTCCCAAAACTCTTTGAGCATGATTTAAGCATTAACCATGATGTGCTGATAATAACACGTCTCAATTCCAATTCCTTTCAAGATAACAAATTTCCAAAAGAGAGCTTGTTTGTTAAAATGCATTGCTTTCATGCAACTACGTATTTATTGCCCTGCTATCCCATGCACCAACCAACAAATGTCTTATTGCAAAAGATGCTCTAAACATGTTGGCTTGAAGAAGGATTGTAACAACCAGGTTGCTAGCAAATGACAACCAAAATCTTTGTGTAATAATAATAATAATAAAGAGTGGTCCCAAAGGTCGCATCAAGCTATTAACTAGGATTTAGGAGATACAATATATGGTAATTTAGGTTTAATATGAATATTGTAAGACCCACAATCTTTTTTTGATGGAACTTCTCTCAGCCATTTTATGTCCCCGACAATCTTCCCCAAGATATATACTGTGGTTTATGAAATTATATGTAAGTATTAATAGGATCACTGAATTCCAAGAGAGGAAGGTTTGTTCTGTATAGCCTTTGCTGCAATTTCTCAAGGATATTGTATATTTTATATAAGTATGCTTAATATGTTCTTGATTTTACGTCTAGATACCCTTCTGGTTCATGCTCCAATAAAGCAGATTTAGTATATATATATATATATATATATATATATATATATATATATATATATATTAAGTGAAAAGTGTCAATAATCCACCACCAACCACTTGTGAAGCATTGTTCTAACTTTCAGGTATTATGTATAAACTATAGCAATGTTTGAAAAATGGAAGGTGATACCTTTGAGGCCATCAATGATATACTATATAATTATACCTATTGTTTTATCCGGTAAATGATTTTGTATATTTTACCTTCCTCTTTTTAAAACAATATGTATAATAATAAATCAGCATTTAATTAATAAATCATTGTAGTAGTATCTGTACATTATTTTAATACCTTAAAAATTCCTATCATATAATTTTGTTTGTGTATAAGTAGCCAAATCTGTGCCTATAGATCCCAGGCTACTGAAACCCACTTCCTACAACTGGAAAAATGATAAATGCTTAATACCACTGCCATTCCAGTTTCGGCTCATCAAGCAATGGTACTGCTTTCTGGAAAATAGTTAACATGGCTTTCAAAATATTTGGGGTCTTTGGAGTGTTTTGAGAGCAATGATTGCTTGGCTATCATCATAAGATAACTGAGAAGCCCCAGTGTGGCTGAAGGGGTGATTTTCAAACTTGTAGACATTGGCAGGAATCTACTACACACTATATAGATCCCTTTGCATGTTCTTGCTGGGGTGCGAAAATGGAAGTCTCCATAAAATGCTAAACCACCCTGAATAATATTAAAAGGGTTAAATTAGTAAATTTGATTTATAATATAGATATACCCTAGACCCAGCCATTCTCAACCAGGGTTCCTCTAGATGTTGCTAGGGGTTCCCTGAGCTGTGGTTAATTGTCCCTCCTATATCAGGGGTCTTGAATTTAAATTTACAGAGGTCTAGTCAGTAAAATTTTCTTTTGGCAGAGGTCTGAATGTCATGTTTGCACTAGAACACATCACAGCCCCCCCCCCCCCCCCGTACATTGGTTTCTTTAGCCACCCCTTCACATCACAGCCCCCTCTTTACATCAGTATCCTCGGCGCCCCATTCACATTAAAACCCATCTCAACATCACAGTTGCCACTTTCATCAGTGTTCATAGCCCCCCTTTACATCACAGTCCCCTTTTGCATTGGAGTGCCCATTTAAGTTGCGGTGCACTTCACATTACAGTGCCCCTTTATAACATGGTGTATCTTTATGTCCCTCTTATATTACAGTGCTGTGCCTTTACATGACAGTGCTCCTTTCAGTGTAAGCCTCCCCTGCACTGTCCTACCTTTGGCAGGGTAAAGGCACTTATCAGCTGTGCGATCTCTCTTGAGTCTCCTGCCCAGCCGCTATCAACCTCACAGCAGACAGGGCAGGAGGAGCTGTAAATCGGGATGGAGGGTGGGAGCAACCCAACTTACTATGTTAGCAAGTGGGTTGTTAATTTGAAAAGACTCCCGATCTGCAGCACCTCCCGCCACTGCCTGCTGTGAGGATAATAGCAGTGGCCAGGCAGGCAAGAGACTCAGGAGAGTTTACACAGCTGTTAAGTGGTCGATATGGTCTGGATAGGACTGTCCCTCAGTCCGGGTTCAGACCGCGGTCCTCCATTTAGTGAACCATGTCCTATATAATGGTGCCTGTATAGTTCCACTGGGCAAAGCCAGTAGAATGACACCAATTATCTTTTTTGGCTGTCTGTAATGGGGCCATTCTAACTACCACTGTAGGGACTTCGTTCTTCCCACTAACTAGCATTATAAGGAGCATTTTTCCTATTGAGCTATGATGAATTGGTTTTGGTAAGGGTTCCCTGAGATCTAAAAATTATATTAGGGATTCCTCTGAGGTAGAAAGGTTGACCTCGATGGAGAAGGTGGGTGTAAATAAATCACTCTTTTATTCAGTTACATTGTTAACATTATTGCACGGATGAATTGTAAAAAGGTTGGGTGACAGTAGAAAAGCTTCCAGACACATTCATGTAATACATGATGGAATTCCATTCATTTAATTAATATTTGCTTAGGCAACAAAAACTGGAAGCCAAGATAAAAAGTAATTACAGTTGTTTTATGAATGAATGAATGAATGAAATACTTGTATAGCGCACAATGCGAACTGAATAGGTACTACATATACAGTAGCTGGCCAACACATTAGCTTGAAATACATGACATGGGTTATGGGTTTTGGATCCTAACACTAGCCATTGGACAGACTCATCTCATATCGCACACAAGAGGTTAATTCTGGATATGTGCTGTTCAGACAGTAGGTCAGGTTACTAGCATTTATGTTGAGGGAAATTCTGCCTACCCTGTTTCTAATTTTGAGAGAGAGAGAGGGGAAGAAGTTGAACTTATGCTGTGTGTTACAGCAGTGTACTACTTGCACATTGTTGCGTGTGTATCTCTAGCTGTGTGGGAGAAAAGGCTGACTTGCAGAAGTTAGGAAGGTCATTGGATGCAATCACTTCCCTCTCTGATCCCATGAGCTAAACTTCTACAAAGAACAGAACTTTATCCTGAGTGCTGCTGATGGGACACAGCAATAATCCTCTATATGGATGACTATGGAATGAATGGACAAAGGTAAGCCGGATCTCTTCATGGTTTATGTTTCAAGTTCCTTTCAGAACAATCCAGGATTCTCCTTGGGGCACATAAATCAATGAGTCATTTACCTGTTATCTCTCTATTCCCACAGTTTATAATACCTAAGAATGGATGTGGTAATGACTATTATACCTCACGCTCCAGGAACAACTATATCCACATTATTTTCATACAATACAATACTTTTCTGCATTGAAAAATACCAAGATTTAAAAAAAATATTTTTAGGATTTTTAATTAATTATAAAAATGACTTACTTAGCAGATATCTTTAGCACAGTGAACTAAACAAGTAAAAACAACATAGTATAATAATGTTAATGATGGTGCCATGCACAATAATTAGACTTAATGCTTGGCATAAATTATGATGAGTAGTACACCACAATACAGAAGGAACCATGCACATTTTTTACATGCTACTTTTTACATGAAGTGTGTACAAAAAAAACAACAAATGTGCTTGATGAATTACAGTTTACATTAATTTAATAAGTAAACTTGTACCAATGAAATGATGTGTAACATGAATATGCAATGTAGTGCCGCCTTGTATATATCTTTTTCCATTGTATGTGCATATAAAACAATTTACATCTGTAGAGGTATCCAGATCATAATAATATTTATTCTTCTTTTTCTTCTCATGCTTATTATTATTATTATTATTAATAATAATAATAATAATAATAATAATAATTATGAGAAGAAGAATTTATAATAATGATAGATTTTATGCCAGTTTTTTCAACTTCACTGCATTATTTAGCAATTGTTTCTTGCTAAATATACTTAAATACCTACGTCACAGTTCTATTATTATTATTATCATTATTATTGCTGTTGTTAATACCAATGTTATTTTTCTATTGTTTAAAAAAAGGAATTTAGTATGCTGATGTGTCAAATAAATATTACAAACAAATATCTAACCCAAAAATTAAGTCTTGACGTGCTTACTAGTGAATTCAGGAAAGTGGAACAGAGCATCAAATATTAACACAACATATTGTTCGCCATCATTATGTTTGGGTTGATGTGGCATAGATCCTTTTCAATCCCCTCCAGTTCAGAATATTCAGATATGCAGCGCTCCAAGTCAGATGTACAATAAGCTGTGCCTGCTTGAGAAAGGCCGTACTCTCAAGCGAAACCTCCTTAGAGATCAAATCACCGGTCAAAGAGTCTTCTCAGGTTGTCTTTGTTTTTGGTAGTTCTTACATTCATTGTTTTTCACATAGCAACTTGATCAATGGAATCTCTTGTGTTCTTTTAATTGAACTTAGCCTAAAACTTAGGTCAAGCTAAAGTGTTTCTGATTTTATGGAATTAAATTCAATGCATCTTATTGAAATAAATAATTCAATTTTTGACTTTGATGAAACAGTGAGGGAACATGTAAGTTTCAGTTCTGTTTAAAAACATAATTTTTTATTTGAGAAAGCAATCATCTGATTGTCTTCTCATCCTGTGAGTCTGTGACTGTGTACGGAGGAGTTTATGTCACATACTGGTGAGTATGTGCACGACTACTGACATAAAGTCCTGAGTACTGAAACTACTAAGTAGATCAGCAATCATATTACTACAAAAATGTTCTGGATGAGTGTCTAAATTTAGAAAAAAAAAATTACTACTTCTGTTTAAGAAATAACATTGTAAGAGCTTGATCTTAGTTAGCTTTTCTTAACCAGGGTTCCTCTAGGGGTGGCTAAGGGTTCCTTGAGCTGTGACTAACTGACTCTCTATATAAGGGTACCTGCATAGATCTAGGTCCAACTCGATGTGGCAAAGCCAGTGGCATAACTGCAAAGATGTCATTCTCGCCAACCCTGTAAGGGGTGCATTCTTCCCACTTACCAGCATCAATGTAAGTTGCATTTTCAGAAATGACCCCGATGGACTAATCTTACCAGGGGTTCCCTGAGAGCTGAACATTATTTCAAGGGTGCCTCTGAGGTAAAAAGGTTGAGAAAGGCTGATCAATGAGTTGCCGCATTGCCTTTTGGGATTGGGAACAATCTTTCATGGATAGAGCAAATTGGACCACACTCAAGTAGGCAGTAACCAGCAGGTTTTTGTCTTTGGATACATTTTGTGTTTAGGTTTCTGAGCATGTAAGGTGGGTTCATGTGTCTTTTTTAAACCTATCTATGTATTCATGTAACCCCCTCCACAAGACTGCGACAACATGTGCCAAATTCAGCCCGTATTTCCCAGGATTAACTCCTGAGAACTAATTAACTCATTGGATAAAACAAATGCCACAGCATACAAACCTCAATTCTAATTTTTCATCTGAAGCTACACTATCCTGTATTGTTTCTGTTGAACGCTGAACATCTTCATGTATAGCTCTTCATCTTTAATATGTGACTGCAACAGCAATTAATGCCCTCACAAATGGTTCAGTAGCTGTTTATCTTTGGTAAATTTGCTGTGAATGAACAGCCTCCGATCTACAAGAAGTACAGAAACTATATGTGGACATTTGGCTTTGTCCAAGGGTTGCAGGAAAAGTGCTTAAAGTGATTGTAAAGATTCAGTTTTTATTTTTATTTTTTTCTTTGGGGAGGGGGGGGGGGGGGTGGGTAGCAAACATATTGTACTTACATGCTTTGTACAATAGGCCTCTTCTTGGGTCCATCACTGGTTCTCCTGGCTCCTTCCCTCCCTCTGAGTGCCCCCAAGCAACTTGCTATTGGGGCACTCATGCAGGCTTGTTTCTAAGCCTCACTCTGTGTCCATTGATGCACATCGCAGCTATGCCCCAGCCCTGTTCCCTCTTTGCAAACTGTTATTGGCAGCAGAAGGAGCCAATGGCTCCTGCTGCTGTGTCTGAGCCCTGAGGAAGGAGAGAGACAGCAGCGTTGCTGCTCTTGTGCACAGCACTGGATTGACATCAGGCTCATGTAAGTATTTGGGGAATGGTGAAGGGGGAGCTGCACAATAAAGGTTTTGTAACGCAATGCAGGGAATACATTAAGGTAAAAAAAACCTTTACACCACTTTAATAAAACATCTCTGGATATTTAGCAATAGTAAATGCAGTGATCCGTTTCCCCCCAAAGTAACTGTGAAGATCATTGCTGGGGGACATAAATACTTTTCATTTCTACCATAGGAATTTGAACTGCAAATAGATTATACTGTAAGTATAAAGATTTCTTATCTTTAATTCTTATGGCATGAACATATAAGCCATATTTAAAAAAATATACTTGAAAAAGCAAGAAAGTCAATCGTAAATCAAACATCTATTAAATCGATGCATTAGGGCATCCTCTTGGCGTAGGACCCAGAAGCAAGTGGAGATCACAGGGCCAGCAGTACCTACTTCACTGATTTCCAGCTTCAAGGGGCATTGGGCAGTTATATTATATTCATGGTTACATTGGTCCAAGCTGGACCAATGTAATTAGGTACAAAGTACCATAAGAATTATTGAATGAGAGGAAGCTCTGCTGACTTTTGTCATTCAATCATAAGCAGCCAAACATACTGTGTTTTGTCTTCTTCTTTATTTTCCTTGCACATGCTTAGGTCTTCTTTGCAAAGTAACATTTTACCACCTTCACTAAGCTCTGGTGAAAATCTCCTTGCACTGTACAACTTCCCTTGTAAGATGAACAGTCGATTTTCCTTTAGTAAATTAAGTTGTATGTGCCTGAAATTTGATGTTTTCCCTATGTTTGGGCGGGTTGACTATGAGAGCTTGCATTTCATCCCACAACTGAATAAAAGCACTATCAAACATAAAGCACTTCCATTGCCCCGGTATGAAAACGACTTTAACATATATGTATGGTGGTTCACTTTGGGCTTATATTTGATAATACAGAAACTACAACATATCAGTAGAGATTTAAAGAAGAGTTTTATAGACTTAATCTTGGGCAAATCCATTGATATCTCTCCTATGTGTTGGATATGCTAACCAAGCCCCTTATAGTAAATTATTGTCCTAGACCAAATGCAAGAGAAATGGTCACCATGGGTAGTGAATAGTTTATGAATTGTCATGGTATGTCGCTCTGTACAACTACCTCAGTATAAGAAACTTCACCAACTTATGGCTCTCCTCATATTTATCGGTTGTAAAGTGCAAAATAATGTATATTTTTACTTGAAAAAGCACACAAAAGACTGACTTGAAATGTACAGTGCCTTGAAAAAGTATTCATATACCTTTGAAATTTTCCACATTTTATCATGTAACAGCCCAAAACATAAATGTAATTCATTGGGATTTTATGTTATATAACAACACAAAGTGCCACATAATTGTAAAGTGGAAGGAAATGCTAAAAATGTTTTACAAATAAATATGTGAAAAGTGTGGTGTGCATTTGTATTCAGCTACCCTGAGTCAGTAGTTTGTAGAACCGCCTTTCTCTTCAATTACAGCTGCAAGTCCTTTTGGGGATGTCACCAGCTTTGCACAGCAATTTTCAAGTCTTGCCACCGATTCTCAATTGCATTTAGGTCTGGATTTTGACTGGGCACATGAATATGCTTTGATCAAAACCATTCAATTGAGCTTTGGCTGTATGTTTAGGGTCGTTGCCCTGCTGAAAGGTGAACCTCTGCACCAGTCTCAAGTCTTTTGCAGAGTCTAATGCCGCGTACACACGATCAGAAAAACCTCTGATGGTTTTACCGATGGAATTCCGATGGAATGCCACTCAAGCTGTCTTGCCTACACACGGTCACACCAAATTCCGATCGTCAAGAACGCGGTGACGTACAACACGTACAACGGGACTAGAAAAAGGAAGTTCAATAGCCAGTAGCCAATAGCTTCCGTCTCGTAGTTGAATCTAAGCATGCATGAGTTTTTGCGTGTCGGAATTGCATACGCACGATCTGAATTTCCTTCAGGAAAATTGAGAACATGCTATCAATTTTTGCTGGCGGGAATTCGGTCAGCTAAATTCCGATGGAGTCTACACACGGTCGCATTTTCCGATGAAAAGCTCGCATCGGTCTTTTGCTGGCCGAAATTCCAATCGTGTGTACGGCATTACAGGTTTTCTTCAAAAATTGCCCTGTATTTGGCTCCATCCATCTTTCCATCAACTCTGACCAGCTTCCCTTTCCCTGCTGAAGAAAAGCATCCCCACAACATGATGCTGCCACCACCATGTTTCACGGTGGGGCTGGTGTGTTCAGGGTGATGTGCAGTGTTAGTTTTCTGCCAAACATAGCGTTTTGCTTTTAGGCCAAAAAGTAAAATTTTGGCCCCATCTGACCAGGGGACCTTCCACATGTTTGCTGTGTCCCCCACATGGCTTCTCGTAAACTGCAAACAGGACTTTTTTATTTCTTTCTTTCAACAATGGCTTTCTTCTTACCACTCTTCCATAAAGGTCTGATTTGTGGAGTGCACGACTAATAGTTGTCCTGTGGACAGATTTCCCACCTGAGCTGTGGATCTCTGCAGCTCCTCCAGAGTTACCATGGGCCTCTTGGCTACTTCTCTGATTAACGCGCTCCTTGCCCGGCCTGTCAGTTTAGGTGGACGGCCATGTCTTGGTAGGTTTGCAGTTGTGCCATACTCTTTCCATATTCGGACGATGGATTGAAGGGTGCTCTATGAGATGTTCAAAGCTTGGAATATTTTTTTATGTCCTAACCCTGCTTTAAACTTCTCCACAACTGACCTGTCTAGTATGTTCCTTGGCCTTCATGATGCTGTTTGTTCACTAAGGTTCTCTAACAAACCTCTTAGGGCTTCACAGGACAGCTGCATTTATACTGAGATTAAATTACACACAGGTGGACTCTATTTACTAATTAGGTGACTTCTGAAGGCAATTGGTTCCAGGGGTATCAGAGTAAAGGGAGCTAAATACAAATGCATGCCACACTTTTCAGATATTTATTTGTAAAAAAAATTGGAAAACCATTTGTCATTTTCCTTCCACTTTACAATTATGTGGCACTTTGTGTTGGTCTATCACATAAAATCCCAATAAAATACATTTATCTTTTTAGTTGTAACATGACAAAATGTGGAAAATTTCAAGGGGTATGAATAGTTTTTCAAGGTGCTGTATGTCCTGCTGCTGGAACTTGTGGGAAGGAGAGCAGCTGACATGTTTGCACAATCTATTTTCTTCTTGTGTGTTTAGTTTATTGTATGCTGTAATTGTTTGTACTGCCCACAGGATAACTTTATTATTTAAAGAACATCTGTACTATTATTACAATTTGTTCTTTAACTGTTTCAATACTTGTCACTTTCACCCCCTTTCTGCCCAGGACAATTTTCAGCTTTAATCGCTCTCGTACTTTGAATGACAATTGCACAGTCATGCACCGCTGCACCCAAACAAATATTCATCATTTTAATTTTTTTAATTTTTTTGAGACAAATAGAGATTTAGTTTAGCGTTATGTAATCACCACTGGGTTTTTATTTTTTGCTAAAAAAACAAAACAAAAATAGACTGAAAATTTTAAATAAAAATAGTTTCTGATATAAAATTTGGTAAATAAGTAATGTTTCTCCTTCACTGATGGGCACTGATAGACTGCACTAATGGCCACTGATGAGGTGGCACTCATGAGGTGGCCCTGATGAGGAGGCACTAATATGCAGCACTGATCGGGTGTGTCCAAGATGGCGACTGGAGTGGAAGCATAGCTGAGGAGCTCCGGTACACTGCCTGCTAATCATCCTGTTTCCCTGTGGACCTACAGGCCTATGGATCTACAGAAGTGCAGCTGAGAATCCCCAGAACTGGTATGCCCAGTAAGCGCAAATCTATCGTGCACAAGAAAACCTCCCCGGACCGAGTTCCATCTTGTGGCGGGAAAGCCAGGCCCAGCAAACTTTCCAACATCGCATCCCAAACTGAGGAAGCGGACCCTGCGATCCAAGACCAGGATCACTTCACAGCCCTGATGCAGGCAATAAACACCTGCCAAACCACGCTAACAGGGAAGATAGACACCATGCAGCTGGAGATGGGTCTTATTCGGAAAGACATGGACCCCACTGACGGAGGTCGAGCACCGGGTGGGGGACACTGCGGATGTACTGAATGATCACACATCCTGCCTCTGCACCCACACTACTAAGGTCAAAGCCCTTGAATATCATACTGAGGATGCGGAGAACTGCAACCGGAGGAACAACTCCCATCGGTCTCCCAGAGGGATCAGAAGACCCTGGCCCAACTGTATTCACCGAGCCCCGCCGCACACGTTTATCCTCCAACTCCTGAACTTCCACGACAGGGACGCAGTGCTGCAGGAGAGCAGGAAGACGGAGGCTCTACATTTTGAGCGAGCCCGCCTAATGATCTTCCCAGATTTCTCAGTGGTGACAAAAAAACAGCACAAATCATTCGACCACGTGAAACTTGCTCTACACTAAAAAAAGGCCTGAAATATAGCATGCTTTTTCCTGCTGGGTTCCTGCTGGGTTCAAGACGGGGAAACCCATCCCTTTTTTACAGTCCCTGAAGAAGCTGCCAACTGGCTGGAGTCCCTCTCGCAACGCTGAGACTATGGATGCCTCACCTCCCTCTCTCTGGTCCCTGTACTGTACAGTGCACTGTCGCCTACACCTAATGGTCCCTGGGTATTGATTATTGCACTGTAAGGATCGTTCCCACTGGTGGGAGTTACTGTCTCATCTCCCTGATGACTTTTGCTTACCCTGCCACTGAGCTTACCACTGGGCACTCTAGCTAACCATACTTCAGAGCAGGGGGCCTTTCCCCTCTATGTGGGGGGATTCCTACCCATACTGACAATATTTAATCCTCCATCACAGTGAAGATAGAGTAGGAGGCCGATGATCCAACACAACCCCCCCCCCCTTTTTTTTTTTTTGCTGCTAGATTTTTATTGTCTCTGTTCAGATTTGCTTATCTGTTTTCACCTTTTTATACGCCTTTTTATGGTTCACTGAAAAGAATGTGCCCCCAGTATTACCTGGGTGAAAAACTCTTCCCGCAGGGAGAACAATTTTTTGCTTTCAATCCAGATACTGTTTGATAAGTAGGCAGTACATTTGCTGACTAGGGATGAGCTCGGTGTTCGACTCGAAAGCATGTTTTAACTCCAAATTCAAAAGATCCCTGGTTTTCCTGGAAATACCACCTGCACATATGTATACTCCAGGCGACCCACCTCATGGGGTCCAGAATACTCTCCCTTAAAAAGCCCTGGGTGGGATCCTATTTTCACTTGACTTACTCCTCTCACTCCCACAGGGTCAGTGTTTTAATCCATAAGGTGCTTCCCTTTGTGCTGGTGGATCTCCACCTGGACTCTGACGGACAATATGTAATTATACATGCTATCTGTGATATACTTGATTTGGTGGTTGTAGGCTTATATGTGCCCCCACAGCAAATATGGTAGTCTTGCATAAAATACAGGCCATTGTTGTTAATTATCTTGCATCTAATATAATTCTGGTGGGTGATTTCAATATGACCCCCAACCCCAGTGCTGACAAGTTGAGCCCTGGCCAGACGACCGACTCAGCGTTGTCTCATTGCGCGGAGCTATATGGTCTAGATGACACATGGAGGTGGAAATACCCAATGGTAAACAATTTACATGTCAATCTGCAACACCCGCAACACTGTCTCGCATAGATCTAATAGACGTTATCAACCCCCTGCTGTCCAGGGTGAATACGGTGTCCCTCCTACCACGTGGCATATCAGATCATGCTCCTGTTATGTTGGACCTCAGCACACACTCGGCGGCTGGAGTGGGACTCTGGAGACTTTCCAGGTACTGGATCAAAGATGAAAAGATGGAACCATTAATGCTATCTGAGCTTAGGGACTACTGATCTTCTTCATCCTGAGCATGTATGATGTGGCCCTATTCATTGTTATAAGGAGCTGTACATATGATAGCCTCCAGTGTTTATGCAGTGTATGGTTTCCCCCATTTCGATGGACTGTCCCTGATTTGAAACAAAATTTTTTCCTAATCATTTGTCCCTCATTTTGGTCAGATCTATAAATGTAGAATGTATATTTTATCTTTCAAAAGGCACTTCTCAGTGCTAAACACTTCTAAATTGCTGCATTTGTAAATGTTCGAAAGACAATCTCTAGAGGAGTGTAAATTCCACTCTAACTTGAATTGTTTTTGTTCTCTACAACTTTTGGTGACTAGGAAAAATGCACTGACCTACATGAAAAATTCTGCTTAATGAGTATGGAACAGGCAAAAAACAGCACCAGATCTTTCTTCCTGCAAGTTGTCCATGTAAGCTATCTCAGCTTTTATTAATATACATTTTTCCAGTAATCCTTTAGACCTCATTTACACAGGTGTAATTAACTCAATTATCAAATGCATCTGTGCCAGAACACGGGCATTATGAAACTGTTTAATCAGTACTACCTAGTACGTGATCTGACACTTCTGGGTCTGAGGGCGTGCACGGGACTGCCTGTGGGCCGAACCTGCTGTGATTATACAGCAGACAATGTCCATTTAAAGCAGCTCAGGAGCGAGCATGTTGGAGTACTTGCTATTGGGGGCACTCAGCTAGGAGGAGGATCGGGGCTGCTCTGTTCAAAACCATTACACAGAGCAGGTAAGTATAACATATTTGTTATAAGAAAACAACAAAAAATAACAAAGCTTTTAGTATTAGTAATTGCACAAAATTTTTGTTTTTGGGTTTAGACACACTTTAAGCCCTTTGTAGGGATGACCCGAACACCCCCCCCCCCATGTCTATGGGACTCGAACATTTCAAATCAAAAGTGCTAATTTTAAAGGCTAATATGCAAGTTATTGTCCTAAAAAGGGTTTGGGGACCCGGGTCCTGCCCAGGGGACATGTATCAATGCAAAAAAAAAGTTTTTAAAATGGCCGTTTTTTTCGGGAGCATTGATTTTAATGACCCTTAAAGTGAAAAAAAAAGGTGAAATATTCCTTTAAATATCGTGCTTGGGGGGGGGGGGGGGGTGTCTATAGTATGCCTGTGAAGTGGCACGTGTTTCCCGTGTTTAGAAGAGTCCCTGCACAAAATGACATTTCTAACAGAAAAAAAGTCATTTAAAACTGCTTGCGGTTTTAATGTAATGTCTGGTTTCGGAAATATGGAAAAAGGGCATGGGTAACCCCCCCCCAGCCCATTACCAGCCCCTTTGGGTCTTGTATGCATCATACCCAAATTAATAAAAGGAAAGGCGTGGGGCCCCCAGGCCCTATATACTCAGAACAGCAGTATACAGGCAGTGCAAACCAGACAGGGACTGTGTAGGTTTGTTGTTAAGAAGAATCTGTTTATAATTTTGAACTGGTGCATTTTTAAATAGCCCCAGTCAAAAAATCTATTTTTAAGCTTTTTGGAAAACATTGGGAACCCTTGTAACATTTTTTGTTGCTGTCTGTGCACCTCTTCAGAAGATTTCACCTTGTACCAATGACAAATGCTTTTTGAATTTTTTTTAGTAAAACAAGGATTGGGATAAAGCATCAGTGGAGAGGAGACAAATGTTTCCCATATCAACTCTTACAGAAGAGAATTTCCCTTCCTAGGGGTAGATTTCATCTAACTTCTGGTTGTCTCCTTCCATTTGCAAGTAGGAGACATTTGTAAGTTGGATGTTTGAAATTAGGGGCCCGCCCTATATGCTCTGCATAAATTTGGGCCTAAGGTGTTGGTGTTACCAAAACACTGTAAACCCTCAAAGTGACTCTTGGTGGGCGCTGGAACGCCCTGCTGTGAAATACTATATCAAGAATTGTAATTACATGCAACCTGTTGAACAGGGGCACAAAAATTGGGCCTTAGGCGCTGGTTCCACAACACTGCAACATCTGACAGAAACTCTGGTTGGAGAGCAGGAATGAGCCCTGCTGCAAAGTATTGGATCAAAAATTGTAATTACACGCCCCTGTTAAACAGGGGCTGAAAAATTGGGCCTTAAGCACTGGTGCTGGTGCCACAACACTGCAACCACTCACAAATATTGTAGTTGAGTGCAGCAACGAACCCTCCTGCAAAATATTGCATCAAAAATTGTAATTACACGCCCCTGTTAAACTGGGGCTGAAAAATTGGGTCTTAGCCACTGGTGCTAGTGCCACAACACTACAACCACTCACAAATATTGTAGTTGAGTGCAGCAACGAACCCTCCTGCAAAATATCACATCAAAAATTGTAATTACACGCCCCTGTTAAGCAGGGGCTGAACAATTGGGCCTTAACCACTAGTGGCGGCGCCCAGAACCAAAAATGTTCTTACAAGCTATCAGCGTGATCATTGAGGAGGAAGAAGATAGTCACTCAGCATAACAGGATAGTCACTCAGCATCAGCATAGGCAGTCTTGAAGGGATCTGACATTTCAAAAAAGATTATTCTGTTACATCAGCATCAGGTGCTTGGTAGCTGGTGGTGATCCAAGACTGATTCATTTTTATGAAGGTCAGTCGATCAACCGAGTCGGTGGCGCACCCTGTGATTGGTTACAAAGCCACCAGCAACACTGAATGTGCGTTCCGAAAGAATGCTGGATGCAGGAAAGGCCAGTAGCACAATTGCATACTGTGCAAGCTCTGGCCAGTGATCCATCCTCAAGACCCAGTAACCCAGATGATTTTTGGTGGGAAAGGTGTCCAAAGGTGTCCAAGTCTGATCTTGCCCCTAGATATTCCTGCACCATGTAAATCAGACCCTGGCGATACCTTGGGGCTGCGGACTAAAAAATTGTCTGAGCGTATCGGTCGGACAGCCACCTTCTCCACTGCTCCTTCTGTGACTGAACGAAGCCTCAGCAACACGTTGTCCAGGACCAGGAATTTGTAACCTCCAAGTCTCTGGGAACGCATTGCACAGACCTTTCTGCAAGGCCTCCTGAAGATGTTTCATCCTCTGCTCCCTCTGCGACGGCAAGATAAGGTCCGCAAACGTACCTTTGTAATGTGGATCAAGGAGTGTTGCCAGCCAGTAATGATCCGACGAATACGAGGATCCTTCCGCAGGCTTTGCAGGATCAGTGAGGCCATGCAGCATAGGTTAGTTGAGGCATTCGGTCCGGAGTCCTCTGGGTCACTAAGGACGACATGATCCGCAGCCACCTCCTCCCAGCCACGTACAAGTCCACAGCTTTCTTGGGACTGTAAATTATCCCTAAAAGACTGCTGCTGATGCTGAGTGCCAGGCTCCACCTCCATGCTGACACAATCCTCCTCCTCCTCCTCTTCCTGTGTGATTGGTGGGCCAGCAGGAACACTGTCTGGATAAAGGGGGCCTTGAGAGGTAAGCATGTCCTCCTCTTCCTGCTTCTGTTCTGCCTCAAGTGCCCTGTCCATTATTCCACGCAGTGTGTGCTCCAACAGGTGGACAAGAGGGACAGTGTCACTGGTGCATGCACTGTCACTGCTCACCATCCTCATAGCCTCCTCATATGGTGACAGGACAGTGCATGCATCCCTGATCATGGCCCACTGTCATGGGGAAAAAAACCAAGCTCCCCTAACCCTGTCCTGGTGCCTTAGTCACACAGGTACTCATTGATGGCCCTCTGCTGCGTGTGCAGCCACTGCAGCATGGCCAAAGTTGAGTTCCACCTGGCGGGCATGTCACAGATTAGGCGGTTCTTGGGCAGGTTAAATTCCTTCTGGAGGTCAGCCAGCCGAGCACTGGCATTATATGACCATCGGAAATGCACACAGACTTTCCTGGCCTGCCTCACGACATCCTGTGAGCCTGTGTACCTGCCCAAGGACCACTGCACCACCAAGCTAAGGACGTGAGCCACACAGGGCACATGGGTCAGTTGTCCCTGTCGGAGGGCGGAGAGGAGGTTGGTGCCATTGTCGCAAATCACCATTCCTGGCTTAAACTGGCGTGGTGTCAACCACCTCTCAGCCTGCTCCTGCAGAGCTGACAGAATCTCTGCCCCAGTGTGGCTCCTGTCCCCCAAGCACACCAGCGCATGCACAGCATGGCATCTTTTTACCTGTGTACTTGCGTAGCCCCTTGAACGTCTACAGAGCACCGTTGTTTCCGAGAACAAAGCACAGGAAGAGGCCATGGAGGAAGAAGAAGAGGAGGGGGTGGAGGAGAGAGGTGTGTCAGAATTATCAGTAGTAGCATTTTGGAGGCGTGGTGGTGGAACAATGTCCAACCCTACTGCACCTTGTCCTGCATCCTGCCCAGCTGCCAGAAGAGTCACCTAATTCGCCATGAAATATAGATAACGTCCCTGTCCATGCCTGCTGGACCATGAGTCAGCAGTAATATGCACCTTACCGCTGACCACCCTGGCCAACAAGGCCAAGACATTGCCTTCCACATGCCGGTAGAAAGCAGGAATCGCCTTCCGTGCGAAAAAATGGCGTTTGGGAACCTACCACTGAGGAACCGCACATTCCACAAACTCACGAAAGGGAGCAGAGTCTACCAACTGAAAAAGCAGCAGTTGAAGTGCTAGCAATTTAGCCAAGCTAGCATTCAACCGCTGGGTATGTGGATGGCTGGGAGTGAACTTCTTTCAACTGTGCTGCAGCTGGTGCAGCAGGGAAATTTGCCTGGTACAATCGGATGTCGGTGTATCAATAGCAGATTGCCCGAGTACTTGGCTGTGACACACCTAATTCTACACCATCATTCCTTTCAGTGCAGGTTTCAGAGAGGACTGAATGTATAGTGGGGTTGGAGATCCCAGCTGATGAGGAGCAAGGAGAGGTCTGCTTTGTTCTTTGGTGTGGGTCTTTTACATACACTTGCCAATGAACTGCATGGCAGGTCGACATATGTGTGGTCAAGCATGTGGTGCCCAAGCGGCTGATGTTTGGGCCACGTGAGATATGCTTGAGACATATGTTGCAAATAGCAGTGCGATCTGATGCACTCATCTCAAAAAAGGCCCACACCAAAGGACTTTTGGAATAACGCGCAGAGGCAGCGCCATGCACATGCAGAGCTCTGCGGTGTGATGTAGTCAGTGTGCTGTCCTTAAGCTGGCCCCTGGAGAGCATCCTGCCTCATTGGAGATGTGCCTGCTCCTCCTCCTCTCTCCTTTCAGGCACCTACGTGGAGTCAGTGACCTCATCAACCCCTCCCTCCTCATCACTGGAGAAAACCTGGCAGTATGCTGCAGCTAGAGGAACATGACTGCCAGATTGCTGTCCTTCTTGGGAATCCCCTTTATCTGGGCTCACGTTACTGCCTTCCTCTAGTTGGGTATCATCATCAGAGCCTTCAAAATGCTGGGCATCCTCATGGAGCATGTACCCAACACTGTGCTCAAACAGTTTGGGGGACTCCTCAGGAGGACATGGTGGGTCAAGGGAAGGAGTGACTGATGCCATTGAGCCGAGGGAAGAGGCCACATTGGAAGCTGCTTTGCCAGTACCCTGAGCCTGGGTGAGAGAGGATGAGGAGGATGAGGACAGCTTGGTCATCCACTCTACCAAGTCTTTGGCATGTTGAGGCTCAACACGTCCAGCTGCCGAAAATAAGGACAAGTGTGTCCCATGGCCACGTGCTGATGAGGATGCACCATGTCCATGACCAGCACTGTTGCCTCTAGACACAGAGCCTGCTTGCCCTCTTTTATTTTCTCGTGACTGTCTGCCTCTCCTTGTTGGCCTTCCAGACATATTAATGGCCTGCAGGGAGGTGTAGCTGCACAAAGCTGGGGCGTATATACTGATATACTCCAGCTAGCAGAATCAACTGCATGCCTGTATTATTATTAATATGAGAACACCAGCAATTGGGGTAGCTTTATGTGCACACTGTGCAGAGTACACAGTACACCAACTGTAATTACTGCAGCTGCTTGCGGTATAGGATCAGCAGAACACCAGCAATTGGGGTAGCTTTAGGCGCACACTGTGCAGATGACACAATACATCGACTGTAATTACTGCAGCTGCCTGTGGTATAGGATCAGCAGAACACCAGCAATTGGGGTAGCTTTAGGTGCACACTGTACAGATGGCACAATACACCGACTGTAATTGATACAGCTGCCTGCAGATAGGATCAGCAGAACACCAGCAATTGGGATAGCTTTAGGTGCACACTGTGCAGATGACACAATACACGACTGCAATTACTGCAGCTGCCTTTCTGTGGTAAAGGATCAGAAGAACACCAGTAACTGGGGTAGCTTACAGTGCACACTGTGCAGATGACACAATATACCGACTGTAATTGCTACAGCTGCCTGCGGATAGGATCAGCAGAACACCAGCAATTGGGGTAGCTTTAGGTGCACACTGTGTAGATGGCACAATACACTGACTGTAATTGCTACAGCTGCCTGCAGATAGGATCATCAGAACACCAGCAATTGGGGTAGCTTTATGTGCACACTGTGCAGATAACACAATACACCGACTGTAATTACTGCAGCTACCTGTGGTATAGGATCAGCAGAACACCAGCAATTGGGGTAGCTTTAGACGCACACTGTGCAGATCGCACAATACACCGTCTGTAATTGCTACAGCTGCCTGCGGATAGGATCAGCAGAACACCAGCAGTTGGGGAGGCTTTAGGTGCACATTGTGCAGATGGCACAATACACCGACTGTAATTGCTACAGCTGCCTGCGGATAGGATCAGCAGAACACCAGCAATTGGGGTAGCTTTTGGCGCACACTGTGATACATCGACTGTAATTGCTACAGCTGCCTGCTGATAGTATCAGCGGAGCACAAGCAATTGGGGTAGCTTTAGGTGTACACTGTGCAGATGGCACAATACACAGACTGTATTTGCAACAGCTTCAAATGAAATGAAATCACACTATCTCTCTGTTTATCTCTCTCCGCCACTGCAACACACTACACAAGGCCGCCTTATATAGTGTGGGGTGTGTATTAAACCCCCTGAGCCATAATTGGCCAAAGCCACCCTGGCTTTGGCCAATTACAGCTCTCCGTTTTTTCTGCACTGTGATTGGCCAAAGCAAGCGAGTCATAGTGCATGCTTGGCCAATCATCAGCCAGCAATGCACTGCAATGCCACAGTGAATTATGGACCGTGACGCACCACTTGAATTTAGAGCAAATGGCCCATAATGTTTGGAATTCGCCAAACGGATGAACAGCCGATGTTCGACTCGAACACAAAGCTCATCCCTAGCCCTTTGTTACTGTGCTGTCTCAGACTGAATAAAAAAAAAAATCAGTTATTAAATTGTATCTATTTTTCTCACTTGGGTAACTTGGAGAATTACAAAGTAAAACCAGAGTTCATCTCAATTCTGCATCTTGGACCAGTCCCATTTACATTTATTATTGGTGGAGACTCCAGTTTTGAATGTAACTATGCACAGTGATCTATGCCCTTTCATCCAGGTTCTGTAAAGAAACAGTCATTTAGTCTTATAGGCCAGAAGGACTTACCTGAAGCCTGTTTAGAAATATGTTATGTAAAATATACAATATGTCAAAAAAAAAAAAAAGCAGAAACTGACTGTTAAATAAAAAAACAATTCTTCCTGTCTACAATGTAAAAAGGAGAAAGTGAAAGAAAACAAACTGCAAGTCGTCATATCTCCCCACTGTTACTCCAGATGATCTGTTACTACAGCTGTGTTTGAAATGTTACTACATTGCTGGATTTCATTCAGTCAGTTAAAGACATGCACAGGACACTTTGAATATTACTGGTGTCATCTGTATGGATATACACAGTGGTGACCGCTCATGCACGCTAATCCATGCGCCCAGGCCTCTAATCTACATGCAGGGCGCCGAAAGCATGGATTCCAACTGGGTTTTTTTTTCTTCTAAACACATAATTAGAGCCAGAGGCTCGAATTGGCTTCAAAAAGGGTGGGCTTGTGGTGCAGAGCACTGCATCCGGATCCCACCCAGTTGTGGATTTCCCAATCAGGAAGCGGGTCCTCAGACCAGGTGTCCTTAGACCTGATTGGCAGCGAGTCCCAAGTGCTGATTAGCTGGGAGGAGAATTGATCGCCGGGACTCGTGAGAAGATCAGGGGGAAGCCGCCAAAGCCTGAATGGGGTAAGTGAGGGGCTGGTGGGGGAGTGGCGGGAAACCGGCGAGCGATGCTGCGATTGAGCGACGGGGGAGCGGTGATCGATCGAGTGAGCGAGCACCGGGGGGGCGGGTGGGGTGGGGGTTGGTTGGCTGGCTGGCTGGCCCCCCCAAGAAAATTGAGCACCAGCCACCACTGGATATACAGAACATGTTTAAAAGAGGAGGATGACATTAACCTACCCCACAGCGGACATTTTAAGCTGGTAACTAATAGTACAGTTGTTTGAAGTGAATCTGTTCTTGTTTGTGGCCACAATTTTGCTAAGAGGCTATCAGAAGTTTAGGTCAATTTTAATGCACACATTTGAGAGCCAAAGCCTCCGTCCCCTCTCCAGTCCATTGCTTCAGTGAGCACTGAAGGGACAGAGTAGAGAGTGGTGACTGAGAGTCCTGGAATTTGTGTATAACTGCAGCCCTTGGACGCACAGCGTGTTCTCAGAATAGCACTACTGGGTTGCACTCCCTTTGCTCACTCCCAATCAACAGTCCATGTTACAGAAAGCCGATTCCCAGTTTTCTCCTTCCGCGTGACTCCTACTTCCTCCTCCTTCGATGTCCAGTGTATCCCCGCAGGGGAAGCCTGGTCTCTGATAGATCTCTATATGGTTGATGTTCCTCCAGGGACCAGTTGTGGGTCCGCTGGACTCCTACTCCTACGGTTATCCAGCTCTGGGGTCTCTGAACCCCCAGGCCTTCCAACCTCCGCTGGGAGGCTCTGGGATCTCTGAACCCCCGGCCCTCTGGCCTTCCTCCTCTCCTTTCTCAGTACTTTCAGCCCCCGTTGAGCATGTGACCCCCCCTTTTTATAGGATAGACACCGATTGACCAAAAAAATGAACCATTGGTCCATTCTCTCGCATGGGTTTTCTACCACTCAGACCTCAGTCCTTCCCCTCTGTCCAGTCCTGCCCACCATCCAGCAGAGGAGGTATCCCTGAGTACAAGTGTACCTCAATCTACACTAACACTCCCATCCCCAAATAAACAACCAGGCCCAGCCAAATTTACCTACATCTAACCTATACTTACAAGAAAACCCATACTAATCACCCAACTAAGCATGGGGTCCAATAAACCCATTTAATGCCCCGTACACATGAGCAGAATTTCTGTCGGATCATGGATGTTTTTTCCGATGGAATTCCGCTCAAGCTTGGCTTGCATACGCATGGTCACAGAAAAGTTCTCTGAACTTACGACCGTCAAAAACGTGGTGATGTACAACACTACGACGAGCTGAGAAAATGAAGTTCAATGCTTCCGAGCATGCGTCTAATTGTTTCCGAGCATGCGTAGGAATTTTGCATGCCGGAATTGCTACAGACGATCGGAATTTTCCGGCAGAAAAATAGAGAAAATGCTCTCAATCTTTTGGAGGTGGAAATTCCCCCAGAAAAAGTCAGATGGAGCATACACATGGTAGGAATTTCCAACCAAAAGCTCACATGTATAGGGCATAAGAACTGTATGAATACATTAGATAAGACCATTAGAACACATTCCAATTATCTACAAATGTATGCAACCCATATTTTATGTTTCATACTGGACCTAGCAGAATTTTAGTAAGACTTTGCAGTCCTGTTAATGCCATGACAGATGAGCTGGAAAGGGATTCGCCTAAAGACATGATAATAATTATGCAAATATTTGTATAAGTAAAGCTCGGTGCTCACATTTTGCAATATTGGGTGTAGTGCACAGTAGGCAGACAAGTGTAGCTGACATACATATTGTTGCAAAATTTCAGAAGATGTGGAAGGGAGGATACCTCCAAGGTAAACTTTTCTTTGTTTTATATACTTATTGGTGTAATATGTGTTGCCTGTTCATGTAAACTCCAATGATCTATTTTATTATTATGCTGCACCTACACTGAAATCAGTAATTAAATGTTTCTTTTATTATGACAAATAATACATGTGTTTTAGTTAAGTGAACTGAGTCATAGAAAAACTGAATTTATTGTTAAATTGATGCTTTTCACAAATTCACTGAATTATTTTCCCTATCTTGTGTACCTTAGTACAAAGGTCATTCTCTGTCCTTGATGCCCAACCTGTTGCATGCGGCCTTTTAGCAATTTTTGTGTAGCCCTTATAGTAGTGATTTCTTGCAGACTCATGTAGCAGCTGTCCAGTCTATAACTGTCTTCTGAAGGATGTCCCCAGTCTCCAACAACTCCTATAGCATGTCCGCAGTCTCTGACCATCCCTATCATGTTCACAGTCTCTGACCTTCCCTATCATGTCCACAGTCTCTGACCTTCCCCATCATGTCCGCAGTCTCTGACCATCCCTATCATGTTCGCAATTTCTGACCATCCCTATCATGTTCACAGTCTCTGACCTTCCCTATCATGTCCGCAGTCTCTGACCATCCCTATCATGTTCGCAATTTCTGACCATCCCTATCATGTTCACAGTCTCTGACCTTCCCTATCATGTCCGCAGTCTCTGACCATCCCTATCATGTTCACAGTCTCTAACCTTCCCTATCATGTTCACAGTCTCTGACCTTCCCTATCATGTCCGCAGTCTCTGACCATACCTATCATGTTCACAGTCTCTGACCTTCCCCATCATGTCCGCAGTCTCTGACCATCCCTATCATGTTCACAGTCTCTGACCTTCCCCATCATGTCCGCAGTCTCTGACCATCCCTATCATGTTTGCAATCTCTGACCTTCCCTATCATGTTCGCAATCTCTGACCTTCCCTATCATGTCTGCAGTCTCTGACCTTCCCTATCATGTCCGCAGTCTCTGACCTTCCCTATCATGTCTGCAGTCTCTGACCTTCCCTATCATGTCTGCAGTCTCTGACCTTCCCTATCATGTCTGCAGTCTCTGACCTTCCCTATCATGTCTGCAGTCTCTGACCATCCCTATCATGTCTGCAGTCTCTGACCTTCCCTATCATGTCTGCAGTCTCTGACCTTCCCTATCATGTCTGCAGTCTCTGACCTTCCCTATCATGTCCGCAGTCTCTGACCATCCCTATCATGTCCGCAGTCTCTGACCATCCCTATCATGTCTGCAGTCTCTGACCTTCCCTCTCATGTCTGCAGTCTCTGACCATCTCTATCATGTCTGCAGTCTGACCTTCTCTTCTATCATACCCATAGTCTTTGACTATATCCTCTTGTATGTCTGCTGTCTGTGGTAATGAATATTCTCTGAATTTTTAGTGTGACCTTTGGCGATGTTGGAGGCCACCCATATCAACAAACTTGACCACCATTGCTTCATATACTTCACTACACATTTTTTAATTAAATCAGCTCTTTTTATATTTTTACAAAATCATTGGTAGAGTGTACACTATATTACCAAAAGTATTGTGACACTTGCCCTTACATGCACACACACTTTAATGGCATCCCAGTCTTAATCCGTAGGGCTCAATATTGACTTGGTCCACCCTTTGCAGCTATAACAGCTTTAACTCTTCTGGGAAGGCTGTCCACAAGTTTTAGTAGTGTATCTATGGGAATCTTTGACCATTCTTCCAGAGGTGCATTTGTGAGGTCAGGCACTGATGGGGACGAGAATGCCTGGCTCACAGTCTCCGCTCTAATTCATCCCAATGGTGTTCTATTGGGTTGAGGTTAGGACACTGTGCAGGCCAGTCAAGTTCTTCTACCCCAAACTTATTCATCCATGTCTTTATGGACCTTGCTTTTTGCACAGGTGCGCAGTCATGTTGCAAAATGAAGGGGCCCTCCCCAAACTGTTCCCACAAAGTTGGGAGCATACAATTGTCCAAAATGTCTTGGTATGCTGATGCCTTAAGACTTCCCTTCACTGGAACTAAGGGGCCAAAGCCAACCCCTGAAAAATAACCCCACACCATAATCCCCCCTCCACCAAATTATTTAGACCAAACCAATTTTGTGGGAATGCTTTGAGGATGGCTCCTTCCTGTTCCAGCAGTATAACTGCGCACCAGTGTACAAAGCAAGGTCCATAAAGACATGGATGAGCGGGTTTGTGGTGGAGAAACATGACTGGCCTGCACAGAGTCCTGACCTCAACTCAATAGAACATTTTTGGGATGAATTAGGGAGGAGACTCTGAGCCAGGCCTTCTCTTCCCACATCAGTGCCTGAACTCACAAATGCGCTTCTGGAAGAATGGTTAAACATTCCCATAGATACACTCCTAAACCCTGTGGACAGCCTTTCCAGAAGAGCTGAAGCTGTTATAGCTGGGCCAACTCAATATTGAACTCTACAGACTGGGATGACATTAAATTTCATGTGCGTGTAAAGGCAGGTGTGTCAATACTTTTGGTAACATAGTGTCATAGTGTGTATGTATATATATATATATATATATATATATATATATATATATATATATATACATACAGGGCTTTTTTTTCTCAAATAATAGGTGCTCGAACTCAAACACGACCCCCCTAAACTCTTCTACACACTCAGAGGTGTGGTCAGATTTCACAAACAGTAGGAGGGTCTTAAAGGGGCATTAAATACCAGGATTGCATTACATACAGAGTGCAGAGTTCAGGGGGGTTACACACGGACTGCAGAGCCATCACTTGTAAACACAGAAACAGGACTTGTTTTTTTTGTGCTTACAAGTGATTGTGGTGAGCAGGCACCAAAGGGTCTGAGCCAGAGGTGGTGGAACTGAGTTCCACCAAGTTCCACCTGAAAAAAAAAAAATATATATATATATATATATATATATATATATATATATATATATATATATATATATATATATATATATATATATATATATATATATATATTATTTTTTTTCTGCAACTCTTTTTTTTTTTTTTGATAAAATGGTTAAAACATCTGTCTTGGGAGGTTTCCCCACACTAAGCCCCGTTCACACTAGTGCGATTTCACATTACCAGTGACAGTCTAGAACCATGCACATTGATGTGACTCATGTCACAGCGACTTTGAAGAAGGTTCTTGCACTACTTTTTACTGATTTCATTGCAACTTGCATAGACTTCTGTTGTATGAAGTCACAAGCCACAGTGAAATCGACAGTGCAAATCGCATTCATGTGCGGCTTTGAAATCGTTCTAAAGTAGCGCGATTTCAATGCCGCACTGGTGTGAACGGGAGCCTATTTTGGCCTGGAGGCTGAACAAAAAAAAAGTACATATTCCTCTATTCATTCTTCAAACATGCTTGGGACAAACATAGATCTATAGTCCGACAAAAAAGGTAATGAAAAAAAAAAAAAAAAAAAATACAAAACGTATTAAAAAATAAATAAAAAAAAGAACAGGCAGACTCAATGTACTACTCTATCTTTTTTCTGCAGTCACTTTTCTATATTTCTATGTTAAACAGCATGGATGGATGAATCTCATGACTCCACCAGCTGTCAGTATACCTGAACAGTAGGGATGAGCCGAACACCCCCCGGTTCGGTTCGCACCAGAACTTTCGAACGGACCCCAAATTCGTACGAACGTTAGGACCCCATTGGTCTATGGGACTCGAACGTTCGAAATTAAAAGTGCTAATTTTAACTGCTAATATGCAAGATACTGTCCTAAAAAGGGTTTGGGGACCTGGCTCCTGCCCCAGGGGACATGGGTCAATGCCTAAAATGTTTTTAAAAATGGCCGTTTTGGCGGGAGCACTGATTTTAATGACGATTAAAGTGAAAAAAAAAAAGTGAAATATTCCTTTAACCACTTCAATACTGGGCACTTAAACACCTTCCTGCCCAGACCAATTTTGAGCTTTCAGCGCTGTCGCATTTTGAATGACAATTGCGCGGTCATGCTACACTGTACCCAAATGAAATTTGTATCATTTTTTTCCCACAAATAGAGCTTTCTTTTGGTGGTATTTGATCACCTCTACGGTTTTTATTTTTTGCTAAACAAATAAAAAAATACCGAAAATTTTGAAAAAAAAAATGTTTTTTTTGGTTCAGTTTCAAAACTTTGCAAATAAGTAAGTTTTCTCCTTCACTGATGGGCACTGATGGGGTTACACTGATGGGCAATGATAAGGCGGCACTGATGGGCACAGATGAGGTGGCACCAATGAAGTGGCACTGATGAGGTGGCATTGATGGACACCGATATGTGGCACTGATAGGCGGCACTGATGGGTGGCACTGATGGGCGACACGGATGGGCACTGATAGGTGGCACAAATTGGCACGGATTGGCATGGATGGGCATGGATAAGTGGCACAGGTGGGCATGGGTTAGGCGGCACAGGTGGGCATGGGTAGGCAGCACAGGTGGGCATGGGTAGGTGGCACAGGTGGGCATGGGTAGGCGGCACAGGTGGGCATGGGTAGGCACTGATAGGCGGCACAGATGGGAACTGATAGGCGGCATTGTATTATAATATATTGCACTAATGGATGCCAATCAGTGCCAATCAATAATGCATGCCAATCAGTGATGCCCATTGTGGGCACTGATTGGCATCCATTATGGGCACTGATTGGCATCCATTGTGGCACTGACTAGAATCCCTGGTGGTCTAGGGTGGCATACCTTGTCCTTGGCATCCCTGGTGGTCTGGTGGCGTCCCTGGTGGTCCAGTGTGGGCATCCTCGGGGGGGCTGTGCTGATAATCGATCAGCACAGACCCCCCCTGTCAGAGGAGCAGCCGATCAGCTCTCCTCTACTCGCGTCTGACAGACGCGAGTGAGGAAAAGCCGATCACCGGCTTTTCCTATTTACCCTGTGATCACCTGTGATTGGACACGGCTGATCACGTGGTAAAGAGTCTCCGTCGGAGACTCTTTACCGAGATCGTAGTTGCCGGGTGTCAGACTGACACCCCGCAACAACGATCGCCGCGATGCGCGCCCCCGGGGGCGTGCAGCGGCTCATAATCCTGATCACGTCATATGACGTCCGGTCAGGATTATGAAACCACTTTGCCGCTGTCCATTTGCTATAGGGCGGGCGGCAAGTGGTTAAATATCGTGCCTGGGGTGTGTCTGTAGTATGCCTGTGAAGTGCCACGTGTTTCCCATGTTTAGAACAGTCCCTGCACAAAATGACATTTAACGGAAATAACGTCATTTAAAACTGCTTGCGGTTTTAATGTTATATCTGGTTCCAGCAATATGGTTGAAAATCATTGAGAAAAATGGCATGGGTAGCCCTCCCTGCCCGTTACCAGCCCCTTTGGGTCTTGTACGCATATTAAGGGGAACCCTGTACCCATATTAAAAAAAGAAAATACGTGTGGCCCCCAGGCCCTATATACTCAGAACAGCAGTATACAGGCGGTGCAAACAAGACAGGGACTGTGTAGATTTGTTGTGTTAAGTTGAATCTGTTTGTAATTTTCAACTGGTACATTTTTAAAGTGTAGCTCCAGTCAAAAAAAACGATTTTTAAGCTTTTTGGAAAACATATCATCCCTAAACTAGAAAATCAGTTTTTCAGAGCATAAAATCATTGACAGTGCCTGAATCCAATCAGAATATAATAAGAGCATGCATGTGTCAAAGAGCAGCAATAGTTTCCCTAACCTAGACATAGGGTTGCCACCTGTCCGAGATTCACCCAGACAGTTCGAGTTTTGAATCATGTGTCCGGGTTTCAGGCAGACTGAAACCTGGACACAAAATTCAGACAGGAATGTGGCTCAGAATAGGGGCTGATAGAAGGGTGAGGGGGCACTATGAGTGCCACATTACTATTCCCTTTGGAGTGCCCTAAGATCTCCTAGGTCTGTTATAACCCTATGTGTGTATATGACTGTATACAGTAAAACCTCGGATTGCGAGTAACGTGGTTTACCAGCGTTTCGAAATAAGAGCTGTTTTTTTTTCAAATCCTGACTCGATTTGTGAGCGTTGTCTCGCAAGACAAGCAGGATTCAAGCCTCTGGGGTGCACAGTACTGCATGTGGCCAGAGGTGCGGAGGTGCCGATGACACTCGGAGACACTCGGAGACAATTTTGGAAAAACTCAGAAACACTCTGAAACGCTCTGTTCCTGAGTGTCTCCGAGCGTCTCCGAGTGTCTCTAACCATCTCCAAGCGTTTCTGGCACTCCCCCACCTATTGGGCACATGCGGTACTACATACACTAGCAGTGACACTAGAACAAATTATCTGTTTCCATTGTTTCCTATGGGGAAGCTTCCTTTGATATACGAGTGCTTTGGGTTACAAGCATGCTTCTGGAATGGATTATGCTCGTAATCCAAGGTACTACTGTACTAAAAAAAATAATAATTGCTGTGCGCCGCTAAAGTGTTCAGGTTTGGCTTGAAGAAAAAGTGGCAACCCTACCTAGAGAGCCCAGGACCATTTGTCTCTTTCCCCTGTAGCTTACCCTAGATGTTCATCTATCACCGATCTTATTAAAGCTTTCTCCAAATCCAATCTGATTGCTCAATGTCTGTATAATTTTCTTAAAAAGTTACATGTGTAATACAAGGTTTAGTGATGAGGTTTAGGTTCGCCACTTACCATGCGTTCAAGGCAAATTCTGGCGGCTCAAGATTTGCAGTCCAGGTAAATTTATATGAAGATTTGCACAAGCGACATTTTTTAAACCATAATAGACTGCATGGCCTTTGAACTTTAGCCAACAGGCCTAAAAGGACCAATGAGGAGGCCTTTGCATAAGCTAGCCCCATCACTATAAAAAGGGGGCACAGAGCAGCCATAGTGTCAGGGCCTTTACTTTGGATACAACTTTTTTGTTTGCAGTGGGGCGTCCCTTAAAAACGAATGCAGGATTTAAATGAAGCATGTTATTTAACCACTTCCATACCGGGCCTATTTTGCCACTTCTCTCCTACATGTAAAAATCATAATTGTTTTGCTAGAAAATTACTCAGAACCCCCAAACATTATATATCTATTTTTTAGCAGACACCATAAGGAATACAATCTTGCAAGTAAATAAATACCCAACATGTCACACTTTAAAATTGTGCACATTCATGGAATGACGCCAAACTTCAGTATTTAAAAATCACCATAGGCGACAATAATTTTTTTTTACAGGTTACCTGTTTAGAGTTACAGAGGAGCTCTAGAGCTATAATTGTTGCTCCCACTCTAACGCACGCGGCAATACCTCACATGTGTAGTTTGAACGGCGTTTACATATGTGGGCAGGACTAACGTATGCGTTTGCTTCTGAGCGGAGCTATCGGGGACAAGGGTGTTTTACTTTTTTTTTTTTTACTTTCTTTTACAATTTTTTTTTTGTTTATCACTTTTATTCCTATTACAAGGAATGTAAACATCCCTTGTAATAGGAATCATTCCTGACAGGTCCTCTTTATGCAGAGATGCAGAGTCAATAAGACCCCACGTCTCTCCTCCAGGCTGGAAAGCATGAGATCGGAAAAAAAAATCCATGATCTCATGCTTACTAGCCGCGATCACGGCTTAGTTTACATCCGCAGCCCAGACGTGACGTCATAACATCGAGCCCGGGCTTCCGACAGTCATAGAAATGACCAGTGACCATGTGGTCACCGTAAATCTATATGCTTGCCATCCGGCGGCGGCCGATTCTTTCTCTGGAAGAGCCTGGAGAAGCACCGGATGGTGGTGGCCCTCCTGTCACCTGTAAGAACAATCACGTGTTGGAATTGCCATTATGATCATTTTTATGGTGCACAGAATCGCCGCCTGAAAACAAGGATATCTGAATGATGCCTGTAGCTGCAGGCATCATTTAGATATTCCCACTAAAAGACCAGGACGTCATATATGACGTTCTTGGGCTAGAAGTGGTTAAAAATAACAAAAGATGAAAAACATAAATATATAACCGTTTATATATAATATAATTCACAGTAGCGCTCCTACACGTGTCCAGAAAAAAAAAAGAAAAAAAATGTCCTTAATGATGAAAATTGTATATATATGTATATAAAGTGAAAAAATATATACATTAAAAAAAGTGAAATAATCTTATAAAGCCACACCAAAAAAGCAGTCCTGATAGTGCAAAAGCAATGTGTGTGATGATGACACCAATTCCTCCACCATAGATAGATGGGAGATCAACTCACATTAGGAAACAAGCTCACCAGATGATGTTGCCATTCACTCTCGTGTTTAGCAAACAAGCTTAAAAATTATATGGAACAGCTGCTGAAAAACGCCACGCTCCGTTTACATGCCAGGATTTGACTCCACATGTAGAAAATAGAAGGAGAAATGGAGCCTCCAATAGTCTAAAATCATTTAAGGTATTGATTTATTCAAAAGAATTATTGCATGTACATCAAATACAATTAAAACCAGCCTTTTTGTAACATGGTACACGACATGCCGAGCGGCTCTGTGCTGCGATCTCACCACTGCGTCATTCGCTAGACATCAGAACACCATCCCAGCTTCAACATACATTCGACACGTTTTGTCACGTCCGACGTTGTCACAGGAAGTGACGAAACGCCATATTTATATACATATACATATATACACACATTTTCATCATTAAGGACATTTTATGTCTTTTTATGTTTTTTTCTGAACACATTTAAGAGTGCTACTGTGAATATAATATATACACACACGGTTATATAATTATGTTTTTCATCTTTTGTTATGTTTGTTATTTAAGTAGCAGCTTTGTTTTTGTGATTTTTTGCATTCTAAAGCATATTGTTTCTGTATTTATATTTTATTTAAAAAGTTTGTGTATATTGATGTTGCCAATAAACTGAATGAAAAGCATGCCCTTCACACTTCATGGAATTTAAAAAAATGTCCCCTGTTGTAGTACCCAGTTCCCATGCCTTTTTACCTATTAGCTCTAAAAATGATCAGTGCTTAATGATTTCAGTGAGATTTGTTTGTGTACAATTAATTTTTTAAGCAGGATTTGCCGAACCCTCAACAAGTTGGACCTGGGCAGATTTATCAATCCATAGCATAGGTATACCTAAATAATAACACTATACAGTTGGTAGCCTCATCGTCTAAGAAATCATCTGCTATGGGATACTACAAACTGTCCTAGTAAATTACTTCGATTCTTGCATTCTGCTCTACAGATATACCCTAAATAGGACCAGCTCTCCTTGCCCTTCAAAATCTAGAGGACTATTTTCTGGCACAGGTGCATTCATGTGCAGCCAGCAATGAGGACCTCTCCCTTTGCAACTCTTGACCAGCATTCAGTATATCTGTCTGTCTATGTATCTCTCTGTAAACTTAAAGGGTAATTCCACTTTTATGTTAAAAAAAAAATTTGCAAATAAAAAAAAATATTATAGCATATACAATTGCAACACAAGTCATACTGTAATTTAATGTTATAAAAAAAAAATGACCTTTCCTTTTCAATCTGCAGTTCTATAAGTTTCTGTAAAATGCAATGCAATATGGCTACCTGGAGGCATTCTGTACACAGATGGTGTACAGAAAGCACCCCAGAAATATAATTTCCTACTTGACTGGCTTACTGATTTTCCCAAAAGTCTGCACTAAGATACAAGTCAGATTTTGGGCATCCCCTGCAACAAAAATTACATTTTTGGTGAGATATTCAAATAGCTATGAATAAGCGCTAACTATAGCGTGAAACGCGTCAGAATTTTTTGTTCTATATTCTTTTTCCCTTTGCTGTTGTGACTTGTATGATGTCAAGGTTTTTTAGTGGAAACAATAAAGGCACAATTCACTTTATCTGATCCGGAGTGCGGCTATCCAGAGTTCTTCTGTTCTTTTCCATTTGGCTAGTGAAATTAGCCTTCACCTGGGACCCCTATCTGTTTGGAGGAAGAGCAATCAGTTTTCCGGTGGATCAGCTTGGAGTGGTGGATTTCCTTCTTTCCCATTGGTAATATACACTTACCGCACTTTTTGCTATACTTTTCATTTATGCGCAACTGAGGGATCTCCCATGATTTTTATTGACCCTCTGTTTCTCCTGGACTCTGCTCACTTGGAGCACCACTAATTAAAATGAAAAACATGCTTGCTCCAAACAGTCTTCAAGAAGATCTACAGGCAAGAAATGTTTTCCCCAATTTAGAGCTATAACCCCCGGAAGGTTTTTTTTTTGTCCCATTCGGGAGATTTTCTTTCACTTCCTATCCTATAGCCAAAACGTGAAGTGAGAAGAAATCCCTGCTTATTAGGGAGAATTCCTTGGTCAACCCCAGGTCACCAGAACTAGTGTCCTGATTGGAAGATTTCCCCTCTATTACTTTTCTGGGGACAACCCAAAATTTGGGATTTTCTTTGACTTTCACTTTTAATGATAACGGTAAACAGGACAAATAGTGATGGTGAATCTCTTTAACTGGGGCACAGACAGCAATAAAAACTTGACAAGTGTTTTAATGTCTCTCCAATATAAAACGTAAAAAGAATTGCCCTTAGTAATACTTTACTCTATTATGGAGGAAAAAGTCTGTCTGAGAAGGCTCTGACAGAAGCAGCTACTCTGACACAAGGCTCACACTAAGCACACATGTGGCACATGAGTTTGGTAAAGGGTGCTATCATGAACACCTTAGCACAGATGTGTTTAGCCACTTGACCTCCAGAAGGTTTTACCCCCTTCATGACCAGGGCATTTTTTACTATTCAGCACTGTGCTACTTTACCTGGCAACTTAAGTCCGCTGTCCAACCTCTCTACGGTGCTGTCATTATAGTGCATGCACAGATGTGCCGAAGGGCTCTGGCCAGTCGTCGGATCCTAGCAAACCCCCTCGGCACATCTGTGTACACACAAGATATTTCCCATGTGTGCACATGGCAGGGTTCGTTTTTGGTCTTCCATGCTACCCATCTATGAGCATGCGCAGGAAAACTGCATGTGCACATATGCCTGAAGCCCTGTGGTACATATGCTCACATGCAAAATTCAGGAGGAGGATGGGAGGGTCCCAGACCTCATTCTCACATAGGTGAGAACTGTGGAAGTGCTACTCTGCAGCACAATAGATGTTTAAGAAACAAAATAGTATATTTAAACACTCACCTTGTAAAACAGCCCATTCAGTTTAATGAAAGGCAAAATATTTGTGTATACATATAAAAAACATTCTAAAAACTTGTTTTCCCCCTTTTAAAAGTGATCACATGTCCTCTGTTCTCAGCTGCATAAGGAACTCGGGAAGGAGAAAAAGCAGCACACTTATCTTTCCACTAAATGGCTGTGCAGGTGAGGGGGGTGGGGGGAAGAGGAGGAAGGGGTGGGGAGTTGTACTGTAATGAGATGCATTATCCTCTCAGGTGCTATCTATTGAGACTTATTAGTTCTTAATCTTCCAAAAATGTCAAATCTCAAATAGGGACCTCCCCTCCTCTGAGTATTTAAAAATGTTCCAATGGGTCCAAGTTTTGAGCTATGTCTCATGTTTGTCGGCTGCTGTCATTATCAAATCTTCCATTTTGTTTATCTCTTCTACTTTTCTCAACCAAAGTGCTATAGTTGGTGGGTTTTGCTGTTTCCAGAGCAGGGGAATACAGGACTTAGCTGTGTTCACCAAGTGTCGTAGTACAGATTTTTTATAGGTTTTGATTGACATGGTAGAGACGTGTAACAGGAAAAAAGCAGGATTATCAGGGATCACGAGTTCCGTAAATTTCTGAGAAATAGTACGAACAGATGCCCAAAATGATGTCAGCTTGGGGCATGAACAAAAAAATGTGTAGGATCGTTCCCGTGTTCGTTCCGCATCTCCAGAATCGTTCTGATGTATCAGGATATATGACATGCTAGGTGTCAAGTACCACCTCATCAAAACCTTGTAATTGATTTCCTGCATTTTTTAGCAGATGGGAGATTTGAGGGATAGATGAATCATGTTTTGTATTTGTACTGCATCGAAAGAACGTTGGAGGTCTGTACTCCACTTCCCTATGCTAGCCAGTTCAGGTTGTGCAGGGGGGATATTGAGAAGAGTATATGTTCTGGAGAGGACCTGAGAGAGCGGTTCCAGTCCAGAACAGTAGTCTTTGAAGGTAGTAAGGGGTCTGTCATATTTGTGGGGTCATTTCAAAGTATGAAAGAAGTGATGTAGTTGTGCAGCTGGCCAGAATGAAAGTCGGAAGGGGCCTACGGAGTCCGTCAGCTCTGCGATGGACAGCCATCTACTTCCTATCACGAATTTGGATGCAGTAATAGTATCGGAGTCTCGTAAAGTCTGAAAGTGCGTTAATGTTATGCCTGTGGTGAATTTAGGATTTCCTAGGATTGGTGTGAGAGGTGAAATCCTGGTCGTTTGCTGTACTCGTATCACGGCTTGTGAGCATTTTCTCAAGGTGTTCCCTATCAAGGGGTGCACTTTCAGAGACGACGGTATAGAGTCCCAACACCAAAGTGCTCTGTTTAGTGGGATAGGGGATTGCTCCTGTTCAATCTGTGCCCACAGTTTAAATTTACCATGACGCTGCCAGTCAATGACCCTGCCTAGATGAACTGCCAGATAATATCCCCTAACATCCGGCAGTGCAAGGCCTCCATAATGTTTTGGGAGCGATAATTGTGAACGCGGGACACAAGGTTTTCTGCGGGCCCAGACGAAGCGCGTGAATATTGATTGAACCTGCTGGAAGAACTGGTGTGGTCATTTTCACTTAGGGGTGTACTCACTTTTGTTGCCAGCAGTTTAGACATGAATGACTGTGTGTTGAGTTATTTTGAAGGGACAGCAAATTGACAATGTTATACAAGTTGTACACTCACTACTTTACATTGTAGCAAAGTTTAATTCCTTCAGTGTTGTCGCATGTAAAGATATAATAAAATATTTGCAAAAATGTGAAGATACTGCACATGGTACAGCAGACACACATCAGGAATATGAAATGTTGGGTTTACTTATTCTTTAATTAAAAAAGATCAAATTTAAAGTGAGGGAAGGGAGAGGAGGCAGGGAATGAAGGCATTAAATTTAGGGTGAAGGTCCGCTTTAAGTAGGTTGTTTCCTATTTGTAGAGCAAGCATATTTTGCAACAAGGGTGACTGGATTATTATATGCTGAGGAAAAGATTTGGTGTTCATTAGTGGTGGCACTCGCTGTGCCCAGTCTGGTCTGGTGACTTTTTTTTTGCACTTATTGTGTTCATATGCGTAGGAATCTAATATGTCCTGTCCTTCAAATTTGGTTGAGTAACAATGTATTTACATAACAATAGTTATATTGTTGAAATGCTTTTGGGATTATATTTCTGCAAAGCTTGGCAGAATCATCAAGGATGACATTGGAGGATAGAAAAAAAACTTAAAGTAATACAACCAGTGACAGATCCAAAAGTCGGGAAAAGGTGCTGGAAATAGGACTCCACGGAGCTCCACTGAACAGGATGTCACATATCGAGAAGGACCAGTACAGATAAGCCTGGAAGGCAGAGCGTTGGGGCCAATAAGGTAATTAGTAACATCTGGAGAAATACTGGAAACAGGTGCATCGAATAGCCACAGAGCTCTACGACCTGCAATGTGCACAAATGCTGAGAGTCACAAAACCATCCTCCGTGAGAATTTCAAGTCTCAGCTGGCAGTCCAAGAAACCAACAGTTTCCAACCCTATCGTGTCTGGGACCATTTAGAGCATTACCGGACAATGCTACTACAGTGTATCTACTCACCAGACAATTTAAAAGGGAATCTGATGGAAATATAGGAACTGCTGCTGCTGATTTGTGTTTAAAGGGTGTCCTATTCTTGTCTTTCTCACCTAATAAGGCACTGGCCTGGAAACAAGCATGCAGCCAGTGAAATCTAAAATGTCTGATAATGATGGAAAATCCAAAATGAGAATGAGAGCTCTAGAATCCACAGCCTTAGAGAACTGCAGATCTCTTATTTCTATTATTTATTAGACAGCAGCGCTTAACATATAAGCACTTTATAAATAAGGACTATCATAATGATGATATATTTCTAGGCTTCACTAGGCCAGTTAAACAATACATATCATTTTAGATGTGTGTCAAGGATCAAATACAGCCAAGAACATATACATTTCTTGAAGATCGGATCAGAAAAGAACCAAGTTCACCAATGTTTAGAGAAAGAACAGTGATAACAAGTGGGCCATCATAATCTACCCATAACAGCCAGTGATATTAGTTAAACATATGACCTGGAGACTTTTTATGATAAACCTGTATATATAGGATGATTATTTTTAGGTTTCATAGTTTCATAGTTAGTAAGGTTGAATAAAGACACCAGTCCATCCTGAGTGAGTGTCTACAATTGTCCCTATCCCTGTACATTGCACACTCACATCAGTCCCTGCCCTCAAGGAGCCACAATCCAAGGTCCCCATTCATATACTAGGGCCAATTTTGGACAGAAGCCAATTAACCTATCTGCATGTCTTTGGATTGTGGGAGGAAACCAGAGTACCTGGAGGAAACCCATGCAGGCACAGGGAGAACATGCAAACTCCAGGCAGGTAGCGTCGTGGTTGGGATTTGAACCAACGACCCTTCTTACTGCTAGGTGAGGGTGCTCACCACTTCACCACTGTGCTGTGCTTAAGGTCGAATAAGACACTCGAGTCTTGTATTGTTCCTGACATGGAAGAATGGAGATTTAAAAGCATCTGACACTTGTTTTCTAAATCTTAAACTTCAACCAAGGACCACCCAATGGTTGAGAAAAGAGACTGAGTTGCATGAGTTATACCTTTCAACAGTCAAGCATACAACCTGGGGGACTTTTTTGATAGCCCTGCATATATAAGATATATATATATATATATATCTATATGCACATAAATATTACATAAATGAATCATGCAAAATAAAAACAAAATTGAAATGTGAAAGTCCAATGGGTGTGAGAACCACCACCAAATAGTGGCTAATCAGGGATGGAGTACACTGGCACAGTCTGGCATAGAGAGCATCAGAGATGGTACATCTTCACCTACACCATATGGAGTTCTCTCAACTTGCCGATCCTGGCACCCCTTGTCGCTGACATTCGAGTCCACCTAAGAGTAGATATACTTCCATTTTTCGGTTGAAGATGTACCATCTCTGCTGCTCTCTATGCCAGACTGTGCCAGTGTACTCCATCCCTTATTAGCCCCTATTTGGTGGTGGACTCACAGTGGTCTTTTTTAGGACCTTCTCACACCCATTGGACTTTTTCAGATTTCCATTTTGTTTTTATTTTGCCTGATTAATTTACGTATTATTCATGTGCATATAGATATATGTGTTTATTCTTTAGCGCTACATTATTTATCACTCACTGTTCATTATCTTTGTCACATTGTTCATGTATCAGCTTTTCACTTTTCTTTCATTTGAGTTAGTGCAGTATTATTTCCTATTTACATATATAAGATATATTTTTTTTGTAGATCTTCAGGGACTATGGTATTTAACTTTTGCTTTGTTCCTCATGTTCCATCAAGAACGGTTGAGCATAGAGCTTAAGAAGAGCAAGATATGTCCCCCAACAGTCATGTGCTGGCTTTTATTAACTTTTTGTTAGCTGTAGGTTGTCCAATAACAATGTTTCTACAAAGTTCAGTTTTAGTAAGCTAGAATTCTTCCACTTCTAAAGCTGCATTACTAAATCTTATGGACACCGTAGTATAGTGTTACAGAGCTAAAACAGTGGTTTCCTACATATCATCATTGTAACCTCTAAGACAAGGAGGTTGTTTTGTGGTTTTGTGATCTCTTGCACCATGTTTCAGATCCAATGCCAGGACAGACTCACCTGGTGCTCAGGGAAAAAATGCACAACCGCCTCCCCCCGCTGCTAATACATGATGTAGGTGCATGCACCACCCTGTCTATTGTACACCCCCCCAAATTGAGGGCACTGCACTTGGGGTAGCTGTGCCTCCTGCCTCCCCCACCTTGTCCTGACCCTGTCCAGATCACATGATGTTGTGTAGAAGCCTCAGATTACTTGTACAGATTCTGCCTCACGTACACTAACATGGAGATGAAGAATTGTTTATTTGGGTTTTTGGTACAATTATTGTAAGACTGTCTAGAATTGAAACTTTTTGATAAGAAAAAAACTACGATTCTCAGTGAAAGAATTACACTTCACAGTGGAAGTGGTTACTGGGATTAGGCAAACTGAATATTGCCTAATATATTACCTAATATGTATAGACTAATATTTGAGTTGGTATGTTCTTACAATAGATACTATTTCTTGTGATCTGTTTTTTTTTCTTCGTAGGTGATATTTTTTGGGATGTTAAGTCAGGAAAGCCTTATGTTCACCTTTGTGAAATGTTTCCAATAGAACTGCCTTTCTTAAACATTTTAGCCTAGAGGAATCCTCAAAATAATTTTCAGGCCTCAGAAAACCCCTGCTAATATAAATTTATTGGGGGTCGGTGGGAAGATGCCCACCTTACATTGTAGTCAGAATGCCACCCATATGGATAGCTAAAAAAAATCATTGGTGTCCTGCTTCTGATATCACCAAGCGGTGTTAGTCCTGGAACTATACAGTCACCATCAAATGGGAAGGGCTGCACTAGAATATATGGGCTGTCATGTAGTGATACAAAATCTAGGTTTTATCCCTCTTAATGGATGGTACCTGATTATGATGCTGTTTTTTTTACCAGCATCATAATTGTTAGGCTGTTAAAATACTGGATGATGTGGTAGTCTGATCACAATATTAGATCCACAATTAATCGTTTATACCAATCCCTACCCCAAGACCCCTCTCAAAACATATACTTAGAGACAATACCCAGAATCTTTCTTGTGGACTATTTCTATAGGGTTATGACATTTGGTTGCTTTTGGAAAGATTAAGGAAATACACTATTAGTAGCTGAAAAAAATTAGAAATATCTAAAATCTAGTATTCTACTATACTCACAGGGGTGTTTCTGGATGTATAGCAAAGTCTTTGTGTAATATGTCAGTGTCATCTCTCCTAGAGGGTGTGTAGCAGAGATATGTATCTGTCATTATCCAAGGCCGCATTTCCAACTTACTTTTAGGAATTTGTTTCTCAGTAGAAATTGAACAATCCTTTGTTCGTACAATACTTCTAGAAAGGTTGTTTATTGTTCAGAAAGATAAGCAAAGACAACTGACATCTGGTAACGTATGGCATGGTGATGGCCTCAGAAGGAGGAAGAGACATCTGATGTTACATTCTCCAAAGTGTAGAGTTCCTTCTCTTCCCCCCTTTCTTCCTAACCATACAATCCTCATCCATTCTTATACTGTTTCATATTGTAGTGTCAGCATTTCCTAATAATAACACCCATTCTTATGTAGCTTCAGTCTAAAGTTAAGTTATATAACTCCCCCCATTGTCCTGACATAGTAACTCAAAAATAGAAGTACCTATACAGCAGAACGACTTCTCTCTGCCCTCTGTCCCTGTGACCTTCAAAGACTAACATTACATTATAACATTCATGTGTATCATATTTTTTTTCAGAAACATTTATCACTTAAAATATTTATTAACTCAAAAACTTCTAACAGTAGCACATGTGCATACACATGTGATATTTTAGATCTACCACACCATAACGCCCTGGTGCCCAACCTTGAGCCCGAAGGCCACTTGCAGCCTTTGCCACTTTTGATGTGGCACTCGAGGCCCCTGCTGACACTTATCTGTGTTTCCCTATTGCCCTGTTATAGCAGTGATTTCTAGTAGTCTCATGTAATATATTCACAGTCTCTGACAATCACTTGCAGCATGTCCACAGTCTGTGACCATCACTTTTATAATGTCTGCAGTCTCTGACCACAATTATTATCATGTCTGCAGTCTCTGACCAATTCTTGTATCATACCTGTAGTCTTTGACGCTAATGTGACATGTGTTCTCATGTATAAAAATAAATATATAATAATAATAATTTAAAAAAGACATAAGCAGCCTTAAAGAGCTAAAACACCTTAATACAAAAGACGTGTTCATGTATAAAAATAAATATATAATAATAATATAATAATAATAAAAAAAAAGACATAAGCAGCCTTAAAGAGCTAAAACACCTTAATACAAAAGTGCTAAGTGCCAGTGCAAATGCATAAGTAACTATACCATAAAACAAAGTGCTAATATGCAATAATAGATTGATCAAAGTATTACAGTGGATAAATGTGTGAACATGATAATCTTAAATGAAGTCCATAAAGACAAATAACAGTCCATAAGTTCGTATCAGAAAAAATTCCAATAACAAAAGTGAACTAAGTACTGCCAAAAAACGTGCATGCAATCAGGCAAAATCTTCATGTCACACACATCTTGTGACTTCTATCAGTGTCCGGCTGAGCATTGGTTAAAGCTCATAGCAAGAGTTTTCTGACTGTCCTATGAGGCTGCATGATCCCTAACCCTCTGTCTGGATAGTGCTGATTGTCCCTGTGCCGATCACATACACCCTCCAGGAAAAAAAATAAAAAATCTCTAGCAATGAACACCAAACTGAGCATGTGCAGAGTACCCCAAGGGTCTGTACTATTTGGAGATAATGTGGGGACTGTGGAAGGAGGGGAGGATCAGAGAAGACAGGATCAAACATCCTTTTTATACAATGTGCAGGATTAACCCCTTAGGTTCCACACTGAATATAACAAGCATGCTTTACTGCATATACAGACTGATTTTACCATTGTGGGTTTAGTAACAGTTTAACCCACCTTGTCTGAGCACAGTTAACCTGCCGTGTCTGTGAACTTTACACATTAGCCATATTAAATTGTGAATCTATGTTAGGTTGCACATGAGACAGTCACATCTCAGTATCTGTGATAACTGGCTGTTGCTGCCTGTACTATTACACTGACACATTAAACAGCTGCTCTAATTGTATGGAGAGTAGCAGATTTTGTTCAATATAAAATACATTTAATGTACTTATATAATGTATAACATTATGTAATATGAACACATTCAGATAGTTGTATTATTATGGGCAATACTTCATTTTTTACTAATCCCTAGATAATGGAAACCCATTGATCCATAATCTGTCATTCAAGAAGGCAAATAATTACTTAGTACCGCAGTTTGGCAAAGAGAAAAGTCAGAAAGCCTTTGTAGTTATGACAGAAACACCTTTTAATGCTAATGTACTCTTATTTAATACTGAAATATCGGGTGACGCTTTGGGGTTGATTTACTAAAGGCAAATCCACTTGGCACTACAGTGCACTTTGTTGTGCCATCGCTGTAGATCCGAGGGGGACATGCAAGGAAAATAAAAAACAGCATTTTTGCTTGTACATGATTAGATGAAAAAATCAGCAGAGCTTCCCCGTATTTCAGATCTTCCTCTCAGATCTACAGTGACTGCACTTGTAGTGCAAAGTGGATTTGCCTTTAGTAAATAACCCCCTCTGGATCTATGACTGGCTGGCACCACAATGACGTCACTCCCCCGCATCTGTGCGGGAGCCACAGATCATGGCACAGAGCTCTGAAGAAATGGCACGGGTGACTTCCTTCAGATCCCACGCACCAGTGGTTTTACTGGCTGCATGTACAGTAAATAACTCCTAAACGGCGCATGTTCAGGAGATATATACTTATTAGCCTATATATACTTATTAGATATATACTTATTAGCCTTATTATAGGCTTACCTAGGTAAAATTTAAAGATGGAAGTTTACTTTCTCTTTAAATTCTAACATCCTAGCTTGAGAGGACCCAACAGTTTAATTTCCGGCCTTTCTCTGGTCTAGTGTACAGACCCCAGCAGCAGGTCTGTACTCTCTGGCTCCCTGCACTGGACTGGTGAATTGCCTAGGATAATTGCCTTACATAATGCCAAGACCATGACACCTTTTAGCATTTTTGGGGAAATTGGTTACACATGTTTAAGCTGAATGGTGTCATGGTCTTCAGTGCAAGGCCGGTGCTACCACTAGGCAAATTAGGCAGCCGCCTTGGGCGCACTGCTGCCTAGGGCGCCCAGCCATGGGTGTTCCTACTCTTTTCTCTCTGCAGCAAGCAACTAAGTCTCAGCATCAGCAGGCAGCCCCCGCTCCGTTCGCACATAGTGTCAGAGGCCCATGCGCCATGGTGGCGGAGGACTGTGTCTGTGTCCTGACTTCCGAATGAATGGAAGCAAGCAAACATTCATTGATGGCCGCTGGTGGGGCTGCATTTGATGGGCGCTGGGGAGACTGCATTGATGGGTGCTGGTGAGGCTGCATTTGATGGGTGCTTGTGAGGCTGCATTTTATGGGTGCTGGTGAGGCTGCATTGATGGGTGCCGGTGAGGCTGCATTGATGGGCGCTGGTGAGGCTGCATTGATGGGTACGTCGCTTTAACTGACAATTGAGCGGTCGTGCGACACGGCTCCCAAACAAAATTGACTTACTTTTTTCCCACAAATAGAGCTTTCTTTTGGTGGTATTTGATCACCTCTGCGCTAATTTTGAAAAAAATGAATTATTTTTTACTTTTTGCTAAAATAAATATCCCCAAAAATTTATAAAAAAACATTTTTTTCCCTAAGTTTAGGCCGATACGTATTCTTCTACATATTTTTGGTAAAAAAAAACGCAATAAGCGATTATTGATTAGTTTGCACAAAAGTTATAGCGTTTACAATATAGGGGATAGTTTTAGGGCATTTTTGTTAATATATTTTTTTTTTACTAGTAATAGCGGCGATCAGCGACTTTTATTGTGACTGCGACATTATAGCGGACACATCGGAAATTTTTTACCCATTTTTGGGACCATTCACATTTTTACAGCAATCAGTGCTATACAAATGCACTGATTCCTGTGTAAATGACACTGGCAGCGAAGGGGTTAACCACTAGGTGGCAGGGTTAAGTGTGTCCTAGGGGCGTGTTGCTAACTGTGGGAGGTGTGGCTGTGTTTTATCTCTGCTCAAATCACAGGGAGCAGAGATCAGTGTCACTGTTGCGAGGCAGAACAGGGATGCTTGTTTACTTTAGCATCTCCCCGTTCTTGCCTCCCCGTGAGACGATCGCGGGTATCCGATCATGTCCGCGGGACCCGCGATCGGACTCACGGATGGAACGGCGGCAAATTTAAAGGGACGTACAGGTACGCCCATTTGCCTGTCTGTGCCATTCTGCTGACGTACATTGGCGTGCTTCGGTTGGGAAGTGGTTATGCTGGTGGGTTTGGGGTGGAAAAGGCAGCAGGCATAATAGGAGTGTGCAAAGCGTGCCACATCAAGTGGGTGACCAGATGGTGGTAACAGTGTGAGGCCTAAAGTGGTATGGACCAATAATACCTGTGCCTACTTTGCTCTGGGTCAAGAGTGCGGGCCCAAGTGTCAGGAGAAGTCAGGAGAAGGAAAATGTATTTTGGATTGTTGTTTGCTGGAAGGTTATGATAGTAGCAAGAAATATACACCTAAACTGAACTAAATATACATTTTTTACTATTTTGGGCCAGATTTCCTTTGATAATAAAAAAAAAATCAGGAGCTATCCATTACCATTTACCACCAAATTAAAGCCCAATCGGTCCTGAAAAAAAAAACTTAGTATAATCCACCTGGATGCACAAAGTAGTGGTGATGATATGTACGGTTTTACTAACATATATCAAAGTTGCAAAATTGTGCTTAGGCATTAACATTTGTTTTACCCTTAGGCACAAAGGGGTTAAAATAGCAGTTTAAAAAACTGTATGCTGTGGGGTTCAGTTGTGTTTTTAGTGTATTTCTTCTATTTACTCTTTCTAAAAATGAAAATAGACCAAATCATAAAAAAAAAAAAAAAAAAAAAAAAAGTTGTGCTTTGGACTGACTTTTTTTGTATTGTTAAAAAAAACGTATATAAAAATAATATACAAAAAGAGCAAAGCAAAGCTTCTTGGAGCTCTTGCATGGTCTAGTGTTACAAGAAACTTTGGATACCTGATTGAGATCAGAGGTCTGTTCCAGTGAACAACTGTTACATACGTTTATGGAAAAAATAGCAAGCCACCAATGTATGAAAAAAATATTCATGCTGACCTTTTTCTATTACAAGAATGCTAAATGGGATCACCCCCTGCCATGAGGTGTTTGTCCAAGGCCTACCAATGTTTTAACCCCCCTGACGGTATTCCCGAGTCTGACTCGGGGTGGATTTTTTATACCAAGAGCGGTATCCCTGAGTCAGACTCGGGACAGCGTCGCTGGATCCAGGAGGAGGTTTACTCACCTTCTCCTTCGGATCCAGCGTTGTCTCCCCGCTGTATGAGCGAGCCGTGTCTCGCTCGATGCATTACACCGCCGATCTCCATTCCCTGCGAGCGTTGCGACGCACGGGCACGGAGATCGGCGCCAAATTCAAAAAGTGAAACAAACAGTATACATACAGTATAATGTAATCTTACAGATTACATTGCTGTATGTAAATATTTCACATCCCCTTTGTCCCTAGTGGTCTGCCCAGTGTCCTGCATGCACTTTTATATAATAAAAACTGTTCTTTATGCCTGGAAACTGGAGATTGTCCATAGCAACCAAAACTGTCACTGTACATCAAAAATGATTTTAGACCAGCTAGAAAACAGCGATAATAAATTAGAATCGCTTGCAGAATTGAGCGATAGCGATTTGTGGGGAGATCCGTCATCAAATACTGAAAAGTAATGACAGTGACAATTCTGCAACTGAGCAAATTTCAGTGTTTTTGATTTGATTACATTATTGAATAATTTTTATTATTGTTATATTATTATTTGGTACAATTATTTATAATTATTTATTATATTATAATTTATGATTTAATTTTTCAAACTTTATCATACCCGGGATGTCTGCTAGACTCTGGTTTGGACAGATTTAAGAGAGTTATTCCTAAGAATTGCAGGACTACAATATAAAACGCCAAATTTTCATGCAAAATAATGGTACCGCTTTTAGCACCTAAAATCCGAAATAATCGTACCGCCAGGGAGGTTAAAATGTCCTGGTATTATATTTTTATGTTTGGGCTAAAATATAACCCTATCAAATATGTATAGTGCTATCCCCGAAGGAGCCGCTTGGTAAACTGGATTCTCTGTTCTGTTTCTCAACTCCAAGAACAACCTCAGTTAGGGTTGCCACCTGTCCAGGATTCACCCAGACAGTTCGTATTTTGAATCATGTGTCCGGGTTTCAGTCCACCTGAAACCGGGCCACATTATTCAGACGAGGCTGTGGCTCCCCAAGTAACCGAGATAGTCATACAAAAATCTGTTGCCGCTGCGGGTGACAGTTTGGGGGAAGGTTTGGCATCACTGAAGGGTGGGTCATGATGTCAGCAAGAGCAATTTGGCCACACCCACTGGCACGCTCTGTGCACTACATTACTACTCCCCTTGGGGCACCCAAATGTGTCCCAGGTCTTTTATAATCCTATAGTATTTACTGCAAAAAAAAAAAATTGCCCTGTCCCGCAAAATTGTTCATGCTTGACTTAAAGAAAAGGTGGCAACCCTACCCTCGGCCCTGGCACACCTGGTTAACTGTAAGTTACTGCACCCACTTATAGGGAACACAAGTGTGGATACCTTTAACGTGGCTGTGAATTACCGTAGTAGCAGGAAATAGGCACAAGACTGTTTAGTGGTAAATTAACTCAATGGGGTTGATTTACTAAAGGCAAATCCATTCTGCATTACAAGTGCACTTGGAAGTGCATTCGCTTTAGATCTGAGGGGTAGTGACTTTATCACCCAATCATGTACAAGCAAAAATGCTGTTTTTTATTTTCCTTGCATGTCCTCCTCAGATCTACAGCGACTGCACTTCCGAGTATACTTGCAGTGCAAAGTGGATTTGCCTTTAGTAAATAAATCCCAATGTATTGGTACCAGGGGCGTATCATGAAATGAATGGGCCCATGTGCAAGATCAAGAGTGGACCCCAGGCACTGGCAAATTAAGAAATGTGTGCCATGGCAAAAAGTGGGCGTGGTTTAAAGTGCGCTAAATATTGGATGTGGCTTAAATGGGGTGTGGTTAAATCGAGTCTGAGCTGACTTACATAGTGCAGAATGTGGTAATGTTAAATAGGCAATGTACAGGCGGAGTGTACGCCAGCAGGTGGTATATGCAGAAGAGCAGTATGGGGTGTACCGTGGTGGATAGTATATGCAGGAGAGGAGTGCAGAGTGTATGGCGGTGGATAGTATCTGCAGAAGAGGAGTATGGAGTGTACAGCGGTGGGTAGTATGTGCAGGGAGAGGGGTGTGGAGTGTTTTGTGGTGGGTAGTATGTCCAGGAGAGGAGTGCGGAGTGTATGGAGGTGGGTAATATGTGCAGGAGAGGAGTGCGGAGTGTATGGTGGTGGGTAGTATGTGCAGGAGAAGAGTTCGGAGTGTAGAGCGGTGGGTAGTATGTGCAGGAGAGGGGTACGGAGTATCTGGAGGTGGGTAGTATGTGCAGGAGAGGAGTGCGGAGTGTATAGAGGTGGGTAGTATGTGCAGTAAAGAAGTGGGGAGTGTATGGAGGTGGGTAGTATGTGCAGGAGAGGAGTGTGGAGTGTATGGAGGTGGGTAGTATGTGCAGGAGAAGAGTCGCGAGTATATGGAGGTGGGTAGTATGTGCAGGAGAGGAATGGGGAGTGTATGGAAGTGGGTAGTATGTGCAGGAGAGGAGTGCGGAGTTCATGGCAGCGGGTAGTATGTGCCGGAGAGGAGTCAGGAGTGTATGGCGGTGGGTAGTATGTGCAGGAGAGGAGTGCGGAGTGTATGGCGGTGGGTAGTATGTGCAGGAGAGGGTTGCGGAGTGTATGGCGGTGGGTAGTATGTGCAGGAGAGGAGTGCGGAGTGTATGGAGGTGGGTAGTATATGCAGGAGAGGAGTGGGGAGTGTGTGGAGGTGAGTAGTATGTGCAGGAGAGGAGTGGGGAGTGTATGGAGGTGGGTAGTATGTGCAGGAGAGGAGTCGGAGTATATGGAGGTGGGTAGTATGTGCAGGAGAGGAGTGCGGAGTGTATAGAGGTGGGTAGTATGTGCAGTAGAGAAGTGGGGAGTGTATGGAGGTGGGTAGTATGTGCAGGAGAGGAGTGCAGAGTGTATGGGGGTGGTTAGTATGTGCAGCAGAGGAGTGCAGAGTGTATGGCGGTGGGTAGTATGTGCAGGAGAAGAGTGCGGAGTGTATGGCGGTGGGTAGTATGTGCAGGAGAGGGTTGCGGAGTGTATGGAGGTGGGTAGTATGTGCAGGAGAGGAGTGCAGAGTGTAAGGGGGTGGTTAGTATGTGCAGGAGAAGAGTGCGGAGTGTATGGCGGTGGGTAGTATGTGCAAGGAGAGGGATGTGGAGTGTTTTGCGGTGGGTAGTATGTCCAGGAGAGGAGTGCGGAGTGTATGGTGGTGGGTAGTATGTGCAGGAGAAGAGTTCGGAGTGTAGAGCGGTGGGTAGTATGTGCAGGAGAGGGGTACGGAGTATCTGGAGGTGGGTAGTATGTGCAGGAGAGGAGTGCGGAGTGTATAGAGGTGGGTAGTATGTGCAGTAAAGAAGTGGGGAGTATATGGAGGTGGGTAGTATGTGCAGGAGAGGAGTGTGGAGTGTATGGAGGTGGGTAGTATGTGCAGGAGAGGAGTGTGGAGTGTATGGAGGTGGGTAGTATGTGCAGGAGAAGAGTCGGGAGTATATGGAGGTGGGTAGTATGTGCAGGAGAGGAATGGGGAGTGTATGGAAGTGGGTAGTATGTGCAGGAGAGAAGTGCGGAGTGCATGGCGGTGGGTAGTATGTGCCGGAGAGGAGTCGGGAGTGTATGGTGGTGGGTAGTATGTGCAGGAGAGGAGTGCGGAGTGTATGGCGGTGGGTAGTATGTGCAGGAGAGGAGTGCGGAGTGTATGGCGGTGGGTAGTATGTGCAGGAGAGGAGTCAGAGTATATGGAGGTGGGTGGTATATGCAGGAGAGGAGTGGGGAGTGTGTGGAGGTGAGTAGTATGTGCAGGAGAGGAGTGGGGAGTGTATGGAGGTGGGTAGTATGTGCAGGAGAGGAGTCAGAGTATATGGAGGTGGGTGGTATGTGCAGGAGAGGAGTGCAGAGTGTATAGAGGTGGGTAGTATGTGCAGTAGAGAAGTGGGGAGTGTATGGAGGTGGGTAGTATGTGCAGGAGAGGAGAGCAGAGTGTATGGCGGTGGGTAGTATGTGCAGGAGAAGAGTGCGGAGTGTATGGCGGCTGGTAGTATGTGCAGGAGAGGGGTGCGGAGTGTATGGAGGTGGGTAGTATGTGCAGTAGAGAAGTGGGGAGTGTATGGAGGTGGGTAGTATGTGCAGGAGAGGAGAGCAGAGTGTGTGGGGGTGGTTAGTATGTGCAGCAGAGGAGTGCGGAGTGTATGGAGGTGGGTATTATGTGCAGGGGAAGAGTCAGGAGTATATGGAGGTGGGTAGTATGTGCAGGAGAGGAATGGGGAGTGTATGGAAGTGGGTAGTATGTGCAGGAGAGGAGTGCGGAGTGCTTGGCGGTGGGTAGTATGTGCCAGGGAGGAGTCGGGAGTGTATGGCGGTGGGTAGTATGTGCAGGAGAGGAGTGTGGAGTGTATGGCGGTGGGTAGTATGTGCAGGAGAGGAGTACGGAGTGTATGGCGGTGGGTAGTATGTGCAGGAGAGGAGTGCGGAGTGTATGGAAGTGGGTAGTATATGCAGGAGAGGAGAGGGGAGTGTGTGGAGGTGGGTAGTATGTGCAGTAGAGAAGTGGGGAGTGTATGGAGGTGAGTAGTATGTGCAGGAGAGGAGTCGGGAGTGTATGGCGGTGGGTAGTATATGCAGGGAGAGGAGTTGGGAGTGTATGGAGGTGAGCAGTATGTGCAGGAGAGGAGTCGGGAGTGTATGAAGGTGAGTAGTATGTGCAGGAAAGGAGTGGGGAGTGTATAGAGGTGGGTAGTATGTGCAGAAGAGGAGTCGGGAGTATATGGAGGTGGGTAGTATGTGCTGGAGAGGAGTGCGGACTGTATGGAGGTGGGTAGTATGTGCTGGAGAGGAGTCGGAAGTGTATGGCAGTGGGTAGTATGTGCAGGGAGAGGAGTGCGGAGTGTATGGAGGTGAGTAGTATGTGCAGGAGAGGAGTCAGGAGTGTATGGCGGTGGGTAGTATGTGCAGGAGAGGAGTGCGGAGTGTATGGCGGTGGGTAGTATGTGCAGGAGAGGAGTGCGGAGTGTATGGCGGTGGGTAGTATGTGCAGGAGAGGAGTGCGGAGTGTATGGAAGTGGGTAGTATATGCAGGAGAGGAGAGGGGAGTGTGCGGAGGTGGGTAGTATGTGCAGGAGAGGAGTCGGGAGTGTATGGCGGTGGGTAGTATATGCAGGGAGAGGAGTTGGGAGTGTATGGAGGTGAGCAGTATGTGCAGGAGAGGAGTGGGGAGTGTATAGAGGTGGGTAGTATGTGCAGAAGAGGAGTCGGGAGTATATGGAGGTGGGTAGTATGTGCTGGAGAGGAGTGCGGAGTGTATGGAGGTGGGTAGTATGTGCTGGAGAGGAGTCGGAAGTGTATGGCAGTGGGTAGTATGTGCAGGGAGAGGAGTGCGGAGTGTATGGAGGTGAGTAGTATGTGCAGGAGAGGAGTCGGGAGTGTATGGCGGTGGGTAGTATGTGCAGGAGAGGAGTGCGGAGTGTATGGCGGTGGGTAGTATGTGCAGGGAGAGGAGTGCGATGCGTATGGCATTTTTTTAATGGGGGTCAGTGAATGGTGTCAGTAGGGCAGTGGACTGTCAATAGCGAAGGACACGGGGGGCTGGAGGAGGACACGGGGGGCTGGAGGAGGACACGGGGGGCTGGAGGAGGACACAGTGGGACAGTCTAGGGTGATCAGTGCAGTGGGTGGGAGCAGGCCCGTCGCAACAGGACAGGCAAACCAAACAATTTCTTGGGGCCCCAGCAGGGCGGGCCCTTGCCGCATCGCCGCTTCCTATAAATGCTGCGGCCTGTAGCTTGGCCGAGCTCCTGTTCCTTCCTCCTGCGGTCTGATTCAGTTTGCTGTTCCCGGCCGGACTGATAGGAAATGCACACATACTTTCAGTCCGGCCGGCCAGGACCAGCAAGCGTAATCTCCTGCTGCGTGGTACGTGGTAGGGAGGGGGACGAAAATAATACGAGGGGGTAGTAAGGGGGGGGGGGGCAGTCATCAAGACCTATTGCTCACAGCTTGATTAGACACCGTTGGATTTCCTTTGCATATTGCTCTTTTTTTTGGACTGTATTAAAATATTCTGGCACTAGTTATATGCAGCATTTGCCACTGTGTTCACACGGATTACATTGCACTTTGCACCAGGATTTGCTGCTTTATTGTTGCCCATGCATTTTTTTTAGTTCATGTGACACATAGCATTCTTTGCACTTATCCTTTGATTCTTTGTACAATTTATTTGTTATTCGCACCAGATGGGGTAAATCTGTGATGGTTATACCCTGTGCACATTTATTTATATATATATTTGCTATGCACGTTACACTATATATTTTTTACAGTATTTTTAGCATGTCACGCACGGTTTTTTATTCTGTTTATTAGAAGTTTATTAGAAGTGTACTTTTATACAATCATTATGGTTTGACCCTTTTTTCGGTGTCTGCAGCAGTTCCACCATCTAATTTGCATTTACACTTGATAGCGCAGGAATAATATTACTCTAGTCATTAAGACCCATTTAGTATGAAAAATATGGTAGCTTGCTGACCATCACCTACCTGGATGATATGTATCATAAACAAAACAATTACCATAGCTTTCTTTCCATTTTCTTTCTTTACCATCCCATTTCCATCGTATTGCTTCTTTTTTGAATAAGGTAATATTTATTAAAGCTTTTTGCAAAAATGTACAAAGCAAAGAAAAGACTCTGCAGTAGAGTTGTTTCTCTGCTTTATACATTTTTTCAAAAAGCTTTAATAAATATTACCTTATTCAAAAAAGAAGCAATATGATGGAAATAGATGGAAATAGAATGGTAGAGAAAGAAAATGGAAAGAAAGTTATGATAAATCTTTCTTTTTTGCTCTCCTCATTAGATATCGTTAGACATACTGTGTCCACTGTACGTGCGTGCGCGCACGTGGGGGGGGGGCCTCCATGTCTATTTGCTTGGGACCTCCAAGTTGCTTCAAACGGCCCTCGGTGGGAAGGCAGTTACAGCAGGGCTGCTGTTAGAAATCATGGGGCCCCCTACAGCCTACCTGATGGGGCCCCCAGCTCCGCCCCTGCATACCTACCTAAAAGAATGCAGCGTTGTCTTCATGTGCTCAGTCAGGGGAGATGGGGGAGTCCTGGTGCTTAGTGGGGGCAGATTGGGGGCACTGCCCATCAGTGGGGGAGGGGGCACTGGTGCCCCTTACCTGGCTGCTTGATCCATTTGGCATCCTGTGTAGAAGAATCCTCCCCTCTCTCCCTTTTCATCTGGGCCAATTTTTCTAATCTAAAGGAATGACAGAGATCCCAGTGCAGTGATAGCTCAGAGATCTCAGAAAAGCAAAACTTCCTCTGCTTACTTCTCTGACAGGCTCTGACTGATGACATCTATTGCAGAGCTCAGCAGAGGATGGAAGTTACTGCATAGACATCCAAGCGTCCCTCCTCCAGAAGCTATGACACCAAAGAATACTTCTAGGAAGGGTATCCATAAGGTTTAGTGTTGTGTCTATGGGAATGTTTGACCATTCTTCCAGAAGCGCATTTGTGAGGTCAGGCACTGATGTTGGACAAGAAGACCTGGCTTGCAGTTTCTTCTCTAATTCATCCCAAAAGTGTTCTATTGGGGTGAGGTCAGGACTCCGTGCAGTCCAATCAAGTTCCTCCATCCCGAACTCACTCATCCATGTCTTTACAGACCTTGCTTTGTGCTCTGGTCCAAATCATTTGGTGGAGGGGGGATTATGGTGTGGGGTTGTTTTTCAGGGGTTGGACTTGGCCCCTTAGTTTCAGTATAGGGAACTCTTAAAGCGTCTTAACAAGACATTTTGGACAATTTCAGGCTCCCAACTTTGTGGGAACAGTTTGGGGAGGGCCCCTTCCCATTCCAACCTGACTGCACATCTGTGCACAAAGCAAGGTCCATAAAGACATGGATGAGTGAGTTTAGGGTGGAGGAAGTTGACTGGCCTGCACCTCAACCCATAGAACATCTGAATTAGGGCGGAGACTGTGAGCCAGGGCTTCTCTTCCCACATCAATGCCTGACCTCACAAATGCGTTTCTGGAAGAATGGGCAAACATTCCTATAGTTACATAGTAGGTGAGGTTGAAAAAAGACACAAGTCCATCAAGTCCAACCTATGTGTGTGATTATATGTCAGTATTACATGGTATATCCCTGTATGTTGCAGTTGTTCAGGTGCTTATCTAAAAGTTTCTTGAAACTATCGATGCCCCCCGCTGAGACCACCGCCTGTGGAAGGGAATTCCACATCCTTGCCCCTCTTACAGTCTTTTCTTCTTATTTTAATGAATGGCCACGGGTCTTGTTAAACTCCCTTCTGCGAAAAAGTTTTATCCCTATTGTGGGGTCACCAGTATGGTATTTGTATATTGAAATCATATCCCCTCTCAAGCCTCTCTTCTCCAGAGAGAATAAGTTCAGTGCTCGCAACCTTTCCTCATAACTAATATCCTCCAGACCCTTTATTAGCTTTGTTGCCCTTCTTTGTACTCGCTCCATTTCCAGTACATCCTTCCTGTGGACCGGTGCCCAGAACTGGACAGCATACTCTAGGTGCGGCCAGACCAGAGTCTTGTAGAGCGGGAGAATTATCGTTTCATCTTTGGAGTTGATCCCCTTTTTAATGCATGCCAATATTATGTTTGCTTTGTTAGTAGCAGCTTGGCATTCCATTGCTGAGCCTATCATCTACTAGGACCCCCCAGGTCCTTTTCCATCTTAGATTCCCCCAGAGGTTCTCCCCCTGTGTATAGATTGCATTCATATTTTTGCCACCCAAATGTATTATTTTACATTTATCTACATTGAACCTCATTTGCCATGTAGTTGTCCACCCCATTAATTTGTTCAGATCTTTTCAACATCCTGCGGAGAAGTGATTGCCCTGCATTAGCTTAGTATCGTCTGCAAATACAGAGATTGAATTGTTTACCCCATCCTCCAGGTCGTTTATGAACACATTAAATAGGATTAGTCCCAACACAGAACCCTGGGGGACCCCACTACCCACCCCTGACCATTCCAAATACTCCCCATTTATGACCACTTTCTGAACTCGCCCTTGTAGCCAGTTTTCAATCCATGTACTCACCCTATGATCCATGCCAACGGACCTTATTTTGTACAGTAAAAGTTTATGGGGAACTGTGTCAAATGCTTTTGCAAAATCCAGATAAACCACATCTACGGGCCTTCCTTTATCTAGATGGCAACTCACCTCCTCATAGAAGGTTAATAGATTGGTTTGGCAAGAACGAGTCTTCATGAATCCATGCTGATTACTGCTAATGATGCCGTTCTCATTAATTACTAAAATCTTGTATATAGTCCCTTATCATTCCCTCCAAGAATTTACATACTATTGATGTTAGGCAAACTGGTCTGTAATTCCCAGGGATGTATTTTGGGCCCTTTTTAAATACATTGGCTTTTCTCCAATCAGCTGGTACCATTCCAGTCAGTAGGCTGTCAGTAAAAATTAGGAACAATGGTCTGGAAATTCTTGACTGCGTTCTCTAATTAACCTCGGGTGCAAGCCATCTGGTCCCGGTGATTTATTAATGTGAAGTTTCCCAAGTCTAATTTTAATTCTGTCCTCTGTTAACCATGGAGGTGCTTCCTGTGATGTGTCATGAGGACAAACACTGCAGTTTTGTTTACTGTAGCCCCACGATTCGCTTGTGAAGACTGCAGAGAAGAATAAATCCAATACCTTTGCCATCTCCCCATCCTTTGTAACCAAATGTCCTTCCTCATTCTTTATGGTGCCAATATGGTCTGTCCTCCCTTTTTTACTGTTTACATACTTAAAGAATTTCTTGGGATTTTTTTTTTCTTTCCTCCGCTGTGTGTCTTTCATGTTCTATTTTAGCCATCCTTATTGTACTCTTACATTTCTTGTTGAAACTTTATAAAGTCTGAATGCTGATGATGATCCCTCAACCTTGTATTTTTTAAAGGCTTTCTCCTTTGCTTTTATGTGCATTTTTGATTTGGAGTTAAGCCATCCAGGACTTTTGTTCACTCCTTTAAATTTATTACCTAATGGGATGCATTGGCTAATGCCCTTATTTAATATGCTCTTAAAGCAAACCCATCTCTCATCCGTGTTCTTTGTTCCTAAGATTTTATCCCAATTTATGCCTTCTAGCAAGGCTCATAGTTTAGGGAAGTTGGCACTTTTGAAATTCAGTATCTTTGTATTCCCCTTATGTTTTCTATTTGTGTGATTTATACTGAAGCCAATTGACCTGTGATCGCTGTTACCTAAATTGCCCCATATTTCCATGTCCGTGATCACGTCTGTTGGTAATCAGTAGATCCAGTAACGCTTTATTTCTAATTGGTGCATCTACCATCTGACCCATAAAATTTTCCTGCAAGACGTTTAGGAACTGGCGAGCCTTAGATGAATGCGCGGTTCCCTCCGCCCAGCCTATGTCTGGATAGTTAAAATCCCCCTTATGATAACACTTCCCATCCTTGCTGCTAATCCAAATTGTGATAGGAGATCTGTCTCCCCTTCCTCCCTCAGGTTAGGGGATCTATAGCATACTCCCAGTATTATTTTCCCCTTAGCTTCATCCCTTTGGAGCTCAACCCATAAGGATTCCAACTCCTCTCTAGCTCCCTTCGTAGATGTCTTCTCTCACATTCATTGTACATTATTCTTGATATATAGGCATACCCCTCCCCCCTTTTTTACCCTCTCTATCCTTGCGATAAAGGGTATACCCTTGAATGGTTGCCAGCCAATCATGAGAGCTGTTGAACCAGGTCTCTGAAATTCCCACAAAATCCGAATCCTCCTCGTACAACAGTATCTCTAGTTCATCCATCTTGTCCACCAGGCTCCTGGCATTGGTGAACATGCCACGTAGTTTAGACCGGTCTCATATTATCCTCTTATTGGGTGTTCCGAGATTGCAACTAGGACTTTCTACTATACTTACCTTGGGTTTATGTGCTTTGGTCAACCTACCACTAATGCCCCCAATACTACCTTCTGGAATATTTTTCCGCACTATCTCTACCTCTGGACCCTCCCACACTCCTAAATCTTGTGGACAGCCTTCCCAGAAGAGTTGAAGCTGTTATAGCTGCAAAGGGTGGACCAACTCAATATTGAACCCAACAGACTAAGACTGGGATGCAATTAAAGTTCCTTTGCATGTAAAGGCAGGTGTCACAATACTTTTAACAATATACAATAGTGTATGTATCCTATACATGCTCTGGGGAATATTGATAAATGTTTTCACACAACTCTCACTCAGGATTCACACATTTTTCTAATTAGATTACTTGAAAAAATGTTATACATTTTTTGGGGTAAAAGTTAGGTGAAAACTCTTTTACTTCTTTCTATGTCCCAAGATAATTTGGAAATTAATGATCACAGAATCTGGTGTATGGCCAGCTTTTGCTGGTTAAATGCCTGTGTGAAGAATAACATTTTACATAAATGTAGTGCAAGGCTCCTGACAAGCATGCGCTATATGTTTTTGAAAATTAATATTCCTGAAACCACAGTTGGGTTTTAGGGCTGGATTGTACTCTCCTTGGCCGCAAGTGTCGCTGTCACCGCCGGCAAGTGGTAGAATGCAGTTTAGCTGGGTTTATTGGGTGCCACGTTTTCTCTGAACCAGCCCAGTGGGAGTGTTCTCCTGCTATGCACTCTGGGAGGTGGTATTTAAGGTACTGACATCACGTGCTTTGGGGTTCCAGCCCAGAAGATTTTTCTGTATGTTTGGTCCTGATCCTCCTGACCAGCCCCCATGGCCCTCCTGGCCTGGGGTGCGGATCCATGCAATTCCAAGTCTCAGGGCTGGATAGCCCGAGGCGAAGTAACTGCAGGGACAGGCCTGAATGGATATCAAGGCCTGAGGATTCAGAGGTGGTCCGGTGCCGTCTCATCTAAGGAGAGGCTCAGCAACTGGAGAGGGGAGGACTCTTCAGGGAAGGCCATGCACAAGGCTGGTTTCTCTGAAGGAGCCTGGAGGCTCCGTTGAAGGACATTTCATGGATCTAAACTCATGCGGTATCGCCGGACCAGCTGAGAGATACTGGTACCGTATGATAGTTCTCTAAATTTGTCTATGTCCCTCGGTTACTCTCAAGTCTGTGGCCGAGACTTTTCTTTGCTTAACACCCCTACCGACTGTTAGTCCTAGTCAGAGGTCTATCTGGAGGTTGTGAAAACCCAGCTGTGAAATGGTTATTCTCTGGATTCTTTCTATAAAGACTTTCTATTTTTGCAGTCCAAAAGTACCTGAACTTCCTCCTAACCCTGTACCCTAAACTGAGAGAACTTGTTTCTATTTCAAATAAATAACCTAAAAGAAGATCCAGTATCAGTTTATGCATTTCTTTGGGCCATCTACCACAGGAAACCCTAGACAGAGACGAGGTCAATAAGGTAATGGTAAGCCCAATACAACCAGCAGCTCCTTCGGGGGTCAGTGCTACATAAAATAAAATGTGTTGATCAATTCACCAGCCCTAGCTTGCTTTTCAGAGCTGGGTAAGTTTAACTATTAACTTTTATTGTATAGTATTAGATTGTTTTTCTGCCTTTCATGAAAAAATAGAGCTCTCTCTCAGTTATGAAAGAATATGAAGATCTATAGTATTTTTCTTTACAACGATGTTTAGGGGAAAACATTGACATAGAATGGAAGAATAAAATGTTTATAATTTTTGCCCCCCAACAATACCCAATATAATACAAACCAATATTCATTTAGCAACAGGTTGTTTAAAAAAAAAAGATTTATATATTTATTTATTTATTAAAGGTATTTAAATAGTGCCCACAATCACCTGCCCCACCCTATTAGATTGTTAGCCCTTCTGAGCAGGGCCCTCTTAATCCTCTTGTATTTTATTATAGTATAACTGTATTGTCTCCTTTTTTTATATACATGTTGAAAGGCCAGCCTGTATTTGTAGGAGGAGCCTGAGAGGGCTATTTAAACCTCCTCCCCTGTCAGGGCCAGTGTTGTCAGGATTTCTGAGTGATGATGTCATTCCTGGCTTCCTGGCAGAGCGCTCCCCCCCCCCCGGGTCCTGTGTCCGGAATGGTTTCTCCATGTTTGTCAATATTATTGCTATGGTGCATGGGCCTTATCCACTTACTCCATCACATCTATCAGGTATCCAGCTTTCGCACTCCTGTCTTTTTTGCCACTCACCCTCTTGGAGTGTGGGGGGGGGGGGGGGGGTTATGTCTGAGCTATTTCACTGGTGTTTGTTGAGGTATTTTCACCATCATTTGCAGGGGTTCCTCGGGCCAGGCCTTGTTCCTTCCCCCCCCCCACGTATCCTCACATTTCATAAGCAGTTCATTCTCGGGTCTGGGTGTCTCAGGCTTCAGGCTCAATTCAATCTTTCAGGGGATGTTCAGTTGGGTTCAGGGGAGTTTCTATAGGGGGTTCCTTCTCATCACCAAGTCAGGAGTCGGTGTGTTCTTTTGTCACAGCGGATACTTTCCGGTTACTTGCTGGATACTTACTGTTGCTGTCTGGGAGCACGCCATTGTCCGTGATGGTTCATTACCTTCCCTTCTTCACCTAAATTTGTGTCTTTTTGCCCTCTTTTCAGGCATACTAACCAGCTAGGCCAAGGCACGCCTCAGGCCTTGGTTCTTAGGAGTATCGCATTTCCCGCTTGAAGACTCTGACTACAAGTTGAAAGGCTGTATTTGTAGGAGGAGCCTGAGAGGACTATTTAAACCTCCTCCTTTGTCAGGGCCTGTGTTGTCAGGATTTCTGGGTGCCCACCCACCCGCTCCCCCAGTTTTTTCATACATTCTCATAGTATTTTGTTTTTATTCTTACATTCAGTGTATGCCCTCTTTTCAGGCATACTGACCAGCTAGGCCAAGGCACACCTCAGGCCTTGGTTCTTAGGAGTATCACATTTCCCGCTTGAAGACTCTGACTACAAATATTGTAAAGCTCTGCGTAAACTGTTGGCGCTATATAAATCCTGTATAATAATATAATAATAATAAATTGTACATATAGTCACATCAGTCCCCTTAGGTTACAAATCGAAGGCCCCTATCTTACACGCACGAATACATATACTAGATTTATTTGAGAAAGGAACCAATGATCCTATGTGCATGTATTTGAAATGCAGGAAGAAACCCAGACGAGCCACAGAAAGAAAAACGCTGAAATGCTGAGCCCTGAAGAAGTCAGGGAGAAGATGTTGGCACCAGTAAGAGAGCTTGTGGACATTGCATCGCTGGAGAAGAATTGAGTTTTGCTTGGTCTTGTTCTGCTTTAAATTGTTATCTGTATATCTTTTTTATTCTATTATAAATAATGGTTGGAACTTAGTAAGGGACAGTTTATAAATGAGACATCTTACCTCTTGGCCTGTGAACATATCACAACAATACTAAATAGTACATACTGTTACATGCCAGGCATCTCTTCATCCATGGAGACACAGGTGGGAAAATCAACTAAAGCCTGATTTCAGGACTGTTTGCCTAGACTCTTTATAAACTCAAAGCCAGTTTCTTTTTTTATGTTCTTGGCAAGTTGGTAAAGCACTGATGGATGAAGATGTAAGGATTTAGGGCAATACACTATAAACCAGATTGAATTACATGAACGTTTATCCCTGTTACTCTACCCTTCAGGAGTTAAGACTGTAATATCTTAATTCATCCAGAATTTCAACAGGATAAATTGTATTAGTTACACAGATACTTAACAGGTATATGTTCATCTATGATGCCATGTGAATATTGTATAGCAAAACTTGGTGATGGGTTATCTATGAATTGGAGCAAATAAACATTTTTAAGGGCTTTATTAACTGTAGATGATCTCTTGAGAAGCCACTGGTGCAACGGGTCCTCAGAGGTTAGTCTTGATGGTTTTAAGACCCTGAGAGCTGGGCAGCATTAGTAGCAGCACTTCACACTGAGATATCGGGACACAGCACAGGACTAAAACTTCAAGGGACAAGGGTATTTAAACCGGGATAGTTGGCAAGTATGAGGTAGCTGCTTTGGGCCCCACAAAAATGACAGGGTATGTCTTCTCTGATCCTCCCCTTCTTCCACAGTCCCGATCCATCTTGTGATAGTACAGAGCCTTGGAGGATTAATAAGATCAGGCTGGTCAGTGAGCAGCGAACCAACAGAGACAGGCTGGCCATCAGGTAGAGAACCATCAGAGGCAGGCTGGTCATCGGGCAGCACACAATCAGAGGCAGGCTGGGCTGTCAGGCTGGACATCAGCCACATGATCATCAGGCAGTAGACCATCCTGCTGGACATCGGGCACAGGACCATCAGGCTGGACATCTGGCACAGGACCATCAAGCTGGACATCTGACACAGGACCATCAGGCTGGACATCTGGCACAGGACCATCAGGCTGGGCGTCAGGAACAGGACCATCAATACAAAGAACCATTAGGCTGGGCATTGGGCACAGGACCACCAAGTTGGATGTCAGGCACAAAGCCATCAGGCTGGGCATTGGGCACAGGGCCAGACTGGGCAATGGTCAGAGGGTCAGCAAGGTAAGGTTGATTAGCAGGCAGAGGATCTATGGAGCCAAACTGGACCCACTTGGCCAAACAAGGAAGTCTATCCAAAGGGGGGGTGGAACTTCTTAGAGAGGTTTGAGCAGATGTAATTGCAGCAGGGTGAGGCCAGATTACTGAAAGTCCTGAATATGAAAAAGCAGGAGGCTCAGTTGGCATGTGCTGGACCAGAATAACTGGCCTGGAGGAAGACTGGATAATGTCAGCAAATGTAGAGTCAGACTGGACTGAATTGGCAGGTATAGAGTCAGACTGGACCGCATAGACAGGTGCAGAGGCAGACTGGACCACATCAGCAGGCATGAAGGTAGGAGTGGGCAATGGCAAAAACTTCTGTTTCTTTTTAGGTTTAGCTGCTGATGTTCTGCATGTGATTGTAGGGCTGTGAGTAGGGGGCACAGTGGATGGAAGAGTAGAGCTGAAGGAAGATGAAAAAGAGGGAGCAATTGCTAAAGAGGATTTCTGAGGGGTTGCCAGGGGAAACCAAGAAGCAGAGGGAATCTTCAGTGAGTTAAAGGCAGGAAAAGTGCTTCTAGTGGAAACAGGATACTGACATATAGTTGGAAGGTGGGTATACTGGGCATCAACTAGGGTTGCTATGGGTGACAGAGAGGGAGAAACTTGAGAAAGTTGGTGTCCAGCAGCAGGAATTGGTTGGTGCAAGCTGACTGAGGCAATATACCTGACCAGGCTTGTAGTAATGGTTGAACAAAACTCAGTTTACACTTGAATCTTTATTACCTGTCCCATCAAAGATCAGGGATTAATTGTTTATCAGTCTTTTGGAATTTCTAGTGCCCCCATTGCGTGTGTTGACTGTATGTCAATTTTTAATATATTTCTATATTATGGGAAATATGGTTGTCTATTTTCTCTCTAGATTTTTTATGCTTTTTTCTATCTTTCCTTGTTACATTGTAAGTATATGCATATGTAAAACGCTTTAAATGCTTTAGCTGTGCCACCTAGTGGTTATTTTGAGCTACATTCAAATTCCTTTTAAGCGAATCCAGGTCTTATGCCCTGTACACATGGTCGGACATTCCGACAACAAAATCCGTTGGATTTTTTCTGACGGATTTTGGCCCAAGCTTGTCTTGCATACAAACGGTCACACAAAGTTGTCGGAAAATCCGATCGTTCAGAACGCGGTGACAACATGTACGACGGAACTATAAAGAGGCCAGTAGCCAATAACTTTTGTCTTGTAATTTATTCTGAGCATGCGTGGCACTTTGTCTGTCGGAATTGTCTACACACGATTGGATTTTAAATGATCGAATTTTGTTTTTGGAAAATTTTAGATCCTGCTCCAAACTTTGTGTGTCGGAAATTCAGACGAAAAAAGTCAGATGGAGCCCACACAAGATCCGATCACACATTTTCCACCGGAAAATCCGACCATGTGTACAGGGCCTTATTATTAAATGTTAATGTAAAGCTGAACTGCAGGGAGAGTAAAAAGCCTCCCTTGAAGTGGGACTACCCCCCAAGCTGCAAACTGCAAGGGCTAAAGCTGCAGTTTAGGTATGGATATGTTTGCATCATCACATTGGTCAAACTTAGGCCAAAATAAATATGTGCCATACCTGTGGGGTCCCTGTGGATGCTGAAAATCACTGTAGTATGCACCAATTCTATCATGAGCACCGTTAGGTTCCAAGTCAAGTGCCAAGTGCCAAGGAGGCCGCTGGCTTGGTATTTAGAGAACACTTGCCATTTTCTCAGTGAATGCAAAGTGTCATCTAATCAGAGAATGCTTTGCATTCATTAAGTAAATGTAAAGTGTTCTCTAAATGGTGCAGCTTGGCACGAGACTCAGGGGACAGCAGAAATCACTATAGTAATGATGTCTTCTACGGAGATTTCCAGCTTCCACGGTATGGTACATAAATAATTACACAGGTCCAAGCTGGACCAGCATAACTATATAAAATTATCCATACCTGGTATTTAGCTTTAAATGCTCATTTACATCTAGAGGGCTGGAAAAAACAGTTTTGCTTACCCGATCCTCTGCTTCTGCGGGCTTCTGCAGCTGCAAAACAGATTCCCACAGGTGCTTCCCCCTATACTTTGGTGGTTGGATGTCCCTGACATCATAAAGATCAATGCAGGGAGCAGAGCCCTGCACCGGGCATGGAGATGCCAAGGAACAGTCTACTGCCAGAACATAGGGGAGCGTCATCTGTCAGGGGAGAAGTGCATCTGGTATGTAAAATTGCTTTTCCCATTCCCTTGACCTATACAAGCATTTAACCCTAGAAAATTGGGGCAGCCCCCCTGTGAGGAAGGACTTCTACTTTTCCTGGAGTTGGGTTTAATGTGTAGTAACTTATAACAGCAAATTAGAATTCATCCACTCTGGTCTGGCTTCAGAAATAGAATTTCTAGTTGATTGGTAAGGGCTTTATTTATTTAGGGATTAACACCTAGGATCTCCGACTTGAATGTTGCCACAGTATTTATGTTTTTACTTGTTAAGGCCCATTTCACACTGGGCAGACTCCATCAAGCAGATCCGCCTGCTCAGAGGAGGGATCTCTCCACTGATCCCTGCTGAGCAGGCAGATGAGAGGTCCATATCTGCTCCACTATACAAAGCAGATAGGGACACAGCTTGCTGTTCTCTATGAGGCAGTCGGATAGAAATGGACCCCCTGTCTGTTTCCATCCAACTGTCATCCGATCCACCAGATGGACGGGGAACGGATCCCCATCCATCTGTTTTTGGCGGCCTAAATCGGATCGGATGCAGGCAGTTGTAAACAGACACATGTCCGTTTACATCCACCTATCATAGACAACAATGGGTGGTCAGATCGAGTCCTCCTGTCCGGTGGTCAGATCGATCTGCTGGTGTGAAAGGGGCCTAACGGTTTCTTCTGATGTCTAGAAACTACCATTGAAAACATTCTTAATTGTAAGCACTTACAGAAACATCCCCCATCATCATTGGCATTATAGACAGGGCAGGTGCTACCACTAGGAAAACTAGGCAGCTGCCTAGGGCACCCTGCTGCATAGGGCACCCCGGCCACTGGTGTTCCTACTCTCTTCAGCAAGCAACTAAGTCTCAGCATCAGCAGGCAGCCGTTCGCACATAGTGTCAGAGGTGCAGCGGCGACAGGGGACTGTGTCTGTATCCCATCTCTCGAATAAATGGAAGCAAGCAAAGATTCATTGATGGCCGCTGGTGAGGCTGCATTGATGGGTGCTGGTGAGGCTGCATTTGATGGGTGTTTCATTAAAAAAATGGGGATTACATGGGCAGGGGAAAGGGGGTGGAGTCAGGGGTGGAGTCGGGGATGTCAAAAATCCTTTCACCAACCCTGATTATAATATAACTAAAGAAAAAACTTTTTTTTTTTTTACATGGTGGTTGTGGGAGGGCAGAGGAGCAGTTTTTTATTGCTGTCTGTGTCTCTGTTGGGGCTTGTTTACCTTGCTGCTCCTCTGAAAAGCGATGCACCTCAGCATTTGATGTGTCACCCCAGTACTCCCATTTCAACACTCGAAAAGGCTGCAGCACCACGCCGCAATCTCATGTATTACAAGCAGTTGGAGGGTAATTGCACAATTGTCCTATTCACTTGAACAGGTCTTGTTTGGATAACTACAGTCTATAGTCCATAGTTTGTTTTGGGGGGGGGGGGGGGGGCTGATCAAGAGAGGGTGGCTACGTTATTACATACAGTGGGACCATGGAGAATGAACGTAGCCACCCTCTAACAGGAAGTCAGACTCTGCAAACCACTTTTTTTTTTCTTGCTACATTGATTTGGAGAGTTGGGGGAGAATGAGAACAACTGAGGGTACTTTTTGACTTAACCGAATGACGGCCACAGAGCGGACCTCAATTTCTGGGAGGCCGTCATAGGACATCCTCCCCTGTGCACGCGTCCCGTATTTTTTTTTTAACAAAAAATAAAAAACGCAGAGGTGATCAAATACCACCAAAAGAAAGCTCTATTTGTGGGAAAAAAATGATAAAAATTTAATTTGGGTACAGTGTTGTATGACCGCGCAATTGTCATTCATAATGCAACAGTGCTGAAAGCTGAAAATTGGTCTGGACAGGAGGGGGGTTTAAGGGCCCAGTAAGCAAGTGGTTAAGAACGCAGCAAAATACCCGATACCAAAACATGGGCAAGCATCAGAAAGCCCAACATTAAAAGAATGGATTGGAAGGGTAGATTTTATATATAATTTAGAAGAATTATAGCATTGGGAAGAAGATAGAAAAGGGACGATTGTAAAGGCATGGAAAAGTTGGATGGAATTGAAGAGTACAAGGAAATATTCCAGGATAGTGAAGGCGTGAGAATGAGGAGAAGAGAAGATGAAGGAAGGGAATGGAAGTAGAAAGGCAGGATACAAGTAAAGGAGAGAGGGGAAGAGAGGGGGAGGGGAACGGGAATTGGAATTTTATGAATGAGATTATTAGTAAAGTATGAATATTTTTTATAATGTTAAACGTAAGAAGAAAAAAAAACACATTCTTAAATAAAATATATTTTTTTTAAATAAGAGTTTAGTGTTGTGGTAACATATTACATGAAATAAATAAAAGACAATGAAATAGTGACAGTTGTGCTATTAAAAATACCTTGAGTATGGACTATGCCCTTAAAGTGCTAAGAGACCTATAGTGAACTGGGGTACCTTTGCTGCACCTAATTCTAAGGAAACACAGCTAGATTCTAAAGAGTCCTGTGAGAATTTTTCTCATAAATTTAAGCCAAACAGTATTCTGTCCCAATCAGTGTATATTAATTGGTTTGCATGAAAATGTTAGCATCTATAAGAATACTGAATACCTAGTAATGGTGGGGATCAGTGACTTATAGCGGGACTGTGATAGTGACACTAACTGACACTGGTTGTGAACTGACATCTCCAGCGACACTAATACAGTGATCAGTGCTAATAAAATGCACTGTCACTGTACTAATGACACTGGGCAGAAAGAGGTTAACCTCTAGGGGTTAACTGTGTAGCTAGGGAGTGTTATTGTTGTGTACTATGTAATGTTTTACTAAGCGATGTGCCGGTTTTTATACCCTGCTTAGCAGGTAGACAAAACCAGCACATCCCTGCTGTCAGGAGAGAGATCTGTGTTGTTTACATACACAGATCTCTCTCCTGTCACTCGCTCCACTGATCAATGGGCCCCGGCCATAAATCACTGGCAATGACAGCGCAGCCGGGTGCGTGCCCCCTACTCAGAAAGCAGCAGGTGGGGGGCACAGGTATACATGATTCTGCACAACCGGCCCTCACTGTAGCAGTAAAGCTACAGTGCACAGGCAGCAAGTGGATACTGGGCCCCTGCTACATATCTATAGATAAAATATATTTGACAAACAATATAAATATCGGACACCATAAAAATTTATTCAATCTGCACAGTGAAGGAACCAACATCCATATATATATATATATATGCAGCACCCTCCTAGAATACATTGCTAAAGTAAATTTTTTATTTTTTTGGCTCCCCTGTAAATGATGGAGCAGTGTGTGATTATTTTTGGCTGCTCTGGGTTTCACTGGCTCCAGGCTCAACTACTTCTCACTGCCTTCTAGTGATTTCTAGAATGTAGTGGGCTGAAAGAGGCAGACCTTGGGCCTCAATTTTTATGTGGTCTCAGCCAATCCCTGGGGGAGAGTGCCCAATAGATGGCTGAAAAGGGCCTAAATAGTTTGAGGCATGGAGCAGCAGGTTCTTGTCCAGTGGAGAAGATCCCAGTCTGAAGGACTGTTGCCAATCTGGGCAGAATAATTGAGGCTAACAGGTGTTCATTGAGGTCCCAGCTCAGTCTGAGCTGTGGAGGGGGGAGGGTGGTTCAGGGGGCCTTTGTCAGGAGTTTTCCCAGGTCTCAGCTCAGTGAGAGCTTGGGGGGGGGGCCTATTTTGTGGAAACAGATGGAGCCAAATAAAGGGGGCTTACCGAAGATCGGGCCTGGAGATTTACAGGAGAAATGTCTAGCCGATACTGGACAAGAGGTATTCAAGTATCTGGGGACACCGTGAGTAGAGGCCTGGAAATAGGATTCTAGTAACTGCTGTTTAACCCCTTGTGTGAACAGGTCAGAGTTGCTGAATTGGGACTTGCCATGCTGGGAGCCCCGGGTTTGCTTGTGTTTCTAGTGTCTGCCAAAAAGGAGATTTCCCTTAAGAGAGTAGATGGAAGAGAGTGTCCTCTGGTTACCTTTGACACTAAATTTGGAGTATCCCAAAGCTTCCCTACAATCCAACCAAGTTCAACAAGCCTTAAAAAACATAAAGGCAGACCTTCTCTGGTGATTGAGTAATGAGATTGTCCGAGTAGTCGTAGTCCCTGCTCACCTGAATGGAAAGAGGACAAGTCAGGGAGATCTGTCGGGTCTGCTATAGTTTAGCAAGCCCCTCATAGATATGTGTAGAAAAATGATATTTAATAAACTATAAAAAACACACAGTATGGAAAAATGCATAGCTTTATTTCTTAATTTCACAAAAAAAAAAAACAATAGAGTAATAAAGTGTATGTAATCTTGCCTTTTTCTCTTTTAGGTGTACTTTTCACATTAGCTTTATTTTGACGGTTTGCAATGCATACAGCAAAAGCTGAACATTAGGAACGACAATAAGGTTGCTCTGCTTTCAGCCTTTGCCCCAAGAAGTTAATGTTTCACCAAGTAACTGTACTGCAGTAAAAACTCTTGGCTTGTCAGAGTATATAAGGGATACATCTCCATCTCCTGTTCTTGTGGCATCTCCTACCGACACCATGGGAAAAGGCTTCTATATTAGTAAGCTTGTTGCCTTTGTTACCATCTTTTTTGCCATAGCTGCAGTGGCTACCATCATTGCACTGGCGGTAGTTTACTCTAATGAACTATCCAATAATAAAGTAGAAAATGGAGGACCCACAAGCGCAGGCCCCCAAGGCACCTCCTCCACTACCAGTACTGGTGCCGGTGCTGGTACCAGTACTACCACTACTCTGAAACCTACCACACCTGCATCAAATGAACCTTGGGACAAATACCGGCTTCCAACAAGTCTGATACCTGATCACTATGATGTTGACCTCAGACCTGTCCTGGAGAAGAATGCACAAGAACTCTTTGTCTTTCATGGAAAAAGTGTCGCCCACTTCAGATGTGTTGAGTCCACCAATCTTGTTATTATCCACAGCAACAAACTTAACTACAGTAGTAATCCTGTGCTCAAGGATGATGCGGGTAACGATATCACCATAACTAAACATGAGATAGTGGTGAGGACCAATTACCTGGTGTTGCATCTTGCTGCGAATCTGCAAATTGGCAAAACATATCAGCTTCACACAGAGTTTATTGGAGAACTGGCAGATGATCTGGCAGGATTTTACCGCAGTGAATATGTGGAAGATGGTGTAACCAAGTAAGTAGTTATATAAAATATTATATGATTGCTGTGGAATAAGAACAAAGCTTTCTAAACGGCATAATTTTATGAGCATAGCTTTAAATATAACTATCAATCTGCATAATGTTATCTTTGGTAATGCTGTAAGTTCGATGATTAGTTTTCCTACTATTCTCACAACTATTACTGCTACCCAATAATATATATATAGCTAAGTCTAGGCTAAACATAGATTTGGTTTTAGTGAAATAAGTTATGTTGCAGAATCATTCTTGAATCCCTGTTCACACTATCATGTTGTGGAAATGCAAGCATTCCCTTGCGCATTACTAAAGTGTGAGGCGCTGCACCCTGCTTGTGATGGTGCGATGTGGTGTAGTTCATTCTGAAAGGTCCTCCAAAAGCACCATGCCAGCAGAGGTGTGGTGCACTAACATGCATGGGTAATAAAAAAAGTGTAGGTTTTGATTTCTGGACTGATGAGGTCCCTACCAGCCCATTCATTTTGAATGGGCTGCCTAACACAGAGCATATTAATGTGTACAAAAACATGCTTTACCGTGCTGCACCTCAAAAGTAAGGTGTAACCAAGTAAAGGTACAGGTGTGCAATCTGCATGTCATAACCTGCAACATAGTCCCACTCAATTTTTAGGAATTTCTGATCATTAACATAGAATATTTCAGACTGACTGGGTGCCAGAAACTCTCAGATACTTATGTTTCTAACACAGAAACTGGTTGAGCACTAATCATTTTGTGTGACTGTAAAGATATATACTGAATATAAGTGAAATTGAGAACTAGCAGTACAGTAGATGGTTTGCCAGCTAATGTCTTTTTTTGTTACCAGATTCATCGCCACCACCCAAATGCAAGCTCCTGACGCAAGGAAGGCATTCCCATGCTTTGATGAGCCAGCAATGAAAGCAACTTTCAGCATCACCCTCAGATACAAGCCCAGCTATGTGGCACTCTCCAATATGAATAACATTAGTAAGTCACAGAGTATTTTACCATTCTATGCACTAGCATACAGATATGCAATAGACAAAAAACAGTAGGTCCACTAAGCTTCATACAAAGGAGGGAGTGTGTGGTGTAGAGTATTATGACACACATGCTATACTCGCTGTTTAAAGTTGTCAAGTGAATTTTAGCTCACTCTATCCATTTGTTCAAGAATGTCTATAGCAGCCATTCTCAACCTTCTTTTTAACATGCAGTAACCCTTGAAAAAACTTTTCGGTCTCAGGGAACCCCTGCTAACAACTATCTTCAGCTCATGGTACATGAATTAATTGCATTGCAAAAGTGTAAAGAATTCCCCCTTCCAGATAGCTAAAAGATCATCGATGACAGTGGTTACGTATCCGAGGTACAGAAATTGTTCTTTGCTGAAAGAAACCTCTAACAACCTCCAGAGGAGCCACAGGGTTTTAATGGAACCCTGGCCGATAAAATCTGGTCTATAGAAATCTATGGATCCAGTACAGGCAGAAGAAGCTACAGGAACCCATGGTATAGACATAATTGGTGCGTAACTTTAAATCAGTAGATAGGTAGGCAGAAGGTAAATCTACATTCTCCTTTAGCTAAGTGCAAATTCCTTTGCAAAGTCAACAGTCTATTTGCTTTAGTATATTGACCCCCAACGAGTTCAGAGATTAGTAGAGATTTTATATCATTTTGGTTTAGTGTACCCAAAGATGCAACATTTAAGCAGATACTGTGTACTTCCATTAACTATGTGGGAACAATAACAGGGAGCAGCTTAAGGCTGACTATGCAACATCCACAGGTAATGCAGGTAATACTACAATGACTTGTGATAGCCATAGTAGGTGGAGTAGTACTTGGGAACACTGGTCCTAAAGAAGGTGCTCAACATTAGTCCAAGAATAATATTGTGATTTATTCTTTTATATAATTCTTCTAGTAGATTGAAACGTACATGTATATCATGATTTCTTCCAATGTCTTAGGGTTAGAGTTGCCTGTTTTCTAATGCAATTATTATCTTCTAGGTACAACCACTGAATCATGGAATAATACACAATGGTCGGTCACAGTATTTGATAAAACTCCAAAGATGTCCACATACCTGGTGGCCTTCATAGTCTCAGAATTCAAGTCGGTTGGTAATGATAAGGTGAGTGCTCTTCAATTTTGGCACCTATGAGTAACAAGTTTCAAACTGGACAATCTGTAGTCTGGGAACTACATGAAATCCTCAATGCAAATTATAAAACCATTTATACATGAAGATCGTTTTAGAGCAGATCAAGGATGTTAATGAAATTGAAATTTCCACTGCTGTCCTGTCATCCTGAAAATGCTAGTTATCTAGCTGTCTTATGGAATCAAAGTTTTCAGTATTTTCAGAAGGAAACAAACTTAAGTCAATGGCTTTCTTGATCTGTTTGCATACTGTGGGTCAGTTTCTTAAAAAAAAATACTGACATTAAACTCATCTGTTACAAGGTGACAGTGATAGAGAGGGGGGAGAGAGAGAGGAGGGAGAGAGAGAGAAGGGGGGAGAGAGAGAGGGGGAGAGTTAGAAGGGGGAGAGTTAGAGGGGGGAGAAAGAGAGGGGGGAGAGAGAGAGGGGGGAGAGAGAGGGGGGAGAGAGAGGGGAGCGAGAGAGAGAGAGAGGGAGAGAGAGAGAGGGAGAGGGAGAGGGAGAGAGAGAGAGAGAGAGGGAGGGGGGAGAGAGGGAGGAGGGAGAGAGAGAGGGGGGAGAGAGAGGGGGGAAGAGAGAGGAGGGGGGAGAGAGAGGGGGGAAGAGAGAGGAGGGGGGAGAGAGGGGGGAGAGAGAGGGGAGAGTTAGAAGGGGGAGAGTTAGAGGGGGGAGAAAGAGAAAAAGTTAGAGAAAGACAGAGAGAGGGAGAGAGAGAGAAGGAATGAGAAAGAGAGTGAGCAAGAGTGAGAGAGAGCTAGAGAGAGAGAGTTAGAGGGGGGAATAGAGAAAGACAGAGAGAGGGAGTGAGAGAGAGAGTGAGCGAAAGCTGGAGAAAGATCGAGAGAGAGAGTGAGCGAGAGACAGAGTGTGAGCGAAAAAGAGAGAGTGAGTGAGAGGGAGAGAGAGAGAGAATGAGAGAGAGTGAGAGAGAGAGAGCGCGAGAGAGAAAGAGAGAGCGAGAGCAAGAGAGAGAGAGAGTGAGAGAGAGATAAAGTGAGCGAGAGAGAGAGAGAGTGAGCAAGAGAGAGAGAGAGTGAGCGAGAGAGAGTGAGAGTGAGCGAAAGAGATAGAGAGAGAGGGTTAGAGGAGGAGGTAGAGAGAGAGTTTGAGAAAGACAGAGAGAGGGAGTTAGAGAGAGAGCGGGACCCTTTCCTCACTCAGTCAGCTGTGTATATCAAACTGCAGGCTATTGCAGATTAGTATTAAAATTCCTGTTACCTGAGTAATAAAAAGTTGAAGCAATATTTGATTAGTAATTTTTAGTACTGGACATACAAAATAAAGAAAACATACCACAATACTGTAGATTCCCTTTACATTAATTTTCATGACAGCTCACTTGCAATATCATATGCAATGACATATGAAAAATTACCAATCTTCTGTGGTTGTCCATGATATTTACATTTAACATTGTTTTTAGGTAAAAATTTGGGGACGTCCAAAGGCCATTGTAGATGAGAAGCAAGCAGAATATGCACTGAATGTCACAGAGCCAATTTTGGAATTTTTTGAAAAATATTATAATGTTTCCTACCCTCTGCCAAAATCAGGTGAGTGGTTAATGACCTACCTGTGTACTTTGTTCTGTTATAGATTGAAGCAATCTACCCGTCTTTCTATCTATGTATCTATCCTGCTCAGCTGAACACAAAATATAACACATGCACTTCATAATAAAATGATGATCATTATTTCAATGTACACGCAGTATTCTTGTTGTGCTGTCTGCTTCGTAGGCTTCTGTCCACCTTGATAGCTTGAAACTGACAGGGCCCTTGATGACAGCTTTTAAAGGAAAACGTACATGGATATATTTGCAAGCTTGCTTCTTTTACCTGGATATATATATAAAAAAAATATCATATTCTTTGAATATGCATTAAATTAGTATACAATTATTTTTAATTTTGATAGAGTAAGGAAGGGTTATACCCCTGTCAGTTTTTTTTGCCATCTGGGTCAAATATAGAAGATTTTCATGCCTGAAAGTAACAACGAATAGTGAGAGCAAAATCCTGTAATGCCGCATACACACGATCTGAATTCTTGTTCGAAAAAGCTCTGATGGTTTTCCCGATGGAATTCCGACTGGATTTCGCTCAAGCTGTCTTGCATACAAATGGTCACACCAAATTCAGACCGTCAAAAACGCTGTGGCATACAAACCGTACGACGGGACTAGAAAAAGGAAGTTCAATAGTCAGTAGCCAATAGCTTCCATCTCGTAGTTGAATCTGTGCATGCGTGAGTTTTTGCGTGTCGGAATTGCATACACATGATCGGAATTTCCAATAGAAAGCTTTTCCATCAGGAAAATTGAGAACATGCTATCAATTTTTTGCTGGCGGAAATTCGGACAGCTAAATTTAGATGGAGCATACACACGGTAGCATTTTCCGATGAAAAGCTCTCATCGGTCTTTTGCTGGCCGAAATTCCAATCGTGTGTAAGCAGCATAAGGGTTCTTTCACATGGGCAGACTTGGGTCCGCCTGTCAGTTTTTTAGGTTGATCTGATTGGACCTTCCAGTCTCCTATATGGAGCAGCGGGTGCTAACGGACATTTATCTGTTGACACCCACCAACATCAGATACGATCCTATCCACTAAAAGCAGATAGATAGGTATCTGTTCTCCATCCTTCTGGCAAATAGCAGTCAGTAAACAGACAGGCAGTCCATTTACATCCGACCTTCCATAGAAGAGAGTAGGCTGTGTCTGTGTCCACTCTGCATAAGAGGAGTAGACATGGACCAGCCATCTGCCTGCTCAGAGGGGATCAGTGGATAGATTCCCTGCTGAGCAGGTGGATTCCAACGGTACCTGCCCTGTGTCTAGGGGGCCTAAAGTGAGAGAATCCCTGATTGTCACCAGGGTCACCAGATATTGTGTCCCCGCTGGAAAAATGTTGGCTTTATTACTATTCTGGGGACAACCCAAAATTTGGGATCGTCTTTAGTTATACATTAAAGCAGAACTATACTCACTTTAGCTCCTGCGATTTGATGTCCTGGAGATCCCTGCCGGCCGCTGACATTTTCAAGTGGCCAGCTTCCGGGTATTGAGCACTGGCCATTTTCATTGGCCGTACTTTCATATGACTTCACTTCTGCACATGCACAGGAGTTCAGTCCGCGTTGGCATTGCTGAATCTCTACAGTGAGCTGTGCATGTTCAACTCACTGTACAGGGGTGAACAGGCAGGTAGGTAAGTTTAATGCAGAAGAAACAAAGCATGTCTCTTCTGCATTAAAAATTCTGCCTGTTCGCTCATTTCTATAATTGACATAAAGTTCCACTTTAATTAATGAAAGATTAATTAACCACATGATCACAGCTTTATTACAATATTGTCTCACTCTGCAATAGTAAACTGTCCAAATACATCTAGAGTGCAACAAAATATTTTTTAGTCCATTTTTACTTTTTTTTTTTTCATCTATCCTGCAGACCAGGTCGCTTTGCCTGACTTCAGTGCTGGAGCCATGGAGAACTGGGGGCTGGTGACATACAGAGAAAATGCTCTTCTCTGGGATCAAAGACAATCTTCCATCAGCAACAAGGAGAGAGTTGTCACAATTATTGCTCATGAACTTGCTCATCAGGTGCTTCCTTTATATATTTCTTAATAACAAGCATTTAATATGCAACAACAGCTATTTGCTATCAATTAGAATTAAATATATAAACAAATTAAATACAAATTTGGTCTTAACTGAGGAATTTTCATAGCTTCTAGCAGCAGACCCATTCCAAATATAGCCATATTCGGTGTCTGGGTTCTTGAATTTGGAATGGCTTACATAAAAATTACCTCAATTAAACCTTGAAAATAATTTGTTGACTTTCCATTTTGCTTTAGGAACAGAGATGTTTGGTGTTTCTGTTTGTCCCATGTGGGAAAAGTACTTCTGTATTCTAAGGTTGTAATGGCAAGAAAAATAAAATTTGTTATTACCTGCTAATGTTGGTAATTTGCTTCCATTTTAGTGGTTTGGAAACCTTGTAACAATTCGATGGTGGAATGATCTTTGGCTAAATGAAGGATTTGCATCTTACGTGGAATATCTGGGAGCAGATTATGCAGAGCCCACCTGGAATATAGTATGTAGAACATTTTTGCCTTTTTTTCTCATTGTGTTGAAATAAATGATGATTTAATCCCCATACACACTATCAGATTTTCTGCAGATTTTTTCCTTCAGATTTACCAAAACCATATAATATGAGGTCAAAACTTAGGAGTTTCAATTTGTATGCAATCAGGCAGGCCCTTGCACTACATGGTTTTTGTAAATCTGAAGACAAAAATCAGCAGAAAATCTAAATGTTTGGGGCTTTAGTGGCAGAGATGAAAAGAGAGGCCAATTTTGCTAGAAACTAGTCATGGGCCAAATCCTTCTTTTCTATCTCCTCATTGCAGAAATAAAATATGGTATTATTTTTATCATTGCTTTTTTCTCACACTGATCAGATCATTTGTTCTTTTTAACTGCTCCTAGAAAAGGGACTATGCTCTAATAAAATAATAACTTTGTTCATTGATTTGTAGCACTGTTCCCATAGGGCTTGCTGAGTGTTGACTTCTTAGGCCTCCATCTGGTTACCTGCAGCTGGTTGCTAAGGGTTACCACTTGGTTGCTAGAGGTTTCCACTTATCCCACCCTTACTCCCGTTTGCTCGTTACTCAATGACCAGTCCAGAGTATTTGTGTTTTTTGTAATTTTGAAACTTGGATGGGAGAAGGGAATAGTGGGATATTCCAACTTGAACTATTCACAGTGGATAAGGACAACTCTCACCTGGCATCACTGGATTTATTAGCAGAAGCAGTCACTCTGCTTAACCATTCTGCCACAGGTATGGAGGAATTAAGTCTTCTTGCTCTCACTAGCAGCAGACTTGATGCACCACATTATCTTCAGGACACTCTCTAGCTCCCCTTTACTGACACCCGTCCACTGACTCTTCTAGCTGAGGGGGGCGGTCCTCACTTGACAGGCCCCAAAGACACAGATCTGTACTCACAGTAGGCAGAATCAGAGCCTTCCTGGTGTCTCCCTTCCAGTCAGCTCTGCAGGACCTCTGGGTTCATCTTTTCTCTGACTCTCCTGGCTCCTTGAGCCAACCACCCAAGGCCGCATGACTACCTCCGTGGAGGAGAGGGCAGCCGCCCCCTCCCTCATGGACTCTACTCCCTGACACATGTGCCCTGGGCTATTATACAGTATCCCAGCATGCAATGCAGCTCTTTTCCTCTGGCCAATTACCAGGACTGTAACAAAGCATGTGCACTCACTTGTCAGGTCCCCTCCCACTGTCCAATATGTCTCCCTATTGGACCATTGGGGGACAGTGAGAACAAGTGAGTGAGAGCTGCACCTGAGCACAATAAGCAGACCTAACCAATAGATCCTGCTCCCTGGTAGGCAGAGAGCCATCACAATAAACTCTGACGTTCTTTTTTACGGAGTTCTGACGGAGTTCCACTGAATCTGACTTGCCTACACACGATCACACCAAAATCCGATAGTTTAGAACGCAATGACGTATGATGGGACTAGAAAAAGGAACTTCAATAGCCAGTAGCCAATAGCTTCCCTTGCGTTGTTTTTGGTCCGTTGGAACAGCATACAGACAAACGGTTTTCCCGTTAGGAATTGATTCCGTTGGAAAGATTTAAAACATGTTCAATTTCTAGTTCCGTCAGAATTTTCGAAAGAAAAAGTCTGATGAAGCCCACACACGATCGGAATATCCAATAAAATGATTCTGTCTGACCTTGTTTTACCTGGACATCTTCCTGGTAAGCACAAAAAACAAAAAAAAACGATACTTTCTTCTAGCACCTACCTAGGAGGGTGCTACAGATTTAATTTAAGATCTAGCTTACATAATATATTACAGTATAATAAGATGGAAAGGTAAAATTAGAGCTAATCTACACACAAAGTCCGCAGCAAGCAGACTCATTCCAAAACATGGCTGGCTGTTATATGTAAAACATTAATTTCTTATAGCCTGTAATTGTGAAGAGTAAGGATGAGCTCCGGCGTGTTCGCACAGCCCATGTGCAGAGCCCACCAGGAAGTCGGCACGGTGCTGCGCTAATCACAGGCAGTGAGACATTGTCCCTATGCGTGGCTGCAGAGATAGGGAAATGTCTCTGTGATTAGCGCAGCGCAGTGCCGACTTCCTGGCGGGCTCTGCACGTGGGCTGTGGTGAACACGCCGGAGCTTATCCTTAGTGAAGAGTAATAAAAGAGCCACTCTTCTGATCTGGCTTATAACCATGACTTGTTGTAGCTGACCCTCTTTGGGCGATCTAAGAATGAAAATACTGTATACAGTACATATTAAGATATACCGTAAGTATTTCAGCATACTATATTAGTATTCAGCGAGCAGTTAGCTTGCTGCATTGTGAACATTTTCACAATGCAAAATTTGCTGAGAGCTGTGCATTTTACTAATGAAAATGATTATTTGTGGGTATTGTGACTCGAAAAAGACTTAAGAAATAATTCTGAAAATTGGAGTAAATTGGAGTTGATGTTTAGTCAAATGCAGGAAAGGCCTTCTAAAAAAAGGGCTCACCTGGTAAATCCATTATCTATTCTAACTGGATGAGATGGGAATTATATCTCAGCTAATAACTTTCCATGACTATGGTGAAGCAGATGCAAACTGCATATTACCTAAAATACCATACCCCTGCATACCATCTTAAATAAGCAGACGACACCCATTTTGGCGTAAATTGGCCGCAACGGCCATTTTATTAACATAATAACATAATTTTTATTTAAAACAATACTTTCCCAGATACACCTTAACTATGTTGAGGATCATCGAAGGCACTGAGCAAATTTTCTATGTATCAGCGTGTCCACACCAGATCCCCAGTCGCAGCTCGCCGACTCGAGGACAATACCACTGTGCACCTTCCAACGTTGATACCCATCTCTCCGATGCCAATTAAAACTTGGTTAACTGGCATCAACCGAGGATCCCATACCATGATGGTTACCCACATATGCCGTCTTGTTTTTACTTTTTAATGCCTCCAAAGACCCCCCACCGCTACAACTTATCCCCAAACATATCATATAATAAACATTATAACACAAATAATAGGGCTGGAGGGTGGGAGTTACCTTTTATCTGGTGATCAGAGACTGGACACCGGCCCCTGGCCCCTCCTTCCCCAGGAATGAACTACTAGGATCACCCCTAGCACGTCCATTTCACTCTTTACCTTTTAACCCTATCAATGCTGGTTTTCCCTGCCTAGTCATGTCAGCCCTGCACCTAGCCTGCATCTTACTCCAGGCTTTTCTTTCCAGAAATATAGACGTAGTTTGATTGACTGATTGATGCAATAATTACAATATTCATGTTTCAATAGAATACGTCTTTTGTTTTTTTTTATAATTGGTATACATTTATTTTACATGCATTTATGTCATAACTTTGCTTTATCTGTGTTCTCATCCATCTTTTACAGACAGACCTGTTAGTACTGTACGATACACACAGAGTGATGGCAGTTGATGCCTTGGCCTCGTCCCATCCTCTTACATCACCTGAAGAGGAAGTGCAAACCCCATCAGACATAAGCGGACTATTTGATTCCATTGCTTACAGCAAGGTGAGTGTTGTAGCCTCTGCCACTCCACAATGCCTTATGCGGTACAACAGGTTTACCCTGTTTCCCCGAAAATAAGGCCTAGTGTGATTGTCGATTATGGCTGCAATATAAGCCCTACCCCCCAAATAAGCCCTAGTTAAACTCCTTGTAGGTCTTATTTTCAGGGTAAGGCTTATTTTTGGGGAAACAGGGTAGGGCTTATTTGGGGGGTAGGACTTATATTGCAGCCATCACCGACAATCACGCTAGGTCTTATTTTTGTGGAAACAGGGTAGTACACTCTAATGACTTGCAAAAAATATTAAGGCACATATTAAGCATTAGCTATTTTAATCCTTCCATTGGGGTAACAGCATGAGTACAGATGTGCTTGTGTGATCGTCAAAAATACAGGTTAAAGGAGAAGTACAGCCAAAGCTTGTTTGACTATACTTCTCTTATGGATCACAGGATTGCAATTCGTTCTGCACTCCTGTGACCGGTTTTCAGCTGACAGTGGCCTAAAGGCTGCTGTTGGCTGACGTCACAGAGCAGGTCCAATCTGAAAAGATCCCGACCATATGGCTGGGATCCACCCAGAAGCCTGGATCAACACCTGGCTCAGACTCTCAGTGATCTGATGAGAGCCTGAGCCCAGCCTTACCTGCCCTCTGCACAGCCCAGCGCTACAGTGAGCACTGGAGGGGAGAGCAGAAACTGACATTCCCGGCTTTCTGCTCAGACCAGAGGGGGAGAACTGAGCGATCGCAGTGTTTGATCTCTCAGTTTTCACAGCAGAGGCAGCAGGGGATTGATGCTGCATCACCTAGGTGAGTATAATGTTTTTGTTGTTTTTTTTTCACAAAGCCCATACTTTTAAAATGAAACATTAGTCAGAAAATTAAGTCTTGTGAAATCACTTCATTCTGGCCCCTTTTTGCAGGTATAGTGATATAAGACATTAAAAAAAGAAGTGCCTATAATGTTTAAATGTATGATGTATAAGGACGCAGAGTCATGGTGACATCAGAGCCTGTAGTTATTGTTACCAAGATCAGGACAGAATTTTAGTGGTTGATATAATAAGAATGGACTTCTCATTTAGAACCAATGCTTCAGTTTTCTGTGGTTGTTGGAAAACCAGGTCACATTCTAGCTTTTTTATTTATTAGAAACTCCAGTAAAAATATTTCTTCATCCAAATTCCCTGATTCACCCGGATGTCAAGGCAACAAAAAAGCATTCCTCTCCTCCTATGGATTTCCCTTAATGCAGAATAAAAAAGAAAGATGGATGTTCCTCCCCCCCCCTTGATAATATCCTTGTGAGAAGGGATGGAGAAAAAAAACGACTTTACAGTAGTGTCACTACTGTAATCCCCAATAGAAAGTGATTAGACCCACCATTGTCCGCATAACATAGAAATATTTGTTTTGGATGGAGTTGGGCTTTAACCCCTTTGTGATGGCCATAAGCATAAATACGGTCTTACGGAAGCGGCTCTTTATCTGTGTTTGTGCTGAGAGCATGCTGCATAGAGCACTGCCAGCACAGGGACCGAGCTCTCACTGAGAGCCCCAGGTCCCCCATTAATGATATTTATCAGTTCCCGATCACACTAATTGTTGTGGAAGCCTCTGATTTGCTATCACAGTGATCAGTCACTATACAGTCCACCCCTGTTGATTTCTCCTCTTGAATGGAGAAAGGGGCATGTTTTATTGTTTTTCTCCTTACTAAAGGAGAAAAACAATGGCTAGATCTGGGTTTGATCTAGGTGAGTGTCAGGATTAAAGTTAGGGGCAAAGTCAGGGTCAAAGGTCAGTGTCAGGGTCAGCATGTTTAGGTAGGATTAAAAAATATTTTTAAATTTAGTGTCAGTATCAGTGTGATTAGGAAGAATAATAAAAGCAAGATGCACACTATTGTTTCTGGGCCAACACAACAAATAACATACAGGAAAACCTTGGATTGCGAGCATAATTCGTTCCTGGAAACATGCTTGTAATACAAAGCACTTGTATATCAAAGTAAATTTCCCCATAAGAAATAATGGAAACTCAAATGATTTGTTCCGCAACCATTTATTCATAGGTTCTTCAGTTTGTAGTCCATATAAAAAGATTATAGCAATGTAATAGTTTGTGTAACTATAAAATGTCCATCCACAATCGGCAGCTTCACAAGGGGATTAGAAGCAAAATCCATCAGGCGCTACAGAGTATAAAATAGAAGAGAGGCGCCTCTAAAACTTTTTTGCGGAAGGGAGTTTAACAAGACACGTGGCCAAAAAAATCAGGAGATATACATTACCATTTATCACCAAATCAGAGCCCAATTTATCCTGAAAAAACAAGGTGTAACCATCTAGATACAATAAGGAGTTGCGATGATGTGTACAGTTTTACTAACAAATGTTAAAGTTGCAAAACTGTGTTCAGACTTTAAGATTTGTTTAGGCCTATGCGAATTGGATGCGGGTCTCCGAGGCGGCTGTGGAGCGCACTGCACAGAAATGCTGTGTGTCTTTGCCTCCGTTTCTGCCATGATTCATCCCTGAAACGGAGATCAGGGACAGACGGCGTTGCTTACCCTGCATCATGAAGGGGTTAATATAATAACCACATGATACACATAATAAAAATAGGGGCAGCAGCAATAATAACAATTAAAATATAATGTTGCATGTTTTCTAATTAACACTCATACATCTTATATTCTGTGTTGTGCAGGGTGCAGCAGTTATTAGAATGTTGTCCTCATTTCTCACTGAAGAGCTTTTTGTTGAAGGGCTGCAAGTAAGTATCTCCTATCTATGATAAATATGTTAAAACATTCATAATCTGTGCTTTTCTAAGGGCTCATGCACACTGCAGCTCAAAGAAGCTCAAGGAAACGGCTTTTGAGTCTTTTAAAGCTCTCATTTTATTCTGTTTGTAAACTCTCCTCCATGTTAGCCAATGGGGGTTATTTACGAAAGGCAAATCCACTTTGCACTGCAAGTGCACTTGGAAGTGCAGTCGCTCTAAATCTAAGGGGTAGATCTGAAATTAGTGGAAGCTCTGCTGATTTTATCATTCAATGACGTGCAAGCTAAAATGCTGTTTTTTATTTTCCTTGCATGTCCCCCTCGGATCTACAGCGACTTTATTTCTAAGCGCACTTTCAAGTGCACTTGCAGTACAAAGTGGATTTTCCTTTAGTAAATAACCCCCAATGCTTCCATGCACACTAGGGCTTTTTCAGGAGTTTACAGGCAGAAAAATCCCCCCCACTAAACTCGTGTTTTTGAGAGGAACTTTTCGAACAGAAAAGTTCCCAAAAAAAGTTACCCAAAAATGCGCAAACACACACAAAAAAGGAAAAATTAGCTGAGGGGAGGGTTTGTAAAAAAAAAAAAAAGTTTAACCTCCCTAGCGGTATGATAAAATCCGACGGATTTTGTGGTCAGGATGTCCGACCGTGTGCACAAGGGCTAATGGTTGCTGGCCATGTAATGATCTGATCATACAATTCTTCCTAGAATCGGACAATGTGATCAGATCTATGAATTATCAAAACACGGGTTGATTTACTAAAGGCAAATCCACTTTGCACGTGAAAGTGCACTTGGAAGTGCAGTCTCTGTAGATCTGAGGGGTAGATCTGAGATGAGGGGAAGCTCTGCTGATTTTATCATCCAATCATGTGCAAGCTAAAATGCTGGTTTTTATTTTCCTTTTCCTTTTTATTTTATTTTCCTTTTCCTTTTCAATCTACACATTTCTTGGACTGGAAAGATGTTTGGAGGATAACTACATTTCTAAAGGGCCATAGAAAACTTTGGCTATGAGAAAAAGCTGAACTAATTTGTCTAACCTTTGTAAAAAGATATTTAAAGCATATCTAAACTGAATAACAAACGTCTCCCAGAGAATTGGTTCTAGCATATTCAGCTTCAAAAATTGGTTGTTTGCATTTCCAAAGGCATAAAGTATGAAAAAAAACTACTAATAATATAAAGATTTGTCATCACTTTGGAGATGCAGGAATGACATTTCAAATCAATGGGTTGCCCTAATATGATGCATATCCAAGGGTGTTAATGCATGTACAGTTACCGCACGGTAGCAGACTGGTGTGAATGGGCTCTATCAATTTTCAAAGTCTTTTCATGCCATCCACCTATACCTATACTAATACTGACTTTGTTTTATTTTTTAGACCTACCTGAAAGCTTTTGCATATGACAATACGATATACACTGATCTATGGAGTCATCTACAGGAGGTAATTTAACCTTCTTTATTGTTGCGCTTATAAGAATTGAAGAACTCATTGTGAATATTCTATATGAAACACATAGGGGGGGATTTACTAACACAGCAGAGTGTAAAATCTGCTACAGCTCTGCGTGGAAACCAATCAGCTTCCAGGTTTTATTACCAAAGCTTAATTGAACAAGCTGAAGTTAGAAGCTGATTGGCTATCATACACAGGTGCACCAAATTTTGCACTCTCCAGTTTTAGTAAATAAACCCCATACACTATACACTATATTTCCAAAAGTATTGGGATGCTGCCTTTTCACTAACATGAACTTTAGTGGCATCCCAGTCTTAGTCCGTAGGGTTCAATATTGAGTTGGCCCACCCTTTGCAGCTATAACAGCTTCAACTCTTATAGGAAGGCTGTCCACAAGGTTTAGGAGTGTGTCTATGGGAATGTTTTACCATTCTTTCAGAATCACATTTGTGAGGTCAGGCACTGATGTTGGATGCGAAGATCTGGCTCACAGTTTCGGCTCTAATTCATCTCAAAGGTGTTCTATCGGGTTGAGGTCAGGATTCTGTGCAGACCAGTCAAGTTCCTCCACCCCAAACTCGCTCATCCATGACTTTATGGACCTTGCTTTGTGCACAAGTGTGCAGTCATGTTGGAACAGAAAGGGGCCACCCCCAAAGTTTTCCCACAAATTTGGCAGCATGAAATTGTCCAAAATGTCTTGGTATGCTGACATCTTAAGAGCTCCTTTCACTGGAACTAAGGGGCCATGCCCAACCCCTGAAAAACAACCCCACACATAATCCCCCCTCCACCAAACCTAGACACATCCATCCGATTGTCAGACAGAGAAATGTGATTCATCACTCCAGAGAACACGTCTCCCCTGCTCTAGAGTCCAGTGAAGGCATGCTTTACACCACTGCATTTGGTGCTTTGCATTGCACTTGGTGATGTAAGGCTTGGATGCAGCTGCTCGGCCATGGAAACCAATTCCATGAAGCTCTCTACCTGCTGTTGTGCTAATTTGAAGACCGCACAAAGTTTGAAGGACTGTAGCTATTTATGCCTTCTGCCCCACTGTGCACTTCAGCATGTGCTGACCCCGCTCTATCATTTTACGTGGCCTACCACTTCATGGCTGAATTGCTGTTGTTCCCAGTTGCTTCCACTTTGTTTTATTACCACTAACAGTTGACTGAGGAATATTTAGTAGCAAGGAAATTTCACGGATGTACGTATTACACAGATGGCAATCTATCATGGTACCACACGTGAGTGAAATAATCACTGCACTTATGTTTCATTGATAATTAAGAGTCTGTCTCCCGCATTGCCAGGTTTGAGATGTAGTTCATTCACAGATCTTTGTGAATAAATTACATGGCTGTATGGGCGAAGCCGTGCACAGTCACACAAAATTCAAAACTGACAGCTGCCGATGGGGAGAAGAACCCCTGCATGCTGTCAAAAGAGGGGTTGTTTTGTAGGTGAGGGAGGGTCGGCTTGGCCCCATGTTACATGGTATACCCTAAATATGGTTGTTTCATGTAAACATGCTTCAAAATGTGGCCTTTAATTTTCTCTGTATCAATAGGAGCTGATAGCAGAACATAATTGCACGCTTAGCATAACCATGTACTGTTTCAGGCTCTAGAACAGGGATATACAATTAGCAGACCTCCAGCTGTTGCAAAACTACAAGTCCCATCATACCTCTGCCTCTGGTGCTATGCCTCATGGGACATATAGTTTTGTAACAGCTGGAGGTCGTCTCATTGCATATCCCTGCTCTAGAACATGTACTAGGAAAGGGTGTTGTCTCCCAAAGTCTGTCTTTAAAATGCTGAACTATTTGATGCCTTGCAGTGCACACTCATAACAAGCAAAGTGACATAACATTTGCTACTTAGACCCTTTTAACACTGGGGCGCTTGGCAGTCACTTTTCAGGCACTTTGCAGGCATTTTGCAGGCGCTTCCCATTGATTTCAATGGGAAGGGACGATTTAGGAGAGGTGTATTCACCGCTCCAAAAGCGCTGCAAAGAAGCTGCTTACAGGACTTTTTTTGACGCCCTGCCAGCCCAGCGCCTCAGTGTGAAAGCACTTGGGCTTTCACATTGGGATTGCAGTTGCGGCTTCTTTCAGGCACTTTACAGGCGCTTATTTTAACGCTAAAGCGCCTGAAAAACGCCATAGTGTGAAAGGGGTCTCAGTGTGAAAGCACTGGGGCTTTCACATTGGGATTGCAGACGAGGCTTCTTTCAGGCGCTTTACAGGTGCAAAAGCGCTCAGTGTTTTTACTGGCAGTTTAGAAGCGCCTCAGTGTGAAAGTGGCCTTATTGATATAAATGGAAGGCTTGCCCATTTGTCTTTGGACCAAACCAAATATGCCTAAACCAAAACTGCAACTGGGATGAATTCCCTCTGATTGTTCCATTACCTGTCTCATTTTCCATGTTTGTTGCTTTTTCTTTTGTGTGATGGAAAGCCAACTCATTACATTGTGCAGTATCAGTAACAGAGCTTTATTTCATTTATTTTTAGGCTGTAGATAAACAAGACAAGGTAATACTTAACAATAAAGTTAGCGACATCATGGACACCTGGGTCTTGCAAATGGGTTTCCCAGTGGTAACAGTAGATACAACTCTGGGTGTTTTAAGCCAGAGGCACTTCCTTCTAGATCCAGATTCAGTCGTGACTCGCCCATCACCATTTGAGTAAGTTGGTGCATTTTTAAATAATAGACTAATGTATGAGTAATTATGTTTTAGAATAATAGATGATAGAAATGTTCAGAGGAAGAAAAAGGAGAAAAAAAAAGGAGTTTCACATGAGAATCCCCCCACACACACCAAAACCTTTTCTACCTTCTGATCTTCATCACAACATGGCAGTGGGCAGAAAGTGGAGCAGGTCTAAACAGACCTGAGGCAGACTTTTATCCCCTTCTGAATGCTGGTGCCGCCCTGAATGCCACCTGCCCTGGATTAGTATAATGTGTTTCCATGGAGCTTATGGCCAGTCTGCTTGTGATGCTGTGCAAAAATACTGGACCCAGCTCGGCACCCCTGGCAACCCTAAACAGAACATCAGGGTGCCACTGGTTGATATACACTGCTGTAGATGTATGGTCAGTGACTGGTTTATTTGGTGGTGTGTTCCTTCACAGTGATCTTTACAATTATGTTCATGGCATTTTTGCTAGTGTATGTGCAGGATAGAACTAGCTCACTAAATGGCTGATATTTTAGGCTTTCTAATCCCAAAAACAAATTTTACTTTATATAAGGGACCTTTATATTTCAACCACTATTCTTTTAATCTCGTTTTGTTTTTGTATCATCATATAAATTCCCTGAGTACATTATGCTAAATCAAGCTTATCTTGAAAACTACAACCTCTGCATATGCAATGCTGATATATTATATTATTATTAATATATATTATCTTTTTTTCTGTATGTGCTAAAATTTATTAAAATAAAGAATTGAAAAAATAGATATTCTTTATTCTGGTGTCAGTGTCTCTACTATATCCACAGGGATATATGAAGTATATGATGACCATCTGAAAATTTGACTCATAGCCTGTTATGACCATAAGGGTGGCTGGTCTTATAGCCACTAGGGTCCCACATAGCAGGAAAACTCAATTGATATTTAAAGGAAATCTATGGTTGCATCATACACTTTTTTGAAAATAAAATCAGCATTGTAATAGCAATGATAATTCAATATAAGCTTACATGAAAATGCTCCTTTCCTGTTGTGAGTCCTGCCTGTCTGCTGGCCATCTCTTTCCACAACTTCCTGGATTCCCTGCATGCTTGTTTTCCTTCAATTTATAAATACTACATGTCCCATGGTACCTTGCTGCTTACAGTAATTCCTGTACTGATTCCACATCATGAAACTTCTCATATTAGCACCTATGTAGTCCAGGGGGCAGGCTCTATGTGGCAAAGCAGCGCAAAGCAGCGTCTACCCACAGGGCACAATGAATACGTGTCATAGAAAGGTAACGTGTGTGATCTTCACAAAGTAAGTGTACAAACTTCAAGATTATTCAGAATAATAGAGGTAGGCTAGAAATAATTAAAAATCAGTGTGCAAATGAATTGATGATTGTAAATTGTAACCAGTATTAGGTGATTGCTTTAAAAGGGATTACCAAACAGATAATCACTGGCTAAATCTTGCCATCTCAAACTCTGCAACATTTCCAGAATTCACCCCTTCCTAACGACACCATAAAACAACTTATCCATGGCTTGGTTATATCCCACCTTGACTATGACAACTCCCTGCTCACTGGCATACCTTCACACAGGCTATCCCCCCTTAGTCTATTATGAATGATACTGCTAGACTTATACACTTTACTAATCAATCCTTGACTGCTGCCCCTCTGTTCCAATCCATTACTGGCTTCCACAGGCCCAACGTATAAAATTCAAAATACTAACCACAACGTACAAAGCCATCCTCAACATCACTCTTCCAAAGACCTCTTGTCCTCTAGCTCCCTCATCACCTCTTTCCATGCTCACCTCCAGGACTTCTCCCAAATCTCTCCCATTCTCTGAAACTCCCTACCCCTATGCCCGGTCAGCTCCAACCCTGTCCGCCTTTAGGCGGTCCTTGAAAACTCATTTATTCGGGGATGCCTATCCCACCTCCACCTAAAAACTGTGCTTGAGTTAACTCTACCAAATGATCCCCTGTAGCCATCACCTATTGTATGAGCTCCCCCTCCCTTAATGCCCTGTACACACGGTTGGAAATTCCAATGGAAAAAGTCTGATCGGATTATGAAGTTGGAAAATCCGATCGTGTGTGGGCTCTCTGACTTTTTCTGTCAGAATTTCTGACGCACAAAGTTTGAGAGCAGGATCTAAAATTTTCCGACAAAAAAAATACGATCGCACAAATTCCGATCTGGTGTACACAATTCTGACGGATAAAGTGCCACGCATGCTCAGAATAAACTAAGAGATGAAAGTTATTGGCTACTGGCCCGTTTATAGTCCCGATGTATGTGTTTGACGTTACCTGTTTCAGATTTTCCGACAACTTTGTGCGACCGTGTGTATGCAACACAAGTTTTGGACAAAATCTGTCAGAAAAAATCAGACAGATTTTGTGGTCGGAATGTCCAACCATGTGTACAGGGCATTAGATTGTAAGTTCCATGAGCAGGGCCCTCTTATTCCCTCCCTATTGAACTGTATTGTAAGTGTGCTTCCCCCATTTATATTGTAAAGGCTGCACAAACTGTTGGTGCTATATAAATCCTGTATAATAATAATATGTTTGATATTCCCATATACAAACCAGGTTGTAGTTTACTAAGGTTTAACTGAAATGTATTAAATCTATTTCAGATACATCTGGAAGGTGCCTATTTCGTATCTTAAGAATAATGGACAAACTGGAACTTTCTGGCTTAACCAGGCCCTTGGTATGTAACTAACTATCAGGTGTAATTCAGGCAAGCATTACCGACACATGCAGAAACTTCAGGTAGTTCTTACAACTGTACTTTAAGAATCTGTTCCTATGGCGGTGATAAATTCTTAAAGAATTACTGCCAGTTTTCAGTTTAGGAAACTGGCGGTATTTAACCACCTCGTTTTTAGATTTGTTGTTTGCAAGTAAAACATTTTTTTTGCTAGAAAATTACTTAGAACCCCCAAACATTATATATATATATATTCAGACACCTTAGAGAATAAAATGGTGGTCATTGCAATACTTTATGTCACACCGTATTTGCACAGTGGTCTTACAAGAGCAATTCTTTTGGAAAAAATACACTTTTGTGAGCTAAAAAATAAGACAAGACTTTTTATTTTTTATTTTTACACCGTCCTTTTAAAAAAAAAAAAAATGTTGGGTCTCTTTTATTCCTATTACAAGGAATGTAAACATCCCTTGTAGTAGAAAACAAAACATGACAGGACCTCTTTTCTGGGGTCAAAAGGACTTCAGCTCTACAATTACACTTAAATGCAATGCAATGCAATGCAAAAAAAAAAAAAATGAAATTTCATTAAAAAAATAAATAAATGAAATAATTTCCCCTTTTAAGAGCATTGGTCAAACGTCACTTCGGCCATCTAATAATAGTAATTTAATAATAATAATATGGAGTCGAGCGGCGGCCATATTTTCCTCACTCGGCATCCAGGCTCAGAGGGGGAACGACAGGAATGTCTCCGCCACTACAGGCGGCTCTGGTAAGCGGTGGAGATGACTGGAGCGCAGTGGGAGGGGGGGCCTCTCCCGCCAGGGAGGGGGGGCCTCTCTCTCCAACGATAAAAGTGTTCTTGCGGCAAATCCACCACAGAGACCACTTTTATCTTAAAGAGAAATGCATTTATTCTTGAAAATACCGGGGTTATGGCAGCTTGCTGTTGCCATAACCCCGGTATTTAATGTCAAAGTACCGACGTACGGGTACGTTAATTTGCGTAGAAGGGGTTAAGACTATTTCTGAGCTGGCGTACAGTACCAGGTCATGCCTGTGCTTGGGAAGGTGGCCATGTCATATATGTGACCACACAGTGCTGTGTCCCTGGCCCCATTCCAGCTGTTGGATGGAGATTCCCTGGCTGAAAGCTCATTATAAATGGGACTACAGGTGATGTCATCACCCAAATATGGACAATGTGCAAGGAAGTGGGGGAAATTCGAAAGCTGTTATAGGGCTGCTGTCAATTATAAGTAAAGCAGACCTGGTGGGGAATTAGTCTCTCAGTTCCCCATCAGGATCCACCCACCCCAGCGCAAAACTCATCGGCCAGGTGTCTGTCAATGTGATGGGTGCAGTGGCTGGGGAGACAGGGCTCTGCGGATGGAGAACCCAGTGTGTCTTGGGGCAGACATGGACAGATTGATGTACTTGTTTCTGACAACTTGAAGGAATTCTAAAGGGGGTCTACAACACTCTTTTTGCATTCCTCCATATTTGTCATTAACGCATATTCAAAGTACAATTACAACTGTGTCAAAAAGCACATAAACACCCAACATGTGGCCGGCCATAGATGGAGCAAATTTCTTTCCTGCAAACACGTGTCTTAGCCATTGCATTCTCCCGCTGTGGGGGCAGAGGAAGCTGCCAGGAGAGCACAGCAATAATTGCTAGTGGCTATTACAGCCACTTGAAATAATCACATGTAAAATCTGGCAGGCTGGTTGTACCCAAGTTGATTGATCGACCAACTTGGGTACATTCAGCCTGCACATATATGGTTTGAATCTCAACTGGTTCAGCAGGAGATTTGAACTGTCTATGGCAGGCTTAAGTGCAACATGTTAGAGTGAATGGGCTCCATTAAAAACAATGTATTTTCCAATGTTTACATACCTCCCAAATTTTTGAGATGGGAATGAGGGACACCTATCAGCAAAAGTATGCAGGCATAGGACACACCCCTTGCCACGCTCCCTTAACCTCCCTGGCGGTATGATTCAGTCTGGAATAAGGTGCTGAAAGCGGTACAATTATTTTGCATGGAAATTTGTCTTTTATTTTGTAGTCCTGTAATTCTTAGGAATAACGCTCTGAAATCTCTTCAAACCAGAGTCTAGCGGACATCCCGGGTATGATAAAGTTTATAATATAATAAAGAATAATAAAAATTATTTAATAATGTAATCAAATCCCAAAAAAACTGAAAAAGGGACATGTTTTGGTTGCTATGGACAATCTCCAAATTCCAGGCATAAAAAACAGTATTTATTATATAAAAGTGCATGCAGGGCATTGCACAGACCACTAGGGACAAAGGGGGTGTGTATTTTTTAATAGAGCACTGTAATCTGTAAGATTACAGTGCTGTGTGTGTTTTGTGTGTTTTTATTTTTTTGAATTTGCCGCCGTTCTCCGCTCCCGTGCGCCGTAACGTCGCAGGGAACGGAGCTCGGCGGCATTCGGCACTGTGAATCGAGCGGAGGACAGCTCGATCACACAGCGCGGCGGACATCGCTGGATCCAGGGGACAAGGTGAGTAACTCTCCCCATGTCCTCCCCTGCATCGAGCGATGCGATCCCGAGTCTGGCTCGGGGTTACCACTCCTGTAATGAAAATCCCAACCCGAGCCAGACTCGGGATTACCGCTAGGAAGGTTAAAGGAGAATTGTACAAAAAAACAAGATTGGTTAAACCCACGAGTGCTTTTTCATCACTACTATTCCTTTATATTGGCTTTTGGAATTTACAAATGCAGCAACTTAGAAATCAGATTAAAGGTTTAGCACTGGTAAACACTTTTTAATAGATAAAATGTGCATTTTATATACAACTATATAGATCAGACCAAAATGAGGGACAAATGAGGAGGAATGAGGGACAGAGGGACATTGTTCCAAATCAGGGACAGTCCCTCGAAATCAGGGACAGTTGGGAGCTATGTTTATACATTTTGCCTTTGACAGAAAATTTTGTATTGAGAAATGTACAACGTTGGTAAACCAAAGCAACTGCTGCACTATAATTGTAATTGCTGCAGCCAGGGCCGCTGATAGAAATCACGGGGCCCCGTACAGCCTACCTGACGGGGCCCCCCTTCAGCTCCACCCTGGCCGCGCCCCTAGTCCCTCCTCCAGCCCCACCCCTGGCCCCACCCATTGCCCCTCCCCAGACCATACATAGTGAAATGTAATGTTAGTTCAACATCTTTAGGCTGGGTTCACACTGCTGCGGCTACGAGAACCGGATGTGATTCGCACCGCACTGCAGTGCAAATCACATGCGATCTCTGTTCGATGCGAGTTCAGCCATACAGATAGTATACAGATAGTATGGCTGAATTTGCATCGCATCCCGGCCCAAACTCGCACGGGACCCTTTTTTTGGTCCACAGCAGAATCGGATCGCATGGGGGTTCACACCATGCGATCCGATTCCTGTCCGAGTTTGCAGGGTCCTGTGCGAGTTTGGGGCCGGGTGCGATGCAAATTCAGCCACACTATCTGTATGGCTGAACTCGCATCGCACAGAGATCGCATGTGATTTGCACTGCAGCCGCTCCAGTGTGAACCCAGCCTAAAAAAAAATGGGTATTCTTTTGTGTTTACATGTGCTAGAATTCATTAAAGTGCAATTATTAAAATTATGTTTCAAAAGTACAAAATTGCTTACGATTTTTAAAATGTAATCATTAAGTATGACACAAAAGCAGGTCAGTCCAGTTTTGTGTCATCTTTTATGCCTCAAGATCAAGAATACACGCCTGCAGCAGCTCAAACTTCCTTTGTTCCCATGACACTCCATTTGGTGCTGGAAGCAAAAGAAGAATGCCTGCTAATTCCAGATACAGGGGAGCATGTGATTCCACCCCCCTCTTATGTGCCAGCTCTGTTGCTTGCCAATTGGCCACTCAGGTACCAGCACCATCACATGAGGATGGGTACATTTCTGTGTAAGTTCTGATTAGGATTGCCGTGAAGCTTACACAGGGCTATTTCTCCTCGCTCCTGTCCCATGAACAGAATGTGGACGAGCAAGGAGAAGGTTAGCATAAACTACTTTACATGCTTTAAAGCAGGGATATGCAATCAGCAGACCTCCAGTTGTTTAAAGTGTAACTGTTGCTTTGTACTGCTTGGGCAAAAGTACAAGTTCCCTTTCAAGCTGAAGTTTTGTATACATTGTTTGGGGGGGATACAGTATCATACATATTAATAATGTGTAATGGCGTAATGTGGTGATGTACTAAATGCAAATAGACTGTGCACTTTGCAAAGTGCATTTGCATTCTGCAAGTGCAGTTGCTCCAGAGCTTAGTAAATGAGGTAAAGTTTCACTTTGCATAGAATACCTGAGAACTACAAGCTATCATCCGCTATATGTGATGGTACTTTTAGCCTACTCATTCACAGAAACTGTGAATAAATTACGTGTCCAGATCCCTGCATGGCCGTGCTGTTTTCAAATTGAGACAGTAGGTGCGGGGAGAACATTCCCCACTGTCACAGGAAAGGGATGGATCGGGTGAGAGGGGGTGGAAATATGAGTTTGATATGTAGCATTTTCAGAAAGGTGAACTTCACCTTTAAAACAAGCCCTCACCAACCAATGTAGCTGCAAGAGTGTAGAGTAATTCATTCTCAAAAATCACAACAGAAGCGTTTAAATCAGAATTCAGTGTGTTTCTAACATAAGGTGACCAGATTTTTTAAATGAAATCAGGGGACATTTTTTTTCTACTGGTAATGGCACCAATCAGCGACTCTCTGCCCATCGCTGCCGCCTCCGCGCGGCTCACAGCATGTCAAGTCTTACTCTCCAGGCCCCAGCTACTACTGGGTGGGGAGCAGAGGAAGATCAGAGGGAAGGCAAGGAGATAAGCAGGCAGGCAGTTGGCCGGAACTTGAGCCAAGGCAGAAGAACATGCCAGCAGAGCTGAATGGGCATGTGCCCGAAACTGCAGAAATATTCCCTCCGCTCTGACCAGCACATTATCATCAGAAAGGGGCACAGATAAAAGGTATACCCCCCCCCCCCCCCCCCCCCCCATAAGCTAGTAGGAGTGGTGGAGCGGAGGTGTGTAATTCTGATTTTTTTTTTTTATTATGCACACTGACTGTCTTTAAATTGCCTCAGTCCCTGCTTAAATCCAATCCGGGGACAAAGCTGGGGACAGACTTAGTCTGGTGTCCTCAATTCGGGGACTGTCCCCGGAAAGCAGGGATGTCTGTTCACCCTATTCTAACAGTCTACTGCACTTGCTCAATAGAAGGCTGTCAGGCTGCCATATCCTTGCTACCAGAAAAGAAAAAAAAAAGGGTAGAGGAGCTCTGATTGCAATGTTTTTGTTGAAGTCAGTGATCACTGGTTTCAAAGCTTGAAAAATACAATACTTAAAAATACAATAGGATCACTTAAAAGGTATAATATGATTTACTTTAAATTCCTTCATAAAAATATCTAATTTGTGTTTCTTCTACATTCTAGACCGTGATGGTGTATTTAATATAACTCAAAATGAGTGGATTCTGGTCAACATTGATGTCACTGGATACTACAGGGTTAACTATGATGACAGGAATTGGGACAACCTACTGAACCAGCTAGACACTGACCGTTTTGTAAGTAGACAGTATCCTAATGAAGTAGTACTACATCTGAATATACTTAGTAGGGTTGATTCACTAAGCCCCAGGTTAACACTAGAATGCTTTGTGGGAAAACCTACAATTCCGCTCAGGTTTCCCACACAGCATTCAAACCGCACTCCCTTTGTGATCTGCAGTGGGTGTCACTGCAATGCTAATGACACCCCAAACACAAGTCACAAACGCAGTGCTGATCACATGGCACAAAACAACAATGCAATTCGGTTGCAGTGCATTTCTAAAATTGGTGCATGCACTACTTTGGTGTGATGCGGTTTGAGCCCATTCAAAATGATGCCCAGATGCATACGCCCCGTGTGAATATGACATAATTGTCACATAGCAGGGTGGGTCAGATAGCAGGAAATGTCAGATATTGATTATATTTTTCTCTTAACCCCGTCTTTCTGCTCCTGTTTGGCATTACATGAAACCATAGATAAATGTACCCATATACAGTATGTTGTGAACTCACTGACTCCAGGCTCACCCTCCAGGGACCAGAAGGGTTTTTCCTCAGTCCAGGCTTTAGGTCCTTTCCTCCTGAATTCAGCAGTGCCTCCATCCCCTAGTCTGATGCCTCCAGACAACCCCTCACCTAGTCCAGAGCCTCCAAGCTCCCCCTCTCTTAGTCCAGGACCTTTATGTGATGAAATAAAACAATACAAATTATTATAATGACCTTTATAGAAATGAGTCTACATCCATACAATTGTTAGAGTTGAGTCACTAAAAGCAGTGTTTCTCAACCTTTTTTCAGTCAAGGCACCCTTTAAAAATGATAGACAATTTTGAGGCACCAGGGCTCGAATCCTGCAGAGAACTTGTGGGAACGACGTTTCCTGTACTTTTTCATAGCAGGAACGTCGTTCCCATTAGCAGCCATGCTCTGCTGGACTCGAGCTATGGCAAGCAGTGTGGGTATATGGGAAGGGAGGGCATCCATAAGTCCGCCCTGGGTGCCACACATTTGGGAGGGGGAGGGGTGTCATCCCAGCGTGCCTGTCCTCCTCTCCCTCCTTGGTCCTCCTCCTCCAGTGGCCCCTGTAACAAGGTCCCGCCTCCTAGAGTCCAGGTGGAATGTGATAGGAGGAACAATGCCAGTGTCACCGGCGTGTATTATAGGAGGCAGACCTTGTTACAGGGGCCGCCGGAGGAGAAGGAAGAGGACCGAGGGAGGGGAGGACGGGCGCACTGATCAGGCTGCACTGATGGAGGCACTGATCAGGCTGCACTGATGGGGATACTGAGCTGCACTGATGGGGTACTGATCAGGCTACACTAATGGGGGCACTGAGCTGCACTGATGGGGCACTGATCAGACTGCACTGATGGGGCACTGATCAGACTGCACTGATGGGGACACTGATCAGGCTGCACCGATGGGGTCAATGATCAGGCTGCACTGATGGGAGCACTGATCAGGATGCACTGATAGGGACACTGATCTACACTGATGGGGGCACTGATCAGGATGCACTGATAGGGGCACTGAGCTGCACTGATGGGGGCACTGATGGGGACACGGATCAGGCTGCACTGATGGGGGCACTGATCAGGCTGCACTGATGGGGACACTGATCAGGCTGCACTGATGGGGCATTGATCAGGCTGCACTGATAGGCATTGGGCAGGCTGCACTGATGGGGCATTGATCAGGCTGCACTGATGGGAGCACTGATCAGGCTGCACTGATGGGGCATTGACCAGGCTGCACTAATGGGGCACTGATCAGGCTGCACTGATGGGGCATTGATCAGGCTGCACTGATGGGCATTGATTAGGCTGCACTGATGGGGCATTGATCAGACTGCACTGATGGGGACACTGATCAGGCTGCAGGGATGGGGACACTGATCAGGCTGCACTGATGAAGACACTGATCCACAAGTCCAAGTAGGACACCCAATGTTAGAGGTGATTTATTCCTCCAAAGCAAATATACTTTTGCAAACTGGTACGGACTAGTATTCCAATGTTTCTCTTCTCCCTCAGTTTTTCTCCATCACTCAGCTAATGTGACCCCCAACTCTGATGGAGAGGGGCAGGGGAGTATCAAACAAGGATGCTATGCAGGGGACTGACATCCTCCTCACCAGGGCCAGATTAAGAGCATCATGGGCCTGGTGCTAAGGATTTTGGTGGGCATTTTTATGAAAATAAATAAAATGAAAATGCAAACAATTTTTTGTTAAATAAAATTAAAGAGAGGGGGGGGGGGGGTGTGATACCGAGATAGGGGGCTGATGGATGGGAAGAGAGAGATAAAGGAGGTGAGAGAGAGGGGACAAGAGAGAGGGGGAAAGAAAAGGGGGAATAGAGAGAGGGTGGTGGGAAAGAGGGGGTTGAAGGGGGCAAGAGAGAGAATGGGGGATGAAGGTGGAGAGAGAGAACAGGGTGAAAGAGAGGGGGTAAGTGGGTAAAAGAGAGAAAGAGGGGGGTGAGAGTGAGGGGGAGAGTCTGTGGGGGGGAGGGGAAGCACAGCATAGTACATTACACGGGGGGGGGGGGGGGTAGCCCAGTACATTACATGGTTGGCACAACATATTACATGGTGGATACATGGATACAGTACATTTAATGGTGGGCAAAGCATAGCAAATTACATAGTGGGCACAGCACATTACATGGTTGGCACAGCACATGACATGGTTGGTACTGCACAACACAGAACATTCCATGGTGGACACAACACAGCACATGCACAAGGTGAGCATAGGACCTTATATGGTGGGCACAGCACATGACATGGCGGGCACAGCTGAGCACATTACATAGTGAGCCCTGCACAGCACATTATATGGTGGGCACAGCATATTATATGTTGGGTACTGCACATGGCATAGTGGGCACTGCACAGCACAAAACAAGGTGGGCACTGAATGACACCACATGACATGGTGGGCACTGCACGACACAGCACAGCACATTAAATGGTGGACACCGCACATGACATGGTGAGCCTTGCACATCACATTCCATTGGGCACATTGGTGCACGACACAGCACAGGCAATTACATTGTGAGAACAGCACATAAAATAGTGGACACCGCAGATGATATGGTGAGCCCCCACATTCCATTGTGGGTACTGCACGACACATGCCATGGTGGACAATGTACAGCACATTACATGGTGGGTACAGCACATTACATGGTAGGCATTGCAATGGCACAGCACATGACATAGTGGGCACAACACATCACATGACATGGGCACTGCACAGCAATTTACATGGTGGGCACTGTATGACACATCACATTACATGGTGGGCACTGCCTGGCACAACACATTACATGGTGGGCACTGCATAGCATAGCACATTTCATGGTGGGCAATGCAACTGCACATTACATGTTAGGAACGGCATATTAAATGGTGGGCACTGCTGAACAGCACAGCACATTTCACAGTGGGCACAACACATTACATGCTGAGCACAGCACATGGCATGGTGGGAACTGCACATGACATGGTGGGCACTGCATGGAACAGCACATTACATGTTGGGCACTGCACATTACATGGTGGGATCACTGCATGGCACAGCACATGACATGGTGGGCATTGCACATGACATGGTGGGCACTGGGAGGTACATAACATAACATGGTGGGCACTGCACATTACATGGTCGGCACTGCACATTACATGGTCGGCACTGCACATTACATGGTGGGAACAGCACATTACATGCTGGGAACAGCACATTACATGGTGGGAACAGCACATGACATTGTGGGCACTGCACATTACATAGTGGGTACTGCAAAGCACAGCATGACATAGTGGGCACTGCACATCACATGAAGAGCAATGCAATGTACAGCACATGACATGGTGGGCACTGCACGTTACATAGTGAACCCTTGCAATGTACAGCAAATGACATACTGGACACAGCACATTACATGGGGGCACTGCAATGCACATGACATGACATGGTGGGCACTGCAGGACATAGTGGGCACTGCACATTACATAGTGGGCACTGCATTGCACATGACATGGTGGGCACTGGGCACGAGAGCACATGACATGGTGGGCACAAGAGCACATTACATGGGTTCACTGGGCACAAGAGCACATTACATGGTGGGCACTGGGCACAAGAGCACATTACATGGGGGACACTGGGCACAAGAGCACATTACATGGTGGGCACTGGGCACAAGGGAGCACATGACATGGTGGGCACTGGGCACAAGAGCACATGACATGGGGGGCACTGGGCACAAGAGAGCACATTACATGTGGGGCACTGGGTACAAGAGAGCACATTCCATGGGGGGCACTGTGCACAAGAGAGCACATTGCATGGGGGGCACTGTGCACAAGAGAGCACATTGCATGGGGGGCACTGTGCACAAGAAAGCACATTGCATGGGGGGCACTGTGCACAAGAGAGCACATTGCATGGGGGGCACTGTGCACAAGAGAGCACATTGCATGGGGGCACTGAGCACAAGAGAGCACATTACATGGGGGGCACTGGGCACAAAAGCACATTACATGGGGGGCACTGGGCACATTACATGGGGGGCACTGGGCACAAGAGAGCACATTACATGGGGGGAAGCAGCAGTGTGTCCCCTAGCACAATAATTACACAACACCTCCCTAACAAATTTACTAACCTCATGTCAACAGAATGGGAGATGTCCTTCCTCCCGGGCTCCTGCTGCATAGGACAACATCAGCGCCCCTCCCCCAGACAGCTCCCAGACACAGAGGATCTGTGTGAGTGGAACAGATCCTATGATAGGAGTCAGACATCTGCAGAGACAAGACTTGGCTGCAGTGACTACACTTGTCTCCTCCTTCCTTCCAGAAGGCTACAGATAGTGATAAGCCACTGGCATGGGCCTATATTGAGGGAGGGGCCTGGAGCTGCAGCTCCACAAGCCCCTGTGTTAATCCGGCCCTGCTCCTCACCAATTGATGCTGCCATTGGTTGTTAGGATGCCGGCAGCTAGAATGTTGTAATGGTGCACAATGAAAACCTGTGATTTAGTGTAACTAAAAAGGTAGCCTTCATCCATACGCCGGCTTGTATACAATTTTTTTTTTAAAATTTTTATGCATTTTTCCAAGGCACCCCTTAAGAAACCTCAAGGCACCCCAGGGTGCCAGGGCATCCAGGTTGAAAAAAGGCTGCACTAAAGGAATAAAGTTTACTTAAGGAATTGTTTCTGAGCGTGTATAAAATGTTATCTAATTTTTCTTTGCAGAAAATTCCTCTTATCAACCGTGCTCAGATCATTGATGATGCCTTTAATTTAGCCAGGTCAGTCATAAAGTTTAAATATTTTTGAAATAAATATTTTCTTTGACAATCCACTGCTGTCTCATACGTCACAAAATAAGGTTCCTTTCCTAAAAACTTTCTGATTTACTATTAAAGAAGATAGGGATCGATAGATTTACAAAACATTTGAACATTTTGTAAATCTATTCACACAGAATACAGTGAATTGGAAAAATACCACATTACAACCACAAGACGGAGCTGATGATCATAGGTAATAAATACTTGTTTGCTTTGATCATCACCTCCATCTAGTGGTATAATGTGGTATTTTCTGAATTGGATGTTTCTAGGTTATTTTCTTGCAAGAAAATAACCTAGAAACATTCAAATTTGCCCCCTATCCACATAGGACAATTGTACATCCAGTTTTACAATATGAATAGGTCTGTATCTATACTGTACTGTATTGATACCCCTAAGGCACTGTGTTGAAGAAGGTGTGCAGTCATGTTGGAACAAGAAGAGGTCAACCCCAAACCGTTTCCACAAAGTTGGGAGCATAAAATTGTCCAAAATGTCTTGGTATGCTGACACCTTAAGAGTTCCCTTCACTGGAACTAAGGGGCCAAGCCCAACCCCTGAAAAACTACCCCACACCATAATCCCCCCTCTACCAAATCATTTGGACCAGTGCAAAAAGCAAGCTTCCGAGGAGTGCAGAACTATATGTATTCCTGTGATTCCCAGGAAATGTATAACCAAAAAAGCTTTGGTCATACCTCTCCTTTAACAAGGTGAGCACAATAAAATAAACATTCTCCCAGTAAACTATTTATTACAATTCTTAATCCAGCACTCTCAGTGCTGCTTCCCTCAACTTCCAGTCATCACTGAAAAGAGTTAACAGTGGACAGAGCAGTCTTGAGCCAATCTGTTAATTTGAAGAAGGGAGGAGGAGGGAGGAGCAAGGGAGGTCCTTGACATCCTAGGTCATAGGGCTGTGTGTTTCTATTGGTGCATACAGTATAAGGAGACAAAACTCTAGTCTCTGTGTGCAAAGGTGGCTCCATAGGATGCTGCAAGAGAAAGGAGCCACCCTGAAACAGGAGACCTGGGGCAGAGGTCATGGCACCAGCTGAAGCTGGAACATAAGCAAGAATTATAATATAAAGAGAATGCATACCCAGTAAGTGATTAAATCAGTTGCTAAAAGTTCTAAAACAAAACTGAGGGTTTAATATCACTTTAATTGTTGAAGGGCCTTCACTTTTACTGCCCCTGGTGGGACCCTGACACCCCAGTCTGACAGAATTGGTGTGACGCAGAATAAATGTAATGCTTTTGTTAGATTTGCCGTTTTCACAGAATGTAATGTACATAGTGTGATTGTGTTGTACTGTATTTTAGAGCTAAAGATATAGCCACGACAAGAGCCCTTGACACCACCAAATTCCTATCCAAGGAGTTCGAGTACATGCCTTGGCAGGCAGCCCTGGGAAGTCTCAGCTACTTTGTACAGATGTTTGATCGTACCGAGGTGTATGGGCCAATGAAGGTAACCAGCCAGCTACTAATATGAACACTTACTTTAGCTTGGTACACACTATTAGTTTTCTGTTTTTTTACGAAAAAAAACCTGACAGCCCTAGTTGGAGCCGCTGCACTTTGATGTTAGTACAGTGATCTCCTCTGCTGAACTATTGTGTTCCCCCACCAGAACACTCTGAATAGCGCTCTCTGCCATTGGCCTGGAGCTCCAAAACCGGGCCATACACACGGGCCAAATGTCGTCCGTTTTTTATTGAACCGGCCGATTTCGCCCAACATTCGGCCCGTGTGTACGGGGCTTTAGGAACCATCTGAACTGAACCTTTTTCTCCTTACTTCTAGCAGAAAGGTTTAGTGTACTTTTCATTTATTCCATGCAAATATATTATTTTTTTTATCTTTATAAAGAAGGATTATGACCAAATTATGGTAAAAAAAATGCTTAAAATATTTTCCATTTAAGAGAACTGAGTAGTTTTTTCTGTGAGTATCTTCAACATAGGCTATGTACATCTATTCAGCATGGAATGCATTATGGAAAAAAGACCAGGCCCAAAACCTCTACATTCTATCCTCCCAACTTGTATGCAGTTAAACCTCATAATTATCAGATTATATTATTATTATTATTATTATTTTATTATCATTCTTACTTTACAATTATTATATTATATTGTATATAATAATTTTATATTATATTATGCCTAATATATATATATATATATATATATATATATATATATATATATATATATATGTGTGTAATTTATTATTATTACTATACTACCAGCCAATAATACAGAGTATATGTGCAGCAATAATAAAGTATTAAACCAGTGCTGCGGTGCCAGTATTTTGAACAAATAGTCCTCACTACCTCACCATATGCTTATGCATCATTTAACAAATGTACTGTAATATCGATAAACAATATCAATAACAATTATAATGCAAATTTATAACACAGTCTCCTTACATATATCCTATGTGCAAAAATCATAACCCTAATATTAGCAACATGTTATGGTTTAATACTTTATACCAGCGTTTCTCAAACCTTTTACTCCAGAACAACCCTTGAAATAATGTTCAGGTCTCAAGAATCCTCTGGTAAGGTAAGGTTAGTCCATTGGTGGTCCTTTGGAAAATGCCCCTTACATTGGTGGTGCTAACTGGGAAGAATGCCCTCTTACAGAGGTGGCCAGAATGACACTCTTGCAGTCATGCCACTAGATCTACCAAATGGAGTTGGAGCTGGAAGCATGCAGGCACCATTGGATGGAAGGTCAGTTAGTTACAGTTCAAGGAACCCCTGGCCACCCCTGGAGGAACATTAGAATTCCATGGAACCCTAGTTAAGAATGTCTGCTTTATACATTTGTTAATAAAAGTGTCAACTGGCTAAAAAATAAATATAATGGATAAGGTAGCAGGGGAGCACAACATTTATTTATAAATCAATAATATAACGTTTCTTTACAGAGCTACATGGTAAAGCAAGTTGAACCATTGTTTCAGCACTTTAAGAACAAGACCAATAACTGGAGCCGAAGGCCAGATGCTCTAATGGAGCAGTAAGTACAATGGATTAGTTATCAGTGGCTAAATGGTTAGCACTTCTGCCTTGCAGAATTGGGGGTCCTCTGCTCATAATCCTCTGCATGGAGTTTGCATGCTCTCCCGGTGCTTGCATTGGTTTCCTCACACACTCCAAAGACATGCTGGTAGGGTAATTGGCTCCTGTCTAAACTGGCCCTAGTATATGTGTATATGTGGGATAGTGATCTTAGATTGTAAGCTCCTCAAGGACGGGGACTGGTGTGAATGTATGATCTATAAGTAGACCCTGTGCTCTGCCCCGGCCCCCTCCGTATCCCACGGCTGCTGCAAGGGATGCTGTCAGGATGGAGAGCAGGGAAGGTCCGGTAAATGTGTAACTTACCGATTTACTGGCCCCTACCTTGTCTGATCCGTACCTATCACTGATTCAAAGCTTCATAGCTGAATGATAGAAAACTGTGTTTACTATGTTTCAGTTTGCGAATGAATGGGAAGCTCTGTACAGAGTTATTTCTGTCCATTTATTCTGTATAGCTGAAGCTGTAAAGAAGGAGATTGAGAGCTGTGTCCTCAATCTCCTTTTGCTGTCTCAATGGTGAAACATCAGAGGTCCGTTTAGACCCCTGGTATCACACTAAAGCCTCCCAACAGGGCTACTACAAAAATAGTAAAAAAAAAAAATATAAAATAAAAACATAAAAAAATAAAAAATTAAAATGAAAAAAAACAAGGACTGACACCAGTGGTGGAACAACAAGGGTCACAAAGGTCGCAAATGCGACCAGTCCTTGACATTCTGCCACAGGGCTCAGAGGGAAGGACCCCGGCTGGGAATCAAGGGGGCCCTTTATCATTTCTTGCATCGGGGGCCCTGAAGGTTCTAGTTACATCTCTGTCCCTACATAATTGGTGCTAAAAGTGTCCCTCTGTGCCATCTGAGGAAGTTGGAAGCTATGGGAATATCACGTAGAATAATAAGCTTCTCAAGGCGAGCCACAGTGGAATTTTCACTCTGGAAAATGAAACAAGGGTATGATAGCTATGGGAAGCACATTTATTTTTCTATTTACCAATTCTAATATTGAGGCCACTGTGATCAGGCCTCATTCATATGGGGCCCCAATGCGAGGGCTGTGTTTCTGCATCCAATCAGATGTCAGATTGGGAGCAGTGACTTTGTCTGTGCAGCTACTGCATCCCGATTGCCAGCTATAGGACTGCCTCCACGGGGATGCAGGGACACCTGTGCATTTCCATGCCGCTATTCACGGCCCTCACATGGGGCATCAATACATAAGCAAAAGTTCTCAGATATGACTCATAAATGAAACATAAATGAAATAACTCTTCACAATGACTTACTATTTTTGTATATTTTCTTCCACAGATATAATGAAGTTAATGCAGTCAGCACGGCCTGCACCTATGGTTTAACAGAATGTGAAGAGCTAGCACTTGCACAATTCAATGACTGGCGTGCCAGTGGCGTAAATAAGTACGTATTACCAAATACAAAGAAATGGTGCCTTTTATAAACAGCCTATTACTCTATACCCTGCAGTTTTAAAATACATCATTCTTTTTCATTTATAATCTTGGTGAACTTAGAAGTAAATTAACAATAAAGGAGCCAGTAATTTCCACTGGCACGTGGGCAGGGCATGCATGTGGCTATGGTGCAGAGGGATTGGACAGCAGTGGATTTGCTGTCTGACTACCGAATAGTCAGTTGGCAGTCAAAAATGAACATTATAATAAATGTCCAAATGGGTGTCACAGGCAAGGCATGCCTTCAGCAATACAGAATACCACAATTCCTGTATGCAGTGTGCTGACTGCTGAAGGCTTGTGTTCACACTATTGCGAATTGGATGAGGGTTTTTCTCCGCATCCAATTCAAATGACAGGAGATGGTGGCTATCTCTCTGTGGAGCTCACACATCTCTGGAGCAGCTCCGGTGGGAATTGAACAGAAGTCCTGTGTGTCTTCTGATCCTTTTCAGATCCGAACAAAAGTTCAGACTGGAATTGGTGAACAGGGTGCACCGAACCGTGCTGCGGTGTGAACCCAGCCTAAAGGCATACACTCACCAAAAAACAGCCTATGCAGATAAGGGGTCTCTGTAGATAAAACAAACTGTGCAGCTTTGACTAAAGTTGAATAATGCCCTTTGCTATAGGTGTAGGCCATTTATGTACCCCATGAAGAAAGCCTGACTGAAAAACTCTCAGAGATCAGATCTTTCCATCCTGCCTTGTTGCTAGGCTGCTAGGATGTTGCTAAGACACTCCCAGCTATTACTGTTCACCTCCACCCTTAGCAAAAATACCAGTGCTGTGGACCTTAAGATCATTGAAGAAATGGCTTGCGTGAGGACGGTTTTGGATTTTGGTTACAGTATTTGTAGCTACTGACTTTATATATTTTGGTGGAGATTGAAACTCCTTTTTAACTGTCTCTGACAAGACAAGTTCCTCTCTCTACCTACTCCCACAGTGCCGTTGCCCCCCAAGTGGCCTCACCAGGGTACATAGATATATATTAAGTAAGTTATAGCAATCACCAGTAGCAGCCCGTAATGCAGGGTTAAGGGGCGCCACCCCCCTATCCAGGCGTCTGACCCCCTGATCTACATGCGGGCGCCAGACAAATGGATTCCAACTTTTTTTTATTTTTTTGAAGAACGTGATTAGAGCCAGAGGTTCTAATAGGCTTAAAAAATGGCTGAGCCCACTCAGTTGTGTTTCAAAAGAGAATGAATATTTGCTGTTGCCACACTGATTCTCCTCCCAGGCCAATAAGGAAGCAGGTCGTGAGAAATTACAGTAAGGCTTTGTTTACAATTATTTTTATACAATTATTTGCCCTCTGAAGAGCAACCGCATATACTGCATACAGTTGCAGGACACTCCCACTCACTTGACAGGACTCCCTGCCGAATCTGAAAGCAGTTATATAATTTGTGCCCTGCATTGCGATCATGACATATGTTAGTAAATCCTCCCTCCGTTGCCTTTGCAGCTTAAGTAGGAGCAGTTGGAGGGCAGTAAAAATGTGTCTCAACCGCATATTTTTAGGCCCCTCCAGTCCTAGTATAAATGACACCTAAAGGTATAATGCCAATGACTTTACCTGAATATTATTCTAGTAATGATGCAGTTCTGCTATAGATGAATATAATTTTGTGTGTATCCACAGTATTCATCCAAACCTGAGAACCACCATCTACTGCAATGCAATAGCAAAAGGAGGAATTGATGAGTGGAACTTTTTATGGCACCAGTTCACATTGTCAACTAATGCACAGGAATCAGACAAACTGAGAGCAGGCCTGGCCTGTAGCAAGGAAACCTGGATCCTTAACAGGTAAGAGTTCCACTGCAATATTCTGAGCAACCTTCTACTGAATGACAATGGGTTGCTATCATGCATTCCTTCATTTGTAAAATTTGAATTTTCTGCAGATTTATTTATGAAATAGTACCATATACTATGTATTTATATACTTCTCATATATCATATACTTATACTTGCCCAATCACACACTACAGGTTAGGACTGGGAACCTGTGTGGGGTCAGGTGGTGGACCTCTAACCCATTTGTGGGCAGGTGCAGTGTTATGTGGCAGAAGTAAACACACAGAGTCCGATTGCAGAGAACAGAATTTAATAACGCAGAATCCAGTAATTCACAACAAACCTGACGGGAACGCTCACAATAGCAATGTGTAGCAGAGCAGGTCTAGATGTGTTGACAGTTTCTGCCTTGAGGGGCTGAATGGGGCCTGGCTGGTCTGAGCCGAAAAATGGTGGGTCGCTATCCTTTCCCTACTCGACTAGAACCTCTCCCTGGTACTAACCACTATCCCATTCAGATGAGCCACCTGTCCCTACACTACCCACACACAAAATGCATGCCAAGCCTGGGAGCCAGGGCCTTAAATAGGCTCTGCCTGACCCAAGATGGCTGCTAGAGTTACATGGGGTGGCACCGTTCAATCAAATAGCTTCCCCAGTGACCAAGGAAACCATAGAGCAACCATTTTTCTCTTGATTTCCTCTCCCCCGCAATGCCATTACGGTTGAGTGCCACCTGCAGTGGAGAAAGTAGACTGCACTTGCCTGCACGTCCACAGCCAACAGTTTAGATACAGACATTATGACGTGAAGAGGTGCTCCAGGCTTCTTCAGACATTTTTTTAAGTCAGCAGCTACAATTACTGTAGCTGCTGACTTTTAATAGACTTTTAATAGTTTCCTACTGCGCATGCGTGAGTCACACTGCACCTTGTAAGTGGTCCCATAGTCTTCTGGGATATGTGATGTGTCCCTGAAGACTGCAGGGGAAGGAGGGGGGGGGCACTCCACTGGTGGTCCCAAGGTTTTTTCCCAAGCTAGTGTATTAGCAGCCAGGTACACAGTCCCAGTGACTCTCCAGGGTTACAAAAAAATAGTCTAGCAGTATCCTTTTTTGATGGTTTATTATAGCTTGAACTTGGGGTGGGGTGTAGGGTAACTGTGGGATACTCCGGTCATGTAGCAGCCTGAAGAAACTTAACTCTTTCTCAAAACTTCCTAGCACAGTCCTTGCAGCAGCAAATGATGGACTGAACCACACATGGACAATAAAGAATGCAAAAAATCCTTAAAGCAACATTGAACCCAAAAGCAAACATTTACTGTAGTACATTGCAGCTTACCAATCCTTAACTGTGATTGCTGCATTCATTTTATTTGTTATGTTTTGTTTCTTCTATTTTCATCTGGTGATCCAGCCAGTAAGTCTGTTGTTTTTTCAAAAGAACAAGCTCTTCTACAGATTTATGAATTACAGGGATGGAACAAACCATTTAACACTGGCACGGCGACAATTGTCGTTTTTTTTTTAAATGTAAAACCTTTATTCCAAAAGAAAAAAAAAATCAGTTTGCTGTAACTGCTTAGGTGGAATTTGGCTTTACTTTGTTAGTGTATTTAAATCTGCTACCACAGCTAACACTACCCTTCCCCCAGACTGACAGTGCTGCTGTCCAAATGTGCCCCTGTTCTCCTTCACCCAGAGTGGGGGCACTCTAATACAGGAGTTGAATCACTGGCCAGATCACCAGGTGAAAACAGTGAGGAAAAGTATAAAAAAAAAGAAAGCGAATGCAGGCACCACATGTAATGATTGGTAAGCTGCGAAATATAACATTTTTGAATCTGGGTTTAATAATACTTTAAGGCAGCCAGATATTCCCTGCATCAACAATCTACAGTATTTTTCAATACATATTAATAGCCATATAACACCCAGTTATTACTGGCCACAATCTACTGAACTGGTTAGAATTAGCTTCTGAGGAGGTCTATGCCACGTTTTCTCATACTGTGAAGAAGCTATTCCATATGCAGAAGATAAATCCCCTCTACAGATGCAAAGACTAATTTGCAATGGTCTTAAGGTCCCATTAATACCAGTGAGTATGCATTATGGTCTGTATAAGATATAAAAAAGAAAAAAAAATGTAGGGTCAATAGGTAATGCAACCATGTTACTGGGGGGGGGGGGGGCTTATAAAAACAAATAAACTGCTGTGTTAAAGCTAGTGCCACATTATATATATATATATATATATATATATATATACTGTATATATATATATATATATATATATATATACTGTATATATATATATATATATATATAAGAATCTACAATATAAAAGCAGGTAAGGCTCCGTAATGAAGTGTAATAAAATCCCTGCTATGTATACAGTAAATACATTGGACCTAGAGAGGGGTTGTTTTTTTTTTTTCGTTTCATCAAAACTGGAGATTCACATTAACTGTATTGTTTTGCAGACTGCTCCAGTATTCCCTGGATGGAACAATTCGGAAACAGGACGCTATTTCCACTGTTTCAAATGTTGCCAACAACGTAGTTGGTCAGACTCTTGCCTGGGATTTTGTCAGAGCCAACTGGAAGACATTTGTTGAATAGTAAGTCTGCAATCCGGTTTTCTTAGCACATGCCATAATCACTGAACATCATAATGCCGAGATTCTACCATTCTTGTTGGAATTGGGTCACTCTACTAAAACCGACCAAGAGCAAGAGAAGCAAAAGGAAGGAAATGTATTCCATAAAAGATACAAATGTTAATGCATAGAGCAGGGTTTCTCAACCAGGGCTCCTACAAAGGTTGCTAGAGGTTCCTTGAGCAATGAGACATTTCTGCCTTTTGGATAAGTTCCCACCGACAGCATTGATCTTTTTAGCTATCTGGAAAGGAGGGCTTATTCCCAATGACCACAAGTGAAAGGAACATTCTTTCCACTGACCATCACACTCATGTATCATGAGTTCTAGATGGATGGCTGTCATTGGAAAATGTGTCTCTGACATGAAACACTGCTCGCAATGACTGTAGCTGGCCATAGACTATTAGATATTTTAACAGATTCCTCCATCCACGCTATGGATTGTGGCTGGGGGCATCTCCTGCCACAATGCAGACAATTCTGACAGCCAGCACCAGTGGCAAACAGCCAAAGTAAGGAATGTTCAGCTGAGCGAACTTTCCAACCTTGACGCAAGGGTATGGGCAAGGTCCAGCATGACTGTGCCCGCGGGACCACAAAGTCAGATCCATAAAGACATGGTTGGTTGTGTTTGGGGTGGGGTCATTGGAAAATGTGTCTCTGACATGAAACACTGCTCAGAATGACTGTAGCTGGCCATAGACTATTAGATGTTTTAACAGATTCTTCCATCCACGCTATGCATTGTGGCTGGAGGCATCTCTTGCCACAATGCTGACAATTCTGACAGCCAGCACCAGTGGCCAAAGTAAGGAATGAAAGAGTGAACTTTCCAACCTTGACGCAGCGATATGGGGAAAGTCCAGCATGACTGTGAACCTCAACCACAAAGTCAGATCCATAAAGACATGGTTGGATGTGTTTGGGTTGGAGGAACTTAATGTTTTGGGACTGAATTGAAACACAATTTCAATCCGGATCTTCTTATTTGACATCATTATCTGACCTCACAAATGCTCTTTTGGCTGAAGGGGCCCACATTTCCATAGACATAGTCCAAAATCCTGTGGAAAGCCTCCCCAGAAGAGTGTAGGCTGTTATAGCCACATTGGGGAGTCAACTCCATATAAATGTTTGTGGTTTTGTAATGGGATGTCCAACAGCCAAATGCAGCTGTGTTGGTCAGGTGTCCACAAACTTTTCATCATATAAGGATTCCTGATAAATAGTTAGGAAGCTAAAATTTATAATACTTACAAAATGATAACTCTCTGGATCATTGCTTTTTTTACCTGCCAAGTAAAGCAGGAAAAATGATAGATTTTAAGCTATATGAGTAAACTGTTGGATACTACAGTATATAAATATGATAATAATATTAATAATAATTTGTTCTTATTTTTTCTCTCTAGCTTTGCAGGCACCATATCTTCATTTGGTAACCTGCTTACAGCAGTGACTAGAAGATTCTCCACTGATTTTGATCTGCAACAGGTGGGTATTTTTCTTCTAAAGTAGAAGTAGGTTATAAGAAGAAATTGGTGCTGCAATAGATTATGAACATTTAAAACAGGCCTTTCTAAAAAAAATCAGCACAAGGGATATTATTTACAATCAGTATAGTGTGTCCCTTTAGTTGAGAACTTTAGTCATCGGACCCCCCCCCCCAATGCTTGCTGCCATAATTTCCCAGTGAGCAAAAAATCTATGAATGGAGAATGAGTGATTGAATGAAAGGTCCCTTTCCAATCATACACACAGTACAGCTTCTATTTAGCATAAAAGTGTTGCGCTACTACATGATTAAAATGGCAGTCATAAACAATAAATACACAAACGTATGCCATTTTCTCCAAATAGGGGTTAAAAATCAAATCCCAAACAAACAAAAATGTCCAAGTGCAGATAGGAAATTGTAGAAACGGAAAATGAATCCTCTTCTTTTTTTATTTTTTTTATTTAAGGACTGCAGAACATACAAAAAAATATAAGTAATACAATAATATCCAACTTTCTCCATTACCAGTCAGGATCTATTGCTTACAATACAATTCTTCAAGAGCAATACTGTATATTTATTGAATACGTCCTAAAAGACAACGTACTACATGTGATCGTAGTGGTCTACCTTTGCCTCTCTCATTAACTACACCCGGTGAGAGGGCAAAGATCCCTGGAGGGCTGGCATTGGCAATAACTAACGTGTAGATCGTTCTCATCGGTAAGGGAACCAGGTGAATAATGTAGTGCCAAGTTCAGCAGCCCAAAGGGGTTTTTGTTTTTATATAACTAAGTGTGGAGTTTTATCAGAGTTTAGAAGTCAAAGAAGGAAAGAGAAAAAGGAGCAGAGGTAACGAGGGGGGGGGGGGGGGGGATAATAAAGGGGGGGACAGGAGAGGTGGATAGGCAGTTAAGGGAGATATAAGGAAAGGGAGGGGTATGGGGCTCCAGCGGTGCCGGTGATCCCGCACCTTGTTTTAATTTGTGAGGGAGGACTCATAAATAAGTCTTATATTCCTCAGAGAATCGGAAGAGGCTCCACCGCATCCAACAGGCATTGTGTTCCTCCTCTTTTCATGAATCCTCTTAAATGTTCATAGAAAATTATGCATATAATTAACATCCATCACCTCTTAAAGGAATGCAAACTGTGACACCAGCACCTCTTATGGAAGGAATGCATGCTTACCAGCTGTATAAGACCCTCTAATTAAAGAAAGATCAGCAGAGCATGTGACCAAACAGCCTGGCCAGGGGCAGTTCTAAGACCCCTTTCACACTGAGGCGGTATTCTGGCATTTTAGTGCTAGAAATAGCGCCTGTAAATCACCTGAAAACCTCCTCTCATTCCTTTCAGTGTGACTTTTCACACTGGGGTGTTGCGCTTGTGGGACGTTAGGAAAAGTCCTGCAAGCAGCATCTTTGGGGCAGTTAGGGAGTGCTGTATGAAGCGCTCCCAAAACACCCTGCCCATTGAAATGAATGGGCAGGGCTTCCAAAGTGTTTCGGAAGCGCCACAACACGGGCGCTCTTAACCCATTCTTTGGGGTTAAAAGCGCCCTGCTAGTGGCAGAAAAGCGCCACTTAGACAGAGTTAAAACGCCACTAAAACAAGCGCTTAATTTAGTGCTAACATAACCACAGCCCCAGTGTGAAAGAGGTCTTAAAGATCCCCTCAGAGGCAGGTTGAACAACAATGGTCACCTCAGCATCATCCCAATTGGTTCATCACCAGGATATAAAAGAAAATGCTTCAAATTGTGTAAAACCTTACAAGCAAATTTATTGAAATTACACTTACATCGATGTATCATCTATAGAGTTATAAAATAATACCCGCTGGCCAAACATATGGCCGACCACCCGCACATCCGGGAATGTGAACATGCAATGACGTCAGTACGTCGCTTCGCCTTATGCGTTTCTTCACACTTGACATTGGGTTGGACGTTGCACCTCCATGGCTGTCACATTGGGACTAGCAGCTGTATCCATATAGCCCCTGTTTACAAATAGGACATGCATGGGATTACCTACACACAGATGCATGGAATACCTATGCATCCCATGCAGACAAAGATTGCACCGGTGTATGGACAGGTACTCGCCCATGTGAATGACACCTAAAGGTCACTTTTATTAAATGAAAAATATTATCATGTACAATACATGTCATAAATACATAGATGTGTAAGAATCCATGTAGAATTTTATTATTTGCTCAGTCATGGCAATTATTTACCTTTCTCACCAGCTTGAACAGTTTAAAAAGGATAATGAAGTAACTGGATTCGGCACAGCCACACGAGCTCTGGAGCAATCAATAGAGAAGACCAAAGCAAACATCAAATGGGTAAATGAAAATAAAGCGATCGTTCAGAAATGGTTTGAAGACGCAGTAAAGCCATAAAAGTGAATACCGTCACCGCTACCTGATACTTGTGAAGATAACGTTTACCAGCCACACGTGCCTCCTATAAGGACTGTTTGCACAGTTTATAAAGCCACAATGACAATAAAGGGGTTGTACAAAGTCTTCTACAAGATATAATCTACATTGATTCTTTCTGCTAGTTCACTATTCTGTCATTGGTTTCTATGAACTTCTTTACTAAAATGACTGAGAAACCCATTTTGCCAAATCTTGCATGAACATTTGCCACAACCCTTCCATGTACATATAGTGGGGAACTTGCTTTTATTTCTCAGGGTTTAAATAGTATGCTTATCTTTTATGGAAAATGATCCTGCCTGTCATTTACATAAAGAAAAATCCTAGGTCTTAAGAATCCCAAGGTATCATTATTACTTGCCTACTTGTTCCTGCTCCCATTGCTGATGTAAAAAACTTTGCTGTGCAAACGTCTCAAGCATTTGCCCAGCTGCCACTGTTATTTCCTATGATTGTCAGCTCCATCTACTGGTAATGATGTTGTATTATCCTGATCTTGATTGAGCTATTTCAGGAAATACAGAATTATGGCCACTAGATGGAGCTGATGATCATAGGAAATAACTAGGCTCATTCCGTGGAATTATTTGTGGAGGTTGTACAAAAAACATGAGACATCCGCACATCATACGTTTTATAAATAGACCCTGGTGTCTTTTATAGTTTACAGCAGCCTTTTTTCAACCATTTTAGCACAGAGGAACCCTTGAAATAACATTCCACTCTCAGGGAACCCCTGCTAAAAAATGACTATACATACCACTCATGATACATTAGTGTAATGGTAGGTGGGAAGAATGTTCCTTACACTTGTAGACATTGGGCAGAATTATTCACCTTACAGATAGCTAAAAAGTTGAATAGTGTCAGTGGGAACTTATTTGAAATGCAGAATTTTCTCATAGCTCAAGGAACCCCTAGCAACCTCTGGAGGAACCATGGTTGAGAAACCCTGGTTTACAATATGACTTGTGAAAAGATAGGTTTCATCTGTCCAATAAACCATGCAGATTGGTGGATACTCTAATGCAGCCTTTCTTAATTAGGGTTCCTCCAGAGGTTGCAAGGAGTTCCTTGGACAATGAGCAACTTTTGCTTCTCAGATGAGCAACCACTGACACTAATGATCTTTTTAGCTATCTTGGGGGTTCTTTCCAATGACCACAAATGTAAGGAGCATTCTTCTAAATGACCATAACACTAATGTACTGTGAACTTTTGACATAGTAATCATTAGCAGGGCACTAGCCTGGAAAATTAAAAAGCTTGAGAATGGCTGCCCTAATATGTTAAAGGAAAATATATGAGAAGTTTTGATATGGCGTCAGACTTGAGATCCCAGGACCTAGAAGTGTCTGGTACCATCACCTCAGTTCTTTCTTCCTCTGCATTAATTATACTGTATGTTGGACCAGTTCATATTCCGTCTTGCTTAATAGACCCCACCAAACACATGGTTATAGTGAGAGCCTAAAAAGATGTAAATTTCTTTTAAAGAAAGCAAATATATTGTACCATTATTTATACCTTTGCAATCTGTAAATAATATGATATTGTCTTTTCATAAACCAAAGAGACACTGGGAAAAATGGTTATTTTGTTTTACATTCTAAAATGTAGAAATAAAACGTTAATAGTAAACCTTAACCTAAACCTTGCTTTCTTGTTTTTATAATGATGTGATGATGTTAATGCAATAAAAGATGACACAGAGGTTGAAAGCAGAGAATGACTTTATTGTGGTGTTTTAGCTGTCAAGGTACATTTAAAGTGGTTGTAAACCATTTACAATCACTTTTTACTACAGATAAGCCTATAATAAGGCTTACCTGTAGCTTCCCTGGATATCTCCTAAGTGCCGGTTCATGCCAGACATCGCATGTAATTCGCAGCGCACGGCTGTTCACATTACATGCGATGTCTGTGCGGGTGCGATGTCAGCCATACAGATAGTATGGCTGATATCGCACCACATTCGCTCCAAACACACACAGGACCCTTTTTTCTGTTCGGACAAGAATCAGATCGCATGTGTGTTCACACATCTGCGATCCGATTCATGTCTGAACTGTCAGCTGAAATGGGGGTGTCGTTAACATATAATGACACTCCCCATCACAACGCATATGGCAGTGTGAACTGCCGTGCGTGTCAAGTGCGATGCGGGAACCCGCAGTTGATTCGCACTGTTCTTGCATTGCACTAGTGTGAACCGGCACTAAACCGTGCCCCTGTATCTGCATGTGCCAATGTCATTGGCACATGCTCAGTGAAGCAATGGCACGTCTGTGCCGTTGCTTTAGTTAGCATGCCATTACCGGTGGCTCCCGGGTGCATGCGCAGGAGTGACGTCATCACGGCTTCAGCCAATCACAGTGCCGGAGCCCGCAATACCCACAAGTAACTCCAAGAGCAATGTCGCCATCTGGAGTGATGTATGAGGACTGCTAGCTCTAAGGTAATTCATAATGAGCTAGAATGCTATACATACTAGCTCATAATTCCTTTGTCTTGCAGGTTTTATTTATTTTTATTTTTTGTTAAAGGGTTTACAACCACTTTAAAGGCAGTTAAAAATTAAGTCTAGAAAAGGGGGGGTTCAAGGATGACCGCCAGGTAGGTATTCAAACGTATACAATTCCAAATTTTTATTATTACACAAATTAAAAGTAATACAATTAATCTAAAAGTCGAACATTAAAATATTGCACAAAGCACTTTGTCCTAATGTGTCTACGCATTTCAGCGGTTGTCCGCGTCTTCATGAACTACATCCAGGAGCATGTGTATATTGAGTACTTATCATAATCTATAATCAAAGAGGAATTTAATTTATGATAGAACAAATTAAAAAATACATAATAAATAATACACCAAGTAATCTGTACCACAGATATCTCAACATCAAAGCAGAGTATATTTTCTGTCTAAAAAAGACATAAAAACCAAGAAAAAAACAAAACACACAACATAATATGCCATAAAGAAAAAAATATATATAGAACGCTCACCACAGACCCAGGTAGACTGGTTATATCATTCCAAGCTGCAGACAGACTTCAAGGAAAACATCAAAGAGGAACCACAAGATCCAAAGAAGATCCAAGAGACACTGTAATCCAATCATGCCAAAATGACTCTACACATATCTTACCAAAGATAGGTAGGACATTGCATATGCACACATCTCCTATCTATTGTATAAATGTAGATGCTTACCTACATTACAAAACTTCAATCATCCTATGACCATCTGGGAAAGAATACCTATAGCTCAAACAAATTCCACCTATGACAGTATCAGCTACAGAGAGTAATAGCAACAATCATGATCCTTTGCCCCCCAAAATTTAACAGCAAAAAGTTAAGTAATTTATGAAGATAGTGAACTAACCATTATGCGCTTAACACTGAGAGATTATCATCACTCCTTCTTTAAACATGAGATGTGAGATCACACAAGGCTCTCAAACCAGGGCCTCCAACATAAAGACCTAAGATCCTCACAAGCCCTATAAGGAGTAGGGTTGTCCCAATACCACTTTTTTAAGACTGAGGCCGCGTACACACGGGCGGATTGTCTGCCCAACTAAGTTCGGCAGACAATCCGACAGACAGTCCGTTCAAAATTTGCATGAACGGACTTGACCACACACGATGAGCAGACAGTCCGCTGAAAGCGTGCGTGATGACGTGTACAGCACGTACGACGGGACTAGAAAAACGACGTCCTATACACTGCAATGCAACCTTCGGCCGTGTAAACCCTTTCTGAGCATGTGCCATACTTAGTCCGTCCAACTTGCCTACACACGAGCGGACTGTCCGCTGAAACCAAGTTTGGACGGACAAAACCAAGTTTGAACGGACTGTCTTACGGAAATTCCGTAAGACTTTGTTCGTCAGACTGTCCGCTGAAAAAGTCCGCTGAAGCCCACACACGAGCGGATTGGACAGACAATCCACCCGTGTGTACGCGGCCTGAGTACAAGTACCAATGCTTTTATTCAAATACTCACCGATACTGATACTTTTTTAATGTCATGTGATAGTTTTCAAAGCACAATACAATGATATGATATCTTCTTCATAATTATGAAGAACTGTAACTCAAGACATTATAAAACAATAAAAAATACAGTGATAATACCGCACTTCCCTAAAAGTGAGCAGCCAACACAACAATCAGACTAATTGTACAAAAATATGTGAGTAAGCGTGCAGCCGCTGATGATGTATGTAATTCACAAAAGCATATCAGAATGTGAGTGTGGATGTAAATTGTGCCCTAAACAATAATGTAACACTCTGAAATTCCGAGTGAATGAAAGGATATATGTAATGAAAACATATATCGAATTGCAACAATGTAGCTACTTTGGATTTAGGTGTAGCTACATTATTGCAATTCAATATATGTTTTCATTACATATATCATTTCATTCACTCTGAAATTCAGAGTGTTGCACTATTATTTAAGGCACAATTTGCATCCAGACTCACATTCTGATATGCTACTGTGAATTACATACATCATCAGTGCTGCACGTTTACTCACATTATAAAAGAATACAATGGTTTTATAGGATTAGGTGTCACTGATGAGGTGGCACTGAAGGGCACTGATGGGGTGGCAGTACTGATGAGGAGGCCCTAATATACCTCGCTGTTGGGCACTGATAGGATTAGGTGGCACTGATATGCAGCACTGATGAGCACTGATAGGTGGCACTGATTATGTAGCACTGATGAGCACTGGTAGGGGGCACTGACTGATGGCTGGCACTGATAGGCGGGTCTGACTGATGGCTGGCATTGATAAATGGCACTGACTGATGGGCACTGATAGTTGGCACTGACAGATTGCTGGCACTGATAGATGGCACTGATAGATGGCACTGATAGATGGCACTGATAGGTGGTACTGACAGGTTGCTGGCACTGATGGCTGGCATCAATATATGGGCACTGATAGGTGGCACTGACTGATGGCTGGCACTGATAGGCAGCACTTATGGTCACTGATAGGTGGCACTTATGGGCAGGCACTGAAAGCAGCAATAAATGACATGAGAGGAAAGGAAATATTTATTTTGCAATGCTATGCTGCAATGACCATCTTGGTACACCTTGCACTCAGCCGCAGTAAGCAGCAGCGGACATCTTGTTACACCCAGCCCGAACTATATAGGCTGGGTGTAACAAGATGTCCGCTACTGGCTTACTGCAGCCGAGTGCAGGGTGTACCAAGATGGGCTTCGGGATGTTCAACGGCTGACGGAGACACGGAATGTCACTTCTGTTACCGAATGTGATGGCTGAGGTCACTATCCTGATGGAAAATGCAGCTGTGCCCTGCACCCCTGCCAGCTTACATAGTTCCACTGCTGTTGAGGACTCGCTCTCCACTCCGACTTCTCTGCCCGCTGAATTGCGGTTGCACGCATCAACGCCGCCTCTCCCAGGTAAATCACCCTGCTGCCAGACTCCCCATGATCAGTTAAGACAATGAACAAGTCATTTGCACAATTTTGTTTCGTTTATTGCAGGATACAATTTGGGTTCAACAAGGGTATGATATGAGATGCCCATAGCATTTGGTATATTGCATGACAATACTGAATAGCTTTGGCTTGTAAATTGTTGTACATCTAGTATTTTCAGCAAATTTTTGAAACACTACTTTTTCACTCCAATTTTGACAAGGAAGAATCACTCTGAATAATTCCACCTTGCAGACCATAATGATGTTGCCTCAGCGAATCAAAGAACCAGAGGCCTATACAGCCTCTCCCCCATGGATCAATGAATCAGGCAGCCATACAGTCTTTTGGAAGAGTATTACCAATGTGCTAACCAGACCAGAGATAACTCTGTATCTCCCCCGATGGCCTGACGCATGGTAATAGGCGGACAACTGTTCCCAGCCAGTGCTTTACTGTCAATGCTGCCACAGCATTCTGCACTACTCTTGATAATTAATTTTTTGTAGTTCCTGACCATTAGCTACTTGATAGTTATGTGTACCCGCTCTGGTCTACTCTCCTTCTGCTTTACTGCTACTTCTTCTGCATTGATCTTGTCCAGCATTCAAGTTCTGTGTTCCCCGGTCACAGCAGCTTGATAAATTTTCAAAGACAAAAGTAGCACCGACCCCCAAAGGAGCTGCTGAATTTTTGAATCTTGAGCTTACTGTTACCTCACCTGCTTGCTTCTCTGTCTCAGGGGTCTCAGGGGTCCTGTTGGAAAGTAGCTCAAAGAATGTTAGATCCGACAGTTAGTCTTCTTTTCAAAGATTTATTTGGGATTAACACAAAGTTTTTCAATAGAGGGTCAAAGGGTTAAGGGGAGTTCAGACACCTAATAATTGCGGGTTCGAGATATTGTTCAGATCCAGAGGACAAACAGCTCCACAGACTGGATCCAGCAACCACCAGATAGGCCCCTCTCATCGACCTAGCAGCAGGTGGGATGCTCAAGCAAAGTCTCTGCCACAGACTTGTCAATTGAACCAAAACATTCTTGAGAGATTTAAAGAACTGCCATACAGTACAAGTATCCTTTCAGCCGACCCGGCGATACAGTATGGTTGCTGATCCGGGTTGCGGCCCCCAACTGGGTTTCCAGGCTCCTCCAGAGATACCAGCCGTGTGCTCGGTCCTCTACTCGAAAAGTTCTCCCCTTGGATCCTCCAGTTGCTTGGCCTCTCCCCACAGGCGAGACAGCACAGGACCACCCCTGGATCAGTAGGCCTCAAGACTTTTAGGACCACCCTCTCTGTTGCAAAGCAGGAGGCGCAGGATCATGCGACACACACCCCAGGCCAGGAGGGCCATGAGGTCGGGATAACCAATCCCGGGAAGAAAAACTCCACAAAATGGCGTCGGTACTTAAATACCCTCTCCCGGAATGCACAGCGGGGAAAGCACTCCCACTGGGCCATTTCCGGGCCAAAGGTGGTATTCAATACATCCAGCTTCCTGCATTTCTACACTTACCAGCGGTGACAGCGACACCTGCGGTCAAGTGGAAATTAGTGCAACCCAGCTGAACTGGTACAGAAACCAGAACTTTTTAGAATAATTAGCCTGAGCCCAACTGCAGCTTCAGACAACTTAATTTGAAAAAACAATAGTGTCTGCTCATTAGGAGCAGGGCGCTACACAAAGATCTTTATCTAGACTCCCTCTCAGCGGTTCCTCCATCCCTCCTCCACAGTTGGTGCATCCCCGATGGGGATGCCCAGAACAGCACCTCAATGCTCCATGCTGTCTTTTCTGCCACTTCAGACTCCCCCCCGGCAGCATGTGACCCCCACTTATATGGGAGGCCTTCCCGTTGCCAATAGCGAAACATAATTGGTCAGAGATCCTCACATGAGCTGCCTGCCACTCAGACTTCAGGTCCAACCCCTATTCCAGAGCCATCTTTCTGAAAGCAGGGGAGGCATCTCTGAACCAGAGCACAGGTGACCACACCCACCACACTCCCAGTCCCAAAAACTGACCACACTCCCAGTCCAAAAGTCAAAACAACCAGGCCTGGTATGCAGCATAAGCCTGCCTAAATGTACCTGCACATATCCTGAACTGGGAAAATCCTAGTCTAGCACCTACCCTTAGGTAGAGGGTGCTACACAACTATAAGACATCCCTGTATATTTAGAGGATATATGTATTTCCAATCTTGCCCTTGGAGCTATATGATGCCTTGGGGTACTTTTTTGCATTAGTAAAGGTCCCTGACAGCTATGGTGGTCCTCCACCTCATTTGGGTGACAATAGCTGGTTACTTTACGACTTAAAACAGAAAGGCTCCAAAATACAGATTTTTATTTGCCTCTTCTCTTTAATTAGAGGTTTGAAAGTGGGAGCACCAACTGTTCAAATGATACCAGTCTTCCTAGTGATATCTTAATGGTTCTCAGAGCAAGCCAGAGCTGGTAGAATTACCTATGATGCAGCCTGAACTGTTTATGGATAGAAGGCCAGGGGTCATCCTTAAGATTACCATATGCATGTTTTGATGTCAACTGCTGGCTGATGGCTGACCTGGGATCTTTTCAGAAATGCCCAAGAGACTGTGGGTAATCAATAATATTACCAGTTCCCCAGGATGGCACACCACTAGTGTATTTGCACGGTGACCTGTTGAAGCTGCACAGCAGAAGACATCTGGTAGGAGGTATAGGTTTTGCTCTCGTCTCCTCCCACTGGCCACTGAAAAGATGTGTGTGACTAAAGGGATGTGTGTGACCAAAACTGCAGAGCTGGGAGTAAAGGTAAGGGAAAGTAGGAAAAGGAAAACTCAGATCCTGTTATAGTCCTATGTATTGCTACCAGTTTCGGGTGGTTGCCTATGTATTGGCATAACTGTCGGTCGTTGCCCATATATTGAAAAAATTGCCTACATGTTGCTCACATAGGGGTTGATTTCCTAAAGGCAAATACAGTGCCTTGCAAAAGTATTTACCCCCTTTGGCTTTTTACCTATTTTGTTACATTACAGCCTTTAGTTCAATGTTTTTTTAATCTGAATTATACATGATTAATCAGAACACAATTGTCTAAGTTGGTGAAGTAAAATTAGAAAAGTATATACATAAAACTATTTTTCAGAAATAAAAAACTGATAATTGGCATGTGTATAGTGCAACCAATTACCTTCAGAAGTCACATAATTAGTGAAATGATGTCCACCGGTGTGCAATCTAAGTGTCACATGATCTGTTATTACATATACACACCTTTCTGAAAGTCCCCAGAGGCTGCAACACCTAAGCAAGAGGCACCACTAACCAAACACTGCCATGAAGACCAAGGAACACTCCAAACAAGTAAGGGACAATTTTGTTGAGAAGTATAAGTCAGGGTTAGGTTATAAAAAAAATATCCAAATCTTTGATGATACCTAGGAGCACCATCAAATCTATCATAACCAAATGGAAAGAACATGGCACAACAGAAAACCTGGCAAGAGACGGGCGCACACCAAAACTCACAGACCAGAAACATTTAATCAATTTGCCACTTCCGGAAAAATGCCCACAGAATGTCTTGAAGCATTGATAGTAACTCTCCCCAAACCGGGTAAATCTCATGAGGCCCCAGAAAACTATAGACACATCTCCCTACTGAATACAGACACTAAATTATACGCAAAACTGCTTGCCCTCCGACTTTCCATAGTCATGCCACAATTGATACACATTGACCAAGTCGGTTTCATACCAAAAAGAAAAACATTGGATGGGACCCGTCGATTTATAAACCTCATTCAATGGGCAGAGCTTCACCGAATGCCTTCTCTGTCTCTCTCTTTGGATGCAGAGAAGGCATTCGATAGAGTACAATGGACATACCTGGAAGCAGTCATGCGTAAATTCGGCCTCTCAGGCACATTCCTGAACGCTATCCTTAGTCTTTACACGACCCCAAGCGCAAAAGTGTGGACCTCAGGTGTGACATCCGACCCATTCACTATTTCCAATGGCACGCGACAGGGTTGCCCGCTGTCCGCCCTGATTTTCGCTATGGTCATGGAACCCTTAGCCCAGAAAATTAGAATGGCTCCTCAAGTTAAAGGACTGGTCATAGGGTCCATCGAACACAAGATAGGTTTATACGCAGACGACGTCATAATATCCATTACAGACCCCATAAACTCCGTACCAGCAGTCCAACATATTCTTGATGAATTCAGTGCAATTTCATTATACAAAGTAAACCATAGTAAGTCATTTATGTTAGCGATCGGCCTTGATAAACAAACCATACAACACATTTTTAACACTTCCTTATTCTCTTGGTCAAAAGATTCGTCCCTTTCGTACTTGGGAATTCGGCTGACAACACCCAGTAAAAATATTCTACGCATCAACTTTGCAGACCTCGTGGAAAAGCTTAAAAAAATGTCCTCTGAACTATTGCACCCCTTCGTGTCCTTGGCCGGTAGAATTGCATTGACAAAAATGTTTCTACTCCCGCACATTTTATATTTATTTCGCACAATATCAGTACCATTCCTCTCATCACAGCTCAAGTCCCTCCAAGCCTTGCTCACTTCCTTCATATGGCAACAAAAAAGGCCCAGAATAAACAAGCAAAACCTAATGACTCCTACAAAAATGGGGGGAATGGGAACACCCAATATCAGTCTTTATTATAAAGCAGTCACGCTGGCCCAACTGAAACATTGGTGGGATTCGGAAACTCCCTACAACTGGTCCCAAATAGAAGCAACGGCATTGGACAAAGATTTAAAATTCTATCTCTGTGCTTCACTACTTGCTCCCTTGCCCAAACACTCCCAAATGGACTCAATCACGGCATCTCTAAGAGTATGGTCGGCCCTCCCACAAATCTCAAAAGGGATCCCACACGCTATACTACAACATATACCACTACAGGCTATCTCAATTGTAATTCCGGATCTCCAGTTTAGCGCATGGACAGGTGCAGGCATTCAAACTATAGGACACCTCTTTAATATGTCCAGCCTCTTGTCATTTGAACAGCTGAAATCCAAATTTGGTATCTCATCAAGAACTTTCTTCATGTACCTCAGGATCAGATCTCTTCTCAACAAAGTAACTTGGACTAAAAAGGACAAGATGTTATCACAGACATTGCAATTTTTCATTGTCAAAAACAACACCTCCAAGGCCATTTCATTCTTTTATGGCCTACTATCAAGGGAAGCGGAGAAACAAGCACAAGCTCAAATTCTACAGTGGGACAAACTCTCCCCAACTGCTTCACCAACATCACAATGGTATCAGGGACTGTCGTTGCCTGCAAAATTCTCTCGCTGCACATCGCACTGGGAGTCTCTACAAAAACTGTTCCAGCACTGGTACTTCACTCCAAGCAGACTTGCCAAAATGTATCCCTCTGAATCTAACCTTTGCTGGAGGAATTGCGGATTACCAGGAACTCTTCTTCACATTTGGTGGGAATGCCCCTCCATCACGCATTATTGGGAACATATAACAAAACTGCTCCAAGTAAGCTTCCCCGTGACAAGGAACCTATCTGCTCTTGATCTCCTCCTGGGCCTGATGGTCCCCACATGGCCCAGAAAAACCCAAACCGTAGCCACCCATATACTCATAGCCGCAAGATTGGCACTTGCCAGAAATTGGAAGAAACCATCTTCTCCTTCCATTCAGGAAGTGATCACAATTCTAAACGATAATTTTAAATTGGAATACAGCTTCGCCAAGGCCCACATGACTACAGGAAAATTTTACAAAAGCTGGGAGTCCTGGGTCAAGGATCCCAGAAGCATAGAGCTGGAATGATTTCTCGGTCACATAATACGTAGGATTCCTGCACCTCCTAATGTAATCCATTGCACCCCCCTGCATTAGCAGGATAGTATTTCAAATTACCTGCAAACAACTGTGCGGAAGCACCCAACATCGGGTTCTGAGTCTTATGTAATCAACTGTGATGTACTGTCAACCCTAAAAACTAGGGACCTATGTTTGTAACTGTTTTTTTTTTTTTATTATTATTTTTTCTCCCCTTCTTTCAGTTAAGTCCTAGGTTTTTCCTACATCGACTTATCTTGCACACCCGGGGAGGGGTTGTCTGCCGCCTCCAGACACAGTTAGTTCCCAGATGGGGTGTCTGGAGTGGCCTGACACCGTTCTCAGCCCTCCTCCCAGCATTTATACTGTGCTTCACTGTTGAAATTGTTCGCAACTGTTTGTATTCTGATAACAAGTATGTATCGGTAAACCGATTTTCAATCTACTGATGTATGACACTGTTCAATACTTATTGTTATTCTGTAAAACTACAATAAAAACCATTGAAAAAAAAAAACTCACAGACCAGGCAAGGAGGGCATTAATCAGAGAGGCAGCACAGAGACCTAAGGTAACCCTGGAGGAGCTGCAGAGTTCCACAGCGGAGACTGGAGTATCTGTACATAGGAGGACAATAAGCTGTATGCTTCATAGTTGGGCTTTATGGCAGAGTGGCCAGAAGAAAGCCATTACTTATAGCAAAAAACAAAATGGCACGTTTTGAGTTTGTGAAAAGGCATGTGGGCGACTTCCAAAATGTATGGAGGAAGGTGCTCTGGTCTGATGAGACTAAAATTTAACTTTTTGGCCATCAAAGAAAACGCTGTCTGGCGCAAACCCAACACATCACATCACCCAAAGAACACCATGTTTTTCAGCAGTCAGGACTGAGAAACTGGTCAGAGTTGAGGGAAAGATGGATGGTGTTAAATACAGGGATATTCTTGAGCAAAACCTGTACCACTCTGTGTGTGATTTGAACCTAGGACAGAGGTTCACCTTCCAGCAGGACAATGACCCCAAACACACTGCTAAAGCAACACCTGAGTGGTTTAAGGGAAAACATGTAAATGGGGGTTATTTATGAAAGGTAAATCCACTTTGCACTGCAAGTGCACTTGGAATTGCATTTGCTCTAAATCTAAGGGGTAGATCTGAAATGTGTGGAATCTCTGCTGATTTTATCATCCAATCACGTGCAAGCTAAAATGCTGTTTTTTATTTTCCTTGCATGTCCCCTAGGATCTACAGCGACTTTAGTTCCAAGTGCAAAGCGGATTTGTCTTTAGTAAATAACCCCCAATGTGTTGGAATGGCCTAGTCAAAGCCCAGACCTCAATCCAAATATGTGGTCAGACTTAAAGATTGCTGTTCACAACCACAAGCACAAACCATCCAACCAAAAGGAGCTGGAGCAGTTTTGCAAGGAGGAATGGGCAAAAAATCCCAGTGGTAAGATGTGGTAAGCTCATAGAGATTTATCCAAAGTGACTTGGAGCTGTGATAGCCACAAAAGGTGGCTCTACAAAGTGTTGACTTTGGGGGGGGGTGAATAGTTATGCACTTTGACTTTTTATGTTATGTTGTCCTATTTGTTGTTTGCTTCACAATAATATAAAAAAAAACATCTTCAAAGTTGTGGACATGTTCTGTAAATTAAATTATGCAAATCCTCAAACAATCCATGTTAATTCCAGGTTGTCAGACAACAAAACACAAAAAATACCAAGGGGAGTGAATACTTTTGCAAGGCACTGTAGACTGCGCACTTTGCAAGGGCATTTTCTCCAGAGCTTAGTAAATGAGAGGAAGCTCTGCAAACGTCCATCATTCAATCATGTGCAATCGACAATGAGGTCCCAAATTCCAATATCCTTTTTAAAGTGGGGCAGCACAGTGAATAGCTACAGAGTCATTGGTTCAAATTCTGACTATGACACTACCTGTCTGGAGTTTGCATGCTCACCCTGTGCCTCTGTGGGTTTCCCCCAGGAGCTCTGGTTTCCTCCCACACTCCAAAGACATGCTGGTAGGTTAATTGGCTCCCATCTAAACTGGCCCTAGTATGTTTATGTATGAATGTGAGGGACCTTGAGGACAGTAACTGATGTAAATGTACAATATACAGTATTTCACAAAACTGAGTACACCCTTCACATCTTTGTAAATATTTTATTATATATTTTCATGTGACAACACTGAAGAAATGACACTTTGCTAGAATGTAAAGTAGTGAGTGTACAGCTTGTATAAATGTGTACATTTGCTGTCCCCTCAAAATAACTCAACACACAGCCATTAATGTCTAAACCGCTGGCAACAAACGTGATTACACCCCTAAGTGAAAATGTCCAAATTGGGCCCAATTAGCCATTTTCCCTCCCCGGTGTCATGTGACTCGTAAGTGTTACAAGGTCTCAGGTGTGAATGGGGAGCAGGTGTGTTAAATTTTGTGTTATCGCTCTCACTCTGTCATACTGGTCACTGGAAGTTCAACATGGCATCTCATGGCAAAGAACTCTGTGAGGATCTGAAAAAAAGAATTGTTGCCCTACATAAAGATGGTCTAGGCCAGTGATGGCGAACATTGGCACCCCAGATGTTTTGGAACTACATTTCCCATGATATTCAACTACACTGCAGAGTGCATGAGCATCATGGGAAATGTAGTTCCAAAACATATGGGGTGCCAAGGTTCGCCATCACTGGTCTAGGCTATAAGAAGAGTACCACGACTCTAAAACTGAGCTGCAGCATGGTGGTCAAGGCCATACTGTGGTTTAACCTCCCTGGCGGTATGATTATTTCAGATTTTAGGTGCTGAAAACTGTACAATTTATTTGCATGGAAATTTGGCGTTTTATATTGTCCTGTAATTCTTAGGAATAACTCACTTAACTCTGTCCAAACCAGAGTCTAGCAGACATCCCGGGTATGATAAAGTTTGAGAAATTAAATCATAAATTATAATATAATAAATAACTATAAATAATTATACCAAATAATAATATAATAAAAATGATTCAATGATGTAATCAAATCAAAAACACTGAAATTTTCTCAGTTGCAGAATTTTCACTGTCATTACTTTTCAATATTTGATGACGGATCTCCCCACAAATCACTATCGCTCAATTCTGCGAGTGATTCTAATTTATTTTCACTGTTTTCTAGCTGGTCTAAAACATTTTTTTATGTAAAGGGTCAGTTTTGGTTGCTATACACAATCTCCAGTTTCCAGGCAGAAAGAACAGTTTTTATAATATAAAACTGCATGCTGAGCACTGGACAAACCACTAGGGACAAAGGGGATGTAAAATAATTACATACAGTAATGTATGTAATGTGTGTGTTTTACTTTTTGAATTTGGTGCCATTCTCCGTCCCTGTGCGTCGCAACGCTCGCAGGGAATGGTGCCCGGCGATGTGATACATCAAGTGGAGGACGAGCCGCCTGCAGTACGGGGAGACATCGCTGGATCCAGGGGACAAGGTAAGTAAGCTCATCCTGGATCCAGCGATGTGATCCCGAGTCTGGCTCGGGGTTACCGCTAATGGTACTGAATTTTCACCCCGAGCCAGACTCAGGAATACCACCAGGGGGGTTAACAGGACAGGTTCCACTGAGAACAGGCCTTGCCATGGTCGACCAAAGAAGTTGAGTGTACATGCTCAGCATCATATCCAGAGGTTGTCTTTGGAAAATAGACGTATGAGTGCTGCCAGCATTGCTGCAGAGGTTGAAGGGGTGGGGGGGGGGGGGGGTCAGCCTGTCAGTGCTCAGACCATACGCCGCACACTGCATCAGATTGGTCTGCATGGCTGTCGTACCAGAAGGAAGCCTCTTCTAAAGATGATACACAGGAAAGCCTGCAAACAGTTTGCTGAAGACAAGCAGACTAAGGACATGGATTACAGGAACCATGTCCTGTGATGTGATGAGACCAAGATAAACTTATTGGGTTCAGATGGTGTCAAGCATGTGTGGGGTGGCAACCTGGTGAGGAGTACAAAGACAAGTGTGTCTTGCCTACAGTCAAGCATGGTGGTGGGAGTGTCATGGTTTGGGGCTGCATGAGTGCTGCCGACACTGGGGAGCTACAGTTCATTGAGGGAATGATGAATGCCAACATGTACTGTGACATACTGAAGCAGAGCATGATCCCCTCCCTTTGGAGACTGGGCCGCAGGGCAGAATTCCAACATGATAACGACCTCAAACACACCTCCAAGATGACCACTGCCTTGCTAAAGAAGCTGAGGGTAAAGGTGATGGACTGGCCAAGCATGTCTCCAGACCTAAACCCTATTGAGCATCTGTGGGGCATCCTCAAATGGAATGTGAAGGAGCGCAAAGTCTCTAACATCCACCAGCTCCGTGATGTCATCATGGAGGAGTGGAAGAGGACTCCAGTGGCAACCTGTGAAACTCTGGTGACCCCCATGCCCAAGAGGGTTAAGGCAATGCTGGAAAATAATGGTGGCCACACAAAATATTGACACTTTTGGGCTCAATTTGGACATTTTCACTTAGGGTGGTACTCACTTTTGTTGCCAGTGGTTTAGACATTAATGGCTGTGTGTTGAGTAGGGATGAGCTTCGTGTTCAATGCGATGACGTAGTGCATTGTGGGCCGTGAGCGCCACGCGAATTTGGCGCGAACGGCCCATAACGTTCGGAATTCGCCGAACGGGCGAACAGCCAATGTTCGAGTCGAACGTATGTTCGACTCGAACATTGGCTGTTCGCCCGTTCGGCGAATTCCGAACGTTATGGGCCGTTCGCGCCAAATTCGCGTGGCGCTCACGGCCCACAATGCACTACGTCATCGCAGTGCATTGCTGGCTCATGATTGGCCAAGCATGCACTGTGACCCCGCATGCTTGGCCAATCACAGCGCCAGCAGCGAGGAGAGCCATGATTGGCCACAGGCAGGATGCCTGTGGCCAATCATAGCTCAGGCTGTGTAGTACACGCCCCACACTATATAAGGCCGCCAGCGCGGCGGCCTAGTGTAGTGTGTTGGCGTCTGAAGCAGTTAGTGGGTGTTCTGTGTACCTTCAACACAGTACACACCGATCGTTTTCGGCCGATTTTCGATCTTGCTGTTGTGTAGTGGTTGTTGTCTGTGTGCCCTGACCGCAGTATACACCGCTATATTCACCTCACCTATATAGCTAGTGATCTATCTTTTATAATAGAGCTTGCAGTCAGTAGTGTTAGGAGCTTGTGCGTGCTGTCTGCGTGCTCTGTACCCAGTACACACCGCTATATCCACCTACATAGCTCTTCTCTATTTGAGCCTACTTGCCATCTGCAGGAGTTATTGGAAGTTGTGTGTGCCTCCAGCACAGCACAGTATACATCTGTATATACCCCTTTATCTCTGGTGTTCTATAAAAAAGGCATCTGCAGGAGTTAGTGGGTTTTTTGTGCCTCCAGCACAATATACACCTGTATCTACCCTTTATTGCTGTTCTCTAATAGAGCCATCTGCAGGGCTTAGTGGGTGTTGTGTGACTCAATTACAGTATACCCCTTTACCTCTGGTGTTCTATAATAAAGGCATCTGCAGGAGTTAGTGGGTGTTGTGTGACTCCAGCACAATATACACCTGTATCTACCGTTTATTGCTGTTCTCTAATAGAGCCATCTGCAGGGCTTAGTGGGTGTTGTGTGACTCCATTACACTGCTGTTTTACCCAACTCCCTTCAGGCCATTACCATGTCTGGAAGGCCAGCAAGGAGAGGCAGACAGGCACGAGCCGATAAAAGAGGGCAAGCAGGCTCTGTGTCTAGAGACAACAGTGCTGGTCGTGGACGCGGTGCATTGTCATCAGCACGTGGCCATGGGACACGCTTGTCCTTCTTTTCGGAAGCTGGACATGTTGAACCGCAACATGCCAACGACTTGGTAGAGTGGATGACCAAGCCCTCTTCATCCTCCTCATCCTCTCTCACCCAGTCTCAGGGTACTAGCAAAGCAGCTGCCAACGCATTGTCTTCCCTCCTCTCAATGTCATCATCAGTGACTCCTTCCCTAGACCCACCACGTCCTCCTGAGGAGTCTCCTGAACTCTTTGAGCACAGTGTTGGGTACATGCTCCAGGAGGATGCCCAGTGTTTTGTGGGCTCTGATGATGACACTCAGCTAGAGGAAGGTAGTAGCGTGAGCGCAGAGAGAGGGGATGCTCAAGAAGGACAGCAATCTGGCAGTCATGTTCCACAAGCTGCAGCATACTGCCAGGTTTGCTACAGCGATGAAGAGGGAGGGGATGATGAGGGCACTGACTCCACGTGGGTGCCTGGAAGGAGAGAGGAGGAGGAGGAGGAGGAGGAGGCACATGTCCAACGAGGCAGGATGCCCTCCGGGGGCCAGCTTAGGGGCAGCACACCGACTGAATCACACCGCAGAGCTCCGCCTGTGCAGGGCGCTGCCTCTGCGCGTTATTCTAAAAGTTCTTTGGTGTGGGCCTTTTTTGAGACGAGTGCATCAGATCGCACCGCTGCTATTTCCAACATATGTCTCAAGCGTATCTCGCGTGGCCAAAACATCAGCCGCTTGGGTACCACATGCTTGACCAGACATATGTTGACCTGCCATGCAGCTCGTTGGCAAGCGTACCTCAAAGACCCACACCAAAGAACAAAGCGGACCTCTCCTTGCTCCTCATCAGCTGGCATCTCCAACCCCACTAGACCTTCAGTCCTCTCTGAAACCTGCTCTGAGAGGAATGAAGGTGTAGAATTAGGTGTGTCACAGCCAAGTGCTTCCGGGAACTCTGCTAGCGGTACACCCACGTCCGATTATAGCAGGCAAATGTCCCTGCCCCAGCTGCTGGACCGGCGAAAGAAGTTCACTCCCAGCCATCCACATGCCCAGCGGTTGAATGCTAGCTTGGCTAAATTGCTAGCACTTCAACTGCTGCCTTTTCAGTTGGTAGACTCGGCCCCCTTCTGTGAGTTTGTACAATGTGCGGTTCCTCAGTGGCAGGTCCCCAAACGCCACTTTTTCTCACGGAAGGTGATTCCGGCTCTCTACGGTCATGTGGAAGGCAATGTCCTTGCCTCGCTGGACAGGGCGGTCAGCGGTAAGGTGCATATTACCGCTGACTCATGGTCCAGCAGGCATGGACAGGGACGTTACCTGTCTTTCACGGCCCATTGGGTCACGCTTCTGGCAGCTGGGAAGGATGCAGGACAAGGTGCAGTAGTGTTGGAGGTTGTTCCGCCACCACGCCTCCAAAATGCTACTATTGGTTGTGACACACCTCTCTCCTCCACCCCCTCCTCTTCTTCTTCCTCCATGGCCTCTTCCAGTGCTCTGTCCTCAGAACCAGCGGTGCTCCGTAGGCGTTCCAGGGGCTACGCAAGTACGCAGGCAAAACGATGCCATGCTGTGCTTGCGCTGGTTTGTTTGGGGGACAGGAGCCACACTGGGGCGGATGTTTTGTCAGCTCTGCAGGGGCAGGCTGAGAGGTGGTTGACGCCACGCCAGCTTAAGCCAGGAATGGTGGTTTGTGACAATGGCACCAACCTCCTCTCCGCCCTCCGACAGGGACAACTGACCCATGTGCCCTGTGTAGCTCACGTCCTTAACCTGGTGGTGCAGCGGTTCTTGGGCAGGTGCCCTGGCTTACAGGATGTCCTGAAGCAGGCCAGGAAAGTCTGTGTGCATTTCCGCCGATCATTTAATGCCTGTGCTCAGCTGGCTGAGCTCCAAAACGAGTTGAACCTGCCCAAGAACCGCCTTATATGTGGCATGCCCACCAGGTGGAACTCAACGTTGGCCATGCTGCAGTGGCTGCACACGCAACAGAGGGCCATCAATGAGTACCTGTGCGACTACGGCACCAGGACAGGGTCAGGGGAGCTCGGTTTTTTCTCACCACGCCAGTGGGGCATGATCAGGGATGCATGCACTGTCCTGTCACCATTTGAGGAGGCCACAAGGATGGTGAGCAGTGACAGTGCATGCATCAGTGACACTGTACCTCTTGTCCACCTCTTGGAGCATACGCTGCGTGGAATAATGGACAGGGCACTTGAGGCAGAACAGAGGCAGGAAGAGGAGGACTTCCTTGCCTCTCAAGGCCCCCTTTATCCAGACAGTGTTCCTGCTGTGCCACCCATCACACAGGAAGAGGATGAGGAGGAGGAGGAGGATGATTGTGTCAGCATGGAGGTGGAGGCTGGCACTCAGCATCAGCAGCAGCAGCAGTCTTGTAGGGATGATTTACAGTCCCAAGAAACACGTGGACTTGTACGTGGCTGGGAGGAGGTAGCTGCGGATCATGTTGTCCTTAGTGACCCAGAGGACTCCGGACCGAATGCCTCAGCTAACCTACGCTGCATGGCCTCCCTGATCCTGCAAAGCCTGCGGAAGGATCCTCGTATTCTTCGGATCAAGGAGAGGGACCATTACTGGCTGGCCACTCTCCTTGATCCACGGTACAAGGGTAAGGTTGCCGACCTTATCTTGCCATCGCAGAGGGAGCAGAGGATGAGACATCTCCGGGAGGCCTTGCAGAAAGGTCTGTGCAACGCGTTCCCAGAGACTGGGAGGTTACAAACTCCTGGTCCTGGACAAAGTGTTGCTGAGGCATCGGTCAGAAGGAGCGGTGGAGAAGGTGGCCGTCTGACTGATGCTTTCAGACAATTTTTTAGTCCGCAGCCCCAAGGTATGATCGGTTCCAGCACCCATCGCCAGCGTCTGATTTACATGGTGCAGAAATACCTAGGGGCAAGGTCAGACTTGGACACCTTTCCCACCGAAAATCCTCTGGCTTACTGGGTCTTGAGGATGGATCACTGGCCAGAGCTTGCACAGTATGCAATTGAGCTACTGGCCTGTCCTGCATCCAGCGTTCTTTCGGAACGCACCTTCAGTGCTGCTGGTGGCTTTGTTACCGATCACAGGGTGCGCCTGTCCACTGAATCAGTTGATCGACTGACCTTCATCAAGATGAATCAGTCTTGGATCACCCACAGCTACCAAGCACCTGAAGCTGATGTAACAGAATAATTTTTTTTGAAATATCACATCCCTTCAAGACTGCCTATGCTGATGCTGAGTGACTGTCCTGTTATGTTGATTGTCTATCCTCTTCCTCCTCCGCTGATATGTTGGAAGAACATTTCTGGTTCTGGGTAATGCCTAAGGCCCAATTTTTCTGCCCCTGTTTAACAGGGGCGTTTAAGTACAATTTTTGATGCAATGCTTTGCAGCAGGGCTAATTCCTGCAATCAAACAAGAGTATATGGGGAGTATATGGGAGAGGTTGCAGTGTGGTGGCACCAGCACCAGTGCCTAAGGCCCAACTTTTCTGCCCCTGTTTAACAGGGGCGTTTAATTACAATTTTTGATGCAATGCTTTGCAGCAGGGCTAATTCCTGCAATAAAACAAGAGTATATGGCAGAGGTTGCAGTGTGGTGGCACCAGCACCAGTGCCTAAGGCCCAATTTTTCTGCCCCTGTTTAACAGGGGCGTTTAATTACAATTTTTGATGCAATGCTTTGCAGCAGGGCTAATTCCTGCAATAAAACTAGAGTATATGGCAGAGGTTGCAGTGTGGTGGCACCAGCACCAGTGCCTAAGGCCCAATTTTTCTGCCCCTGTTTAACAGGGGCGTTTAATTACAATTTTTGATGCAATGCTTTGCAGCAGGGCTAATTCCTGCAATAAAACAAGAATATATGGCAGAGGTTGCAGTGTGGTGGCACCAGCACCAGTGCCTAAGGCCCAATTTTTCAGCCCCTGTTTAACAGGGGCGTTTAAGTACAATTTTTGATGCAATGCTTTGCAGCAGGGCTAATTCCTGCAATAAAACTAGAGTATATGGGAGAGGTTGCAGCGTGGTGGCACCAGCACCAGTGCCTAAGGCCCAATTTTTCTGCCCCTGTTTAACAGGGACATGTAATTACAATTCTGGATATAATATTTCACAGGAGGGCCCCTTCCTGTGCCCACCCAGAGTAACGGTGAGGACTTATAGTGTTGTGGCACCAGCACCAGAACCACCAAAGTTAAATTTTTCTACCACTGTTCAACAATGGCATGTAATTACAATTCTTGATATAATCGTTCACAGCAGGGCGCCCCAGTGCCCACCAAGAGTCACTTTGAGGGCTTACAATGTTGTGGCAAAACCAACACCTTGTTCCGCCATTTCTGCAGAGCATATAGGGCAGGCCCCTACTTTCAAACATCCAACTTACAAACATCTCCTACTTGCAAATGGAAGGAGACAACAGCAAGTGAGATGAAAAAAGATGGACGACAAAACAAATTATACAGGGGTGATAACCCTTCCCTATTTTTTCCAAAAAGCTTAAAAATAGTTTTTTTGACTGGAGCTACACTTTAAAAATGTACCAGTTGAAAATTACAAACAGATTCAACTTAACACAACAAACCTACACAGTCCCTGTCTTGTTTGCACCGCTTGTATACTGCTGTTCTGAGTATATAGGGCTTGGGGGCCACGCGCATTTCCTTTTTTTAATATGGGTACAGGGTTCCCCTTAATATGCGTACAAGACCCAAATAGGCTGGTAATGGGCAGGGAGGGCTACCCATGCCATTTTTCTCAATGATTTTCAACCATATTGCAGGAACCAGATATAACATTAAAACCGCAAGCAGTTTTAAATGGTGTTATTTCCGTTTAATGTCATTTTGTGCAGGGACTGTTCTAAACACGGGAAACACGTGGCACTTCACAGGCATACTACAGACACCCCCCAGGCACCATATTTAAAGGAATATTTCACTTTTTTTTCACTTTAATCGTCATTAAAATCAGTGCTCCCGCCAAAACGGCCATTTTTAAAACTTTTTTTTGCATTGACCCATGTCCCCTGGGGCAGGAGCCAGGTCCCCAAACCCTTTTTAGGACAGTATCTTGCATATTAGCCGTTAAAATTAGCACTTTTAATTTCGAACGTTCGAGTCCCATAGACTTCAATGGGGTTTTAAAGTTCGTACGAATTTGGGGTCCGTTCGAAAGTTCTGGTGCGAACCGAACCGGGGGGTGTTCGGCTCATCCCTAGTGTTGAGTTATTTTAAGGGGACAGCAAATTTACACTGTTATACATGCTGTACACTCACTACTTTACATTTTATCAAAGTGTAATTTCTTCAGTGTTGTCACATGAAAAGATATAATAAAATATTTACAAAAATGTGAGGGGTGTACTCACTTTTGTGAGATACTGTATATGTAAAGAGATGCTTAAATTGTTGGCCCTATATTGAAGCAGCAAATAACATGTACCTTACTTCAGTGTGAAAAAGTTTTGAGAATTAAAGGCAATTGCTGATTGGCTGATGAGGGACTTGAATACAGCTTCCTGCATTATTAAAGCTAAACTCTTGTGATGATGCTAGCACTGCATACCTTGTAAAGCATCTGTAATTGACAGATTTTTAAAATGAATTTTTGGTAACCTATCAAACTTTTGCTTTATGTAATGATTACTCTTATCGGTTTTAAGTGCACAGAAATATAAATTTGCAAGCAAGTATTTTTTTTGGCACTATATACAGTAAATACTTATAATAAATAATAAAGCAGACCTCCCAATACACATCCCTGTGTTGTATGCTACAAAGTATGCTGTTTCACAATCATCCACCTTTTTTTAAGGGGAGGGTAGCCTTGGAAGGGATAACACAGAGTGAAAAAATCTAACAGTCTGCCCATATGATTTGAAATCTCGAGCAGTCCCTGCTGAACTACTGTAGCTGAGATTTAAACCACCTATGGCCAGCTTTAGATTGTAAGCTCCTTGAGGGCAGGGAGTAATATAAATGTTCAGTACATATAAAGTATTACAATCGTTTTTGGCGCTGTAAAAATACCTGTAATAAATAAATTCAGGATAATGTTACATGACTGAACAACAAATAGAATGTAGTAGTTTATAATCTTTTAGCCTTCAGAGATCTCTATATTTGTAAACTGCTATAAAATCTTTGATTGTTTGTATGATAAAATCTTTTCCATCCTTTTGTGAGAAGAAACAATAATACATTTACATACTCAGCCAAGGAGATTATTTGCATTCCCAAGAAAAAGGAAGTTTGCGGCGGGTGCGATGCGAATTCAGCCATACTATCTGTATGGCTGAACTCGCATCGCACAGAGATCGGATGTGATTTGCACTGCAGTGCGAATCACATCCGGTTCTCGCTGCCCCAGCTGTGTGAACCCAGCCTTAAAAGTCTCATCAAACATAATTACAAACTATTTGGGAGGTATATTGCCTGATATTCAGCTTAAAGGGGTTGTAAAGGTAAATGTTTTTTCACCTTAATGCATTCTATGCATTAAGGTGGAAAAACATCTGACAATGCCTGCGCCCCCAGCCCCCCCCCCCCCCCCATTTTACTTACCTCACCCCTCAAAAGTCCCGCGCTCGCCCCGACTTCCTCTTCACCACTCAGCCTGGCCTCTGATTGGCTGGAGTGGATGGATTGAAGGCAGCGCAGCCATTGGCTCGTGCTGCTGTCAATCACATCCAATGACGCGGCGCGCCGGGGGCGGGGCCATGTGATACAGCGAGCGGCTATAGCCGCCGGCTATATCACGGGAGCGCGCCCGTAGGTGCTTCTCGCCATGCGAGGGAGCTCGCATGAAAGTGAGAAGTACCTGCGGGAAGAAGTAGAGACAGCCGCCGAGGGACCCCAGAAGAGCAGGTTCGGGGTCACTCTGTGCAAAACGAGCTGCACAGTGGAGGTAAGTAGTGATGGACGAACTTCCGACGGGACGTTTCGCGAACGCGAAATGCGAACGGACCCAAACGTTCGCGAAACAGAACGTTCGCCGCGGGCCCCATTGACTTCAATGGGAGGCGAACTTTGCAAACCTTCATGTCGAATTTGCGGCCACGTGGTAATTATTAGGGGGTAAAACGTAGTCCCACCATCTGGACAATGACATAATACATGTATGAGGTGAATTTGGGATCGATAACTACAAGCATTTTTATTTTATTTGGGAAATTGTTCTAACAATTCAGGACTATGGAGCTAATGAAGGCAATGGAGGAGAGGGAAGGTCAGGGACCAGGGTAGGCAAAGAAGAGGGTGCAGGAGATGATCACCAGCAGCGTGACATACCGGAATGACACATGCACCGTGATAGAGGCATCTGACAGCAGCACCGTAATACAGAGCACTGACAGCAGCACCGTGACATACAGCGCTGACAGCAGCACCGTGACATACAGCGCTGACAGCAGCACCGTGACATACAGCGCTGACAGCAGCACCGTGACATACAGCGCTGACAGCAGCACCGTGACATACAGCGCTGACAGCAGCACCGTGACATACAGCGCTGACAGCAGCACCGTGACATACAGCGCTGACAGCAGCACCGTGACATACAGCGCTGACAGCAGCACCGTGACATACAGCGCTGACAGCAGCACCGTGACATACAGCGCTGACAGCAGCACCGTGACATACAGCGCTGACAGCAGCACCGTGACATACAGCGCTGACAGCAGCACCGTGACATACAGCACTGACAGCAGCACCGTAAGCAGCCCCAGGAGGAAGTCAGCACAGCACAGGGATGGTGTGATCCCCTCATAATAAGAACCCCCAGGAGGAAGTCAGCACAGCACAGGGATAGTGTGATCCCTTCATAATAAGAACCCCCAGGAGGAAGTCAGCACAGCACAGGGATATCATAAGCAGCCCCAGTAGAAATATGACACCGCTCAACCTCTTCAAAGAGGAGGGTAGGGGCATATAGTACGGTGTGCTTTTTTGGGTCAAGGAAGTGAGCCAAATGAATTAAGAAGGTCTGTGTGCTTGATTAAAAAAATAGTTTATAGACATATACATGGTCTACTGGTCACATGTGTTGAATTCCTCCGAGATCCATGCCTCATTCATTTTTAGAAATGTGAGGTAGTTAACACTGTGGTGAGCTAGGCGAGTACGCTTATCGGTCACAATCCCCCCTGCTGCGCTGAACGTCCTTTCGGACAGGACACTGGATGAGGGGCAAGCCAACAGTTCGATTGCAAATTGGGCAAGCTCTGGCCAGAGGTCAAGCCTGCCCACCCAGTAGTCTAGGGGTTCATCACTCCTCAGAGCGTCCACATCGGCCGTTAACCCAATGTAGTCGGACACCTGACGGTCTAGGCGTTCCCTGATGCTGGATCCGGATGACACCTGTCGATGGGTCGGCTGAAAGAATGACCTCATATCCGAAGTCACCAACACATCTTCAAACCGGCCTCTTCTTGCAGGCGCTGTTGGATTGGTACCCGCAAATCCTTCTCTGGGAGTGGGAATTGCTCCTCTGCCAGCGCACGCAAAAGCAGAATGCAGCATTTCTCGAAGCAAGGCCTGGAAGTGCTGCATTCTGACAGCCCTCTGCGACGGCGGTAACATTTCCGCCATTTTGTGTTTGTACCGGGGGTCTAAGTACGTTGCCACCCAGTACTGGTCCTTGACCCTCATGCTTTTTATACGGGGGTCCCTATTAAAACACTGGAGCATGAAGGCCCCCATTTGCACTAAAGTGGAAGCGGTGTGGTGGCCTGGCTCCTGCTCATCATCCAGGATAATGTCGTCCTCTTCATTCTCCTCTCCCCATCCACGCACAACAGGGATCCCAGAAAGGTTTAAAGCATGCTCTTCTTGCTCCTGCTCATCCGCCCCGGCACCATCCTCCTCTGACTCCTCATCAGACTCCTGTTGTTGACTTGTCTCAGATAGAGTAGCCCCCCCTGGGAATTCATCCAGCATTGCGACTTCCTCATCTTCCCGCTCCTGCTCCTCCACAGCCTGATCAATGACACGACGCAATGCACGCTCCAGAAAGAAGGCATAAGGTACCATGTCACTGATGGCGCCATGGCTGCGACTGACCAGTTTGGTGATCTCCTCAAATGGCCGCAGAAGTCTGCATGTGTCGCGCATGAGCAGCCACTGGCGCGGTGAAAAAAAACCCAGCTCCCCAGAACCGTTTCTTTCGCAGAGTTCATACAGGTAGACGTTAACTGCACGTTTCTGCTGGAGCAGCCTATCAAGCATATAGAAGGTTGAGTTCCATCGCGTCGGGCAATCGCAAATAAGACGTCTGACCGGCAGATGGTGTCGCCGCTGAATGTCAGCAAGGCGAGCCATGGCCGTGTAAGATCTTCTGAAATGGGCCGAGATTTTCCTTGCCTGCCGCAAGATGTCCTGGACCCCAGGGTATTTGACAAGGAATCGCTGCACGACCAAGTTTAAGACGTGTGCCATGCACGGCACGTGCGTGATTTTGCCCTGTTTCAATGCGCTAAGCAGATTGGCACCGTTGTCACACACCACTTTACCAACTGTCAAATTGAGCGGTGTTAGCCACTCATCTGCCTGTGAACGCAAAGCTGAAAGGAGTGCCGGGCCAGTGTGGCTCTTTGCTTCCAGGCACAACAGACGCAGCACGGCATGGCAACGTCTCACCTGGCATGTGGAATAGGTTCTGGGGAGCTTGGGCGGTGCAGTGGAAGAGACGCTAGCAGCGGAAAAGGAGGAGGCAGCTGAGGAGGAGAGGGAGGAGGATGGAGTAGGAGGAGGAGAAGAAGAGTCAGGCCTGCATGCAATCCGTGGCGGTAAAACCAAATCTACACGGGTGCCACGGGTTACATGCTTGAAGGCCGTCAGAAGGTTCATCCAGTGGGCAGTAAAACTGATATACCTTCCCTGCCCGTGTTTGCTAGACCACGTGTCTGTGGTCAGATGTATCTTGGCACCGACACTGTGTGCCAGAGATACATTCACTTGCCGCTGAACATGGCCATATAGCTCTGGGATGCCCTTCTCTGAGAAATACTTCCTTCCTGGGACCTTCCATTGTGGTGTTCCAATGGCCACAAATTTGCGAAAGGCCTCCGAGTCCACCAGTTTATATGGCAGTAGTTGGCGGGCTATGAGTTCTGACAAGCCAGCCGCCAACCGTTGGGCAAGAGGGTTATCCGGCATCATCATTTTTTTACGCTCAAACATTAGGCCCACGGAAGCCTGCCTTTTTGCAGAAAAATGTGAGCTTGGCGTGATGGAAGGTGGAGTGGAGGACAATTGTGAGGAGAGAGGAGAAGGAGAAGTAGAAGACGAGGCTGGACGGTGAGAGCCTGCAGTGTGGCTTTGTGTGTTCCGTTGCTCCCACTGGGCTCGGTGATGGCTGCTCATGTGCCTTCTTAAGGCGGTCGTCCCTAGGTGAGTATTGGGCTTACCGCGACTAACGCGTTGACTGCAAAGATTGCAGATGGCAACGCTATTGTCAGCAGCGGACACGTTAAAAAAAGCCCACACTGCGGAGCCATGTGCCGGTGTCCTGGGAGCGCCAGATGTGACCGTACATGGTCGATGACTCGCTCCTGATACATTTGCAGTCTGCTTTGTCCCTGCTGTGCAATGTAAGTCATTGCTGCTTCTCCTCCCTATCTGCTGGTCCATATCTCCCTCTGAACTCCCCTCCTCTTCCTCTCTTGTGGGCACCCACGTGACATCACTAGACACGTCATCATCAACGTCACCTTCCCCACCGCTATAAGTAGAGATCTCGGAGTAGGCAGCAACACCGGGGACCAACCTCCTCCTTGGGCTGATCTGGGTACTGGCGTCAGACTGCTGAGTAGCGCTTGTTGCTACCTCCTCTTCCTGATCCAATACCAAGAGTGGCTGCGCATCAGAAATGTCCTCTTGATATGGATCGGAAAATAATTCCAGTGACTCAAGCGGAAGGTATGTGGTGGTGGTGGTGGTGGTCGTGTTGTTGGTGGTAGTGTCTTTGGGGGTGCACATAGCAGAGAGTGAAGAAGAGGGTGCAGATCGAGAGGATGAGGAGGGTGCAGAAGAGTAAGGCTGAGCGAGCCACTCAACCAAGTCTGGTGCATCCTTTAAAGTAATTGAACGCACCTTCTGCAACTTCCCACTTTGGCTCAAGCCTGTTGCTCCTGCCCTACCCCTACCACCCCTGCGGAAGGGCCTGCCTCTTCCTCTGCATGTCATTTTTTAAATGACCCTGTGACAAAACTCTTAGTCCCTATACCGCTGAAGGACTGCTGCAGTATAGGTGAGCGGTCAGCAGTGGTGCACGTCAACCCTATCTATTGTGGACCTATAGCGGTCCTTACAGAACAGCAGACTGTACCGCACTCAAGCCTATGTACCGTAGCACCCTATACCAAGTTACCAGTCCTTATAAGAACTTTTGTGGAACAAGCAGGTTGTGTGTTAGTGATTAGCAGACTGTACGTCAGTCCCTATACCGCTGAAGGACTGCTGCAGTATAGGGCAGCGGTCAGCAGTGGTGCACGTCAACCCTATCTATTGTGGACCGATAGCGGTCCTTACAGAACAGCAGACTGTACCGCACTCAAGCCTATGTACCGTAGCACCCTATACCAAGTTACCAGTCCTTATAAGAACTTTTGTGGAACAAGCAGGTTGTGTGTTAGTGATTAGCAGACTGTACGTCAGTCCCTATACCGCTGAAGGACTGCTGCAGTATAGGGCAGCGGTCAGCAGTGGTGCACGTCAACCCTATCTATTGTGGACCGATAGCGGTCCTTACAGAACAGCAGACTGTACCGCACTCAAGCCTATGTACCGTAGCACCCTATACCAAGTTACCAGTCCTTATAAGAACTTTTGTGGAACAAGCAGGTTGTGTGTTAGTGATTAGCAGACTGTACGTCAGTCCCTATACCGCTGAAGGACTGCTGCAGTATAGGTGAGCGGTCAGCAGTGGTGCACGTCAACCCTATCTATTGTGGACCTATAGCGGTCCTTACAGAACAGCAGACTGTACCGCACTCAAGCCTATGTACCGTAGCACCCTATACCAAGTTACCAGTCCTTATAAGAACTTTTGTGGACCAAGCAGGTTGTGTATTAGTGTTTAGCAGACTGTACGTCAGTCCCTATACCGCTGAAGGACTGCTGCAGTATAGGGCAGCGGTCAGCAGTGGTGCACGTCAACCCTATCTATTGTGGACCGATAGCGGTCCTTACAGAACAGCAGACTGTACCGCACTCAAGCCTATGTACCGTAGCACCCTATACCAAGTTACCAGTCCTTATAAGAACTTTTGTGGAACAAGCAGGTTGTGTGTTAGTGATTAGCAGACTGTACGTCAGTCCCTATACCGCTGAAGGACTGCTGCAGTATAGGGCAGCGGTCAGCAGTGGTGCACGTCAACCCTATCTATTGTGGACCGATAGCGGTCCTTACAGAACAGCAGACTGTACCGCACTCAAGCCTATGTACCGTAGCACCCTATACCAAGTTACCAGTCCTTATAAGAACTTTTGTGGAACAAGCAGGTTGTGTGTTAGTGATTAGCAGACTGTACGTCAGTCCCTATACCGCTGAAGGACTGCTGCAGTATAGGTGAGCGGTCAGCAGTGGTGCACGTCAACCCTATCTATTGTGGACCTATAGCGGTCCTTACAGAACAGCAGACTGTACCGCACTCAAGCCTATGTACCGTAGCACCCTATACCAAGTTACCAGTCCTTATAAGAACTTTTGTGGAACAAGCAGGTTGTGTGTTAGTGATTAGCAGACTGTACGTCAGTCCCTATACCGCTGAAGGACTGCTGCAGTATAGGGCAGCGGTCAGCAGTGGTGCACGTCAACCCTATCTATTGTGGACCGATAGCGGTCCTTACAGAACAGCAGACTGTACCGCACTCAAGCCTATGTACCGTAGCACCCTATACCAAGTTACCAGTCCTTATAAGAACTTTTGTGGACCAAGCAGGTTGTGTATTAGTGTTTAGCAGACTGTACGTCAGTCCCTATACCGCTGAAGGACTGCTGCAGTATAGGGCAGCGGTCAGCAGTGGTGCACGTCAACCCTATCTATTGTGGACCGATAGCGGTCCTTACAGAACAGCAGACTGTACCGCACTCAAGCCTATGTACCGTAGCACCCTATACCAAGTTACCAGTCCTTATAAGAACTTTTGTGGACCAAGCAGGTTGTGTATTAGTGTTTAGCAGACTGTACGTCAGTCCCTATACCGCTGAAGGACTGCTGCAGTATAGGGCAGCGGTCAGCAGTGGTGCACGTCAACCCTATCTATTGTGGACCGATAGCGGTCCTTACAGAACAGCAGACTGTACCGCACTCAAGCCTATGTACCGTAGCACCCTATACCAAGTTACCAGTCCTTATAAGAACTTTTGTGGAACAAGCAGGTTGTGTGTTAGTGATTAGCAGACTGTACGTCAGTCCCTATACCGCTGAAGGACTGCTGCAGTATAGGGCAGCGGTCAGCAGTGGTGCACGTCAACCCTATCTATTGTGGACCGATAGCGGTCCTTACAGAACAGCAGACTGTACCGCACTCAAGCCTATGTACCGTAGCACCCTATACCAAGTTACCAGTCCTTATAAGAACTTTTGTGGAACAAGTGAGTTGTGAATGTTTAGCAGACTGCAGCAGAAGGGCAGCAGTCAAGTATAATATCCTTTCTATATTTGGAAGAAAGAATATTATACATGTACAAGCCTATTACTGTACCACTGATACCAGTCCTGAAAAGAACCTTTGTGGAACTAATAATAACAGCAAGTCTTTAAAATTACCCTCACTGCCTGACAACACTGCTTCCTTCCTGTCCCTATACAAATTGGCAAAAAAAGAGAACGATTAGTGGTTACTGGAACAGCTCTTTTGTGGACCTTGATAGTAACAGCTAATGATGATGATGATGATGATGATGATGAAAGACTAATCTGGCTGTCCCTGTAGCATACACCGTCCTTTCCCTTTCTCTAAACTAACAAAAGACACTCAGGCTGCTGCAAGAATCAGCAGCACAGCAAACCTATCAACACCTAACACCTATACCAGTCCTGAAAAGAACTTTTGTGTACCAAATAGCTAGTGGTTTATCTCTCCCTGCTCCACACAGGAACCTGTCCCTATCGTAACAGAAGAAAGAATGTAAAATGGCCACCGGATCGGGTGTATTTATAGGTTAGGGGGAATGTACAAGTGTCCATGTGCTGTCATGTCTCAATTGGCTGTCCTGTATCACATGATAAACGTGTCACCAAAGGTTAAAGTTCTTGTATACATTAAACACGTAAGTCCGCCGCGGCGAACGACGGAAAAAGGCGTTCGAACGTGCGGACCGCGAATGTCGGAAATTCGCCGCGAAACGACCGCCGGGCGAACCGTTCGGCCATCACTAGAGGTAAGTATAACATGTTTGTTATTTTAAGAAAAAAAAAATACCTTTACAATCCCTTTAGTTTTAGAGCGGCCTGTCCCAGGACTGTATACACTAATAGAAATGTGCTGTTTAGTAATATATTTTTTTGACCCCCCCCCCCGTATAATTCTGGTTCTGAACCTGCGGTCCGGGCGCTGCATGTGGCCCTTTTTTTGCAGCTCTTGGGGTCCCTGCAGACACCGATCTGTGTTTCCCCATTGCCCTATTATAGCAGTGATTTCTATCAATCTCATGTTGTATGTCTCCAGTCTATCACTGTCTCCTGATGCATGTTCCCAATCTCCATCAACTCCTATAGCATGTTCACAGCCTCTGACCATCTCCTGCCGCATGTCTGCAGTCTCTGACCATCTCTTGTATTATGTCTGCAGTCTCTGATCTTCTCCTGTATCATGTCTGCAGTCTCTGATCATCTCTTGTATCATGTCTGCAGTCTCTGATCATTTTTTGTATCATGTCTGCAGTCTCTGACCATCTACTGCAGCATGTCTTCAGTCTCTGACCATCTCTTATACCATGTCTGCAGTTTCTGATCATCTCTTGTATCATGTCTGCAGTCTCTGATCATCTCTTGTATCATGTCTGCTGTCTCTAATCATCTCTTATATCATGTTTGCGGTCTCTGACCATCTCTTGTATTATGTCTGCAGTCTCTGACCATCTCTTGTATCCTGTCTGCAGTCTCTAACCATCTCTTGTATCATGCCTGCAGTCTCTGATCATGTCTTGTATGATGTCTGCAGTCTCTGATCATCTCTTGTATCATTTCTGCAGTCTCTGACCATCTATTGTATCATGTCTACAGTCTCTGACCATCTCTTGTATCATGTCTGCAGTCTCTGATCCTCTCTTGTATCATGCCTGCAGTCTCTGACCATCTATTGCATCTCTTGTATCATGTCTGCAGTCTCTGATCATCTTGTGTATCATGTCTGCAGTCTTTGACCATCTCCTGTATTATGAACACAGTCTCTGATAAACTGCAATCTCATCCGCAGTCTCTAAGAATCTCTTGTATTATGTCCACAGTCTCTGACATCTTTTGTATCATGTCTGCAATCTCTGACTATCTTTGTTATCATGTCAGCAGACTTTGGCCATCTCCTGTATTATGGCCACAGTCTCTGACAATCTCTTATATCATGCCCATGAGCTTTGACTATATCCTGTCGTGTGTCTGTTGTCTTCGACGCTGAATATTCACTGAATGTTGACTGTGGCCCTTTGGTGATGTTGGGGGATGCACTTGAGGTCCCTCATATCAAGTCCACCACTGCCCTGCAGTATCCAAATACAAAAGACATTTCTCTGATCTGCTTGATTCACTAATAAAAAAACAGGGTTAGCTGAAGTAGGGAATAGTAATGGCAAGAGACAAAGGAATGACTCTTTTAGCCCTTTTACAGTAGGAAGATTTGGTATTATCAGAACAATATTAAGCCAGCAGATGTATATTACTTACAACATGACATTGTTTGCTTTGGAAAATAAGAGCAATTTTTCATACAAAATCAGAAAGAAGTATGGTGAATTAAAATGAATAATTGTAGCAATGTCAGCAAGGCCAACCTTTTTAGGCACATCTACAGGATACATTTAGAACATTTAATTACAAATCTGTTCACCACTAATTCATTATTCTTTTTTTTTTTGCAATGAAAAATGAATAGACACAGTATGTACTATATTTCCAAAGGAAATCGGTGTGTGCATGTGTAACATTGTCAGTAAATTAGATTGTACATATCGAAGTCACATGGATCACTTTACCTGGGCATAGTGAATATGTTTTTTACAAAATGACAGCATTGCTGGAGATAAACATACAAGCTGTCATTTCTTGGTGCCGATTATGTGAGTGGTTTTATGTATTTTTTATGCATTTTTTTTAATGAAACCAGTTTACACTATGATAGTTCCCTTTTTTTACTTCCTTCTGAGTACCTCTGAAGAGAAAAGTGGAGCATTTGGAGATATACTGTATATAAAAGTGTATAAGACTTGCATTTATCCTAAGGATCAACAAACTCTGATGAGCCATTCTATACAGGCGGGTGAAGGGGTCACAGGGTGAAGGGGAGTGTGGCACTCAATAGCAATGGGAATAAAAGGAAAAGTCTTCTGAAGATTGAAAAATCTGTATATGTGGATGAATATATTATATATATATATATATATATTATATATATATATTATTTTCTTGCACATGACACTTTTTGGTGGATTTATTCATATAACGAACAGTTTATGGCTTATTGCTCTGGAATACTGACATTGATACAGTTTTTGTGTATTGAACACTTAATTGTTATTGATTAACAGTGTTTGTGAATTATCTTTAGATTTTGTGTTCCAAAACAATCTCACACTGTACTGTATTTTGTATGCATTTTAAAGTGCTAAAAGAGGAGGGTTTTGGGACTTTGAATGAAGCAATGACCTAGTAAAATCAGATGCCTCCATCCCTGTCTATATGAGAAAAAGAAAAACGAGTGGGAATTTAGATGAAGCACGCTGTGGTAAGTAGATGAAATGGTCAATATATTGTCATATTTATTGATTCATATATATATGTATGTGTCAAAGTACAAAACAGTAATACATAATAATGGTAGGTACCCCAAGAAAATGTATATATATATATACATACACATATTACATTATAGCACAAAACAGTTGTAAAGTTTTGTAAATATGCAACCTATAAACCCTCTAATCCATGACAATAATAATTTAAGTAAAAATTGCATAGTTGCGAAAAGTTCATATAGGATTCTGTAAACACATGATTCATAAGAAATTGCATATGAAGTGCATATTGATTTAAACATGGCATCTAAATAGTTTGACACGTTTTGTGGATTTAATCCACTCTTCAGGAGCAGGCACGTGGTGTATATCTGTAATGAAACACATACATGCCTATATAGTCTGGCATTGTCAAAGGGAAAAATGGAAAAAAAAAGATAGGATGAGGGAAACCCCTGCATATTACTTACAAAGCAGCTGTGTATTAAAGGTATGGCACTAAGAGCTGGGAGGCCCTTGGGGGCACCAATTCTGGGAACTGTGGCAGTGTGATTTGCACCAACAATCCAACATAAAGCAACATCCAAAGTGGACAGATATCCATGAAATAGTGATCCCAATATGGGGCCAGGGGTATTGCCAAAACCTTCTCTGGAGGGCTTCTGTGAATTTATATATATTTTAGTCTATAGTGTGCAATATAACTCAAAACTCATGGTTAGAGTAGGGTGAGTGCAGTTATACAAGAAGGGGCATTAGTGAAACCCAAACAGAGAAAAGTGGAATGTAAAGCAAAGTGAGGTAAATAGTAAAAGAATATACCACCAAAAGGAACTAGCTAGACCAATTAAAATGAATGGCAAGAAAGGCTGGTTATACTACTATGACTCGTTTATTCAGACAAGAAGTTTTCTCCTGAGCTACCGACAAGTAACTTTTCACAAGTGCCATGGCTGTGGTGGTTATCGGGTGGTTATCGGGAGAGAGCAGTGAGATTCACTGTTTTACACCTCCTGGCTGGGAGGAAGGTATACACACATATACTCACCTGTCCCTTAGATATTTACCAACCCACCTGCATATGTTGTTTATAGCCTGAACAGTTGCCATATACAGTATATAAGCTCAGTGAAGGAATTCCTAATAATCATTTCCTGTCCACTTTTTCAAACTGTATTTCCAGTGACTTGTTCTTTCCCCTTGTCAATTATCCATGAATTGTCTATGATCTTCTAATTAATGCTTTTGGGGCCAACTGCTCCCACCATCACACATTATTGTGGCTGAATAGACTCATGGACGGGATTTCAACTTTTTGCTTGATATCTATTTAATATTAGTATACTGCCTTGGCAACGTTATCACTTATACCAACATAGTAATTACTATTGATTTCTTAAAGTGTATAATGATATTAACGAGGGGTGTATGTATGAGTGTGGTGGCCATCTGAGTCTGTAGGCAACGTTGTCTAATGTTAATGAAATTGGTGGAGGTATTTTCTATTTTTAATTAGTGTTAAGTGAATTCTTCTAATAAATACAAAACCCTCCTCTTTTAGTGCCAAATTAGGGACCGGCACATGCACAGTTGCTATTCCATCCTGACAGTCAGATGGAGCAATAGCAGTTATGCGAGGCGGGAGGCAGAGAGTCAGGCAGGCGGGCAGGGAGAGACGATGATATCATCTCTCTGCTCACTCGTCACACCTCTTTCAGTGCAGCCTTCGTGGCACGGATACAACCAGGGCACTGACCAGTACTGGATAAAGCCCAGGGTTGAGGACCCCTGAAGAGGGTTGAGACAAACCATTTAATACTGTCGGGGGGGATTACAATGGTCAGCTTTTTATTCATTTATGAAAACCTTCATTCCAAAAGGAACAAAAACTCTTGCTTTAACTGCTTAAAAAGCGTTGGCTGACGTTTGGATTTAATTTATTAGTCAAGCCTATTTAAATCAGCTCCCCAGACTGACAATGCTGCTGTCCAACAGTAGCTCTGTTGCTCCTCCATCCAAAGTTGAGCCACCCTAAGACAGGATGTGTGTTACTTGCCAGGTCATGAGGATAAAATTAAGGGGAAGAAAAGCCTAGAAAAAAAAAACAAAAAAAACGAAAGCCGCCTCTACATTTAAGGATTGGCAAGATGCAACAAAATCCATTTTTGTTTTGTGCTTTAGATTAGATAGATATACTTGAAGTTCAGTCATTAATGCTTTCTGCTGCTATTTTGTGGTTTAATTACACAGACTGCAGCTGCCGTAATCAACACATGATAGTGAATACAAAGAGAATTTCTCCCATCTTGAAACAATTACGAATCCTCGGTTTAGACATGTGTGTCTATAACAAAAGTCTAAAATTTTTCTTCATGCACAATACTTCCATTATAAAGAAACAAACTCTATTACTGTATTTGACAGGAGAGTGGCTATATATTAGCCATAACTACATTCATAAATATAATGGCTGCAATTAAAATCAAATGTGTTGACAAGGTAATAAATTGTATACTGATTTTCAACAACTTCCCCATGCCCTCAGATCTGTTAATACACATTTACCGTTAGCAGCTCCTAGTGACCAAGTCTCATGCCACATACACACGATCGGAAGTCTCGTCGGAAAAGCCTTGGATGGTTTTTCCGTTGGAATTCTGCTCAAGCTTGTGTTGCCTACACACGGTCACATCAAATTCCGACCGTCAAGAACGTGGTGATGTACAACACTAGGACAAGCCGAGAAAATGAAGTTCAATGCTTCCGAGCATGCGTCACATTGTTTCTGAGCATGCGTAGGAATTTTGCACGTTGGAATTGCTACAGATGATCGGAATTTCCGATCTAAACTTTTTCCGTCTGAAAAATTGAGAACATGCTCTCAATCTTTTGCTGGCCGAAATTCCATCAGCAAAAGTCCAATCGAGCCTACACACGCTCGCATTTTCCGATGAAAAGCTCTCATCGGTCTTTTGCTGACTGAATTTCCGATCGCGTGTACGTGGCATCACAGTATCAAAGATTTGGTTTTTCTATGTGCAATACAGCAGATGACTGCACTTTAGAATAACTCCTATTGTAAATCCTTCTCCGACCGGTCCTTGTGGCTGTGTAACCCTAGATGTACAGTTTAAGGCTGTTGACTTCTGTATGGTTTCTAAGATGTGGACTGGTTTTTGTTCCTCTTTGTTCTCCCCTTCCCTTGTGGCAGTCCCTTTTCCATGGCAAAGTCATTATGGCTTTGATAACATGTAAGAATAGCAGCATCTTAAATCTCAATGTTCATGTCTTCTCAACATATTATTTGGTGTGTCTATGTATAGATAATCTATGTATGTATTGTTGTGTCAACCAATTGCTTACACATTTACAAATTTATGACTTTGTACCTATTGTCAAAAATCCAATAAAGCGTTATTGAAGCATGAAAAATTTCTAAACTGGTAAAATGGTGTTTCAAAAACACATTCTTCATCATATGTATAAGGTCATTGTTAATCATTAATCGTTCTATTTGGTGAAAGGTAATTATGCATGAGAAAGGATGTACAAGAAAAACAAAAACAAAGAACACCTAAAGTTCAGGAAAAATATACTTATGCTTAATTACTGTAAAGGAGACCAGGGGCTCTTGATTCATATGCCCTGGGTGCTGGGTCTATCAATGCTCCTGGTAGAGAATAATTGGACTCTTATGGTGTAATGGTGTAATCTGTAAAGCGCTGTGTAATACATTTGTGGCGAATAAGCATGAAATATAACTTAATTTTTCCCGTTCTTCTGAAGAGAAAAACAATTTGTGTGCTAAAATTGCTTTTTTTTTCCTGGCAATCTCTGATTCTGGCTTTAGAAAACTAGCTTGGAATGCTGTTGTAAAAGTCAGTCTCTTGGCTCCTAAATGTTCCAGGTTTGCGTATACAGAAAAAGCAGTTTTTTTCACTATACAATGAGAAGTCTATTATAACGACTATATCTAATTGTATGCCAAGATTTTAAGAGACTACAGCTATATATTACGAGTAGTAATGCTTTTGCTGTCATGTTGGACACCATTTATGTTGCTTGGGCCAAAATCCCAGATTTTTGTCCTTCTAAGCAGGCGTCCTATTTACACAACTGAAACAATAGCTGATATATACAGTAGCCAAGAAGCAGGCGCTAAACTGAAATATATGGTTAATTGGGCTTTTACCATCTTTGAGTAAAAAGCTAACAATACAGTAAAGCCAGGAGCAATTAACTCTACACAAGGGGCAAGATGATCACTAGATGTGAGTGCTACGTGATCCATTGATACCATCAGCTTTAAGATTAAGCTTGTCAAGTATACTGCTAGTTTTTTATCCCATCAGCGCAAGATGTTTTCTACTTGTAATTTTTTAGTAAATTGTGATCCACTGCGTACTACGCCTTTTTGTAGACTGGAGTGAGCTGCAATATATACAGAGAACGTGAGGAGGAGGGAACCTGAGCCGAGAACTTTGCTGCGATTCTTGAAATCCAGAAGCATATCTCCATGTGTTATGAAGCCCGCAGAGATGTCAGTATAAGTATATGTGGTGAATGGAGTGCAAAGGGCTACAACAAAGTCACATGAAGTCATGGGTCCCTTCACACCAGCCGTATGAAGAGAAGTATGGCCTTCAAAGCTTTTGCATACTTCTCTTTTAACTATTTTTAATTCCATATGCTGCTAGCCATAATAAATAAATATATTTAAAGGAAAAATGACTGTACCAACCTAAAAATATTAGCTGCCAACACAACAATAAGACGAATTGTAAAGGATTATAAATGTGTAGCGCTAGAAGTATTTATCATGACAACCTGGAAGTAATACCAGGCAAGTAATTAAACACTCAAAGAACCATAGGTGAATATACAAAAATACAGTGCAGTGTTTAAATGAAAAGTGAACAATCTAAAAAACACAGTGATGTGTGACTAGTGCCAAGTATTGTACATATGAATATATGCAAAAAAAAAAAAAACTTAAAACATATGAGATCTAGTTATGAGTGAAAAGAGAAGCAATGTTATACATCTGAATGAAGCAGTGCCATTCCGTTTGAGACTACATTGCGATTCCATCTTGGTGTTCTATCCATATGGACGCATTGTTTTCTTTTGTCTTCATCTGGTGGTCTGATTTCTCTTTCCACACTGTGTCACTTATTCACAAACACTTTTGTCTCTAATGAGAAACAGTGGTTTTTGATGTACGTTTGTGTATATGATAGGAACATTTTTATGTGGGCTATAGAATATTTCTCTGTACAATATTATTTTATACCATAATATCCATTCATTTTTATTTGTGTGTGTTTCATGTTTTTGTGCACATATTTGGCACTAGTGACAGGTAATTGTGTCATTTAGATTGCTTATCTTTTCACTCATACCTAGATCTCATGTTTTAATTTTTTTTTTGCATATATTCATATGTACTTGGCACTAGTCACACATTGTGTTTCTAGATTGTTCACTTTTCATTTATACACTGAACTGCATTTTTGTATATTCACCTATGGTTCTTTGAGTGTTTAATTACCTTCCTGGTATTACTTCCAGATTGTCAAGATAAATACTTCTAGTGCTACACATTTATGCACATAATAAATAAATAGAAAGGTATATTATATTTAGCAGTTTTAAACTTGTTTTAAAATTTCTTTAGTTGTTTCCTGATTTCTAACTTAGGCCAACATGATATCATTCATCCCAGGAGTTTTTATCACACTGGCTGTGTCTATTTTGATCAGCAGGGGATCCATGAACAGAGTCCAGAACTGAACAGTACATATGTCATTTTGTCACTGTCAGGGCTAGGCTCTCAGCACTCCATTCTCAGTACTCAGGTTGCTCAGCTGTTGGTTAATTGCCAGCACTCATCGTTCCACAGTGGTGATCATTTCCTGCTCGTCAGTCCAGTCTACAGCCAGCCCCTTCTGCCTATTTAAACTGCCTGGTTCATTCCTTATGTTCCTTGGTCAAACATATCTGGAGACTCTCTGCTGTGTTCCTGTTGAATACTTGCCTGGCTGATGTCCCTTCTGGTTCCTGATGCTGACTATGCTGATCTCTGGCTTCCTGATTTACTGGCTCTGACTACCCGCTTTAACTATATTGAAGAAATGGAATCTGGACAACCACACTCCGATAAAAGCCTTTATTATAATGAACAGTCAACGTTCATGTGACAACAGAAGCAGGACAAACAGCTGATGCATTTCACAACATCATGGTTGCTTGGTCATACCCGCTTTGGCTACCGAACATGGCTATGTTTTGACTAGATTTACTAGTTCTTCCATTTTTACCATTTTATTAAAAGGGGTGTGATTTTTACTGCATTTTTTGTCTCTGTCTGATTCATGGTTTCTAACAGTCAGCTTTGTGTCCATTCAGCTGTTCCCACTTGGATCTTAAAACACCCATGTTAGGTCTATGGGCTACCCCAGCTACCTCAAATCCATCAGGTTCAAGTCCCTAAAAAAAACAAAAACAAAAAAACAGAAAACCACGCAAGCATTTACATGTTTTTTTCAGTAGATGTAAACAGACACACATTTGTTTACACCCACCTGCATATAGACTTACATAGAGCTTCTGTTCCGATCCACCTGAAAAACCGTCAGGAAAATTTTAACCGAACGGTCTCGTGAAAGGAGACATGGGGATTGATTTACTAAAGAAAACTAGACTGTTCACTTTGAAACAGAATTACCCTGAGCTCAATGAATAAGATGAAGCTCTGCTGACTGACTTCCATCATCCAATCATGTGCAAGCATGTGTTGCTTTTTTATTTTCCTTGCACATGATTGGGCATTCCTAGTATAGCGCAACTTCACATTCACTATGCCCTGGGAAAATTTTTCTTTGCAAAGTGCAAACTCCCTTGTAAAGTGAACAGCCTATTTTCCTTTAGTAAATCAACCCCCAAAATAAATGCAGCTTGATTATAATCTTGATTTGTATGCAATCTGAGTCCAGAAGTGAATGTGAATGCTGCTGTAATTAGTGAAGAAAGTGTGGTGTAAAGATTGATTGATTGATTGGTCAATTGCTCTCATTCTATATCGATTTGTAAATAATGCTATTAAAGTGGAACTAAACCCTCCTGTCTGTTACAGTCAAGGAAGCTGTCATCTTCTGTCTTCTTCATCATCTACAGTTTCCATGGTACTGCACATTTGATCATTTATGACACCAACAATTTGATGGCTTGACAGATTGGTTGAGAGCAGAAGCAGCTGTAACAGTTATTGTTCATGGAATGCCTTGAATATAATTGCTTTGCTTAAATAGATGGGTTTAGTCTCACTTTAAGTACCAAAGTATGCCTGCTACAATATTCACTTTACCTACATCAGAAAATGGGCATCCTCTGATGTAACACAGGTTTCCGTTATTCTAATATTTGGGGGGAACCCCACGTCACTTTTTTTTTATTTGACGTGGGGTTCCCCTAAATATCCATACCAGACCTGAAGGGCCTGGTAATTGAATCTGGGAGAACCCCACGCTTTTTTTTTTTATCAATGACTTTCAATGACGGTTCTTTGTATTACGGGGAGCCGACAATTCATTATAGCTGCGAATGATTTTAAATTACTTTTTTTCCTGCAGAAATTACACTTTGTGCAGGGACAGTTCTAAGCACGGGAAACATGCGCCCCTTCATAGGCATACTTTAGACACCCCCAGGTACAAAATTTAAAGGAATATTACACTTTTATTGTTTCACTTTAAGCATTATTAAAATCACTGCTCAAAAAATCAAAAAAGGACTCTATTATATCTCAGTTTTTATTTATTTATTTTTTCTTCCAAAAAAAGACCCTCAATTCTATGTTTATTTAATGTACTTTGTCCCTTTCAAATAGGACCATTCCCTCTTCAGAAAAAAAATATACATATTCCAGGAGGTCCAGGTCTTGTTATAACGTTCTTTTTGATGGCCTTTGGTAAGGATTAATTCTTCCATTTTCTTAATTTCCTCTATCTTTTTAAACCACATACCTATAGAAGGCGCCTTTGTAGATTTCCAACATAAAGGGATGCATGCTTTTGCTGCATCAAGGAGATGTCGAAGCACTGACTCTTTATAGGTTTTACTAGGGATATTAGATGCATGAAGCAAAAACAGAGCCGAGTCATTAGGGATTCTACTTTCCGTAAATTTTTTAGTTATTTGGTGGATTGTCTTCCAGTAATCTTATAATTTTGGACATGGAAATTGTTCCCCTGTCTTCCTGACATCTCCATCATTGGTCAGAGAAAGAGGGATACTTTTTTTGCAATTTTACTGGAGTTTGATACCACCTAGTGAGCACTTATAGTTTGTCTCCTGTGTCTTCGTGCATATAGAAGAAAAATTGTGTAAAATTAAGAATATTTTGCCGTTGACGTGCTGTAAACTTTTATCCTATATCTATCTCCCATGCTCGGAGGCATGGGAGCTGATAATCCTCGGCTGGTTTAGTCAGTAACTGATATGTAGCTGACAAGGCATGGGAGAGAGAACCCTCCTCTGTACAGTATGTCTCGTATCTGGTAAGGTTCTGACTGAAACTTTCTGGTGAAGGTAATGAGCAAAAGATGTAAGTCAGTTGGACTGCTCTCCAGTGGTCCAGTTTAAAAAGACCTGTTGTGTCTGTTAATTCTAATATCGTCGGCCATTTATTATTGATCAGAAAGTGCGATACCTGAAAGCGGCCATTTTTTCTCAGTCAATTAAATACTAGGTCCTGAGTTCCTGGTCAGAATGCAGGATTTCCTAATATCAGGTAGACTTGTGCACAACGGAAAATTTCGTTTAGTTTCGGTTCGTTGTCATTCGTAAAATACATCATTTTGTTCTGTTATATTCGTTATGTTACGGTAATACGTTTTCGGATAATTCGTTATTATTCGTAGAGTGTCAAATTCATTCGTTCGTATTCGTTGAAATTCGCTATTTATGTATGTATAGACATTCGTGATAATGATTCGTAGTTTGGAAAGTCGTTTGTTTATTGAATCTTTTAACACACACAATGACAACGTCTCTTCTCCTCGGCTCAAATACAATACAACACCCTTCTAACTCAGTTCTCAGGAATGCACTTTGCCAGTAATCCAACCTCCGGCACAAAATTAATTAGCTGATTGGACTATAAGGCCGCGTACACACGCGGGGACTGTTCGCTCAACTTTGTCCGCTGAACAGTGTTTCGGCGGACAGTCCGCTCGTGTGTGGGCTTTCAGCGGACAGTTTCAGTGGACAGTCTGACGAACAAAGTTTTTCTGAAATTCCGAAAAACTGTCCGCTGAAACTTGGTTTGAGCGGACAGTCCACCCGTGTGTAGGCTTGTTCGTCAAACTAAGTCTCGCGCATGCTCAGAAAGAATTTACACGCCGAAGGTTGCATTGCAGTGTATAGGACGTCGTTTTCTAGTCCCGTCGTACGTGCCGTTCACGTCATCGCGCACGGTTTCAGCGGACTGTTCGTTCGTCGTGTGTGGGCAAGTCCGTCCATGCTAATTTTGAGCGGACTGTCCGCTGAAACTGTTTGACGGACAAAGTTGAGCGAACAGTCCCCGCGTGTGTACGCGGCCTAAGATTTACTTTGAGCTGACCTTTTGTTTCATTAGATCTTTAAAGAATTACCAAATTCATTCAAATTCATTCGAATTCATTCGTTATATTTCTTTCGTATTCGTTGTTATTCATTATTTTTTTATTCAAATGCATCCGAATGTCCGAAAGATGCAAAATTCGGCTGAATTTCGATTCGTTACGAAACGAATTGCACAAGCCTAATATCGGGAACAGAGAAGAGTATGTTGATATAAGTGGGTACTTAGTGAATAGTAATGAGCATATTCGCACTGTCAATCCAATTATCAGATGATTCTTTATAACCTCTAACTTTGATAAGTTACACCAAGGTGCCCTAGTAAGTAAATTTTTACTTTGAGATTGTTCCAATCTTGGCCATAGTTTAATTATTTGATGACGATTCCAGTCAATCAACCTAGTCAAGTGAATCGCCTGTTGGTATTTCCATATATCAGGTACTCCCAGTCCACCATGGGTTCATGGGAGTGAAAGTTATTGTCTATTCAATCTTGGACATTTATGAGCCCAGATAAATGCAGTAAACATTGCTGCTACTTGGTCAAAATATTTAGAAGGGATATATATTGGTAATAACTGGAGAAGATACAAACATTTTGGAAGAATGCACATCTTAAGGATGTTGCATCTCCCAAACCAAGAATGCATCCCCGTTTGCCATTTATTAAGTAAGTCCCCAGTCTCTTTTAATAGTGGAGGAAAGTTTAGCTCAAATACTTTAGATATATTGGGGGAAATAGATGTCCCTAAATACCTCAAGGCTATAGTTGTCCATTTAATTTTAAAATTGGTCTCAAAATTTGTGAGCTGGGAATGGCTTATACCCACACCCATCGCCTCTGACTTATTAAAATTAAGTTTCAAGTTTGACAGTATGCCATATCTCCAAAATTCACAAAGGAGGATCGGTAAGGAGATCATAGGATTTGTTAGTGGGAACAACATATAGTTTGCATATGCAGATACCTTCTGTTGGGTGTCTCCTATCTTCACTCCACCTATATCTGGGTTTAAACAGACCATACAGAGAAAGGGCGATGGTGACAGAGCGAATAGGAGTGGTGATAGGGGGCAGCCTTGTCTTGTGCCGTTTTTTATCATAAAGGGCTCTGATAGTACCCCATTAGCTCTTACCAGGGCCGAAGGTTCAGAATGTAATGTACATATGCGGTTAAACATGTTATCTCCAATCCCCACGTATCTCAGAACTGCTTTCATAAACTGCCAGTCAACCCTATCGATCCACATCGGTTCCTAAAAATATACGTATATGCTCCTTATTTACTACGTGTAGAAGATTTAACACTTTAATTGTGTTATCTCTAGCTTCACGAGTAGGCACAAATCCAATCTGATCAAGGTTGGAATGTACTCTTGAATTCTGGTGGCTATAATTTTCGTGAATATTTTAAGGTCGGTATTAAGCAGCGAAATCGGCCTATAACTACTACATGCAGTAGGATCTTTTGCCTCCTTCGGTATTATTGCGATAAATGCCATAAGTGTATCGTGGGGGAATGTTGTATCCATTAAAAAACTTCTGCATGTGTTTACCAAGGGATGTAAATAGAGTCTTATAATATGTGATGGTAAAACCATCTGGACTAGTTTCTGCTGCTCAGGTACAGTTGAGTTTCACTTTAAGGTCAGTGCTCAGTACTTTTCTATGGGATAAAGTACTGTATCTTTATAAGATTTAACAAGTAATTAGCTTGGATTGCATATTTTACCACACCAGAGGTTTTGGGCCTAAATTTTCTTCAGAATGTAAAAATTATAATAAATTTAAAAGGAGTAAACCTAAAATAAAAAATATCTAAAACTACACAGAAAGTGAAAGAGCTGAAGACAACTTGCTTACATTGCATATCGCTTCCATTATGTCACTCCAAAAAATATTTTTATTTCTAGTTGTAGATTAGTGCTGAGTGTGTGACGATTACAAATCCTGTCAGCTTTTTCTTACTATCCAGAGCTCTGTTAGGCTTTGTTCACACTTTCTGCCAGCTGAGCTGTCTTTTTAATGCCCCACAACTGCCCCCCTTGAGCGAGGCCATGCAGCCACTTAGAGTGATGTTGCGCTTAACCATTTCAGCACCAGAAGTTTTACCCCCCTTCATGACCAAGCCATTTTTTTGCGACACGGCACTGTGCTACTTTAACTGACAATGGCGCGGTCGTGCGACGCTGTACCCAAATAAAATTGATGTCCTTTTTTCCCCAAAAATAGAGCTTTCTTTTTTGGTATTTGATCACCTCTGCAGTTTTTATGTTTTACACTATGAACAAAATAATAAAGCAAAGGAAAATACTGCGCGAAACCTAAAATGGAGAAAAAAGTGAAAAAATCTGCTCCAAGTCCAAATAGTATACAAATAATTAGTGTAGCACTAAACAATGATCATCTGTGTAACTAAACAGTGACAGTAATAATAAGTGATAATCAACGTGATAATAAATGAGTGATAATTAAAGAGGAAGTAAACCCTGATGAGTTTACTTCCTCTTTCATTCCCTGCAAAGGTAAAGCATAATGGGCTACTATGCATCGCATGGTAGTCCATTATGTGTCACTTACCTGACACAGGAGCCAGCGATGTCACCGCTGTCCCCTGTAGTCCGATGCATCCATCTTCTCGGTGGGTCTCGCTGCTCCGCCGCTGTCATTCGGCGAAGCTGCGATGACGTCACTTCCGCACATGCGCACGAGAGCCGCCACGCGCGGTATATTTGCCGTTGACGGTGCCACGCGGTGACAGCGGTGCCTGTCTTTCGGGAAATATCTCCTAAACCTGATTGATAATTACAAAACAACTCCCATACAGATTCACTTAACACATGGACACAAACAAATGGATATTCCTTCAGAATGAGAAAAGGTACGAATCTGCAACAACATTTGTAAAAATCCTTGCAATGTACATAGATCACCCATATAGGAATTTTTTTTTTTCAACAAAAGTGGAGTTACTCTTTAAATACATTTTTTTAGCTCTGTTTATGTTGCTGTTGGAGAGTTCATTGAGGACATTGCTTTGTAGGTGATTTAAATGCAGTATATCTATAGATCACATCCTAAGGCTAGAGGGCCTGCATTCAAAATAAACAGCCGTTAGTGCTTAGCGTATCAGAATGTAATTCCTCCTGAGAAGCAATTCCTGGAACATCGTGTTCTAGTGTATATTACAGAAGTAACATCAGAAACAGTTTATGCTGATACAAGGAGAATGGCGTCACAGAATACATGTATAGCATTGGTATGTAAAATAACAAACAGACTGCTAATCCTCATACAGGGGAATTGCACAAGTCATGGAGGCCAACTAACATCCTCCAGATAGACCTGGCAAATAGATGCCTTCACAGATAACGTCAGCGATAAGGTTCTCTGTGCTTCTAACATTCATTTGGGCTTCTTGTGGCTTCTGGTGGATTTATATGCAGATTACGTGGGGCCATGTTTTTAAAAACCATAATACTGTGCAGGGCCTATGAACTATGCCTAGCAGGCTTAATAACTTAAGGACTGGACGAATTTTCCCCCTTAATGACGGGGCCATTTTTTGAGATGCATGTCGCTTTAACTGACAATTGCGTGGTCACGCGACACTGTACCCAAACAAAATTGACGGCTTTTTTTTCCTACAAATTGAGATTCTTTTGGTGGTATTTGATCACCTCTGCGTTTTTTTATTTATTGCGCTATAAACAAACAAAGAACGACAATTTAAAAAACACAAAACCTTTTTTTAATTTTTTATCTTTAACCCCCCTGGCGGTATTCCCGAGTCTGGCTCAGGGTGAAAATTCCCAACCATTAGCGGTAACCCCGAGCCAGACTCGAGATCGCATCGTAGGATCCAAGATGAGTGTGCTTGCCTTATCCCCTGGATCCAGCGATGTCCCCCCCCCCTCCCCCCGCTGTACGATTCTTGCGTAGTGGAGTGCCCTTTACTCACCATGCTCAGACGCAGGGGCAAGCCCCTTTTAGGGAAGACTCAGTTCTGTGCTTCTCTCCATTAAATGTGTAAGAAGACCTCAAATGATGAGGTAAAGCTAGCTGGGCAAGTGATCTGCAGCCAGGTGGAAGGCCCCCCCCACTGTCAGAGCCCCCACTGTGTGGACAGCTGGGCATGCAGCTACCAAAAAGACCCATTTACCACTGGGAGCACCTCTCCAATTGTTATCAGCGTTTTCCACTAAAGCTATGGTAAATGCCAAGAATTCTTAACTTAAAGGCTAAACATACATTTTCCATCAAAATAAATAGGACATAGTGTTGAAAAAAAGCTCTTTCAAGCCCTTTTTAATGGATCCGGACATGGTTGACCACTTCCTCACCTCATTGTTATCACAGTCCTGCTGGATCCTCAGAATCCCTGTAACATTTATTTTAACAAAGGTAAGCAATCCAGCTATGAGTCTAGCCTTATTGGCAGTAAGCATAATTGTGCGTTACATAACTGCTGAAGCTTAATGATGACTTGGCTGGATGAATTTCAAATTTTGCTATAAACCAGACCAAAACTGAAGTAGATTTTATCAGGATTTCCCAAAGGCAGGGAGGAGATATAGATTAGAGAGGTCAGAATAATGTTAAATGGGAAGTAAACTGATGGTGGAGGCGAGCTTTTGTCAGAACCTGTAAGTATGCACAGCATGGTTGCAGATCGTGACACACACCTACCACTAACTGTGCTGTCCAGCGATGATGAGTCCAGGATCCTGCTACAGCTGCGTTCCCCCGCCAGAATCTCTGCATCCAATTTCTCCAGGTCCCACGACACTCCTCTTTGGCCATCAAGCAACTGCTAATAATGTAAATGGGCAAAAGCTACATTACTTTCTGAACCTGGTACATTTCTGGGGGTGTCGAAAAAAGACACACGACGCGACAAAGACACACGACCGGACTTTCCGGCAGAAAAGGTCTGACAGAATCATTTCATGGGATATTTCGATTGTGTGTGGGTTGCAACTGACTTTTTTTTTCAAAAATTCTGATGGGCCTAGAAATAGAACACGTTTTAAATCTTTCAGACGGAATCAATTTGGGGGCGGCACAGTGGTGTAGTCGGGCGGCACAGTGGTGTAGTCGGGCGGCACAGTGGTGTAGTGGGTAGCACTCTCACCTAGCAGTAAAAAGGGTCGTTGGTTTGAATCCCAACCACGACACTACCTGCCTGGAGTTTGCATGTTCTCCCTGTCCCTGCGTGGGTTTCCTCTGGGTACTCCGGTTTCCTCCCACGCTCCAAAGACATGCAGGTAGGTTAATTGGCTTCTGTCCCAAATTGGCCCTAGTATAAGAAAGGGGATCTTGGATTGTGGGCTCCTTGAGGGTAGGGACCGATGTGAGTGTGCAATGTACAGGGATAGGGACAATTGTAGACACCCACTCAGGTTGAACTGGATGGACTGGTGTCTTTATTCAACCTTACTAACTATGTAACTATGTAATTCCTATCGGGAAAATCGTTTGTCTGTATGCTATTCCGACAAACCAAAAACGCCTCAAGGGCAGCTATTGGCTATTGGCTACTGGCTATTGAACTTCCTTTTCTAGTCCCTTCGTACTTCATTGCCTTGTAAACGAACAGACTTTGGTGTGATCGTGTGTAGGCAAGTCCGTTTTAGCGGAAATCCATCAGAACTCCGTCAGAAAGACCGTCAGAGTTTATTCTGACGGAAAGTCCGGTCATGTGTAAGTGGCATTAGGCTGTACGCTGCATTACACATGTGCTGTGCAGTGTACACATAAAAATTCATCACAGGAGCTAGAGAAAAGGTATTTTGGCAAAAGTGACTTTGCATATCTCTTCTGCTGAAAAAATCTACCCCCAAAAGCCGCGTACACACGTAGCCGTCTGTCCGACGTACTTAGTCTGGCGGACTTCCGCCAGACTGTCCGTCGGAATTTCCGAACGGGCTACTTGCCCACACACGGCACTTTTTCAGCGGACTAATACGGCGTACTAAGTCCGCCGTACTAGGTCCGCCGTACTTTCGCAATGAACAGACTCGCCCACACACGCGGAGGAAAGTCCGCTCATTTCGAGCGCGTCTCCAGGTAGGCGGGGCCCGCGAAGGAGACGTCGCTGGCCCCGCCGCCTGGTATGGACTTAAAGGGGAACCCCAACGCCGAAAAAAATCGGCGTGGGGGTCCCCCCAAGTCCAGAACAGACCCTTGTCCGAGCACGCTACCCGGCCGGCCAGGAAAGGGGGGCGAACGAGCGCCCCCCCTCCTGAGCCGTACCAGGCCACATGCCCTCAACATGGGGGGTGCCTTGGGGAAGGGGGGGCCACGCGCCCCCCCCACCCCAAAGCACCTTGTCCCCATGTTGATGAGGACAAGGGCCTCTTCCCGACAACCCTGGCCGTTGGTTGTCGGGGTCTGTGGGCGGGGGGCTTATCGGAATCCGGGAGCCCCCTTTAATAAGGGGGCCCCCGGATACCGGCCCCCCACCCTATGTGAATGAGTATGGGGTACAATGTACCCTTACCCATTCGCCTGTAAAATAAAAGTACAAAAAAAACACAACACACGAGATAACATACTTTATTGCACAGCTCCGGGGGTCTTCCGTCTTCGGGGGTCTTCTCGCCGGACTCCTCCACTATCTTCTTGTAGCTCTTTTGCTAGCGGAGGAGTCCGGCTTTCTTCCTCGCCGCCGGCCTCTTCTTCCGACTTCGGGGGTCTTGTCCCCCTCTTCGGTTCTTCTGCCGGGCCACCGCGCCTCCTTATAGCTCTTTTACAGGCGGTGGCCCGGTCTTCTGTCGCCGCCGTCGCCGCCTTCCGTTCTTCTTCTTCTTCTTCTTCTTCTCCAGGAGATGTTGACTCGACAATCTCTCCGGCCGCAATGCCAGGGATGCGCTGCGCGGCCAGTTATATAGGGACAAGGGGCGGTGTCACATGGCTTTATGTCACATGGGTTGGTGTCACATGGTGACCCCGTCCCCTTACGATGTCACAGTCCCCATGTGACATCAACTCATGTAACCAACCCATGTGACATAAAGCCATGTGACACCGCCCCTTGTCCCTATATAAGTGGCAGCGCAGCGCGTCCCTGGCATTGCGGCCGGAGAGATCGTCGAGTCAACATCTCCTGGAGAACAAGAAGAAGAAGAATGGAAGGTGGCGGTGGCGGCGGCGGCGACGGCGGCGACAGAAGACCGGGCCACCGCCTGTAAAAGAGCTATAAGAAGGCGCGGTGGCCCGGCAGAAGAACCGAAGAGGGGGACAAGACCCCCGAAGTCGGAAGAAGAGGCCGGCGGCGAGGAAGAAAGACGGACTCCTCCGCTAGCAAAAGAGCTACAAGAAGATAGCGGAGGAGTCCGGCGAGAAGACCCCCGAAGACGGAAGACCCCCAGAGCTGTTCAATAAAGTATTTTATCTCGTGTGTTGTGTTTTTTTTTGTACTTTTATTTTACAGGTGAATGGGTAGGGGTACATTGTACCCCATACTCATTCACATAGGGTGGGGGGGCCGGTATCCGGGGGCCCCCTTATTAAAGGGGGCTCCCGGATTCCGATAAGCCCCCCGCCCGCAGACCCCGACAACCAACGGCCAGGGTTGTCGGGAAGAGGCCCTTGTCCTCATCAACATGGGGACAAGGTGCTTTGGGGTGGGGGGGAATTAGTTAAAGGGCATGGGAAGGTATACAGTGCCTTGCAAAAGTATTCACCCCATTGGCAACCTGGAATTAACATGGATTGTTTGAGGATTTGCATCAGTTAATTTATAGAACATGCCCACAACTTTGAAGATGTGTTTTTTTTTTTTTTATTGTGACACAAACAACAAATAGGACAAAATATTTTAAAAAAAAGTCAATGTGCATAATTATTCAACCCTCTAAAGTCAATACTTTGTAGAGCCACCTTTTGTAGCTATCACAGCTCCAAATGGCTTTGGATAAGTCTCTATGAGCTTGCCACATCTTTCCACTGGGATTTTTCCCCATTCCTCCTTGCAAAACTGCTCCATCTCCTTCAAGTTGGATGGTTTGCACTTGTGAACAGCAATCATTAAGCCTGGCACAGATTTTCTATTGGATTGTGGTCTGGGCTTTGACTAGGCCATTCCAAAACATTTATATGTTTCCCCTTAAACCACTTAAGTGTTGCTTTAGCAGTGTGTTTGGGCTCATTGTCCTGTTGGACGGTGAACCTCCGTCCTAGCCTCAAATATCACACACAGAGTGGTACAGGTTTTGCTCAAGAATATCCCTGTATTTAGCACCATCCATCTTTCCCTCAACTCCGACCAGTTCCCCAGTCCCGACTACTGAAAAACATCCCCACAGCATGATGCTGTCACCACCATGTTTCACTGTGGGGATGGTGTTCTTTGTGTGATGTGATGTGTTGAGTTTGCACCAGACATAGCATTTTCTTTTATGGCCAAAAAGTTAAATTTTAGTCTCATCAGACCACAGCATCTTCCTCCATACATTTTGAGAGTCTCCCACATGCCTTTTCGCAAACTCAAAACGTGCCATTTTGTTTTTTGCTGAAAGTAATGGCTTTTTTATGGCCATTTTGCCATAAAGCCTAATTCTATGGACCATACGGCTTATTGTCGCCCTATGTACAGATACTTCAGCTCTGCTGTGGAACTCTGCAGCTCCTCCAGGGTTACCTTAGGTCTCTGTGCTGCCTCTCTGATTAATGCCCTCCTTGCCCAGTCCGCAAGTTTTGTGGGTCACTGTCTCTTGGCAGGTTTGCTGTTGTGCCATGTTCTTTCCATTTGGTTATGATAGATTTGATGGTGCTCCTAGGGATCATCAAAGATTTGGATATTTTTTATAACCTAACCCTGACTTGTATTTCTGAACAACATTGTCCCTTACTTGTTTGGAGAGTTCCTTGGTCTTCATGGCAGTGTTTAGTTAGTGGTGCCTCTTGCTTAGGTGTTGCAGCCTCTGAGGCCTTTCAAAAAGATGTGTATGTGCAATGACAAGTCATGTGACACTTAGATTGCACACTGGTGGACATCATTTCACTAATTATGTGACTTCTGAAGGTAATTGGTTGCACCAGAGCTTTTTATGAGCTTCATAACAAAGGGGGTGAATACATACGCACTGAAAAATTGTTTTATGTATATATTTTTCTAATTTTACTTCGCCAACTTAGACTATTGTATTCTGATCCATCACATATAATTCAGATTAAAAAAACATTGAACTAAAGGCTGTAATGTAACTAAATAGGTAAAAAGCCAAGGTGGGTGAATACTTTTGCAAGGCACTGTATGGCAGATGAGGTTTAATACTGAGAAAAGTAATGCACTTGGGAGCTAAAAATATGCATGCAAGTTACTTGCAAGGGGGAGAACCTCTGGGGGAATCAAGGGTGTAAAAGGATTGGGGATCCTATTATATCACAGGCTTAGCAACAGCATGCAATGCCAACCTGCAAAAAGCAAGGCTATTATGCATTCAAAAGAGTATCTTCTCAAGGGATAAAATTATAATTCTACCACTTTGCAAAACTCAACTATGTAATATAAAGTCATTGTACACTATGGGGCTGATTTACTAAGATGAATGTGCTGCACCGGTTCATACCTTAATTTGTGCGCCAGATAAATTATTAAGTGAGCGTATGAACCGGTGCACGCATAAGCAGATGATAATATGCCGGTGCACACGATAATAATATCCCATTGATAATAGCGCACACCGTATCATTAACAGTCCATTCACACAGGGGCAACACGACTTCCAGCGCAACTTTGGGAGACAACTTGGACACGACTTGAGTGTGAATCATAGCGCTACTTGGGGCGACTTACAACACGACTTTAGGTCACCCCCAGGCCAGGTGACTTTAATTAAAAAAAAAAAAATGGCATGGGTTACCCCCCAAGAGCATATTAAGGAGAACCCCCCGCGCCCAAAAAAATGGTGTGGGGGTCCCCCTCAAAATCCATGGCAGGCCCTTCAGGTCTGGCATGGATTTTAAGGGGAACCCCGCACCAAAAATAAAAATAAAATGGCCTGGGGGTCCCCCTCAAAATCCATACTAGACACTTATCTGAGCATGCAACCTGGCAGGCCGCAGGAAAAGATGGGGGACGAGAGAGCACCCCCCCACCTGAACTGTACCAGGCCACATGCCCTCAACATTGGGAGGGTGCTTTGGGGTCCCCCCAAAGCACCTTGTCCCCATGTTGATGAGGACAAGGGCCTCATCCCCACAACCCTGGCCAGGGCTTGTGGGGGTCTGCGGGCGGGGGGCTTATCGGGATCTGGAAGCCCCCTTTAACAAGGGGACCCCCAGATCCTGGCCTCCCCCTGTGTGAAATGGTAAGGGGGTACCCCTACCATTTCACCAAAAAAGTGACAAAAGTGTTAAAAATGACAAGAGACAGTTTTTGACAATTCCTTCATTAAAGTCTTCTTCTTCCTTCTTCTTTCCTTCATCCTTTGGTTTCTTCCTCCATCTTCTTATTCCTCTGATCCTCTGCTTCTTGCTCAGGTGTTCTCTTCCGGCATCTTACTCCACAGCGTCTCTTCTTCCTCGCTTCGTTCTCGGGCCGCTCCGCACAATGGGAGGCTCCCGCTGTGTGACACTTCTCTTCTTCTGACAGTTCTTATATAATGGAGGGCTGGGCCACCCGGTGACCCCGTCCCTCTGACACACGGTTCCGCTATATAAGTGTCAGAAGAAGAGAGTTTTATAGTGGAGTTAACTATTGTGCGCCCGTGAGGGCATGCAACACGTCACTTTAACATGCCGCATCTCCGATCTAGGTAAAGAGCCTATGACGTAGGCTCTTTAACATTTGATCAGCTGTGTCCAGGGGCGGACTGACCATTGGGCTACTCGGGCACTGCCCGAGGGGGCCCCATGCCACTAAGGGCCCCATCAGGGTTGCCAGCTTCAGTAAAACCAGGGACAGTATGTAAAAAATGTGTGTGTTTTTTACATCTGTCTTTGAAATGTCCCTTACCGACATCCTTTTGGTCTAAAAATCCAGAGATTATAGCTGCCCCACCTCTCCAGTACCTTCTCAGCCAAAAGAAACATATCTGTGTGTACTATGTGATTGTATACTATGTGTGTGTGTGTTTGTGTATACTGTGTGGCCCCATAATTTCTGATTTCCTGGGGGCCCCATAATCTCCTATTGCCCGGGGGGCCCCATGAGTTGTCAGTCCGCCCCTGGCTGTGTCCAATTTACAGCTGATCACATCATAACCAGGAAGTGCCGGTTATTGGCTTTTTCTCTATTCAGCAGGTCTCCTGACGAGGGGGGGGGGGTGTATCTGCACTGATAACTAGTGCATTGATTATCAGTGCAAACACATCAGCAATGCCCACAAGGATGCATGCCCACAAGTGCCCACCAGGTATGCCAATCCGTGCCCACCAGGGATGCCAATCCATGTCCAGTAATGACTGTCAGAGCCACCCATCAGTGCCCATCATTGCCCCCCATCAATTGCACCTATTAGTGCCCATCAGTGGCACCTATCATCGCCTTCTATCAATGCCTATTAGTGCCACCCATCAGTGCCTATCAGTGCTGGATATTAGTAATACCGCCAATCAATGATCATCAGTGCCGCCTATCAGTGCTGGATATTAGTAATACTGCCAATCGGTGCTCATCAGTGCCGCCTATCAGTGCTGGATATTAGTGATACCACCAATCAGTGCTCATCAGTGCCGCCTATCAGTGCTGCATATTAGTGCCTCATCATCAGTGCCACCTCATCAGGGCCGGTCAGTCAAGGAGAAAACGTATTTACAAAATTTTATACAGTATAATAACATTCAATTGCAATATGACTTGTGTCGCAATTGTATATGCCCTGATGAGGCTGCACTGATGGGCACTGATGAGACGGCACTAATGGAGCAGCCCTGATAAGCTGCACTGATATGCTGCACCAATAGGCTGTACTGATGGGCACTGATTGGCTACACTGATGAGCACAGATAGGCTGCAATGATGGGCACTGATGAGTACTGATAGGCTGCAATGATGGGCACTGATGAGCACTAGGGATGAGCTCGGTGTTTAGACTCAAACGCATGGTTTGCTCAAACACGGGCCGTTCGTCTGTTTGGCAAATTCAGAACTTTGTGGGCCGTTTGCACCATATTCGTGTGGTGCGAACGGCCCACAATGCACTACGCCATCGCAGTGCATTGCTGGCTCATGATTGGCCAAGCATGTACTGTGACCCCGCATGCTTGGCCAATCACAGCGCTGGAAGCGAGGAGAGCCATAATTGGCCACAGGCAGGATGCCTGTGGCCAATTATAGCATAGGAGGGTTTAGTACATGCCCCACACTATATAAGGCCGCCAGCGCGGCGGCCTTGTGTAGTGTGTTGGTGTGCAGGGAGAGAGCAGGATAGGCAGGGACGGTGTCTTTTTGCTTGTGAACCTAGCGCTGTTACAGTGGGTGGTGTGTGCCTCCTGCACAGTATACATCTGTCTACCCCTTATTGCTGGTGTTGTTCTGTTTCTCTAACACAGGCATCTACAGCAGTTACAGTGGGTGTTGTGTGCCTCCTGCACAGTATACACAAAATTACAAACAGATTCTACTTAACACAACAAACCTACACAGTCCCTGTCTTGTTTGCACCACCTGTATACTGCTGATCTGAGTATATAGGGCCTAGGGGCCCCACACCTTTCCTTTTTTTAATTTGGGTATGGGGTTCCCCTTAATATCCGTACAAGACCCAAAGGGGCTGGTAATGGGCAGGGGGGGCTACCCATGCCATTTTTCTCAATGATTTTCATCCATATTGCCGAAACCAGACATTACATTGAAACCGCAAGCAGTTTTAAATGACTTTTTCTCTGTTAAATGTCATTTTGTGCAGGGACTGTTCTAAACATGGGAAACACATGCCATCTCACAGGCATACTATAGACACCCCCCAGGCACGATATTTAAAGGAATATTTCACTTTTTTTTCACTTTAATCGTCATTAAAATCAGTGCTCCCGAAAAAAACACAGTGACATTACTGGTGCATGCGCTCTAAAGGAACAACCACCGGTGCCATTCCTTCTGAACCCTGTGCTGTGCACTGCGGCTCCCATGCGCATGCGTGGGAGAGATGTCATCACGGCTCCGGCCTGTCACAGAGCCGAAGCTGGGGAACCTGGAAGCAAGACAGGTAAAAAAGGAAGCGGTTGAAGTGCTGACATCGTGGCGCTGGAACAGCTGCATTTCAAGGTAAGTTTCACATAATGTGCTAGTTTACGATACTAGCACATCATGACTTTACCTTGCAGGAAGAAAAAAAATGTCCAGCGGTATACAATCGCTTTAAGGCCTGGCTAGTAGCTCAGTACTTGAAATTTTGAGCCATGGTATATGTTATATTATTTTTTCTGCATTCTCTACTTTTTTTCCCCACAAAAGTGGAGTTCCCTTTAAAGCTGATCTCCAGGCACACAAAAAAAGGTATTGAAATATATTTCTTAATAGCCACAACAGATATAAATCTACTTTGTGTGCATCACATGCCTTTTCAGATATTACCTTGTGAAAGCAGCAATTGACATTATTACTGAGCTGTGGGAGCAGGCCTGTACTGGCCATCGGGACTACCGGGAGTTTCCCGGTGGGCCGATTGGCTCAGTGGGCCGGTTGTCAGTGTGTCACTGACTCACTAAACTTCTCTCTCCGTGTCTGCATTGTGTTATAATAACTCTGGCTGGCTCCGCTCCTGCACCCGGCGGCGGCGGCACACAGACACCATCATCGTGATGCTGCCACTCAATTGTAACTCCCCCTAACATTACGGCCTCCTTGTCCTGGCGCCGTGACGTCACTCACGGCCGGGGAGGGGGAGGCTGGCCGGAGATACAGGAGGAGCGTAGCGAGCGGCTGCCCAAGCTCAGCTGCCTGCAAGACTGCAACCAAGGAGCCAGCGCCGCTGAGGAGGAGGAACCTGATAATTCCTTGCAGTGCAGCAAGTCCAGACAGCATCAGATGCTATACGGGATGCAGGCTGCATGATAAGCTGAGTCTATTACTGTCATTATCTGATTTCTGTAATATGCAGCATGGGGGGGGGGGGGGGGGGTTAGGGGTAAATGTACTGCCACTGGTCATGGTAACTGATGAATAATTTAATGCCACTGGTCATGGTAACTGATTATTAAGCAGTTACTGTGACCAGTGGTATTAAATTATTCATCAGTTACCATGACCAGTGGCATTAAATTAATAATTGACCAGCGGCATTCAATTATTAATCAGTTAGCGTAACCAGTGGCATTAATATAAATTTAATGCCACTGGTCACGGTAACTGATGAATGATTTAATGCCACTGGCCATGGTAACTGATGAATAATTGAATGCCACTGGTCATGGTAACTGATGAATAATTGAATGCCACTGGCCACGGTAACTGATGAATAATTGAATGCCACTGGTCATGGTAACTGATGAATAATTGAATGCCACTGCCCACGGTAACTGATTAATAATTGAATGCCACTGGCCACGGTAACTGATTAATAATTTAATGCCACTGGCCACGGTAACTGGTGAATAATTGAATGCCACTGGTCACGGTAACTGATGAATAATTGAATGCCACTGGTCACGGTAACTGATGAATAATTAAATGCCTCTGGCCACGGTAACTGATGAATGATTTAATGCCACTGGCCACAGTAACTGATGAATAATTGAATGCCACTGGCCAAGGTAACTGATGAATGATTTAATGCCACTGGCCATGGTAACTGGTGAATAATTGAATGCCACTGGTCACGGTAACTGATGAATGATTTAATGCCACTGGCCACGGTAACTGTTGAATGATTTAATGCCACTGGCCACGGTAACTTATGAATGATTTAATGCCACTGGTCACGGTAATTGATGAATAATTTAATGCCACTGGCCACGGTAACTGATTAATAATTTAATGCCACTGGCCACCATAACTGATTAATAATTTAATGCCACTGGTCACGGAAACTGATCAATAATTTAATGCCACTGGTCACAGTCACTGATATATGAATTTGCTAGTGCCACTGTTGGTCATGGTCACTGATGAATGAATTTATGGCCACTGGTCATGGTCACTGATGAATAAATGTACTGCCACTGGTAGCCATGGTCACTGATGAATTAATGTACTGTCTCTGCTGGTCATGATCACTGATGATGAATGAATGTACTGCCACTGGTCACTGATGCATTAATGACCACTGGTATAACTGTTTTCCTTATTTATGACACCTGCCATTGAACGGAGTGTAACTTACACATTTAATGCTAAAGGCGTCTGTTATGTTGGAATGCATATTTTTCTCTAAATAATAAAAAAAAAAGCTGTTTATACTTACAGTGAAATAATTTAACTTTTTTTTTTTTTTTTCACCATTGCGTATAGTTTATATACTGTTTTTGCGTGTGTTTGCAAAATGTGGGCCGGTCTGGATGAAGTCCAGGGCCAAATTTTTGTCCCAGTCCAGCCCTGTGTGGGAGGGACCCAGAAGGTCCACCTACTACAGGTTGCCTGCAGAAAACTACTGGAGAGGCGGAGACAAGACCCAGTCACCCTGCACAAGTAGAGAAAACAACAGTGACCTGTCTCACACTGGATTACTGCACAGATCTGGAAGAAATACACAAAACACACCACAAATCCTATAAGAATATACATGAATTTAGTTTTTAGACAATATTTGCTCATCCAGGAGTTTGGAATTAAAAACATTGCAAAACTGCATAGGAACTTACTAAGCAAGTGTGGTTTGGTAAATGATAAGTACTATATATAGCCTTTACCCACAATAACAACTTGTCATCTATAATAGGTTGCTAACTAGTGCCACCAAAAAACCAAAACAATGACAGTGATATTATTCTTGGGGGGAGGGGGTGGAGGACACAGACAGCTATAACAACCTAACAGAGGTTCTTCCAGCAAATGGGTTAGAGTTTAACTAAAGGCAACACCTTTACATCAGATTTGAATAGAGTGGCGAGGGGTTAGAATCATGTCAGTTTTTTTGTTGTTGTTTGTGTCCCAATATGGAGATTTATTTTCCCTAGTTGTCCTTATCAACAAGGTCACAGAAATAAAGTTAGGAAAAAATCCAAAATTTATACCCCATACACACTTTGATTATTAGATTTTCTGCAGATTTTTATCTTCAGTTTTACAAAAAACATATAATACGATGTCAAACCTTAATGCCATGTACAGACGATCGGACATTCCGACAACAAAACCGTGGATTTTCTTCGCTCAAACTTGTCTTGCATACACACGGTCACACAAATTTTGTCGGAAACTCTGAACGTCAAGAACGCGGGGATGTACAACACATACGACGAGCCCAGAACAGGAATAGAGGAAAAATCTACCAATGGAGACACTTTATCCAATGACAACTGTTCAAGAGAGGATTTTCCTTACTTTAAAAGGATGTCCTCTCATTTCCTGTTGAGCCTACAAAAGAGGAAGGGAAATGAAATCTTTCTAATGCCGTGTACACACGAACGGACTATCCGGCGGACTTGGTCCGGCGGACCAGAGCCCGCCGGACAATCCGCCCGTGTGTGGGCTCCAGTAGACTTTTTTTTCCCACGGACTTAGAAAGAAGTTTTGACTCAAAATTGTCCACCGGACTCGGCAGTCCAGCGGAAAATCCGGCCGTCTGTGTGCTAGTCCGCCAGACGTTTGAAATGAACGGACTTGCTCACATGGATAAAAGTCCGTTCATTTTGAACGTGGCTCCAGGTAGACGGAACTAGCGAAGGGCGTCAATGTTGCCGCCTCCATCTGCGAGTTTGACACCTCGCTGTCTCTGTCACCTGGTATGGACTTAAAGGTGAAGCCCTACGCCGAAAAAAACGGCATGGGGGTCCCTCCCAGGGTCCATATCAGACCCTTATCTGAGCACGCAGCCCGGCCGGTCAGGAAAGGGGGTGGGAGCGAGTGAGCGCCCCCCCTCCTGAGCCATACCAGGCTGCATGCCCTCAACATGGGGGGTGCTTTGGGAAAGGGGGGCTCTGCGCCCCCCACCCCAAAGCTCCTTGACAACGTTTGTTGTTGGGGTCTGAAGGTGGGGGGCTTATCGGAATCTGGGAGAACCCTTTAATAAGGGGGCCCCCAGATACTGGCCCCCCACCCTATGTGAATGAGTATTGGGGTATCATGTACCCCTACTCATTCACCTGGTGAAACAAAGCGTAAAGAAAAAACAACACGTTTTTAAAATAATTTATTGCACAGCTCCAGTGGTCTTCCGTCTTGGGGGGTCTTCTCGCCGGACTCCTCCGCTATCTTCTGCTAGCTCTTTTACTAGCAGAGGAGCCCGGCTTTCTTCTTCGTTGTCATCTGGGGGTCTTCTTCTGACTTCGGGGGTCTTGTCCCCCTCTTCGGTTCTTCTTGCCGGGCCTCCGCTTTCTTCTTCCAGCTATTTTACTAGCGGTAGCCCGGTCTTCTGTCACCGCTGCCTCTTCTTCCGACTTCAGGGATCTTGTCCCTCTCTTCGGTTCTTCTTGCCAGGCCTCTGCTATCTTCCTATAGCTCTTTTACTAGCGGTGGCCCGGTCTTCTCTCGCCATCGCCGTCGCCTTCTCTTCTTCTCTTCTTCTTCTTCCTTGAGATGTTGACTCATCGCTCTCTCCGGCCGCAATGACAGGGACGCGTTGTGCAGCGACTTATATAGGGACAAGGGCCGGGGTCACCGGGTGATGTCCCCGCCCCTTATGATGTCACAGTCCCGGAGGATGCTGGGACTGTGACATCATAAGGGGCGGGGACATCACCTGGTGACATAACCCTTCGCTAGTTCCGTCTACCTGGAGCCACGTTCAAAATTAACAGACTTTTCTCCGCGTGTGGGCAAGTCCGTTCATTTCAAAAAATCTGGTCGTGTGTGGGCAGGTCCACCGTTCAGAAAGTCCAGCGGACCTCAGCTGCAAAGTCCAGCAGGTGTTCCGCCGAACTACGTCCACCGTACTAAGTCCGCCGGACTTAGTCTGATCGTGTGTACGCGGCATAATAAGGCACAGATAAAAAAATAAATTGCAGTCGTTTTATTCATCCCTACCCTGTCCTAAAGGAAAAAAAATAGCGTTTTTCCTTTAAATATACTTTACGTTCTGCTTTAATACCTAGAGAGACTAAAATGCAAGCCAAAGTTCCTCATATGTCCCTTTAGATTAGTGCTGAGTTTCCATTTAATTAATGATTTCTCTAAATGAAATAATAATTTTTGTTCCTCTTACAAGAAAGGATTCAAAATAAGAACGTGACAAGAACAACTCCTAGAACATCTGGTTCAGCCTGACGTGCCAGATGTCAGGTTAAATGAGGTTATATAATTTGTCTAGCTTGTTTGAACATAATGACGATACACTAAGAAATACCTAATCTTTTATTTATATAAACCTAGAACTAGTTGCGGTAGTAGTAAGGTGACCAAAGAATGTGGGTCAAAATACCCAAGGACTGCCACAGCTGCAACTAACTTTGCCTGTACAGTCTAGCTATTTTCCCATGTGAGCAAACACATGCAATTTTGTTTTTCCTCTTTACGACGCCTTCGCCACCTCCTTATGCCACATAGAAATAACGCATAGTTTTGGTCTCAGAATATTTAATTTCGTAAGACATCCATAGCACATTGGAGTCTAAGGAATGTTTAATGTCAGCCATACACAGGCGAATTAATAAAGGGTATTGTAGACATCCTGTAGAATTCCACCAGGGTGCAACACAGAGTGGCAATGCCTGTGCCCGATTCATGTACCTGTCGGTGCCCACGCTGAGGTCACCATACAGGGCACTCTTTCTTCAGTGCACTCCCTCCCTCTCAGCCAATGTGCCGTCAAAGCCAAGAAGTTTTGTACAAAGAGTAGGCAAAGCCAAAGGGGGAACTAAGAGACTAGTTCCCCCGTCATGTCCACCTGGTTGTTGTCAGGGCCGTCTTTAAGGCAGGGCAAAAGGGGCAGCTGCCCTGGGCCCTGTCGTTGTTGTGGGGCCCAAAGCAGCTGCCTCATACTTGCCAACTATCCCAGTTTAAATTTCCTTGTCCCTTGAAGTTTTAGCCCTGTTGTTGTGTACAGATGACTCACCTGCAGACCCTGTGTTTACATGTAAATAACTGGCATTCATATGTAAATAGCAGTGGCATTACTAAGCAAAGAGCTGTGGCCATCTGCATTGATATGTAAATAAAGGTGACATTCATATGTATATCATGCTTCCCTGCAGTGAGAAGATGATGTGCTGTAACCTCTAGCAATCAGTGAGCAGTATTACTGTACAGTAATCTCTAGCAAATAATTAACAAGCAGAAATCATTTGCTGTAACCTCTAGCAACTAATCAGTGAGCCGTAATGTGTGCTGTAACTTCTAGCAACCAGTCAGTAAGCTGTAATGATATGCTGTAACCACTGGCAACCAATCACAATTGCTGCCTGATCTGATACAGTAAACTGATTTTAAGTCCAGGTTCTATTTATTGTATGTCTCAGAGCAGGTGGAGAGTGAAACTGCATGGGAGGGGGCCCCCAAAAATTTTTTTGCCCGGGGTCCAATCAATATTAAAGACAGTCCTGGTTGTTGTCTGATGGCTCAATTTATTCCAATAGCAGCTTTCAAAGCATCAATGCTGCAGTAAGTTATAGGGCTTGTGTCCTTCTCTGTCTCAGGGTGTTGACACACCTTTGACTTTGGCTGCAGCAGATGGCAGACTTTGATACTTTAATGTTGTTTCGTAGCTATGGAGTGGGAGCTCTGGATATTTAAACTTGGCACCATTTTCCCCTGGCCTTTTGCCACAAGACCACTGCCTTTTTTGCTGCATACCCTTTTTTCTACCTGCATAGTGCTAGTTTTGCTGCCCTCATGTCTGATTTTATGGCAAGGATCTCTATCCTTTTAAAGGCCATAGATCACAAGGGTTAAAAAATGAATCCCCCTCAATCTCTGACTTTGCTCTTGTCATTGACACAATGCTTGAGGAGAAAGACCAACATTAGATGCATCAACATTAGACATCAACATTAGATGCCTCAGCTGTGATTTGATCCAAACTTAAGGATAAAGTTGCTACCCTTATTGATTTGGTATGCTCCGGTTTAGAGCTAATGCAGCCTGAATCTGTGTACCCTATATTCTCCAACATGGGTTCGCTAAATTTAGCCAGCCTGCCGAGACCTTCTCAGTCCATTAGCTATTGAAGCCTGTCTTTTATGGTTATTATCTCCCCCTTGTGAAGCTCTTTGCTCCTCTGAAACATTTCACTCAACAATGTCCTATTGGAGAGGTTTTCGTGCAGAAATGGACAGTGCCTGTGGTGTATCTAGCTATTTTTCTTCTTCGTAAGACACTAATGGTCCCTGTGAAGGATAATCCTGTGTTCAAGGATCTAGTGGACAAATAGTTCACTTTGAGGCCCTTTTTTGCTTGGTGGGCCCTAGCTTCATCTTAAAGCGGACTTTCAGTCATTTTTTAAGCTTTCCATCAATTAAATCTTGGAAGTTAAAAGTAGTCTCCTCCCCCCCAAAAAAGTAGGCTAATGCTCATGCAGGTAGACCTACTCCTGAGACCAAGAAAAGTTCCTCTCATCTCCACCTCCAAGTCTACATCTGATAGACACTTTTCTTGAAAGACATATACCTCTAAGCCACTTAACTCTGGCTCAAAGCCCACTTCTCATTTATGAGGTGACCCCACTAGTCAAAGTGGGAAACATCTGTCAGCCTTTTCAGCCTTCCAATCCAAGAAATATCTGATGTTTGGGCCCAGAGTGTCCCAGAAATTAAAATTGGAGTTTTGGACTTTGCTTCCTCCCTCCTTCGTGTGCTCAAATTTGCCTCCAGTACTGAATGAAGAAGACTCAAACCTGTTCACAGTTCCCAGGAAAATGGCGGTGTTGTGCCCATTCTGGATCTGAAAACTGTTCCTGCAGGTTCAAATTTTTTACAAGGAATAGGCCAGGTTGGTCTTTGTCTACCTCCTTTGGGGGGATTTTCTGGCTTCTGTGGACATTCAAGATACTAACTTGCACAATCCTATTCATCCTCCTCACCAGTACTATTTGCATTTTGAGCACTCAGCGTTACCAATTTGTCACCTTTCACTTTGGCCTGTCCACAGCCCTCTGGGATTTCACCAAGGTGCTTGACCCAGTCCTAGCTCTGTTTCAGGGGATACATGTTGCAGAATACCTGAACAATTCACTTCTAAAGGGCCAGACCTCTCTAATCCTGTCAGCCAACATCTAGAAGACAGTACAGACTTTTCAAAGAATCACTTGGATCCTTAAGCTTTGGAAATCATTGCTAGAACCGATTCACCAATTAGAGTACTTGGGCCTGAAATTGCAAAAGGGTGCTGTCTGGGATCTCCCTGCCCAGGAAAAACTTCTGTCCCATGACTTACTGACCTAAGGGCCTACAAGCCCAGAGTTGGGTCTTAATCCGTGTCTGAATAAGAATCCTGGGCTTGATGGTAGACTTCCTTTGTCATTTGTCAACTCCTGCATTTGGGGAAATGGGTTCTTTGCCCATAGGTGTTCTAAGCACTTTGCTGCAGGTGGGGGATACTGAATTTCACTAACAAACTGTAAAGATTTGTTGTCAGGTCCAGGAAACCTTGTACCTTCACAGTGGGTGCCCTGGTGTCACTGTGGGTTCTGTACTACATGATCTACACCTTTTCTCTGCTCCGACTTCTCCCTCATCTGCGCTGCAGAATTAAGATGGGAGCATTTTATTGATTCTCACTGCACTGAATTTGCCCGGGAGGATGTAGAACTCTGACATTCTCAGGTTTCTGACACAGCGGGCCCTTCTAGGTCATCCAGACCTTCTGTCCCAAGAGCACAACATTGTATAATGTATGTAGCCTCAGCTACATACAGTTAACACAGTGCACCTATCAGTGCAGTATATACAGTAGTTCATTTTGGACCAGTTGGGCTCATATGAACTATATAAAGTGATAATAAATGTGGAGTTAGGCTTTAAATGGAGAAAAGCAGTTACTCTGTTTTTTTGTATCATCGTGTACACCATACAAAATTTAGACCACATGGATCATGGAGTTCTGGAGTGTAACATACTGCCGTGCTTATTTAAAGCCAAAAACAATGCTAAAGTTAAATGGGAAAACACTCACAGTCTCTGTGCCATTATGTTTTGAGGAACTGCAGTTTTTAAAAGTAGATGTCTGTCTTGACCTTTCGGTCCCTGGACCTGGTTATTTTGTATGGAAGAGCCCTGGGGCCATCAAAAAAAAATAAAAAATTCAGAATTCTGAGTTTGAAAGTCAGAATTCTGACTTTGAATCTCAGAATTCTGACTTTAAAACTCAGAATTCTGAGTTTGAAAGTCAGAATTCTGAGATTCAAAGTCAGAATTCTGAGTTTGAAAGTCAGAATTCTGAGATTAAAAGTCAGAATTCTGAGATTCAAAGTCAGAATTCTGAGTTTGAAAGTCAGAATTCTGAGTTTCAAAGTCAGAATTCTGAGATTAAAAGTCAGAATTCTGAGATTAAAAGTCAGAATTCTGAGTTTGAAAGTCAGAATTCTGAGTTTCAAAGTCAGAATTATGACTTTGAATCTCAGAATTCTGAGATTCAAAGTCAGAATTCTGAGTTTCAAAGTCAGAATTCTGAGATTCAAAGTCAGAATTCTGAGTTTATAAATATAGTAGTCTCTATTAAGAAGATTTTAGGACCAATGAGCAATAATGTAGTAACACCCACAGACCATCATTCTGCAGACATACATGTCTGCTCTGTACATGGATATATAAACCTATCTTAGGTTATAGCACACAGTATAGGGAAGCAGTGCTGGGTTCTCTGGTTCTTCTACTGTATAAATAGTTTGCTGTCTTATCATTCCTCTCTTCTCCAACAAGAAGAGCCATGCTGAAAACGTGTGTATTGTGTGTGGGGGACACAGCTTCTATACATAACAGAAAACAATGGCCAGCACAGCTCTGCACCCCAACTTGTAGGAAACATTGCACTATTGTCCCTAAATTGAGGCAATTGTGAATGGCTAGAAGGCAGCATGACAATGTGTTTTATGGCCCTAACGGATTGATCATGGTAATTACTTATCTGAACTAACAGTTGTTTCACAAACAATTAACCTCATATTAAACAAAAATGACAACAAATGTAAGTAATGAGAGTTAGTATAGTGGTTAGAGTAGCAAGCTTTTGTAGGTGAGGTCAAGGGTTCTAATCCAGATGACAATATATTTTTTATATATATATTTTTTTTAAATATGAGATAGTGAGGGTTTAAATTGTATTTTATCAATATATCCAAATTGATTTCAAGGTATATTAACAAAGACACACTGATATATTGAGCACACAAAGTTGTAGTATATGCTGGCTACTATAAATTAGAGAGTAGAGATTTAGAAGAAAAAAATGTATATATATTAGGGTGATCAGATGGGAGCATTAAGGTGTCATCTTCAGTTTCCTTGGGGGCGGTTCACAATTTCAGGAGACTGGTCATAACAGATCGATCATATCAATTACTTGTCTGGACTAGTACAATGGTTTCACTGAGAATTAATCTCATATTAAACTTAAAAATCACTCATTAAAAGTTTTTAAGTGATAGCATAATGGTTAGAGCAACAGGCTTATATTGTTGAAGTTGTTGGTTCTAGTCCAGGTCAGAATTAGTTATATATATATATGTATATATATATTGATTTTATATTAAACTTATTTTAAAGTATGAGTTAGTGAGGGCTTAAATTGTATTTTATTGATATATCTAAATTGATTTCAAGGTATATTAACAAAGACATATTGATAAAATTGTTCTATATGCTGACTACTATAAGACCCCTTTCACACTGGGGCGCTTTGCAGGCGCTAAGGCGCTAAAAATAGTGCCTGCAAAGCGCCCTGAAAGAGCCGCTGCTGTGTCTCCAATGTGAAAGCCCCGAGGGCTTTCACACTGGAGTGGTGCGCTGACAGGCCACTACAAAAAGTCCTGCTTTGGAACGGTGAAGGAGCGGTGAAGCTTTGTGGTGGTTTTAACCCTTTCTCAGCCTCTAGTGGGGGCAAAAGCTCCACGCTAATGACCGAATAGCGCCACAAAATTGGCAGTAAAGCACCGCTAAAAATAGCGGTGTTTTACCGCCAACACACCCACCGCGCCAGTGTGAAAGGGGCTTAAATTAGAGTAGGGATTTTTTTTACAAATCTGTGTATATATTAGGATGATTTTGGTAACATGGGGCCAGTTCTCAATTTCAGAAGACTGTCCCTGGAAGCTTCATGATAACCACCATGTCTCACGACTCAGCCCTGGGCTCTGTACTATAAGGTAATCTGTGCGTGTGTACTACAATGCACATGCACACGCCGATATCTCCCCTTCACTGATTGGCTGTAGTTTATCCCCACTGACACTGAGGCAGCGCCATTTTCCTCTTAGCTACAATGTTGACACAGGGAAATTTTTTTACAGCTAATGACACCACCGATGCAGGGTCATTTTTTCCATCCAGTGGCACCACCGATGCAGGTTCTTTTTTTCCATCCAGTGACACCACCAATGCAGGGTTATTTTTCTTCTTTACTACTGTTAGCCCCTTATGTGTGCGCCAGTTTTAAACTCTTACATATTGCAAATATACTGTATATGCATATACAGGTACAGTATTTTGCTCTGTATGCCACTATTTTCTCAAAATCCCTACCTGAGGGGGGGGGGGGGGGAGCAGGCACAGTTGGGTACTGGATGACCTTGTCCTATCTCAGCTGGGGAGACTGAGGTGACAGTAGGCTATAGTCATCCTCACGGATACATTTTTGGGACTCAGTGCCATTACAATGATCACTGCTAGAGTCACTGAGAACTATAGTCATTGCTAGAGACAGAGCTGTCTTTCAAAATCATAGGGTCCTAACAACCCCCCTTCCCTGCTCAGTGTTATTGTTGGTGCTAATGTGTGTGCTAAGCAGCCATGATATGTAGTCTCCATGCAGAATAGTATGCAGAGATTGTGCAACTGGGGAGGCAATTAGTGACATGCAGTAAGTTTTAGTAGTAAAGATGTACAGGGCCATGCACAGTAACTAGTGTATGTAGTGGCCAGGGCCGTCTTTAGTGCAGGGCAAACAGGGCAGCTGCCCTGGGCCCATTTGCTGCAGGGGGGCCCAAAGTAGCTGCACTGAAACCCACGCTCCTGCCCGCTAGGTCTTTTTTTAAGCCAGAGTTCCACAACCTGCGCTGGTCATTTGCTGTCTGCTCTGCTTTGTTAGCGGCCGTTCAGAATCCTCTCTGCTCTCTACATCTCTACATGAGAGCAGACGAGGGAGAGGGGCAAAGAATCTACACGATCCTCGTGAAGCCAGCAACCTGCATGGACGTTCTGTGTAAGTTATGCTTTTTGTCACAACAGAATCGTGTGACTTCCTTTCCAGTCAGATCCTGCTGCTTTCCGCGACTGCATGTGGGTGGGATCGGCATGGGGGGGGGGCAATGATGCCATTCTAACTGCACCTGCAAGTGCCCGGGAGAAAAGAAATTCCACATGCTGCTTAAGTACTGTGTGTAAATATGGATGGGGGAGTGATTGTGCACACTGTGACAGCCTGATCTGGGTAGGGGGGTTAGATTGTATTTATGCACACTGTGATCGTCCAGTATGTCCTATAATATAACCCCCCCAAGTCAGTCTGTCCTCTAGTACAGTCCTCCCATTTCCCAGGTCAATCTGTCCCCCAGTGTAATCCCCCCACGTCGGTATATACCCCAGTATGATGGATGGGAGAGGAGAGAGCTGATATGCTCCTTTCCCTCTTGCCCCGCTCCACCTTTGTGCACCGTGGGAATTGTGAAGCCCAGCAGCTGAATTTGATCATTCCCACTTCCCAGGGTGCACACAGAGGGAGAGGGGCAGATCCGCTTAGTTCTCTCCAATCCGTGCAAGTAAGGAGGCAGGGGGAACTGTCATTGCAGGCTCTGGGCTCTATGAGAGAGATGCTCTCAGCTCAGAGTTGGCACTGATAGGTGGCATCCATGAGCACTGATAGGCAGCATTGAGAAGCACCGATAGGTGGCACTGATAGATGGTATTGATGAGCACTGAAAGGCGGCACAGGTGGGCACTTATAGGCAGAATTGATAAGCACTGATAGGCTGCACTGGGCATTGATAAGCCCTGACAGGTGGCACTGATAGGAGGCATTGAGGAACACTGATAGGTGGCATTGATGAGCACTGATAAGTGTCACTGATGAGCACTGATAAGGGGCGTTGATGAGCACTGATAGGTAGAATTGATGAGTACCGATAGGTGGCACTGATAGGCGGCATTGAGGAGCACTGATAGGTGGCATTGATGAGCAGTGAAAGGTGGCACTGATAGGCTGCACTGATGGACACTCACGTGCGGCATTGATGGGAACTGATAGGCAGCATTGATGGGCACTGATAGGCGGAATTGAGGAGCACTGATAGGCAGCACTGATGGGCACTAATGGTGATGCACTGATAATCAGGGCATTGATGATCAGTGCCCTGATTTTTTGTGTAAATAAGGTACTGACATTCTTGCCACTTAACGGCTCTCCTTTCCTCACACAGACACAGCATGGAAGGAAAGTACTGCCGATAACCAGCAAGTCTGTTTATATGTGATCAGCTGATCACCTGGTAAAGGGCCGCTGTGATTGGCCCATTACCGTGATCTGTGATCAGCTGTGTCTGAAGGACACAGCAGCTACAGAGTGTGCTGGTTGTGTGCCCCAGGGGGCACACAGGGGGCAGGGCTCTGGGAGTTTGTCCATGAATGCCCTCCCAGAACTGGAAGCCCCTTGGCTTTGGTGCAAAGGGGGGGTCAGGGGGGCCCTTCATGGTTTCTTTCTCCAGGGCCCTAATGTTTCTAGTTACGCCTCTGCCCTCAATCCTGCACTCTGCCCATAGCTGCCCTTCAACCCTGCACATAGAGAACCCCTCAACCCTGCACTCTTCACATAGCGCACCCCTTAAACCTGTACTCTGTACTAAAGGAATCCTCAACCCTGCACTTTGCATATAGTGCACCCCTCAACTATGCATATAGTGCACTCCTCAACTCTGCACTCTGTACGTAGCGCACTCCTCAACCCTGCACTCTGTATATAGTGCACTCCTAAAATCTTGGTATGTAACAATGCCTCACTGTTTAGTGCAGTTTAACCACACCCACAAGTTGATGCAGAGATAATGATGTGCAGTAACCTCTAGCAACCAATCAGTGAACAGCCATATGACAAGTGTACCCAACGCCTGAAGTCTTAGGAAGGCAGTCGGATCCTCCGTCGGCTATAGTAGCAGTGAGCGGTAGGAGACGTTGTATCTATCTGGTTCTTCTGACATATTGTGAACAACGTTATGACATTATCCTTTGTTTGTGAGTGTACACTGTGAAGTTATATAAATAGCATTAAAGATGTTTTAAATTAGATTACGCTATGTCCGCTGTTCTTCTCTTTCACTGAATTTTGAGGGGGATGAGCGCAGAGGTGGATAAGAAAACGAAGATTGCTGCCACTTTTTGATTGTATATGTATACGCCAGATTGAACCTTTTTTCTGGTAAGGGTTGTATCAAGGGGGGTCTCTTCCACACGCCCCCTGTTTCAACCTGTGCACGTGTGAAGGTGGTGTTTGTCGGTGTCAGCATTCTGCATTCATTCCGCTTTATGAATCTGCAATAGAATTTTTTATACAGCGTCTGATAGTGATTTCCATGATCTGATATATGGACTATATGTTTAGCTACACAGAGCATGGATTACAAAAAAAGGACTGATGTTAAAATAATTGCTTTATTGTGGCAGTTATTTGTAATTAGCGCTGCTTGAATCAGTTTTTTTATAGATTTGTGTTAATTTAGTAATGAACTGCTGTAATCTCTAGCAACCCATCAGTGAGCAATAATGATGTGCAGTAACCTCTAGCAACCAATCAGTGAGTGTTAAGGATGTGCAGTAACCTCTAGCAACCACTCAGCAAGCAGAAATGATGTGCAGTAACCTCTAGCAACCATTTAATCAATTGCAATGATGTGCTGCAACCTCTGGTAACCAATCACAATCGCTACCTGATCTGCTGCAGTAAACTGATTCTTGAGTCTAGCTGCTATCTGTTGTATTTCTTAGGTGGGGAGGAGGGGGCCCAAGAAAATGTTTGCCTAGAGTCCAATGAATAGTAGAGACAGCCCTGGTAGTGGCAGTGCAGAGCAGGCCATGAGCTGTATGTACTGGCAGTGTCAGGGCAGTCATTAAACACAATGTAGTGACAGGGTAGTGAGCAGTGTGTAATAGCATTTCTGTTCAATCAGCATTATATGGCAATGCAGACATCCCAAGTCTCCCGCATTTGACGACGGGCTGACAGACACCCATGATCTCCAGACTGTCAACCGCAGCGGCCCGAGCCACCCCCTCCTCCAGGCCAGGGGTGCCAGCGGCATTGCGATGGGGATTGATTGTACGAAAGCAGGTGCAGCACGGTGATTTCCCATGTGTCCCAGACTGTTACTCTGCCCTCCTCTCGTAACCCCCCCCAGCTCCCTCAATCACGAAGTGCCCACCCTCTGCCAGTCCAGCTCAGAGAAAGTTAGGAAGCCAGGGCAGCCAATGGAAGGTGAGCAGCAGCTGTCTGAAAATAACCCTGCATCGGTGGTGTCACTGGATAGAAAAAATAACCCTGCAACGTTGGTGTCACTGGATGGAAAAAATGACCCTGCATCAGTGGTGTCATTGTATGGAAAACAATTACCCTGCATCAGTGGTATCATTGGATGGAAAAAAATTACCCTGCATCAGTGGTATCATTGGATGGAAAAAAAATTACCCTGCATCGGTGGTGTCACTGGATGGAAAAAATTACCCTGTATTGGTGATGTCATTAGCTGGGAAAAAAATTCCCCGTGTCAACGGTGTAGCTAAGAGGAAAATGGCGCTGCCTCAGTGGGGATAAACTACAGCCAATCAGTGAAGGGGAGATATCGGCGGGTGCATGTAGATTGTAGTACACACACACAGATTACCTTATAGTACAGAGCCCAGGGCTGAGTCGTGAGACATGGTGGTTATCATGAAGCTTCCAGGGACAGTCTTCTGAAATTGAGAACTGGCCCCATGTTACCAAAATCATCCTAATATATACACAGATTTGTAAAAAAAATCCCTACTCTAATTTAAGCCCCTTTCACACTGGCGCGGTGGGTGTGTTGGCGGTAAAACACCGCTATTTTTAGCGGTGCTTTACTGCCAATTTTGTGGCGCTATTCGGTCATTAGCGTGGAGCTTTTGCCCCCACTAGAGGCTGAGAAAGGGTTAAAACCACCACAAAGCTTCACCGCTCCTTCACCGTTCCAAAGATGCTGCTAGCAGGACTTTTTGTAGTGGCCTGTCAGCGCACCACTCCAGTGTGAAAGCCCTCGGGGCTTTCACATTGGAGACACAGCAGCGGCTCTTTCAGGCCGCTTTGCAGGCACTATTTTTAGCGCTGTAGCGCCTGCAAAGCGCCCCAGTGTGAAAGGGGTCTTATAGTAGTCAGCATATAGAACAATTTTATCAATATGTCTTTGTTAATATACCTTGAAATCAATTTAGATATATCAATAAAATACAATTTAAGCCCTCACTAACTCATACTTTAAAATAAGTTTAATATAAAATCAATATATATATATATATATAACAAGTTCTGACCTGGACTAGAACCAACAACTTCAACAATATAAGCCTGTCGCTCTAACCATTATGCTATCACTCAAAGACTTTTAATGAGTGATTTTTAAGTTTAATATGAGATTAATTCTCAATGAAACCACTGTACTAGTCCAGACAAGTAATTGATATGATCGATCTGTTATGACCAGTCTCCTGAAATTGTGAACCGCCCCCAAGGAAACTGAAGATGACACCTTAATGCTCCCATCTGATCACCCTAATATATATACATTTTTTTCTTCTAAATCTCTACTCTCTAATTTATAGTAGCCAGCATATACTACAACTTTGTGTGCTCAATATATCAGCGTGTCTTTGTTAATATACCTTGAAATCAATTTGGATATATTGATAAAATACAATTTAAGCCCTCACTATCTCATATTTAAAAAACAAATATATATAAAAAAAACACATTGTCACCTGGATTAGAACCCTTGCCCTCACCTACTTAAAGGGGTTGTAAAGGTAATTTTTTTATTTTCTACATAGGTTCCTTTGAGCTAGTGCATTGTTGGTTCACTTACCTTTTCCTTTGATTTCCCTTCTAAATGTTTTTTTGCTTTGTCTGAATATCTCACTTCCTGTTTCTCCTCAGTAAACTTCTCACCATCATCCGAGCTGGTGGTTAGTCAGCCAGAACAGCTTACTGAACAGCTTACTGAGGAGGAACAGGAAGTGAGAAATTCAGACAAAGAAAACAAAGAAAAAAAAACATTTAGAAGGGAAATCGAAGGAAAAGATAAGTGAACCAACAATGCACTAGCTTAAAGGAAGCTATGTAGAAAATAAAAAATTTACCTTTACAACCCCTTTAAGCCTGCTGCTCTAACCACTATACTAACTCTCATTACATACTTTTCTTGTCTTTTTTGTTTAATATGAGGTCAATTGTTTGTGAAACAACTGTTAGTTCAGATAAGTAATTGCCATGATCAATCCGTTAGGGCCATAAAACACATTGTCATGCTGCCTTCTAGCCATTCACAATTGCCTCAATTTAGGGACAATAGTGCAATGTTTCCTACAAGTTGGGGTGCTGAGCTGTGCTGGCCATTGTTTTCTGTTATGTATGGAAGCTGTGTCCCCCCCCCCACACACACACACAATACACACGTTTTCAGCATGGCTCTTCTTGTTGGAGCAGATGACAGAGAGGAATGATAAGACAGCAAACCGAGGAACTATTTATACAGTAGAGGAACCAGAGAACCCAGCACTGCCTGATTCCCTATACTGTGTGCTATAACTAAGATAGGTTTACATATCCATGTACAGAGCAGACATGTATGTCTGCAGAATGATGGTCTGTGGGTGTTACTACATTATTGCTCATTGGTCCTAAAATCTTCTTAATAGAGACTACTATATTTATAAACTCAGAATTCTGACTTTGAATCTCAGAATTCTGACTTTGAAACTCAGAATTCTGACTTTGAAACTCAGAATTCTGAGATTAAAACTCAGAATTCTGACATTGAATCTCAGAATTCTGAGATTGAAAGTCAGAATTCTGAGATTAAAACTCAGAATTCTGACTTTGAATCTCAGAATTCTGAGATTGAAAGTCAGAATTCTGAGATTAAAACTCAGAATTCTGAGTTTGAAAGTCAGAATTCTGACTTTTAATCTCAGAATTCTGACTTTCAATCTCAGAATTCTGACTTTCAATCTCAGAATTCTGACTTTTAATCTCAGAATTCTGACTTTTAATCTCAGAATTCTGACTTTCAAACTCAGAATTCTGTAAAAAAAATGTAAACATTTAAATTTACAATTCTGACTTTGAAAGTCAGAATTCTGAGATTAAAAGTCAGAATTCTGAGTTTGAAAGTCAGAATTCTGAGATTCAAAGTCAGAATTCTGAGTTTTAAAGTCAGAATTCTGAGATTCAAAGTCAGAATTCTGACTTTCAAACTCAGAATTCTGAAAAAAAAAATTTTTTGATGGCCCCAGGGCTCTTCCATAATTTTGGAATTGTGGGTCAGATTGAAATAGTCTCTTGTGGACTTCTACAACATTTTGATGCTTTTTTTTACTGGAAAAAAATAAACATTTAAATATAAAACTTAAAAAAGGCACAAGAAGCTGTTAGATTTCTAAAATGCTTTTTTTACGTGAATAATATATTTCTAGTTGTAGATTCTTATAGAAATGGTCTATATAGTTTCATTTTATGTATATATTTCTATATCCTTTCCTCTTTAGCTATAATGTTTGCACAGTTTTGCAAATATATAGTTGGTGGCATAGAGATATAAAGCTCCATAATATATAGAAATATTAATCTAGTTATTTATATAAAAGTTTAATGTGGAAGGGTTTTCTTAACTATGCCTAAACCTCCTCCCACCCTCATTCTAACTCCTATTGTAACTAACCTGTGAAAAGAAGATGTGTATACTTACCTATTCTGAAGGAGCTCTGGTCTGGTCACGTGATTGGCTCCCAATGGCAGATTCAGGGTAGAGGAGGAACAACAGATGTCACATAGCAAGCCTATGGGTGATGTCACTGCCCATCACGTGACCGAGCCAGAGCCCCCTCAGAATAGCTAAGTATACACAGCTTCCTTTCACAAGGAAGTTAGAATAAGAGTTTGAATGGGGGTGGGAGCAGATTTATACATATTTAGGAAAAGTCCGGACCTCCATTTGCATTTCCATTGCATTTCCATTGTGCAACATATTAATTTTCATTCGTTTATATTCATTTTCACATTGAATTTTAACAATTTCCAGCCTACTCCTATTGATTTGAACAATCTAGACGTTTGAAAACATAATTTTTGAAGAATCTCAAACAATTACTTCCCCCTATGCCCATAAATATGCACTGCTTCCGTCATACATTTCACAGAGCCTGTCTTCTGAACTACAGACCAAACCAATCTTAGACCGCGTACACACGGGCGGACTGTCTGGCCAACTAAGTCCGTCAGACAATCCGACAGACAGTCCGTCCTACTTTTGAATGAACGGACTTGACCACACACGATGAACAGACAGTCCGCTGAAAGCGTGCGCGATGACGTGTACAGCACGTACGACGGGACTAGAAATACGACGTCCAATACACTGCAATGCAACCTTCGGCCGTGTAAATCCTTTCTGAGCATGCGCCATACTTAGTCCGTCCAACTTGCCTACTCACGAGCGGACTGTCCGCTGAAACCAAAGTTGGGCGGACAATATTACGGAAATTCCGAAAGACTTAGTCCGCCAGACTATCCGCTGAAAAAGTCAGCTGAAGCCCACACACGAGCGGACTGTCCGCTGAAACACGTTTCAGCGGACCAAGTCCGTCAGACAGTCCGCCCGTGTGTACGCGGCCTTAGGCAGAGGAGAGATCTGGGATCTCCATTAAGAGTACCTGTCACTGAGCTACAGTTGCCCACAAAAGTGAGTACACCCCTCACATTTTTGTAAATATTTTATTATATATTTTCATGTGACAACACTGAGGAAATTACACTTTGCTACAATGTAAAGTAGTGAGTGTACAGCTTGTATAACAGTGTAAATTTTCTGTTCCCTCAAAATAACTCAACACACAGCCATTAATGTCTAAACCTCTGGCAACAAAAGTGAGTACACCCCTAAGTGAAAATGTCCAAATTGGGCCCAATTAGCCATTTTTCCTCCCTGGTGTCATGTGACTCGTTACAAAGTCTCAGGTGTGAATGGGGAGCAGGTGTGTTAAATTTGGTGTTATCACTCTCACTCTCTCATACTGGTCACTGAAAGTTCAACATGACACCTTATGGCAAAGAATTGTTGCTCTACATAAAGATGGCCTAGGCCAGGGGTTCCCAACCTTTTGAAGGGCAAGGGCCACTTAAGCGACTTGGTAACCGGTCACGGGCCACAATGAGCAGAGCAGGCGGATGACAGGTCCGTGCAGAGCGGACACAGCCCACTCTACTCTATGGGTCCTCCGATCCACCCTGACGGAAGGGGATTGATCCCCTTTTGCTTTGTTTTGTTTTTTTAGCGAATCAGATTGCAGGTAGGTGGGTATGAAAAGGACACAAATCCGTTTACATCTGCCGTTTCATAGAGGTGAATGGAGGGTTTTATTGAGTTGTACTGATTGTGTGAAAGGGGCCTTTCACACTAATGCAGTGCAGTGCACCTGTGTCTGTCCTGTGGGTTAGCTACACTTTGCCATAGACTGCTGTTATAGCCTGCAGGTGTGGTGCACTTTCTGAAAGCTCACCAAACCCACAGGTAATAACAGAAGTCTATGCCTCAGTGCAGGTAACCTGAAGGTGCACTGCACCTGCGGATACGTTCGAAAGCAGCCCAGTAACCACTGCGCAGATATGCCCATACATACACTGCAATTTTAGTAATAAACTCCTGCTGTTGCTGTCCCCGGCAGAGTGCATTTGGTATCACTCTGCCTGTGGCAAGAGATGGCGCTATACAGAAAGCATCAGCTTATTCAGCTCTGCTGAACAGCTCTTTGCTTTACCGGCTTCATTAACCAGTTGCCGACCGCCGCACGCCGATGTACGTCGGTACAATGGCACGGGCAGGCATAAGGACATACATGTACGTCCCTTGCCTCCCGCGGGTCGGGGGCCCGATCGGGCCCCCGCCCGGTGCCTGCGGCGGTCGGTATTCGTTCGGGAGCGATCCCGGATGAGGGGACGGCCATTCATTCATGGCCACCCCCTCGCGATCGCTCCCGACGAATAGAAATCCCCGGTGACATCACTTCCTCTCCTGTAATGTAAACACAGGAGAGGAAGTGATGTATTCTCTCCTCCGTGTCGGTATTTTTCGTTCCGACACGGAGGAGAGCGGATCAGTAAGTTGCACCAACACTCACACACACAGTAGAACATGCCAGGCACACTCACACCCCCCCTTTACCCCCCGATCACCCCCCCAATTACCCCTGCCCCCCAGTCACAGTGACACCAATGTCATTTTTTTTTTTTTTTTTTTTTGCATTGGTGTCATTTGTGACTGTAATAACTGTTAGGGCAGTTAGAGTTAGCCCCCTTTAGTTCTAATGTACCCCCCTAACCCCCCCAATAAAGGTTTAACCCCGTGATCACCCCCCGTCGCCAGTGTCACTAAGGCTGGGTTCACATTGCAGCGGTTTATGAGAACGAATGTGATTCGCACCGCACTGCAGTGCAAATCACATCCGATCTCTGTGCGATTCGAGTTCTGCCATTCGCCGCACCCGCCACACCCGCCGCACCCGCCGCAAATTCGCACGGGACCCTTTTTTTGGCCCGCAGCAGAATCGGATCGCATGGGTGTTCACACCATGCGATCCGAGTTTGCAGATCGCACTGCGATATGCGAACTGATCTGGGGGTGTCAGTAACATTTCACTGACACTCCCAGCAGTTCGCATAGGGCAGTGTGAACTGCCGCCGGGAGGCATGCGATGCGGGAACCCGCCGCGGATTCGCGGCGTTTCCGCATCGCTCCAGTGTGAACCCAGCCTAATAAGCGATCATTTTTCTGATCGCCGTATTAGTGTCACAGGTGACGCTAGTTAGGCAGGTAGGTATTTAGGTTCGCCGCAGCTTTTTATAGCGCCAGGGACCCCCATATACTACCGCATAAAGCCCCCTGATTGCCCCCTAGTTAACCCTTTCACCAGTGATCACCATATAACTGTTACAGGTGACGCTGGTTGGTTAGTTATTTTTTTATAGTTTCAGGGCACCCGCCATTTATTACCTAATAAAGGTTTAACCCCCTGATCACCCGGCGGGTGTCATTTGTGACTAATAACTGTTAGGGCAGTTAGGGTTAGCCCCCTTTAGTTCTAAGGTACCCCCCTAACCCCCCCAATAAAGGTTTAACCCCGTGATCACCCCCCGTCGCCAGTGTCACTAAGGCTGGGTTCACATTGCAGCGGTTTATGAGAACGGATGTGATTCGCACCGCACTGCAGTGCAAATCACATCCGATCTCTGTGCGATTCGAGTTCAGCCATTCGCCGCACCCGCCGCACCCGCCGCAAATTCGCACGGGACCCTTTTTTTGGCCCGCAGCAGAATCGGATCGCATGGGTGTTCACACCATGCGATCCGAGTTTGCAGATCGCACTGCGATTTGCGAACTGATCTGGGGGTGTCAGTAACATTTCACTGACACTCCCAGCAGTTCGCATAGGGCAGTGTGAACTGCCGCCGGGAGGCATGCGATGCGGGAACCCGCCGCGCATTCGTGGCGTTCCCGCATCGCTCCAGTGTGAACCCAGCCTAATAAGCGATCGTTTTTCTGATCGCTGTATTAGTGTCACAGGTGACGCTAGTTAGGCAGGTAGGTATTTAGGTTCGCTGCAGCTTTTTATAGCGCCAGGGACCCCCATATACTACCGCATAAAGCCCCCTAATTGCCCCCTAGTTAACCCTTTCACCAGTGATCACCATATAACTGTTACAGGTGACGCTGGTTGGTTAGTTATTTTTTTATAGTTTCAGGGCACCCGCCATTTATTACCTAGTCTCACTAGTGTACCCCTAAATTTAGGGGTGTCTACTTTCCAAAATGGGGTCATTTGGGGGGGGTTTGTGCCATCTTGGCATTTTATGGCCTTCAAAACTGTAACGCCCTTAGAAAGCCTGAAGGCGGTGCTTGGTTTTCGGGGCCCCGTACGCGGCTAGGCTCCCAAAAAGTCCCACATATGTGGTATCCCCATACTCAGGAGAAGCAGCAGAATTTATTTTGGGGTGTCATTTCACATATGCCCATGGCATGCGTGAGCAATATATCATTTAGTGACAACTTTGTGAAAAAAAAAAAAAAAAAAAAAAAGTTTGTAATTTTCCCGCAACTTGTGGCAAAATATAAAATATTCCATGGACTCAACATGCCTCTCAGCAAATAGCTTGGGGTGTCTACTTTCTAAAATGGGGTCATTTGTGGGGGTTTTGTGCCATCTTGGCATTTTATGGCCTTCAAAACTGTAATAGGTAGTGAGGAGTGAAATCAAAAAATTACGCCCTTAGAAAGCCTGAAGGCGGTGCTTGGTTTTCGGGGCCCCGTACGCGGCTAGGCTCCCAAAAAGTCCCACATATGTGGTATCCCCGTACTCAGGAGAAGCAGCAGAATTTATTTTGGGGTGTCATTTCACATATGCCCATGGCATGCATGAGCAATATATCATTTAGTGACAACTTTGTTAAAAAAAAAATAAAAAAAAAAAAGTTTGTAATTTTCCCGCAACTTGTGGCAAAATATAAAATATTCCATGAACTCAACATGCCTCTCAGCAAATAGCTTGGGGTGTCTACTTTCTAAAATGGGGTCATTTGTGGGGGTTTTGTGCCATCTTGGCATTTTATGGCCTTCAAAACTGTAATAGGTAGTGAGAAGTGAACTCAAAAATTTACGCCCTTAGAAAGCCTGAAGGCGGTGCTTGGTTTTCGGGGCCCCGTACGCGGCTAGGCTCCCAAAAAGTCCCACATATGTGGTATCCCCATACTCAGGAGAAGCAGCAGAATTTATTTTGGGGTGTCATTTCACATACGCCCATAGCATGTGTGAGCAATATATCATTTAGTGACAACTTTGTGTAAAAAAAAAAAAAAATTTTTTTTTTTGTCATTATTCAATCGCTTGAGGCAAAAAAATAAAATATTCAATGGGCTCAACATGCCTCTTATCAATTTCCTTAGGGGGTCTACTTTCCAAAATGGGGTCATTTGGGGGGGTTTTGTACTGCCCTGCCATTTTAGCACCTCAAGAAATGAGATAGGCAGTCGTAAACTAAAAGCTGCGTAAATTCCAGAAAACGTACCTTAGTTTGTAGATGTGACAACTTTTGCGCAAACCAATAAATATACAATTATTGACTTTTTTTTTACCAAAGACATGTGGCTGAATACATTTTGGCCTAAATGTATGACTAAAATTGAGTTTATTGGATTTTTCTAATAACAAAAAGTAGAAAATATCATTTTTTTTCAAAATTTGCGGTCTTTTTACGTTTATATCGCAAAAAATAAAAATCGCAGAGGCAATCAAATACCATCAAAAGAAAGCTCTATTTGTGGGAAGAAAAGGACGCAAATTTTGTTTGGGTACAACATTGCATGACCGCGCAATTACCAGTTAAAGCAGCGCAGTGCCAAAGTGTAAAAAGACCTCTGGTCATTTACCAGCAAAATGGTCCGGTCTGAAAGTGGTTAACAACACAGATGCTCTGTGATGGCGGGTCTGCAACCCATGATCTGGGCTTGCCAATCTGCTATCCCACAGAAGGAGGTCACTGGCCACATCAGAGGGCTCCGTGGGACACATGTGGCCCCCGGGCCACTGGTTGGGCACCCCTGGCCTAGGCTATAAGAAGATTGCCAATACCCCGAAACTGAGCTGCAGCACAATGGCCAAGACCATACAGCAGTTTAACAGGACAGGTTCCACTCAGAACAGGCTTCGCCATGGTCGACCAAAGAAGTTGAGTCTTTGGGAAATAGACCTATGAGTGCTGCTAGCATTGCTGTAGAAGTTGAAGAGGGTGGATGGTCAGCCTGTCAGTGTTCAGACCATACGCTGCACACTGCATCAAATTGGTTTGCATGGCTGTCATCCCAGAAGGAAGCCTCTTCTAAAGATGATGCATGCGAAAGCCCACAAACAGTTTGCTAAAAGGCTGAGAGAAGAAGCGAGAAAAATATTAAATAAATAAATACGCAATTTGCATTAAGTCAAGGAATGAGCTTGTCATTTAATGCATTTCACTCACTATTCCTTCACAGTTTGTGAAGGAATGTAATGTACATACTGATAATCAGAAAATGTCTATTTGCTTAAGTGTATACATGTTTCTATGCAACTCCTTACTTGTTATGTAGTATACAGATTGGCTCTCTGTTTGGACCTAGAGATGGCGTCTGAACCCTACATTCCACGCCTTAGAAGAATGCATATGAGATAACAGAACCAGCTTCAACCAAACTTCAAGCATCAAGTTTCTCCATTTCTCTTGTATTTCAACCAATGAAATGTACCAATTAGATTGACATAGCAATGACGTATCTTTCTGTATAAAATATTGACACCGCCCAGAAATAAATTAGAAGTTAGAAGTAACTGAGCTGAACGTATCTCAGAGAGTGTTTACTTCTAATGTGCATGCACATTTATACTTTTTAATTAGAAACAGCAGCAGATAACCTTGAACTAGATTGTAGTTCTTATCTATTTCAAGTTTACCTTGCATTTGCTTTTTTTTTTTTTTTAAAGTGGTTGTAAACCTCAGATATGAAATACAAACAAAGCATAGCCCTCTATACTGTGTACTTGTCTCAATTGAAAGCACTAAGTGTTGTTTCTTTCTGTTGCTTCGTTCATCTTCTATCAGCACGAATCACTTTTGACAAGTTTTCCTGACACCAATAGAAAAAGGGTGGCAGCCTCAGGGAAGAGAGCTCCAGTGGTTTGATAGCCACAGCTCCGTTCCTGTGTGCTGTGTGAAGGAGGTTGTGCCCCTTCCCTCCAATCAGCTCTCAGAGTTCTCCTCACTCAGCTCTGCCTAGTGTAATTTCAGCTCTCTGTCCCCTTTTTCCTGAACTCTCAGACAAGCTTATAAATTGTGGACTTTGAATGTAGATGTAGAGAAGAGAAGGCTGCAGATAAACCAATACAACTTATGTAGGAGGCTTTGTTTTATCTCTGTTTTTTGGTGGGGGGGGGGGGGGTAGTGTAGTGTTGGCTAATAGGGCCTTTCTATTTTTTCCTCTATTGTGAATTGACAGTTTTAGGCCACTCTAGTTAATGGGTACGTATGGGGGTGCTGGGAATGACATAGCTGCCGCACACATACAAATTGGAGTAACAGTAGACGGAAAATTATGTTTTCTAATGAGGGGTCTTACTGATTTTTCTATTTTGCCACATTGGCCAATCTTCTTTTGAATGAAACTGTAATTGGATACTACTATTTAGGTAAGAAAGCAGTGAAACTGAATCTTGTAGAAGTAGAAAGCAGCAGAACCAACAATAGCTTACGAGCAGCAATAAAATAGACTAAAAAAATTCAAATATAGAAATTGTCACATTTCCCAATTGCCGAAGGTTTGCACTGCAACTGGCACTTTATCAGAGGCCAAATACTTCCCAAGATGTCAGATTTTTGTTCTAATTAAAGCAAAACAACCCCTCTATTTTAATAATGGACATAATAAGCTTTGCTAATGTCTTCTAATTTAACTTTCCATTGTACCTCATTACTGCATCCCTTATTATCATGTATCTGGACATGGAGCCATATTGCTTGCCATCAATGGTTTAATAATTGATTGTATATTGTGTAATTATATACTTTTTATGTCAATTGCTGTAACTCAAATTTCTTGAATAAAAAAATTACTGGAAGTAAAATATAGAAATTAGACCTATATACACATATTTCATTTTAGGCCATGTTCATTTGTAGCCACAGTACATTGTGCTTTTCAAGAGGAAGTAAACCCTGATGGGTTTACTTCCTCTTCCATTCCCTGCAAAGGTAAAGCATAATGGACTACTATGCATCGCATAGTAGTCCATTATGTGTCACTTACCTGACACAGGAGCCAGCGAAGTCATTGCTGTCCCCTGTAGTCCGGCGCATCCATCTTCTTGGTGGGTCTCGCAGCTCCGCCGCTGCCATTCGGCGAAGCCGCGATGACGTCACGGGAGCTGACACGCACGGCAGCTCCGTCGTTGAGAATGGCGTGCTCAGTGCGCCTGCGCGCCAATGTCTACGGCTCATGCGCCGTAGACAGCGGTGCCTGTCTTCGGGCAAATATCTCCTAAACCGTGTAGGTTTAGGAGATATTTCTTGGACCTACAGGTAAGCCTTAACCTAGGCTTACCTGTAGGTCAAAGTGTGTTGTAAGGGTTTACCTGGAAAGGACAATGGAGGATGGGCAGGAGCACACTTATTCATTCACTTAATGGAATATTTGAATCATTAGTCCAGTATAGCTATCCATTCCAAATAGGCATCAGTTGTGTTCTCAGGGAGCACATAACAGTTTAGATAAGCCCTTTCCATTTCATCCCACGTTTATCTAGAACAGGGGTCTCCAAACTTTCTAAACAAAGGGCCAGTTTAGTGTCCTTCAGACTTTAGAGGGGGCCACGTCAGAAAAAAATATCGCTCATCATACCCTACAGCAGGGTTTATCAACCAATGTTGCTCCAGATGTTGCTAGGGGTTCCTTGAGCAATGAGCAATTTCTGTCTCTCAGATAAGTTCCCACTGTCACCATTTATCTTTTTCGCTATCTGTAAGGGGGTGATTCTTCCCAGTGACCACAAGTGTAAGTAGCATTCTTCCCACTGACCATCACAATAATATATCATGAGTTGTAGATATAGTGATTTTTAGCAGGGGTTCCTTTAAACCGGAAAGTTATTTCAAGCGTTCCACTGTGTTGAAAAGGTTGAGAAAGGCTGCCCTACAGTGTTGGTGCTGTTGGAGGGACAGAGAGGGTTTTCTTTGTGGCTGGAGGTATCAGACATCAGGTCATGGAATTCTTCAGTGAGTTTTGTGATGTGCTTGGTTTCATAACCTTACAAAATAGCTTCCTATTCAAGATTCTTAAAACATTCTGCTTCATAACCAAAGGTCCAAGTGTAACTCTCCAATAAATTGTTTATTGCTGAAAATGTGCCTGTCGCTATAAAGACATCCAAGCATGTTTCCTATATATCCTTTCCTATCTGACAAGGTGCCTAGTCACGCCATTTTCACTGACCAATTGTTAGTGAAGAGAAGAAAATCAAACAACATGCCATAGCAACAACTCAACAGCAGTGTGCCCCCTCCCCTCATGGTACATTGTGTCAGGTACATCATGGTGGCCCATCAGTTCACAGATGTTGTAAGTAAGCATGGTCTGCACTTGGCAGTCTTGCTTTTAGGGATGGGAGATGGACCAGAAGGAAAAACGTACGCTGACCTAAGTTCAATTTGTCCACTTTTGGTGGTATTTCCTCTGCAGTTTCAGTACTTGGTCTCCAAGGAACTTGCCTGTTTTCTGAAAAGTTTATAACTTTATGGTTTTTAAAACATCTGGGTCTTGTCATTTTTGGAGAGCAATCACTGCATGGTTATCACTCATGTGAATCTAGTGTAGCAGCGGATGGGACTGCATCCTGGTTGGATGCCAGTGCAGGCAAGCAAATGGACCACATAGGGTTTAGGGAGTTGAGGTGGGACCCACAAAAAGAGCAGGGTTGTGTGACCAGAGTTGTGGGAGGATGTGAGGCTGCCTGGAGCCCAGAAACCAATTGGTTCAGAGGCCACCTTTGAGAGCCAGGACTGTAAGCTTGCAGAGAAAGAATGTTGTGTGCAGGGAGAGGGAACCCTGCTGACAGTTTGTCCAGAGCCTGTGTGCAAGGGCTTTAGCACACATGGCGCTGATGTCTGGACTGTGCTGTTTTCTGCTGGGGGGAGGCTTTTGTGCAGTAGCTACTGCTATCTGTTTGACTGAGTGTGCTAGAGAAGCCCAAGGGCACATGGCAGTAAGACTACATTATCTACAGAGCAGAGCGGAGCTGAGCTGGGACCCTGCTGCCAGAGCGCTGTGATACCACACATACTGCTGCCAGGGACTCTCAGAATTTTTTATTGACATGACATGGAAAATTTACTGAGCACATTTTTTTCTGATAACCTGAAAATTACATTAAAAACAAAGATAATAAATATTTAAAAAGTATGAACACAATATGGAAACCCTGTCAATACCCGTAACAAGTAATTTAACTAGTTTACACGTACAAAAGTCAACACAGCATGACAAATTATTAGCCCCTGATATTTACAAAGTTGTAAAAAATCACAGATTTTTACAAACTGTCTGTAAATTTGCTGATGGTTGGCAACCTTGGACTCTCTGCTGGGAGAGGGCACGTGGTGCATGTGCCACACTGTTGTTCTAGAAAGTTCCTGCTTTTCTCCATCCAGTGTTGCATCCATCACTGCCTGTTACCAATGCAGAGATCTGTTTAGAGAGGGACCACTTGGGACAAGAACAGGAACCATTAGTGGTGAAAGGCCTCTGGCTACCATCTTGTTCACCTTATTGAGTGCTCAAACACAAATAACCCATCACCAGCTGGACTGATCTAGTATTTCATTGGTTAGAAAGGGCCTGTGCATAGTAGTTAGGTTGTTGGTATGTATGATAGACTCACCTGGGACAGAGGCATTTGCAGGGGACTGCATGCTAGCCTCTTGATAACTGACTATGGGCCCTGGCCTTTAAGGGAACACTACTCTTTGTGAGGTATATGCTGGGGGAACCTTGGAGTAATGTTGCTTTGGATTCAAGTCCATGTCTCCCCAAGACACACAGACGCAGGGACTCTAGATCCAGGGACCCTGTATAGGGCCTAGCTGCCTCACTACCAATAGTGACTGCTTCACACTGTGAGACTCAAAGCAGATGGTGATGTCATCAACTCAAGCCACCTGTCTGGGGTCACCTGCTATAATGTGTTTATTGTAAGTAGGTCTAGTGTGCCTCCTAAGGGTCTTTCACCCATTGTTAATTGTGCTAATTATCACACCTGTCATCTGCTAGCGAACTACTGTTGGGATGTGTTTATACTTTTAATAATGTGTATTGTATTATGTGAGCTCGATGCTGGCAAGTTTGACCTGGAATGAGATCTCTGAGTGTCAAGGTGGCTAGTTTAATCAACTTAATGTTTATAGTGTTAATTATATTTCTGTACAGGCATACCCCACTTTTAAGTACACAATGGGGTTTATTTACTAAAGCTGGAAAGTGCAAAATCAGGCTCACTTCTGCATAGAAACCAATGAGCTTCTTACCCCAGCTTATGCAATTAAGCTTTGGTAATAAAACCTGGAAGCTCATTGGTTTCTATGCAGAAGTGAGCCTTATTTTGCACTTTCCAGCTTTAGTAAATAAACCCCATTGTGTACTTAAAAGTGGGGTATGCCTGTATATAGTTATGTTTGCATATGATAATGTGTAGTGTATAAAAAGCCTGTATTCTTGCGTAATAAAGGGTTCCAGGTTTGCAGCTAACTAGTCCTGCCTAGTTCTTGGTTGCAACTATAATATCTGATATCTATGTTCAGACTGGAGGAAGCAGTATACTGACGTAAGAACGCAAGCAGAATGTGGGGCGGTTCTGTCACAGTATTGCTTTGGCTTGTCCCTTACATTACCTCTGTTAGTATTGTGAGACCCAATACATCCAGCAGCCCCTTGGAGAGAGAGTGCTACACTTAAAAAAAAACAATATAACTGAAACGCTGATTCGTAGACTTCTAGCCAAGGAATTAGTAGAAGTGAGAAATTGGTTGGAAGCTACTGTATGGGCTTCAATGAATTCCAATAATCTTCACTGCTGGTGTACTAGAATGGACATGATCATAAAATACTGAAGCATCATAGCTAATATAAAATGGCTGAGTTGTCTAAATTAGATTTATATTATACATACCACCTAGATGTAGAAGGTGGGAGTATATGAATCACCTTTTTTCTTTTTTTTTTTCAGTGAAATTGTCTATTATTAACAACAAATTGCTGCAGGGAAGAAGTATGAAAAGACTGGATGACAGTATAAATACTTCCAGCACACTTAATGTAATCCTAAAATAAATTACAAAATGACATTCACTATATGAATATATGCCTAGGTATCAGTAACTGAAAGACAAGACAAAAAAGTTATGTTTTTTTAGGTGCTATATATAGGTACCTTTGTAAAATATGACACGGTTTACACCAGATTCTAAGATTAGCCATTGGACAAAACCAACACATATCGCACACAAGAGGTTAACTCTGGATATGTGCTGTTCAGACAGTAGGTCAGGTTACTAGCATTTATGTTGAGAGAAATTCTGCCTACCCTGTTTCTAATTTTGAGAGAGAGAGAGAGCGAGCAAGAGGAAGAAGTTGAACTTATGCTGTGTGTTACTACTTGAGTGTGTATCTCCAGCTGTGTGGGTGAAAAGGCTGACTTGCAGAAGTCAGGAGGATCATTGGATGCAATCACTTTTCTTTCTGATTCTATAAGCTAAACTTCTATAAAGAACAGACTAACTTTATCCTGAGCACCACAATCGCTGATGGGACACAGCAAGAACCCTCTATGCGGGTCATTTTATGGAATGAATAGACAAAGGTAAGCCAAACCTCTTGATGGTATATGTTTCACATTCTGCTCAGAACAATCCAGGATTCTCTTTGGCGCACATATATCAATGGGACATCTGAATTCTATCTCTTCATTCCCACAGTTTATGAATACTTAAAAAGTTGCATGTTAATGATACCTATACTTTATACACACACCAATCAATACATAAACCGTAGGATTACCCATGTTTTAAGATTGAACTTTTCAATATGTTTGAGTCATTATAAAACCACTTGTTGAGAGCCAATATCTTTAGCACAGAGAAAAAAAGAATAATTTCAAATAACATAAAAAGTGAAAACCACATAGTACAGGCATACCCCACTTTTAAGTACACAATGGGGTTTATTTACTAAAGCCGGAAAGTGCAAAATTAAGCTCACTTCTGCATAGAAACCAATGAGCTTCCAGGTTTATTACCAAAGCTTAATTGAACAAGCTGGGGTTAGAAGCTCATTGGTTTCTATGCAGAAGTGAGCCTGATTTTGCACTTTCCGGCTTTAGTAAATAAACCCCATTGTGTACTTAAAAGTGGGGTATGCCTGTATATTGATGTTAAATGATTAATGGATTGCTTTTAGAAACACAGACTATTTATCTGTCAATGACCAATAATGAGACCAATTTTTGGCATAAGTTATGTTATCTAGTACACAATAAAATACAGAAGGCTTTATGTATATTTTAGTACTTTTCTTTACATGAAGTGTTCACAAAAATGAACTAGGATTAATAAATCGGAATTTTGATTGACTTTCTAAGTAAACTTAGTGATGAGCATACAACACAGAGGGGGTTATTTACGAAAGGCAAATCCACTTTGCACTGCAAGTGCACTTGGAAGTGCAGTCACTCTAAATCTAAGGGATAGATCTGAAATGAGGGGAAGCTCTGCTGATTTTATCATCCAATCATGTGCAAGCTAAAATGCTGTTTTCTATTTTCCTTGCATGCCCCCCTCGGATCTACAGCGACTTTACTTCCAAGTGGACTTGCAGTGCAAAGTGGATTTTCCTTTAGTAAATAACCCCCAGTGTCCTATATCTATGTTTTTCCCCAATGCATATAAAACGTGTTACATTTATTAAAAGGTATCTATTTTTTTTTTTTGTGTTTGAACTGGATGGACTTGTGTATTTTTTTCAACCTGACTAACTATGTAACTATGAGGGTTATTTACTAAAAGGAAAATCCACTTTACACTGCAAGTGCACTTGGAAGTGCAGTCGCTGTAGATCTGAGGGGGACATGCAAGGAAAATAAAAAACAGAATGTTAGCTTGCACGTGATTGGATGATAAAATCAGCAGAGCTTCCACTAATTTCAGCTATACTCCTTAGATTTAGAGTGACTGCACTTCCAAGTGCACTTTCAATGTACTTTCAAGTGCACTTGCAGTGCAAAGTGGATTTTCCTTTCGTAAATAACCCCCAATGTAACTATGTATCCAATATACTATGATAATTTTTCGCAACTAAATTATATTAAATAGGATATTTTCAATGCAGTGTAGCTAAAGACTATATAAGCCATAATGCTACTAAAACGTCCTTGTAGATATAAAATTAAATAATAATAAAATAATTAATAAAAAATATGTTTCAGAATATCCAATATATTCTGATAATAATATTAGTTTACCAATCTATAAAATACGTTTTACAAGCATTTATTTATTCCAAAAATCAGAAGTTGATGCCTTCAGGTCTATGGTAGCTGCAGCTTTGGCATGCTTCAATGAAATCAGGAAAGTGGAACAGCTCATTAAATATTAACAAAACATATTGTTTATCGTCATTATGTTTGAGCGTGGATTCTATTGAATCTCCTCTGGTATATTCAGGTATGCAGCCCTCCAAGTCATATGCACAATAAGCTGTACCTGCATAAGAAAGGCCGTACTCTCAAGCGAAACCTCCCAAGAGATCACATCACCTTGCAATTAATCTTCTCAGCTTGTCTTATATCCTGTACACACAATCCGAAAATCGGACAACAGAGCGTCCCTTTTTTTTTTTTTTTTTTGCATGTTAGTCCCATATCGGAAATGGAGAGGTTACTAAAGTGACAAAAATTCTCATACGACAGAATAAAAAATCGGAAGTGATATGTTGTAGTGTATTTCTATTGTGTTTTCGGATGGCAACTGTACTGATTACCGTAAATGAAAATCGATCTGGTATCACACGAGAAAAACTTTTGCATTTGTCCAATGGGATAATATCGGATGAACTGTCGGGATCGGACTTGAAAGCTCTGTACTAACAATCCAGTTATCGTACGAATGATTCGAAAGCAGTATTTTTCAAATGATATTCGGATCGTGTGTACGGACCATTCATTTTTGGCAATCTGTAGTTTCTGTATTTATTACTATCCACAAAACAGCTTTATTATGGGATGTCCTGTTTTTCTTATGGGACTTAAAACTGAGCTTATGCTATTACTTGTTGATTTTATAGAGTTGTAAAAAGTACTAAGCTTAAAGAATGTTGCCCAAACATTTTATATTCCTTATATGTCTCTGTTGTACCATGTACCACATGCCTGTTCTCTTTTTATTGCTTCCTTTGTGTGAAATACATGGTGTTCCTGGCAGTCCCTCTGCTTTCCTAGTTCAAATTGCCCATGCTAGGCATAGAAACACATCTTTCACAACATGGTCAGTCTTCTGGCTGTGCTGGGAGAACAGCCTGTCTGTCCTCCAATGGTCAGGACTTGTGCTGACACCCCCCTTCCCCCAGCACAGCAAGTCACTGGGAAAACCAATGTGCTGCTGTTTCTCCACCCCTATGTCATTAAGCCCCTTTTACACCCCTGTCTAGGGGGTTTAAAAAAATTTGGGGGTAGTGTTTTTTTGTATGGATGTTTAAAAATATCCGATCAATAAAAATAAATAATTTTGAAAATTTTTAACCACAATGATGTGAAAACAAGAAGAGACCAAAAATTTGAACTGGGAAAGTTGAAATAAGTCTTTCAGAATATTTTGCTGAGGTGAAAAAAAAAAGCCTCTTTTACAATTTACTTAAGGTCTTAGTTTGCTAAAATAGGGTAATGCGAAAGTTGTGACTTTTAGTTCTGTTGGAAGTATAATTTTCTTTTGGTTGTCTGAGTGCCTTTATTGTTAGAAAGAAAGGAAGGAAGAAAATAATTGTATTCATTTTGACATGGATACTTCTGCTACTTCTTTGCATAGTTTTGACAGAGGAGGCATCAGCTGACTTTCCCACTTCTCTAGTGAGCCAGTAGGAATATATAGGAGAAATGACTGTATGTCCTATGATCGTGAGTATGTGCAGGTCATTAGTCAGCACAACAGACATTAAAGCGAAGTTCTGCCCCCACACCAAAAAAATTAAAAGGCAGCAGCTACACATATTGTAGCTACTGAATTTTAATAATAGGACACTTACCTGTCCTGGAATCCAGCGTTGGCGGCACCCCAGCCGATTTTCTCTTCGGCTCTCGGGTGCTGTTGCCGCCATCTGTATTAAGTGAACCCGGCAGTAAAGCCTTGCAGCTTCGCAGCCGGTCCCCTACTACGCATGCTCAAAGCACACTGTGCTCTCTTACTGGCCTGGCAGCGGGGAAAGGAGGAGGGGGGCCAGACTTCAGACGTACCTCACTGAGGCGCGTTCCGACGGAAGTGGGGACAGGTACCCGTTATCAAAAACAGGTACCCGCTCCCCCAAAAGGTGCCAAATGTGGCATGGGATGGGGGGGGGACAGATAAGTGGAGCTTCCACATTTGGGTGGAGCTCCACTTTAATAGATTGTTCAAAAAGGGCTTGATTTATGGTCGTAAGTGTTGTGCTCTAGGACTCAATTCAATTTAACTTGTTTATTACCGATATAGTGGTTAGAATGAATAATTCAATCTCAACAGTATTTAGTTACTTTACAAGAGGACCTAGTTAAAGGGGTCGTAAACCCTCATTTTTTTTCACCTTAATGAATCCTATGCATTAAGGTGAAAAAACAACTGCCAGTCATGCATTTGAAAGGGTATTTACTCCAGAGATAACACTATAATTCTACCACTTTTCAAGACTTTGGTGTAAGCACATCTTGAGTGTGCCATCCAGTTTTGGTTGCCAATCCTCAGTAAGGACGTGTTGGGAGCTCATAAGAGGACTGGATGGCCTCTGTTATAAGGAACAACTACAAACATTTAACGTATTCCACCTGAAGAAGTGGCAATTAAAAGGGGATATTATTGCAATATGCAAATTATTGAATAGTGGCTTTAGTATTTGAAGGAAACTATTTAACCCAAGGTCTCTAAAGAAGATGCATTGTCCCACAGTAAAGTTATATTTCAATAACTTTAAACTGTGTAAGGGGTTCTTGACTAGGGGATTTGCTTACACCGTGAGGCTCTTTTAAGGACCACCTATACCCTCTATGACTTATCTAAGAATTGACCAGACGACACATTCTTTTTGGAGTCGAATTGCCATAGCAGCCCTTTTTTATTACAAAACATATGAAATACAAAAAATACTCTGAAACATAACTTAATGCATATAAATACATTTTAAAACAAACATTATAAACCAAATATATGCATCAGCATTAACACTTTCCTGATCTAGAGGTCTTTGAATATAAATTAGAATTTTCAACCAACCAGTTGTATCGGTAAACCATAAAAGGCCCCCCGCCGTGTATTACGCAAGCTCAGGGACAAACCAGCAACTTCCTTCCAGATACAACCTTCTCCATTCCGTTGTTAACATTTTAAGGGAAAGGACACCCATACCTCCATATGTGCCCAACCCCCTTAAACCTCCATTATTTCTCAGCACCACCTCCAAAGACCCCATAGACCTAACGCTGCTACGACAACAACATTTTTAACCTTCCCTGAGTACCCAAAGAATGATCAAAGAACCACCCAGAAAAAGAAAACCACCCCGATTGCCACCTCACTTTGACAAAATAAAGCTTCAATTAGGGAGGGAGGGTGGGAAAAACTCTCCTTTTGCCTTACGCTCACGACGCGAACTGAGCCTCTGCGCGATGACTCCGCCCCCTTCCGCATCACTATTGCCACCTATCGGCCCGCCTCCTCGCCAACGCCAGCGATGCTCAGACCAAGCCTCACTGCCCCCCACCCTGTCATGCCGGCCCTCCTCCTAGTGCATGGATATGAACCGTTTCTTTACTGTTAGAATGATAAGGATGTGGAACTAACTTCCACAGTTGGTGGTGTCATCAGGGAGTTTGGATCAATTCAAAAATCTTTTAGATGTGTTTTCTAGTGAACACGATGTACAGGGATAGCTGGAAGCTGGTAGTCATATAAACACAGATGGACTAGATGGACTGGTCTCTTTATTCAACCTTACCAACTATGTAACTATGGGGATGATTTACCAAAGAGTACAAACTCTGCTGCAGCTGTGCATAGAAACCAATCAGCTTCCGGGATTTTTGTAAAAACGCATATTTGAGCAAACTGAAGTAAGAAGCTGCTTGGCTGATATGTGTTATACGACATGATCGTCAAAGTATGGATAGGGGATTTATACTCTCCCCATTGGTTTTGTTATCTCTACCTGTTTTCTTGATATGACTGCCAAGTAATGTTCTTACAGTATGTGTATTGCATTCATCTGCTTTTTGAAAACATAATAAAAAATTATTGAAAGAGAAGCTGTTGGCTACCATGAACAGCTGTACCAGAGTTGACACTCTCCAGTTTTAGTAAATCACCCCCTATGCATGTTTAACCACTTAAGGACCGCCTCACGCCGATATATGTCGGCAGAATGGCATGGCTGGGCACCATCACGTAGCGGTATGTGATTCTTTAAGTGCCCAGCTGCGGGTCAGGAGCACGCCCCGACCTGGTCCTGTGCTCTGTGACCGTGGCCGCGGGACCAGCGGACCCGATCGCCGCCGGTGTCCCGCCATCGTATCACAGAGCTGAAGAACGAGGAGAGGTCTGTGTAAACAAACCTCTCCCCGTGCTTCACTGTGTGGCTGTCACCGATCGTCTCTTCCCTTTCATATGGAATGACGATCAGTGACGTCACATGCCAGGCCACTCCCCCTACAATAAAAAAACCACATAACGTCATACATAACACGACACTGCCCCCTAGTGGTTAACTCCTTCACTGCCAGTGTCATTTACACAGGAATCAATGCATTTAAATAGCATTGATTGCTGTATAAATGACAATGGTCCCAAAAATGTGTCAAAAATGTCCGATGTGTCCGCCATAATGTCGCAGTCACAATAAAAATCGCTGATCACCACCTTTACTAGTAAAAAATATATATTAATAAGAATGCTATAAAACTATCCCCTATTTTGTAAACGCTATAACTTTTGCGCAAACCAATCAATAATCGCTAATTGCAATTTTTATTAGCAAAAATATGTAGAAGAATACGTATCGGCCTAAACTGAGGAATGTATAAGGGCCGTTGCCTTCTGGATAAACAATGGCTTTGGCCAGGAAAGTTTTGGTAAAGTTAGGCAGGCAATAGACGGTGTGAATTTCTTTCCTGCAACCACAAGTTGCAGAAAAGAAACTTGCACAAATCCCCCACCAACACAGACAGTGCTGACAGGGGAATCTTTCCTGCTGAGATACTGTATTCTCCCAGATGGAGGGGGGGCGGGGGAGCAGTTTCTGCCAGGAGAAGACAGTGATTATTGCTCGTGCCTATAGCAGCTGTTATATACTAATCATAAGTAAACCCTGGTTGTTCTCAAGTTGATCGATTGATCAACTTGGTACATTTAGCCTGCCCAGGCACGGTTTGGATTGCGGACAGTTCCTGCCATCTATGGCCAGCTGGCCAGTAGACATGTGCGATTATTTTCGTACAAATCGAAAACTTGTATGAATTTCCGGAAATTCGTACATTCGTACGAATCCAAAATACGGATTTTTATGCATACGAATTCTGTATGAAATACGAAATTTCATTTACGAATTTCGGATCCAAATTTATAACCAAAAATTCGTAATTGTTAAGAAAAGTTTACGAACCTAAAAGTTAAAATCCCAGGAAGTCAGCACAGCACAGGGATGGTGGGAACCCCTCATAATGATAAATTCATCATAACGAACATTCGTTATTTTTACGAAAAGTTAAGGAAACTAAAGGTTAAAAACCCAGGAAATCAGCACAGCACAGGGATGGTGGGAGCCCCTCATAATTAAAAAAATTCATCATAACCAACCTTTTTTTTTAACAAATAGTTTACGAATCTCTGAAAATTTGTATTTTTTCGTCTGAATCCAAATTGAATTTCGGACATGAATTACAATTTTTTAAAAATACGAAACGGAACGGAACGAGGCGAAACAAATTTTTTGACGGCGCCAATGTCTACTGGCCAGCCTTAGTTGATAGATGTGTTATTTTTAAACAATGTATCTTGGAAACCTGTCTATGTAACCACTTCCAAAAGAATGGAGAAAAATTTCTAAACTCCAGCCCACATTCCCCATAATCAAATTATTGTATAGAACGGTTCCTACACTGTACCCACCTCAACACTTCTCAGATCAATATTGTTTGCATAGTTTATATTATTACTCGTAATATTGTATAGCACTACAATGTTTGATAGCAGTGACAATGGAGAGTTTATATGTCTAAGTAAAGAACAAAGGTAATCTGGGAATGTCTTCACAGACTGTTTAGTGGTTGCGTTTATTTTCAGTACATTTAATGTGAATGAACAACCCATGAACTAAGAAAAGATTGAAAACAATACATGCTGCATAAAAACATTTCAATCTGTCATATGGTTACAGTTAAAATGAAAAGTACACATCTGTGTGGAAATCCAACACTAGCAGGAGCGGCGATCTCTTACCCCCATGTAATCCCAGGTGCTGGGGAACTGTACGGATTTCCATTTCTACCATGGAAATTAGAACTGGAAATGATATGTGAGCACAGAAGGACAACAAAGCTAATAAAGGGTCTGGAGGATATTAGTTATGAGGAAAGGTTGCGAGCACTGAACTTATTCTCTCTGGAGAAGAGACGCTTGAGAGGGGATATGATTTCAATATACAAATATCACACTGATGACCCCACAATAGGGATAAAACGTTTTCTCGGAAGGGAGTTTAGCAAGACTCGTGGCCACTCATTAAAATTAGAAGAAAAGAGGTTTAACCTTAAACTACGTAGAGGGTTCTTTACTGTAAGAGTGGCAAGGATGTGGAATTCCCTTCCACAGGCGGTGGTCTCAGTGGGGGGGGGGCATCAATAGTTTAGAAAAGCACTTGAACGACAGCAACATACAGGGATATACAATGTAATACTGACATATAGTCACACACATAGGTTGGACTTGATGGACTTGTGTCTTTTTTCGACCTCATCTACTATGTAACTATGTAACAGAAACATATCTTAGATTGTAAATATTGTTTACAATATTGTTATATTTCATGTTTTAAGTTATAAATGTATGAGTCCATATTAACTAAATAGAACCAAGAAAGAGGGTGATAACTTTGGGGAGCAATAGTATCTATTAATCTAAGATCTTTTTACTGAGACTAAATTTTATACGCCTGGAGTTTGATCTTCTCCCCGTATTTGTGTGGGTTTCCTTTGGCAGCTCACATTTCTTCCCACAAGCCAATTGCCTCTATTTTGTATGGGTGTACAGGCATACCCCACTTTTAAGTACATGTAGCACTACCCCCGAAGGAGCTGCTGATTAGATTTTGGGCTTATCGTTACCTTCTGTTCTCCTGGTTTCAGGTCTAGGGGTGTCCCGTGGTAGATGGCCCAGTAACTCGAGAGACTGACAACAGATCCACTTAAATGAATTTTATTTGCAAAACGTAGACAATGAACAGTCTCTTAAATTGGGGTCAGAGGGTTGGGAAGGAAGTTCAGGTACTCTTAGTGTCAAAGTCAAAATGTTGAAGAACTTGCTTACTTTGACTGCATCCAGAGAATAGCCATTCACAATGGGATGTTCACTCAAGTTGGACAGTCCCTCTCTCACAAGGCCTAGCAGCCAACAAGGTGCTTACTCAGGAACAAGTCTCTGCCACAGACGTTGTTGTCAGTGGCAGCTGGTGAAGTTTTAGGATGGGGGGTGCAAGACCCCACCCCTCCATGGTTGGCACCTCCCACTTCTCACAAGCCACACCCCTTATATAATCCACATCATATACCAGGCTGCACATTATACACAGGTCTCTGCACATCATATACCAGGCTGCACATTATACACAAGGCTCTGCACATCATATACCAGGCTGCACATTTTACACAGGGCTCTGCACATCATATACCAGGCTGCATATTATACACAGCGCTCTGCACATCATATATCAGGCTGCACATTATACACAAGGCTCTGCGCATCATATACCAGGCTGCACATTATACACAGGGCTCTGCACATCATATACCAGGCTGCACATTATACACAGCGCTCTGCATATCATATATCAGGCTGCACATTATACACAAGGCTCTGCGCATCATATATCAGGCTGCACATTATACACAGCCCTCTGCACATCATATATCAGGCTGCACATTATACACAGGGCTCTGCACATCATATACCAGGCTGGATTGTTCTCCCTCTTTACAAACGAGTACCTCCGCAGCAGTACTCACAGCTGGGGTCGTGTGCACGACCTCCGGGTTAGTCTCCTGAACTTCGGAGGAGGCAACATCCCTTCTTGCAGTGCAGGCTCCAATGGATGATGCTGGGGCATAAACAATCGACTCCTCGGTTGCTATGCCTGTGACCCAGTTCATGTGGTAGGCCCGAGGCAATTCGGTGGGCTGCTCCACTTTAAAGGCGTACTCTCCACACCTTCTGCATCTTGCAAATGGCCAAGGGTTGGCAATCAGGTCATCACACTTCCCGCATATCATGCCAAGGCCCTCAATATCTCCCGTGGTGTACAACACAAACCGTCCCTTCTGCAGCAGGCGAATGCCCGTGTCTGTCTGCATGGTACCGGGCAACTGCATGCCTGTGGGACCCTTTTCAGTAGGCATCTTGGGTATAGCATAGCGCATGCTCTTCAGGAGCCGTCACTACATACACAATGGGGTTTATTTACTAAAGCTGGAAAGTGCAAAATCAAAATTTCCCATCATACTTTATATGGAACTATTCATGTTAGGCTCACCCTAAACAATCCTAGCTATATACAGGCATACCCAACTTTTAAGTACACAATGGGGTTTATTTACTAAAGCTGGAAAATGCTAAATCAGGCTCACTTCTGCATAGAAACTAATGAGATTCTAACCCCAGCTTGTTCAATTAAGCTTTGGTAATAATACCTGGAAACTCATTGGTTTCTATACTGAAGTGAGCCTGATTGTGTACTTAAAAGTGGGGTATGCCTGTACAGGGTCTTTTTTCTTAGAGAATAGGTACAGGTACTCCCCCCTTCCAAGTTACCCCTTGTCTCCACCCCCTTCCCAACTCTGTCCCTTTGTTCTACCCCCTACTCACCTCTCAATACCACCCTTTTTAGAGAATACAACATCAAGTATTATTTTAACTTGTAATTTGTAGGAATGTGTTAATGATAACAAGAAAAGCAGTGCAATAGAACTCCTGAAACCAGCAATAATAGACCCCCTAACAACAGAAGATCCCCCACCAGCAACAACAGGCCCCTCCAGCAACAATAGATGCCCCAGCAACACTAGAGCCCTGGCAACAATATACCCCCAAAGCAAGAATAGATCTCCCAGCAGCCTGCATCAGTAGACTCCTCCCTCAACAGTAGATCCCTCCCAGCAACCACTGACCCCCCCCCCCAAAACATAAGACCTCCCGGAAACAATAGAATCCCCACCAGCAATAATAGAACCCCTGCAACAATAGATCCCCCGCCAGCAATAATAGATCCACTGCAATACTAAATCCCCCACTAACAACAATAGAACCCCCTCCCCCACAACATTAGAGCCTCCCACCCAGCAACAATATAGCCCCCAGCAGTCAGCATCAATAGACCCTTCAGCACACCTCAGCACCCATTGTCATCACATACATTTAGTGCTGGAGGTGCCAGAACTGCGTTCCCCCACGTTCCCACTGAAAAAAAGCCCTGACAGTATATCAGCAACTGTATTTAGTTTTTTTGTTTTTTAGATCCTTATTCCTGCAGCACTGTAATGTAGTCACATGATCTTTCCCTGTTCTTTGGCATCTGCAGGGAAAGATCCTTGGGATGGGCTTCTATTACTCACTCTCTCTACTATGTAAGTGTCTGGCGAGCTCTGACTGGTGCTGTGCCAGCCACATGACTAAAAAAAAAACAGTATCAGAAGACCAATTCAAATTAAATTATAAATATCAAAAAACTGTTTTTTAGCTCCCTATATACCTTTATTGAACATCAGATGTGCATTCTTTGTGCACTAACATGGTGTAGGTGGAGTCAAAGATGACTGACACTAGATTTCATTTTGTTCAGAAGGCATCTACATCCAAGGCTCTTTTTTACTTTACAGGTATCAGCAATCACATTAGATATATTTATTACTGATTTATAATAAAACTAAGTCGCTTATGCTGCGTACACATGATCGAAATTTCGGCCACCAAAAGACCGATGAGAGCTTTTCATCAGAAAATGCGACCTTGTGTAGGTTCCATCGGAATTTAGCTGGCCGAATTCCCACCAGCAAAAATGTGATAGCATGTTCTCAATTTTCCCGATGGAAAAACTTTCTATCGGCAATTCCGATCGTTTGTATGCAATTCTGACATGCAAAAACTCACGCATGCTCAGATTCAACTACGAGATGGAAGCTATTGGCTACTGGGTATTAAACTTCCTTTTTCTAGTCCCGTCATACGTTGTACGTCACCGTTAACCCAATCTTGACGGTCGGAATTTGGTGTGACCATGTGTATGCAAGACAGCTTGAGCATAATTCCATCGTAAAACCATCAGAGCTTTTTTCCGTCGAGAATTCCGATCGTGTGTACGTGGCATTAGTGAATGAAATAAATCAGCATACGAATTCCCACCGCCATGGTGTTTAGCAATAGGAGGGGGGAGGGAGGGGAGTGTCATTTACCACTCTGTATACACCCACATATATAACTTTATAGTAATGTTGGCTGCACAGATAAGAAAAAGGAGGGAATTAAGAGCTTAAAGAGGAGCTGCACCTAAAAAAAAAATATTAAAAGCCAGCAGCTACTAATATTGCAGCTGCTGACTTTTAATAATATCACACTTACCTGTCCCAGGTTCCAGCGATGTCGGCGGCAGATAACGAGCGATCGCTCGTCTCGCTGCAGCCACCGCCGCCATCCTCTGTCAGGGAATCGGGAAGTGAAGCATGAGGGCTTCACTGCCCGGTTCCCTACTGCGAATGCGCGAGTTGCGCTGCGCTTCTCTTATGGTCCCCCGCTGTGTCTCTGGGAACTGTGTGTTTCCCAGAACACAACGGGGGGCGGAGCCATGCGGGGGTGGGCAGAGCCATGTGGCGGTCTGGCCGGAAGTGGGTGCAGATACCTGGATTATCCAGGTAACTGCACCCCCCTCCCCCCGAAAGGTGCCGATTGTGGCACCGGAGGGGGGAGGGATAATACTAGCGGAACTTCCCCTTTAGGGTGAAGAACCGCTTTAAGGCTGGGTTCACACCTATGCAAATTGATTGTGGGTTTCCAATTCGCATAGCAGGAGAATGTGAGTGGTTCTATATTGAGCGCATTTACATATTTCCGTAGAAGGTCCGGTGCATTTTGCAAGAAAAACTTGTGCATTTTTTGTTCCATTTCTGCTCCGAATTCAGTCAATGCAGAAACTACAGGCATACCCTACTTTTCAGTACACAATGGGGTTTATTTACTAAAGCTGGAAAGTGCAAAATCAGGCTCCCTTCTGCATAGAATCCAATGAGCTTCAAGGTTTTATTACCAAAGCTTAATTGCATAAGCTGGGGTTAGAAGCTCTTTGGTTTCTATGCAGAAGTGAGAAGTTTCCAACTTTAGTAAATAAACCCCATTGTGTACTTAAAAGTGGGGTATGCCTGTATACAATTGAGATCAATACACTATGGGGTTGATTTACTAAAGGCAAATAGGCTGTGCACTTTGCAAAGTGCCGTTACACTCTACAAGTGCAGTTGCTCCAGCGCTTTTTAAATGAGACATAACTTCCCTTTGCAAAGAATACCAGAATACCCAATCACATGCAAGAGAACTTGAAAAAATACACGATTGGATGATGGAAGTCAGCAGAGCGTCTGTTCATTGACTAAGCTCTGGTGCAACTGCACTTGCAAAGTGTAACTGTACTTTGCAAAGTGCACAGTCTATTTGCCTTTAGTAAATCAACCCCATTGGGCTTGCAAAATCTGTGCACCTCTGCATAGAAACCAATCAGCTTCCAGCTTCTTGTTTTTTTTAATAAGCTGAAGTTATGAACTGATTGGCTACCATGCACACCTGCAACAGTTTGCACTCTCCAAACTTTAGTAAATCAACCCCATTGTGTAATTTTAGGATAGTGCTATACATTGAAAACTGTCCCAAGCTAAGGACTTTAGTACCATGTACAGCCTCAGTCTGGATGTGATTCATACTAAATAATTCTCTTCAAGCCAAAGGAAATAAAAATGGTCCCAGTGGCTGGGAAATGGTGTGGTGTATTGCTCTGTAACTATAACTATTACTTGCGACAAATATATTTTGGATACAAAAACATAGTCAAAGCACAATTAAACAGGAAGTAAACCCTGATGGGTTTACTTCCTCTTTGTTTCCCTGCAAAGGTAAAGCATAATGGACTACTATGAATCACATAATAGCCCATTATGTGTCACTTACCTGACACAGGAGCCTAGCGATGTCACCGCTGTCCCCTTTTCCAGCATCCATCTTCTTTCTGGGTATCGTGGCTCTGGTGCTGTGATTGGCCGGAGCCGCGATGACGTTATTCCCATGCCACCACTAATGGCATATCACCTTTAGCAACGGCATGTTCAGTGTGCCTGCGCGCCGCTGTCTACGGCGCATGCGCCGTACACAGCAGTGCCTGTCTTTTTGTCTTTTTTTCCTTGGACCTACAGGTAAGCCTTAATCTAAGCTTACCTGTAGGTCAAAGTGGCCTATAAGGGTTTACAACCACTTTAATGCCAGCCTAAAATAAAGAAGGAGCTTGGAAAATTGTTGAGTAAATGAAAGTGTTGCTAATTGTGCTGTAACAGTGCTCACATGTCGGACAGCTGCTTTCACACGGAAGATGCAATACCTCAGTGCAACCTATATTACTGATTTGCGGCCAATGCTGAGATACACCACAGTATTGCATGCAATGATATATGACAATTGAAGCCTGCAGAGCAATGTTACACACTTCTGCCCCATTTTTGGGTTGGCTTCAATTGGGTTTTAAAGGCTCTCTTGAGTGTATGTCCTGTTTCCGAGAATTTGTAAGAATGCGAGCAGCTGACATGCTTTCACAATCTTTTTTTCTTTTACCAGTGTGTTTAGTTCTGTGTAGGCTGTAATTATTTATTATTTATGTAATTATACAGTATATACAGCTCACTGATAAGCCTGATTTTGCACTTTTCAGCTTTAGTAAATAAACCCCATTGTGTACTTAAAAGTGGGATATGCCTATATGAAGCGGCCACTTTAAATTAAACTAAATGTGAAAAGGCATTTACCATATAACAAATACAAGTAAATAGTAGCACTTGATGACTAAAATAATAATATAACACCCAGTGACAAGTGTTAATAACTGGTAAACTGATGATACAAAAAATTAATATATATCAATATGATCATAATCCGTGATTAAATAGTCCATATGTAAGACATCAAGGGGGTTATTTACGAAAGGCAAATCCACTTTGCAATGCAAGTGCAATTGGAAGTGCAGTCGCTCTGCCTCCCGATCGGATGGGGGTTTAATGTTCCCTGATCTGGTTAAGTACCACCAAGCGGCCCAACTCCGTGCGGCCGCTTCCTGGTATACCCAAAGACCTCACAACCACTGGTCAGAAATCGAAAAACTATGGTTGGCCCCGACACACCCTAACAGCATTCTCTGGAGTGCGGCGACACTGGTCCCCCAGTCCCGACTGCTGGGATCCATGTCCCATCTGCAACACCTCTGGCGTAAGCTCTCTAAAGAGTTTGACTTGGCCTCGGATAAATCGCTCCTGACCTCCTTTATATGCAACCCCCAAGTGCCAGATAGCTTATCCCACCATATGTCACACCCCTGGTCTTCCCGGAACCTCTTCCATCTGGGGGCCCTCGTGGACCCCAGATCGCAAAGACTTCTGCCCTATGTTGACCTCCAAGCCAAATACGACCTCCCCCGTCAGGGATTCTATAGCTATTTGCAAATCCGTCACTTTGCCCAGACCATTTCCTCCAACCTCCGCTTCTCTCCACCTACCTCATTTGAAAACGTTATTCTAGCAGGCACGGCCCAGAGAGGGGTGATCTCAGATGTTTACAAAATACTTAATGTATTTCCTATGAGCTCTAAAGGCAAACATGCATACATGCTTAAATGGGAGGAGGCACTAGGTGAGGTGCTCACGGAGGAGCAATGGCGGATAATATGGTCACAGGCATCCAAAAGCTCCATGTGCACACTTTATCGGGAAAACGCATACAAAATGTTATTCTTCTGGTATATGACCCCTGACGTTCTTCATGCCATCTACCCTTCTGCAACGGACAGGTGCTGGCGCTGCCGGGAGCACAAGGGCACCCTCCTACACATTTATTGGCAGTGCCGCCGTATAGTCCCTTTTTGGACGGAGGTCCAACGTCTCTTGACCAGTATTCTGGACCGTCAGCTGGACTTGACTCCCAAAACTTTTTTGCTTGGTGTCCCCTTCCCCAAACTGTCAAAATCCCTGCAAAACCTATCTCGACACTTCCTGACAGCAGCGCGGTGTCTTGTGGTCCTGCACTGGAAAAAGACACAACCCCCTACCCCAGGTGCACTACACGCCAGAATCAGGGACGTGGAACTAATGGAAAAGATGACCGCCAGGATACAGGACCGGTTGGAGGCGCATGACGTGGTTTGGAGTCCCTGGAACCTCAGGGACAGCCGGCCCTGACAGACATGCAGAATATTTATGGTGACTACCTACCCCTATTTCTCCCTTTCCCCTCTTCTCTTCTCTTTAACACCCTTTCAGTATTCCCCTCTTTTCCCAACTTCTTGCTCTTCTCTCACTTCTCTCTTTCCTTCCAAACTCTCCCAGGAGCATATGTTTGATAATGTTATGTACAAGTATATAGCACTTTAAGTCGATACCTGCTGTCTCCGCAAGTAACTCCTCACTAGAAACAGAGCTTTGAGGATCAGTTTACTGTTGGTTGATCTTTACTTTTTATTCACTATTGAGGATGATCCTAATGCCTGTGGATAGCACTACCTGGCCTGGTTTGTACCTGCTCCAAGTGGCTATACTCCATAGGCCGGTATGCACTTATTGTTTGTTAACTTTTTGTTTTTGGTTCCACCAATGTTGCGTTGAAGTGCATGACCTGTAATGCTTGATACTACACAAATAAAATGTTATTTGAAAGGAAGTGCAGTCTCTCTAAATCTAAGGGGTAGATCTGAAATGAGGGGAAGCTCTGCTGATTTTATCATCCAATCATGTGCAAGCTAAAATGCAGTTTTTTTTATTTTCCTTGCATGTCCCCCTCAGATCTACAGCCACTTTACTTCCAAATGCACTTTCAGTGAAAAGTGTATTTTCCTTTAGTAAATAACCCCCCCATGTCTCAAGCGATATACGTTCTTGTATTCTTCCACCATGCCATGTGCACTGGGTGATTCCACTCCCCTCTGAATATGCACTAGGGTTGCCACCTGTCCAGGATTCACTGGGACAGTTTGGGTTTTGAATCATGTGTCTGTGTTTCAGTCCATCTGAAACCCGGACACATTAGTCAGACCAGGCTGTGGCTCCCCAAGTAACCGAGATAAACATACACAAAAACTACAATTTTAATGAGATGGGGCTTCACACTCAGGCCTTGGATCCCTCAGATTTTTTGCCTGTGTTACCTGGCTGTTTATGAAGGTAGTCACAAGTAGCTCTATTCTGTACTGTTTTACTGAAGTAGTGATTCTCAGCTTGACTCTGTTGCTATATAGACATATAAACACTATGGGATTCATTTATTAAAACTGGAGAGTGCAAAAAACCCGGCGCAGCTGTGCATGGTAGCCAATCAGCTTCTAACTTCAGTTTGTTTGTTTGTTTGTAAGTGTAGAACCCTCTTGCTGTGTGCTAGTGCAGTCGTTACAGTAGGTAAACTGGCCTGGCTGAGAGTCAGGACTGGGTTGAATCTGGGTCAGGGCTGAGTGACTCAGGGAGGCTGGATGACTCATCAAGCAGCACCTCCGGTAACTCCCCCTGCTCTCTGGAACCTTGGATAAGCTTCCAGAAGTAGAGGATGGCATCTGGGTGGAGCTGCTTGGAGTGTTGATGATGGTCCCAGCTAATCCTCAGCAAAGTGGGCTGGCAGGGGGCGGGCATACACTTGAGTAATGCCAGTAGGGGCAGTTGGGTGAAAGATGGAAAAGGAGTGCTGAGGAGGCTGTCAGTGGTCCTTGAGGGTGCCCCCTAGTCTGGTGGGGAGGGGACATCGAGCCTAGGGCTTGGGTGCTGGAGTGACCTTCTACAACACATGGAGGAAATCCTTCCTGGAGACACAGGAGCAAGCATCGGCAGCAGGTCAGCATGAGTTCTCCAAGGAGAAGTCAGCCAGGTGGGCTGGTGAGTGTGCAGTCTGGGAGGACTGTGGGAAAAGAGTGTCAGTCTGAGAGGACTGTGTAAAAGTAGCTGGGAGAGTGAAAGGGGCAGCTGCAGCCAGGCGGGCTGGCAGTGCCTGAAGAGTTGATGCTGGGTGATCAGTAGCCACAGGGATGTGAGCTGGACACTGAACTTTTACCGCCCCCGTGCGCGTCTGATGGGGAAACCGATCTCGGCAAAACAGCGGCCCGCCCACTCTCTCACCCGCCCGTTCTCTCACCAGCATCTAATTTCTGGGAGGGGGCAATTGCCATGTTACCCCCCCCCCACTGGTTCCGCCCCTTATCCCTTCTCTACTATACTAAAACAGCGTTTTCATGTATTTCTGTTTTGCTGTTGGAGAGTTCCTTCCTTGACAGCAGGACAGGAAGCCATGAAAAATCTCTCTTACCTTATTGATGCTCATACTTACAAGTAAATTAAAGATCTTTAATAGACAAGCGGTATCTCAGCAAACATCTTTTGAAGAAAAGGCTTAAAAAGAAAACCAACAAATCAAATGAAAAACTCAACACTTCTTCGGAGAAAGGCATTTATATTAATGATTAGTACTTGAAAACGTTAAAATGTTGTCAGGGAATGATGTTTCACTACAAGTAGGCCTGTCATTAAATATGTCATAAAACCCTGGGATATTTACCAAAATAATAGCTGTTTGGCAGCTTTGCTTGGACAACAAGACCATGATATAGTTACCTACTAAGACTACTTTTTGAAACAGAATTCATCCTTTTGAAAGCTGACTTAAAGCTTCTGGCCTCCATAAACATCTTATGCCGCGTACACACAACTGGACTTTCCATCAGAATAAACTCAGACAGTCTTCCCAACGGAGTTCCGACAGAATGGACTTGCCCACACACAATCGGACCAAAGTTTCGAATGTGATGACGTATGACGGGACTAGAAAAAGAAGTTCAATAGCCAATAGCCAATAGCTGACCTTGTGTCATATTTGGTCCGTTGGACCAGCATACCGACAAACGGTTTTCCCGGTAGAAATTTATTCCGTCTGCAAGATTTAAAGCATGTTCTATTTCTAGGTCCGTCTGAATTTTTTAAAGAAAAACGATCGGATTATCCCACGCACAATTGGAATATCCGACGGAAAGATTCCGTCTGACCTTTTCTGCTGGAAAGTCTGGTTGTGTGTACGTGTCATAACACAACACTGTTTTCTTTAGATTGGCAGAAATCAAGTCCAAAACTGGCAGCACAAATAAAGTTCCCGGGTCTGATTTTCAGCTCTAATAATCTCCATCTGAATTTTCTCCAGAAGTATGTTTTTTCAGTTAATTTTTTTTTTTAAGTCTACTATACATTACTAACAGAAGCACAGGACTCGTGGCAGCTGCAGTGGAAGCAACACAATGGTCTCAGTTCCACGTAAGAGTACTCCAATAGGGAGTCCTAATGACTTGGTCCAGGAACTTTAGTACATTGAATGATTACAGTATTTTTACTGTCTCCAGAAATACCAGACTATGATTTGGGGATGGTTAGGCTGGCCATACATTATACAATTTCCCTGTACAATTTTCCTTTAGATTTACCAAAACCATATAATATGAGGTCAAACCTAAACACTTTAAATTTGTATGCAATCAGGTAAGCCCTAAAGGTAGGAAGGGGTGCTTATTAAAAAAAAGTTCAAAACTCAGAAAATATGTCTCCAGAGGTGTGCAAATTATTGTCCTATTTGACAGCTAAATAGCCATCAAGAATTTTGTCCTTAATAGCATTTGGTGAGTGGAAAAAGTTGACCTATATACCTGGACAATTCGACTGCATTCGAATTTATAAAGAGCAAAGGAGCGCCGGATCTCTCCACCCATTTAACAAGTGCCAGGATTGGATGACATGAAACTAATGCCGCGTACACACGATCAAACTATCCGGTGGCCTTGGTCCGGCGGACAATCCGCCTGTGTGTGGGCTCCGGCGGACCTTTTTTCCCCAAAAGTCCGGCGGACTTAGAAAGTAGTTTTGACTAAAACATCCGGCCGTGTGTGTGCTAGTCCGCTGGACTTTTGCGGAGGAGTCCAGCGAGAAGACCCTAGGACAGAAGAAGACCCCCGGAGCTGTGCAATAAATTATTTTTAACCCTTGTGTGTTGTGTTTTATTTACATTTTTTTCACAGGTGAATGGGTAGGGGTACATTGTACATAGGGTGGGGGGCCGGTATCTGGGGGCCCCCTTATTAAAGGGGGCTCCAGGATTCCGATAAGCCCCCCACCCGCAGACCTCGACAACCAACGGCCAGGGTTATCGGGAAGAGGCCCTTGTCCTCATCAACATGGGGACAAGGTGCTTTGGGGTGGGGGGGCCGCGCGACCCCCCCACCCCAAAGCACCCCCCCATGTTGAGGGCACGTGGCCTGGTACGGCTCAGGAGGGGGGGCGCTCGTTCGTCCCCACCCCCTTTCCTGACCGGCTGGCCTGGGATAAGGGTCTTCTATGGACCTTCGGGCGGACTCCCACACCGTTTTTTCGGCGTAGGGCTTCCCCTTTAAGTCCATACCAGGTGATGGGGCCAAAAGTGCCTAGCCTCACAAATGTGCTTCTGAAAGAATGGTCAAACATTCCCATAGACACACTCCTAAACCTTGTAAACAGCCTTTCCAGAAGAGTTGAAGACGTTATAACTGCAAAGGATGGGCCAACTCAATATTGAACCCTACGGACTAAGACTGGGATGCCATTAAAGTTCATGTGCGTGTAAAGGCAGGTATCCCAATACTTTAGGCAATATAGTGTATTTTTAGGTTGTAGCCACAAAGGGGGCAATGTGGACCGACCAGGCCTCCAGATGCAATTTATATAAAAAGGTTCTAGTTCTAGCATGCACAAGGAATGGTGGCAGACAATCCTAGCACCTCTACATCACCAACCCCAAGTAGTATACCTATAAAGTAAATAATGTTCTTTTCTGTTCAGTTTGTATCACAAATCACAAAATGTGCTAGGACCATCAGCCTTGTTATGTGCATCATATTATCACACATATATGTATACCGATCAGCCATAACTTTTTGACCATCCACCAAATATTGAGCAGTTCCCACTTTTGCCACCAACACAGCTCTGACCAGGGGAGGACTAACAACTCATGGGGCCCCCGGGCAATAGGAGATTATGGGGCCCCCAGGCAATCAGACATTATGGGGCCACACAGTATACACAAACACACACACACACATTATACAATCACACAGTATACACAGACATGTTTCTATTGGATGAGAAGGTACTGGAGAGGTGGGGCAGCTATAATCTCTGGATTTTTAGACCAAAAGGATGTCGATCTCTTCCATGGGAAAGGGTGCACACTGCACATGATGTAAAAGAAAACATGATTCATCAAACCAAGCCACCTTCTGCCATTGCTCCGTGGTCCAGTTCTGATACTTACGTGCCAATTGAAAGTACTTTTGGCTGTGGACACAGGTTGCATGGGCACTCTGACTGGTCTGTAGGTAAGTAGTCTCATACACAACAAACTGCAATGCCATTATTTTCTGCCTGTGAATCGTTAACCCCGAAAGAATTAACTGTAATTAACAGTTTTTTTTCTCAAAACAGTGCAGAGACCAATCATAGCAGGCAGCAGTCAATCAGTCCACCAATCACTCTGGCCCATTAAGCAGTCTGGGGGATGTCTTTTTTTAGATTTATTGCTTGTAAAACTTTAATAGGAAATGTAGAATGGGATTTGGGATCAGTGCTAATTTTTAATCATAGTTTTAATCAGCTGTGTGTTTTCAGTGACGAATACTAAACAAAAATAAAAGTCAATTGATGAAAACTATGGAAAAAAAATCAAATCAAATTTTCAACAAAGGAAATTCTGATCGCGTGTATTCAGACACGCCAAAAATCACCCATGCTCAGATTCAACTATGAGACGGAAGCTATTGGCTACTGGCCTTTTTCTAGTCCCGTCGTGTGTGTTGTACGTCACCGCATTCTAAACAATCGGAATTTGGTGTGACCGTGTGTAGGCAAGACAGCTTGAGCGAAATTCCATCGGAATTCCGCCGGGAAAACCATCAGAGCTTTTTCCGACGAGAATTACGATTGTGTGTACACGACATAAAACTAAAATGGCATTTTAGTCAAAAGACTAATACAAATTAGACATTTTAAATCAAAATTAACATTTTGTGGGATACTCCAAAACATCAAAGCGCAATGATCCAAGTACACTCTTCTCAGAAAGGTAACACAGTCTGTCTGTCACAGTTGGGGACCTTGAGGTAGTTTGCAGCATAGATAAAGGCTCTGAAGCAGGAAACATCCATAGGTTAAGCCCCTTGGAGAATAATCCAGCATCCAGTTCAAATGGTGTGTCAGGTGCAAACAGTCCCCTGAAGTTCGATGATCGATTCCTGGTGAGAAAAAGATTGCACAGGCTCCAGCCTATTTACCCCCTCCATGACCACCTTCTGGGCACGCCGACCCATGAATAGGCCATGGTACAGTAAATATTCAGGCTGGACATTTGAATTTTATTGCCTTAACCACTTCAGCCCTGGAAGAATTTACCCACTTCCTGACCAGAGCACTTTGTGCGATTCGGCACTGCGTCGCTTTAACTGACATGCGATGTAGCTCCCAAACAAAATTGATGTCCTTTTTTTTCCCACAAATAGAGCTTTCCTTTGGTGGTATTTGATCACCCCTGCGGTTTTTATTTTTTTGCACTATAAACAAAAAAAGAGCGCCAATTTTTTAAATTTTTAAAAAAACGCAATCTTTTTTACATTTTGCTATAATAAATATCACCCAAAAATATATAAAAAACATATTTTTTCCTCAGTTTAGGCCGATACGTATTCTTCTACATATTTTTGGTAAAAACAAAAATCGCAAAAAGCGTTTATTAATTGGTTTGTTGGTTTTATTGATTGGTAAAGTTATAGCGTTTACAAAATAGGGGATAGTTTTATGGTATTTTTATTCATGTTATTAATTCATTTTTTTTTACTAGTAATGGTGGCGATCAGCGATTTTTATCCTGACTGTGACATTATGGCGGACACATCGGACATTTTAGACACATTTTTTTGGGACCATTGTCATTTATACAGCAATCAGTGCTATACAAATGCGCTGATTCATGTGTAAATGACACTGGCAGTGAAGGGGTTAACCACTAGGGGGCAGTGTATGGGTTAAGTGTGCCCTGGGGAGTGTTTCTAACTGTGGGGGGCATGGCTGTGTATAACACGTCACTGATCTCTGCTCCGATCACACAGAGCAGAGATCAGTGACACTGTCACTAGCCAGAATGGGGAGATGCTTGTTTACATTAGCATCTCCCCGTTCGATTGCAGGTATCCCCGTGGCGATCTAGTCCACGGAACCCACGACCCGACTCATGGAGCTTGCCGCGGGTGTGCCTCTTAAAGGGCCATGTACAGGTACGTTAGTTTGCCTGTACGAGCCCTTCTGCCGACGTATATCGGCATGAGGCGGTCGGCAAGCGGTTAAGCGCTGTAAGATTCTTGCATAGGCAGGGGGAAACAATCAACGTCTCAGGCTGTAAAACCATGAGCATACCCTGGGAATCAATTACTGCTTCTCTGATTACAGAGAAAGCCAAAATACATTTGCCTACCATCCTAAACTATGAGGGTGCTACACATTAACTTCAGGCATAACATATTTACATGTTGCCTAATATATCCTATTAACTTTCAGATGCCATGTAACAAGTGTTATTCACTTAAAGCGGAGCTCCACCCTAAAGTGGAGCTTCCGCTCATTGGAACCCTCCCCCCCTCCGGCGCCACAATTGGCACCTTTCAGGGGGGAGGGGGATGCAGATACCTGTACAGTAGAGGTATCTGCACCCACTTCCGGGATAGCTCTCTGCGGAAAGGGGCGTAGATTACGCCCCTTTCCGAAAGTCCCCCGCTGCCTGCTGGGAAACACACAGCTCCCAGAGGCAGCGGGTCCATTCTTATTGCGCAGCGCAACTCGCGCATGCGCAGTAGGGAACCGGGAAATGAAGCCGAAAGGCTCCACTTCCTGATTCCCATACCCAAGATGGCGGCGGCAGCACCCGAGAGACGATCGAGAGATCGGCTTCGGGTGCCGACATCGCGGGCGCGCTGGACAGGTAAGTGTAACTATTTTAAGAGTCAGCAGCTGCAGTATTTGTAGCTGCTGGCTTTTAAAAAAAAAACGCGGACTCCCGGCGGACTCCCGCTTTAAAGGGGTTGTAAAGGTTTGTTTTTTATTTGCATTGTTTGTTCACTTACCCTTTCCTTCAATTTCCCTTCTAAATGTTTTTTTTCTTTGTTTTCTTTGTCTGAATTTCTCACTTCATTTTCCTCCTCAGTAAGCTGTTCTGGCTGACTAAACACCGATCGGATGATGGTGTGAAGTTTACTGAGGAGAAACAGGAAGTGAGAAATTCAGACAAAGAAAAAAAACATTTAGAAGGGAAATTGAAGGAAAAGGTAAGTGAACCAACAATGCACTAGCTTAAAGGAACCTATTTTGAAAATAAAAAACGAAGCTTTACAACCCCTTTAACCTGTCAGTGGTCAAAGGTTATGATTGATCTGTTTACAGTATACAGTGCAGTGCAAAAGTTTTACGAACTTGTGAAAATTAGGGTACTTTCAAAAAAATGTAATAAATACTTATTATTTACCAATGAACAACCCACAAAGTTCATAAACAGAACAAAACCTCAACTCAGATCAATGTTAGATGTGTCCACTCTTTGATTTTAGCCAGTTTCCCTCTAGAGCAACTTTTTGTTTTTGTGCGCATACGTTAAAATCTGCATTTTTGCCCATATGGGCTGCGGGTATTTTTGGTTATTGATCCCACTTTTCTCCCCTCGGAATCGACGACCCACACATGGTGTGGAAAGCGAAGTAAGGCCGCGTACACACGAGAGGATTGTCCGTCCAACTTAGGCCGCGTACACACGCGGGGACTGTTCGCTCAACTTTGTCCGTCAAACAGTTTCAGCAAACAGTCCGCTCAAAATTAGCATGGACGGACTTGCCCACACACGACGAACGAACAGTTTGCTGAAACCGTGCGCGATGACGTGAACGGCACGTACGACGGGACGCAAAATACGACGTCCTATACATTGCATTACAACTTTCGGCGTGTAAATTCTTTCTGAGTATGCGCGGAACTTAGTTTGACGAACAAGCCTACACACGAGGGGACTGTTCGCTGAAACCAAGTTTCAGCGGACAGTTTTTCGGAAATTCCGAAAAACCTTGTTCAGCAAACTGTTCGCTGAAACTGTCCGCTGAAAGCCCACACACGGGCGGACTGTCCGCCGAAACACTGTTCAGCGGACAAAGTTGGGCGAACAGTCCCCGCGTGTGTACGCGGCCTTAGTCCGCTGAAACGTGTTTCAGCGGAAAGTCCGCTCGTGTGTGGGCTTCAGCGGACTTTTTCAGCGGACAGTCTGGCGGACTAAGTCTTTCGGAATTTCCGTAATATTGTCTGTCCAACTTTGGTTTCAGCGGACAGTCCGTGAGTAGGCTAGTTGGACGGACTAAGTATGGCGCATGCTCAGAAAGGATTTACACGGCCGAAGGTTGCATTGCAGTGTATTGGACGTCGTATTTCTAGTCCCGTCGTACGTGCTGTACACGTCATTGCGCAAGCTTTCAGCGGACTGTCTGTTCATCGTGTGTGGTCAAGTCCGTTCATTCAAAAGTAGGACGGACTGTCTGTCGGATTGTCTGACGGACTTAGTTGGCCAGACAATCCTCTCGTGTGTACGCGGCCTTAGCCTTCTGAGGAGTGAAATGCCCCTTGTCAGGCCTACCAGATAGTTATACCCTGAACTGTTTTGATGACAAACTGTAGTTTTATTACAAGATGACAATGGCAACTGTCACGGTGCTTTGCGTGAGTATAAAAACTGTATTTAGACCATTGGACTGGGGTGGATAAAAGTTGATTGGCATGTTTGTCTTCTGTTTGTTTGTATACCCTGCAATTCATAAATAAAAAATAAATAAAAAAAATCAGCATTTTTGGCTATAAACTATTTACTGAAAGCAGAAGCTTTGTAGAATAAAAAGATGGCGCAATTTTCTATGTTTGCACAATTATTGTGCAACTGTTTATTATTATTATCATTAGAAAAAAAAAAACACTAAAATAAATTTTAGTGCAAACAAACACAATATAATACCCAGCGTTTTGGTAAAATATAGAAGAATAGATACCAGGTATGTCAAGTCTTAAATATACTTGTGCCTGTGATATCACAACAAACTATGTTTGTTTGCCTTTACAGCTCATCAGTTTAGGATTAATCATGAATTATGGCCCTTGAATTATGGCTCTGACGTTTGTAGTAATACTTCATGTGTGGTGCAATTCCTGTCTACCTACCCATGCACATCCTGTGTGCATGTTTGCATTTTCAGGTGTTTGCAGGGTAATGGGGTTACCTTTCTTTTTTGGTATTGCAGTCATGAGCTCGCCTTAAACCCTTTTTACTCTGGATGCACGCAGAAGGCAAAGTAGATTAAGCAGCATCAATTCACCTAGGTACACTTGCACACAGTTTTATTTTAGAAACTTGGCAAGTATGTTTGCTTCAACACCTAGGAGAACTAACCACTGTGGATTTAGCCTGTCTTAAGCCAGTCATACACGGTTCAAATCTCGACTAGTTCAGCAGGAACTGACCCATTTCGAACCTGTATCAAGCTAATCGATTGATCAATCAACTTGTGATTATCACTAGCGGCTGCTATAGCTGCTAGCAATAATCAATGTCTTTTCTCGGTGAGGACACCTTCTTCACACCAGGAGAAGGCAATTACTGATTCCCCTGTCAACAATTTGGGGGTTATTCATGAAAGGCAAATCCACTTTGCACTGCAAGTGCACTTGGAAGTGCAGTGGCTCTAAATCTAAGGGGTAGATCTGAAATGAGTGGAAGCTCTGCTGATTTTATCATCCAATCATGTACAAGCTAAAATGCTGTTTTTTATTTTCCTTGCATGTCCCCCTCGAATCTATAGCGTCTTTACTTACAAGTGCACTTTCAGTGCAATTTCAAGTGCACTTGCAGTGCAAAGTGGACTTTCCTTTAGTAAATAACTCCCTTTGTGTCTTCATGGGGGAACATTTTCACTGTGTATGGCCTGCTTTGGTTGCTTTTATCTCTTCATGTAATCCCAGACAGACTCAGTGTTGAGAACAGAGCTCTATGGAGATCATACCATCTCTCCCAGGATTCCTTGTTCCTTTTCAGATGCTTCCATGATGGTATGACATGATAGGAATGTAAGCGCATAGAGGTTAGCGTGGCCCCGGTTGGAAAGGGTATGGTTAATTATGTTCCTGGATTTTTCGTCTGGTGTGCTTTGCTGGGTCCAGCCCACTGGTTATGTGTTTTAAAAGGGTCCACACCCAGAGAGCCCCAAGGGGCCTAGGATTTTAAGCCACGTAGATCTAATTCTTGTTGCCATCGCCCGAACCTGGATCAACAGCACCATGTCAGGATTGAAATTCCTGCTGTTAAGGGAGACTTCTACGATTTGCAGTGCTCCTGGAAGACACCTATTGTGCATGGACTTTCCTCCTGTGCAGTTATGCTGTGGGACCCACACGCCTGAAGTTAAGGACTAGGGATGTAGTAAAAGACTCACTTTATATTGAACTGTTATCTTGTGATTCTCTCCCTCCCATCGGAGGCTGAACTGAGCTCTTTTCCATTTTATGACAAGGAGAAGCAGACAAAATTTCTTCCATAGGCCATAATCAGTGGGTAGAAGGCTATCCCCTAGTCCCCACCCAAAAGCCCCTGTCCCCGTTGGGTCTATCACACTCCCCATTCCCTATATTTCACATCAGCATGCATCTCTATGTAGCGCTGTCTCCTGAAGAGCACACACTATATGTTTTGCAATTTAATTTTACCCTCAAAACCGCAGTTTGGTTTGGGTCTAATTGTTCTAAATTTTTGACCTTAGCATCAGTCTGACTGGACTGCAGGGTGTTCTACCTGGCCATGGGGGGGCGCTGTTACTTTTGGCAGGCATGAAACACAGTCTAGTTGGGTGCATTAAGTTTACTCTCTTTCAGAACAAGCCCAGTGGGAGTGTCGCTCTTGCTGTGCTTTCTGGGAGAGGGTACTTAAGGTGTTTCGGGGTTCCGGTCCAGAATTATGTTCTGACTGCATGATTCTGTCTTCCTGACCAGCCCCCAGGCCATGGATGTGCGGATCCACCCAACTTTAAGTCTTGGGGCTGGCTAGCCTGAGGCGAGGAAACTGAAAGGAGGATTCAGAGGGGGTCCGGTGCCATCTCGGTTAGTGGAGAGGCCCAGCAACTGTGAAGTTATCTAGGGGAGGACTCTTCGGGAGAAGGTCATGCAAGGGTTGGCTTCTCAACAAGAGCCTGGACAAGCTGAAGGACCTAAATGAATCCAATCTTGTGCGGTATCGCCGGACTGGCTGCAAGTCACTGGTACCACATGAGTGTTCTACAAGCTTTCAAGTTTCCCTCATGTGTTCTATAGCAAAGTCTGTGCCAGAGACTTATTCCTGACTCAAGCACCCTGTTGGCTGCTAGGCCTGGTGAGAGAAGGACTATCCAATTAGGGTGAGGATCCAGTTGTCAATGGCTATTCTCTGGATTTATTCAAACTGTTTCATATTGAATTTAACAATAAGAGTACCTGGACTTTTCACCTAAACTCTCCGATCCTATGTTGAGAGACTGTGTTGTTAACTACTTTTCGCAAATAAAAATCCCTTTAAGTGGATCTGTCATCAGTCTCTGCAGTTTTTGGGCCATCTACCTTGGGAAACCCCTAGACGCATACGAGGTGAAGAAGGTAACGGTAAGTCCAATAAAATCAGCCGCTTCTTCGGGAGTCAGTGCTACATCTACATGCTGAAATTAAATCAACTCATCCTTTTTTTACAACATAAAATTTTTTTCTTTTTTTTTGCTTTTCTTACCTTTTTTGTCCTACTTCCTCCTTATCAACTTCAGTGGTGGCATTGTCAGAGATAACTCACTACTGAAGGTCACCCCCTGGGAAGGCAACATCACCACCACCTTCAGGAAAATCATTTATTACATCATGCACTTTGTCTTGTGCATTTTAAAAATGACGCAGGAACTCTGACCCAGACAGCACAAAGGCAGGACAAAACCCAGGTAAGTATGAAGAAAAAGTCACAAGGAATGATTATTTATTCAACTTCTAGTCAGGTTTAAATGTGTTGTATAGAGTGTGTGTGTGTTGGGAGGGGGGAGGGGGTTCTTTAAGAAAACTGTACACAGCAAGGCATAATTCTAATCATATTGCAAAATAGATTTGGAGTTTACATATACGTGAGGCTAAAATGTTATGTTCATTATATATGGGCACTCTCTACTCTCTGATACAGGGATGGAGATGCATGCTATCATGTGTCTCATTTAAAGTCCCAAACCCACCTTCTTTACATTAGAAATGGACACTCTCCGTACACATTTGAGGCATGTAATCAGATCTCAGTTATCCAATATGTCCAAAAAAAGGTGCTGAAAATAGCACTCCCCTGAACAGGATGTCACATATCATGAAGGTATAGTGCAGATAGGCCTGGAAGGCAAAGCTTGGGGCCATTAAGGCAACTGGTAACATCTGGAGAGATATTAGAAACAGGTGCTTCAAATGGTCACAGAGCTCTCCAATATACAGATCGAGGCTATAAATCTATGGTAATTTAAAGTCTTAGCTTTCAACTCTATTGCATTTGGGACCGTTTAGAATCTGATCACTTCATGCTGCTCAAGAGGGACAAAATACAAGAGTGAGTCAATAATTGTCCACACTCTATTTCTAGAATTTATTAGAACAACAGTAGAGAATGTTCAGTTACATCATTTTACAATAAAGTCCCCTTGCTTTTCCATTCACTTGTCCCAGTGTTCCACAAGCTTGTATAAAAACCATAAAAAATGTTTTTGATTAGTCCCTCAGCAATACTTCTTGCACATGTTTGTCTGTCGCAAATCCGCAACCTCTAAAGCATCTTTAAAGGGAACCAACCAGATGATAATCAGAGGAAGTGAGATCTGGACAACAAGCAGGATGTTCCAATAACTTGAAACTTTTTCTGTTTCTGAAGTGTTTAAACAGTGTGGATGGCAGAATGTGGACACGAATCGGCATGCAAGAACCTTTTAACATTAGACCAGAGTAAAACACTGTCCTCATATTGTGATGACAACCTTTAATGGCTTTCAGCAGTCCTTTTACACCCATCAGACCACAAAAAAACAGATCACTGTCTGCTATTCTTTTTTGGTGCAAACGAAGAATGGTGCAGCCATGTTTGCTGTGTAACAACGGCAAAGGAAACTAAATGATGAAGGTCACAGCTTCAATAAAGTGACCACAAAGGCAAAGGCACAAGCTCTCAGAGTGTATGTGCAGCAGGGTCAGGACAAGGAGCCACTGCCCTGGGCCCAATGCTTTACTGTAAGGATGGGGACACCTTCCTTCTGTTACAAGGCTGAAGGGAGTAGTGACAGGCAGAGGTGGACTGACAACTCATGGGGCCCCCGGGCAATAGGAGATTATGGGGCCCCCCAGGCAATAGGAGAAGATTATGGGGCCCTCGGGCATTAGGAGATTATGGGGCCACACAGTATACACACACATACAGTATACACACGCAGACACACAATATATACACACACAGTATACACACACAGAATACACATACACACACTGAAAAGATACCGGAGAGGCAGGGCAGCTATAATCTTGGGATTTTTTTTAAAAAACACAGATTTTTACATACTGTCCCTGGTTTTATTGAGGCTGGTAACCCTGATGAGGCCCCTTAGTGGTATGGGGCCCTCGAGGCAGTGCCCGAGTGCCCGAATGGTCAGTCCGCCCCTGGTGACAGTGGCAGTGATTTTGACAAGCAAGTGACAACTGGGTGTATAGGAGGGGGTGCAGTTTGCCATCTTTGCCCTGGGTGCTGGATGACCTTCTCCCGGTACTGATGCGAAGAAATCAGTACAGCCAACTTAAGGATTATTATAGCAAATGTGTGGATAATGAATTACTTCCCCTCTTACTTATAGTGTATCTAATCACAGGTCAAGTAAACATAGACACAAGAGCTGCCACTGCTCGTTAGTGTTTAAAAGTGTAGGATCTAAATCCATTGTCTTAATCTTGTTTTCAATAGTTGATCTATTCACTAGCCTGGATCTAAAGTTACTTAACTACAAAAGTACATAACAGGCCACATTGCAGGGGCATACGTACAAGGGGTCCCAATTGTGGCCTGGTCCCCTGTACACCTGGATAAGATGGGTGGCGGGGTTGCATATAGAGGAACCGATCCCCTCCATTTTCCTCCTGCAGCCTTTCAGCAGCTACAGAAGTAAAATGGAGGGGATAGGTCTACATTTTGCCCTCCTATCCACCTATTGTTGTGATCAGGTCCAGGTACCATACTTCGGGGATCATTCTAGAAGAATCACAATTGATCAGATCATGAGATTGCATGGTGAAAACATACACTACTGTGCAAACGTTTTAGGCAGGTGTGAAAAAATGCTCTAAATGAAGAATGCTATCAGAATCACACGTTTTAATCATTTATTTTTATTAATTAACAAAATTAAGTAAATTAATAGAAGAGAAATCCAAAGCAAATCAAAATTTGATGTGATCACCCTTTTTCCTTCAAGACTGCATAAATTCTTAGAGGTACACTTGCACACACAGTTTTTGCAGGAACTTAGCAGGTAGGCTGTTCCAAACATCTTAGCCCTTGTGCACACGGTCGGACATTCCGACACCAAAATCCGTCGGATTTTGTCCGACGGATTTTGTCCGAAACTGGTGTTGCATACACACAGTTGGACAAAGTTGTTGGAAAATCCGATCGTTCAGAACGTGATGACGTTATGACAGGACTACGTTCAGGCTAGTAGCCAATAACTTTGGTCTAGGAATTTGATCTGAGCATGCGTGGCACTTTGTCCGATCGGAATTCTCTACAAACGATTGGACACAGTCCGATCGGATCATGTTGTCGGGAAAATTTTTTATATCCAGCTCTCAAACTTTGTTGGTCAGATATTCCGACGGAAAAAGTCAGATGAAGCCCACACACGGTCGGATTATGCGACAACGCGGTCCGATCGGATATTTTCCATCGGAATGTCCGACCGTGTGTACAAGGGCTAAGAGAACTAACCGCATATCTTCTGTGGATGTGGGCTGCCTCATATGCTTCTATGGCTCTATGGGGGCCAAACCATCACTTTCAGAGCTCCTTATTCTTCTTTACAGTAAAGATAGTTCTTAATTACATTCGGGGCCAATCAAATGCCTCCCTGGTGTTATGGCATGATGGATAAGCATCTGCCTGTATTTCTCAGCATTGAGAACACCATTGATCCTGACCAAATATCTAACTTAATTTACAGAATTGTAGCCCCAAACTTGCAAGCAACCTCCACCGTGCTTCACTGTTGCCTGCAGACATTCATTATTGTACCGCTCTCCAGTCCTTCAGCAAACAAACTGTCTGCTGCTACAGACAAATATTTAAAATCTTGACTCATAAGTCCAGAGCATCTGCTGCCATTTTTCTGCCCTCCAGTTCCTATGTTTTTGTGCATAGTTGAGTCACTTAGCCTTGTTTCCATGTCGGAGGTATGGCTTTTTGGCCACAGTTCTTCCATGAAGACCACTTCTGGCCAGATTTGCCCAGACAGTAGATGGGTGTATCTGAGTTCCACTGGTTTCCACCAGTTCTTTGGGGATGGCACTGCTGGACATCTTCGGATGTCTAATTGAAGTAAACATGATGTGTCTTTCATTTACTACACTAAGTTTCCTTGTCCGACTACAGCGTCTACAGTTCTCAACATTGCCAATTTTATTTGTGCTTCTTCAAAAGCACTTGAACAGCACATCTTGAAACAACAGTCTGTTTTGACATCTTTGCCTGGGAGAGACCTTGTTGATGTAGGTGCCAGTCCAGGCGTCTGGGTGGATCCCAACTGCTGAGCACCAAGTACGCATACCAATTAGCGTGCATACTTGGTGCCCAGTGGCCTATTTAAACTGGTCTGTCAAATTTAACAGTTGTTGAATGGTCATCAGCTTGTATCTGTATTCCTGAGATCTGATCCATTGAACCTGCTTACCTGTGTATGACTCAGCCTGTACTTCGCCTTTGCTCCTGCCTTAACCTTGTGTAACTAAATGTCCCACACTCCACTTCAGTGCTTTCATCATATACTGCTTCCTCCCAATCTAAATATAAATATCAGATATTCCAAACGGCTCACAAGAACAAGACAATACGTGTTTGGTTGCTGAACATGGACTGTTTTATTTGAGATGACACACAAATATATACAACAGGCTGACAATACAATCTGTAGCCAGAAACCTAATTAACATGAGCTAGTTTACTAATCATTTACTCACAGTTGGTGACTCGGTGATATGATCTTTCAGGGTAGACTTGCCATCTTCTAGCTCACTGACTATACAATACACATTATCATAAATATCAACACAGAACTCCTTCACACAATATCAGGGTTAATTAGAACAAACAACAATGGGTGAAAGACTCTTAGGCCGCGTACACACGGGCGGATTGTCTGTCCAACTTAGTCCGATGAACCGTGTTTCAGCGGACAATCCGCTCGTGTGTGGGCTTCAGTGGACTTTTTCAGCGGACTGTCTGACGAACAAAGTCTTACGGAATTTCCGAAATTTTGTCCGTTCAAACTTGGTTTTGTCCGTCCAAACTTGGTTTCAGCGGACAGTCCGCTCGTGTGTAGGCAAGTTGGACGAACTAAGTATGGCGCATGCTCAGAAAGGATTTACACGGCCGAAGGTTGCATTGCAGTGTATAGGACGTCGTTTTTCTAGTCCCGTCGTACGTGCTGTATACGTCATCGCGCACGCTTTCAGCGGACTGTCTGCTCATCGTGTGTGGTCAAGTCCGTTCATGCAAATTTTGAACGGACTGTCTGTCGGATAGTCTGACGAACTTAGTTGGGCAGACAATCCGCCCGTGTGTACGCGGCCTTAGAAGCCATACTAGAATTATTTACATTATAGCAGACAACAGACAGACAGGTGGCTTTAGTAAATAAAGCCTATTGACATCAGCATCTTCTAACAATATGTGTCCCAACAGTATGAATCAGTCACTATTTCTTATATGGCATATACAGGGTTCCCAGAGTCTGTGTGTCTTGGGGGGACATGGACCTGAATTCAAAGTAACACCACCTCAAGGGTCCCAGGCTTATGGCTCACAAAAAGCACCGTTCCCCCAAAATCCAGGATCCATAATCAGTAAGCACAAGGCCAGCATTCAGTCTGCTCCAAAAGCCTCTGTCCCGCGTGAGTCCATAACACATTGTTCATCTGATCACGCTGACCTCACCCTGTTTACTGGGCTTGTTTTTTTTTTCATCGTGATCCATGGTGCTCAGGTAAGTATTAGGTGTCTTCTCTGGGAACTCCCTCCTCATTGGCTGAGACAGCAATGGGAGCCATTGGCTCCTGCTGCTGTCAATAACAACCAGTGAGACAATAAGGAGATAAAGGGGGTGGGGCCGAGCTGTGGCTCTGTGTGTGAATAGACACGCAGAGCAGTGGCTTGGGAGTGAGCCTGCTTGGGTGCCCCCATAGTAAGCTGCTTGCTCTGGGGGCAATAGGCAATGGGGAGAGGCCAGGAGCATAGGTGGGGGACCGAAGAAGACGAGGATCGGGACTGCTCTGTGCAAAACCATTAAGTATACCAGGCAAGTATAAAAAAAATGTTGTTTGTTTTTTTATAAATTGTCTTTAATATCACTTTAAGTCGACAAAAGAAAATTACAGTGTTGGACCGCCTCACGCCGATATACGTTGGCAGAATGGCATGGCTGGGCACAATCATGTACCTGTACGTTGCCTTTAAGTGCCCAGCCATGGGTGGCGCCCGTGCAGCCGGCAGCGCACTCGCGACATGGTCCTGAGCTCCGTGACCACAGACCCGATCGCCGCCAGTGTCCCGCAATTGGGTCACAGAGCTGAAGAACAAGGAGAGGTAAGTGTAAAAAAACCTCTCCTCATGCTTCCTACTGAGGCTTCCACTGATCGTCTGTTCCCTGTTATAGGGAAAGACGATCAGTGACATCAGACGCCAAGCCACGCCCCCATACAGTTTAAAAAACACACACACTTAACCCCTACACTGCCTCCTAGTGGTTAACCCCTTCACTGCCAGTGACATTTTTACAGTAATCGGTACATTTTTAATCGCACTGATTGCTATATTAATGCCAATGGTCCCAAAAATGTGTAAAAATTATAAGACGTGTCCGCCATAATGTCGCAGTCACAATAAAAATCGCTGATCGCCGCCATTACTAGTAAAAAAAAAATTATTAATAAAAATGCCATACAACTAACCCCTATTTTGAAGACACTATAACTTTTGAGCAAACCAATCAATAAACGCCTATTGCATTTTTTTTTTTAACAAAAATATGTAGAAGAATACGTATCGGCCTAAACTGAGGAAAATTTTTTTCGTTTTTTTATATAATTTTTGGAGGATATTTATTATAGCAAAAAGTAAAAAATATTGAATTTTTTTCAAAATTGTCGCTCTATTTATGTTTATAGTGCAAAAAATAAAAACTGCAGAGGTGATCAAATACCACCAAAAGAAAGCTCTATTTGTGGAAAAAAAGGACGCCAATTTTGTTTGGGAGCCACGTCACACGACCGCACAATTGTCAGTTAAAGCGACGCAGTGCCGAATCGCATAAAGGGGCCTGGTCCTTTAGCTGGAAAATGGTCCGGGGCTTAAGTGGTTAAGAAACAATGACCTTGATCAATAAGGTAAAAAAAAAAGGGTAAAAAAAAGAGGAAAAGGAAAAGAAACACAGTCCACTGTACGATAGCTGAATCAAAATGTATTATATTAAAAACACATATATGGAATAGCCAATAGAATAAAACTAAGTCATTCAAAACGTGTCAGTCATTCTATTAAAAAAACTTACCATTCATGCCCCCATCCAGTGACAGTAAATTGCTGAAGCAAAGGGGTATGAATACATAATAAAACACTCAATCCTAAGCAGCGACAATGTAATAAGAAATGAAATTTGCAAGCATGTAGATTGGAAATAATGCTAGGTTGGCTCCCAGCATGAAATACTGGGATGGTCAGGCCTAAATCTTGGTAAGGAGGCACACTGCAAACTGCGATGTATATTGGTTCCATGGTGTATCCAACAAATGGGAGATGCAGAGGTAGTAAGCGAGCATAATGGGTCAACAGTGGTCCAGAGGAGGCATACAAAGCAAGAAAGTACATTCACAATGTGTGTATGGCACGGACCGCCATGTGGTAATGAAGGTTGACGTAAAACCAATATGTAACCTTGCCTTATTTCTTTTTTAGGTGTACTTTTCACATCAGCATTAGAGGGTGGTCTATCAATTTGTAGAGAACAAAGCTGAACATTTGGAAAAACAATAATGATAACCCACTTGCAACCTTTGCTCCAACAAGTTAACGTTTCACCAATTAACTGTACCACAGAACAAACTCTTGGATCTGCCTTGTGAGAGCATATAAAGGGATACCTCTCCAAGCCCAGATCTTGTGTCATCTCCTCCCAACACCATGGGAAAAGGCTTCTATGTCAGCAAGCTTGTTGCCTTTGTTGCCATCTTTTTCGCTATAGCTGCTGTGGCTACAATCATTGCACTATCTGTAGCTTATGCTAAAGAAAAAGCCATCAATAATAAACTAGAAAATGGGGGATCAACAACTGAAACCTTCCCCAGTGCTTCCTCCAGTACATTGAAACCTACCACTCCTGTATCAACAGAACCTTGGGACAGCTACCGGCTTCCAAAGACTCTATTACCTTACCATTATGACGTTGATCTCAGACCAGTCTTGGAGAAGGACAATCAGGGACTCTATGTCTTTCATGGAAAAAGTGTTGTACATTTCAAATGTGAGAATTCCACCAATCTTGTTATTATCCACAGCAAAAAACTTAATTATACCAAAAATGTTGTGCTCCAAGATGATACAGGTAGAGACATCACCATAAATCGAGAACAGCTGGTAGAGAAGACCGCTTACCTGGTGTTGCATCTTGCTGAGAGTCTGCAAAGTGGTAAAACATATCGGCTTTACACAGAATTTATTGGGGAACTGGCAGATGATCTGGCAGGATTCTACCGCAGTGAATATGTGGAAGATGGTGTAACCAAGTAAGTAGTTAAATAAACTGTAATTTCAAAAAAATAAGGAAAAGTGTTAACAATTTCTATAAAACAATATCAAGAGCATAAAGCATAACTACAGGCACACCTCACTTTTAAGTACACAATGGGGTTTTATTTACTAAAGCTGAAAAGTGCAAAATCAGGCTCACTTCTGCATAGAAACCAATCAGCTTCAAGGTTTTATTACCAAAGCTTAATTGAACAAGCTGGGGTTAAAAGCTCTTTGGGTTTTATGCAGAAGTGAGCCTGATTTTGCACTTTCCAGCTTTAGTAAATAAACCCCATTGTGTACTTAAAAGTGGGGTATGCCTGTATAACAATGAGTAGGAATATACATGTGTTATCATTTTTGATGTTGTATATTTGATGTTTAGGGCTTGATTTACTAAAGGCAAATACTGCAGACTGTTTACTTTGCAAAGGAAGTTGCACTTTGCAAGGGAGTTATCCCCAGAGCTTAGTGAATGAGGTTAAGCTCTGTTGACTTCCATCATCCATTATTTTGCTTACACATGAGTAGGTGTTATTCGTAAGGTAAAGTTTCACTACATTAACTAATCTCTGGGAAAGATCCCTTTGCAAAGTGAAGCTCCATTTGCAAAGTGAACAGCCTATTTGCAAACCGGTATATTAAATTAATCCCTTTAGGCAGGCCATAAATTATGCGGGAAAGAAATTAGGCAGAAAAGAAAAAGAAAATAGCTTGATTCCTTCATCAACACAGTCAGTGTTTATGGGGGAATCCCTAACCCAGAGCTATTGTGTTCTCCCGTGGGTGGGGGGGAAGCAGTCTCTGCCAGGAGAGCACAATCTCATGCTGAATATTCCACATGCTGGTTGTACCCAAGTCGATGGGATACAATCAGTCTGCTTATACATGGATCAGATCTTGGCCAGTCCCTGCTGAACCAGCTCAGGTTCAATCCATCTATGGCCAGCTATAGTGTTCATCCTACTGCCTCTCCATATCACTATCACTTTATTGACTTATGTCTGCTAACTGACCATTTTTGGACTGAACATGCATTTAGACATATGTTGCAGAGATATTCAGATTATGAGTTGCGCAGTATGTACAGTATGTCTGAACTGAAAACACGGCCCCTCTAAGATCATAGCACACACTATATTTTCCTACTGGGGGATTTTTTCAGTCAATCTGGTCTGGTCCCAGAGGCCAAAAATTTTATTAAACCCAGAAACAAGATTGTAATATAGAGCAGCTTTCCAGTACTTGTGGCTGCATTCATTCTTTTTTTTGTCTGTTATTTTTCAACTTCCTTTAACAGACCAAGCTGTCCAACAAAAGTGATAGTTAGTGAGCTGAGATAAACCATTTACCACTGACAGGGTGTTTAAAATGGTCAGCTTTTATTAACCACTTCAGCCCCGGAAGATTTGGCTGCTCAATGATCAGAGCATTTTTTGCGATACAGCACCGCGCCGATTTAACTGACAATTATGCGGCCCTGTGACGCTGTACCCAAACAAAATTGACGTTCTTTTTTTCCCATAAAGAGAGCTTTCTTTTGGTGGTATTTGATCATCTCTGCGATATTTTTTATGCTATAAACCAAAAAAAAAAAGGAAAATTTTGAAAAAAACACAATATTTTGTACTTTTTGCTATAATAAATATCCCTAATTTTTTTTTTTAAAAAGCTATTTTTTTTCTCAGTTTAGGCCAATGTGTATTCTTCTACATATTTTTGGTAATAAAAATCACAATAAGCATATATTGATTGGTTTGCACAAAAATTATAGTGCCTACAAAATAGGGGATATATGTATGGCATTTTTATTATTATTTTTTTTTTTTTACTAGTAATGGTGGCGATCTGCGATTTTTATCGGGACTGCAACATTATAGTGGACACATCGGACACTTTTGACACATTTTTGAGATGACTGACAATTATACAGCGATCAGTGCTAATGCACTGATTAATGTATCAATGTCACTGGCAGGGAAGGGGTTAACACTAGGGGGCGATCAAGGGGTTAACTGTGTCCCCTGACTGTGTGTTCTAACTGTAGCGGGAGAGGACTGACAGATCATGGTTTCTAGCTATTAGGAACTCAGGATCTGTCTCTCCTCACAGAACAGAACAGGGATTTGTGAGTTTACACACACACACATCCCTGTTCTGCCTTTCATACCTGCGATCGCTCGTGGCCAGCAGTCATTGTGACCGTTGACCACGAGCAACGGCACCCACGCAGTGCAGCGGCGCACACCTGCTATCCTGCTTAAGGAGCTGACATATAGCTAGGACGGCTCGCGGGAACGTGCCGACCTGCCGCTGTAAAATGAGGGTGGCTGGTCGGCAAACGGTTAATTTATGTAAAACTTTCCAAAATTAAAAAAAATATATTGTTGTAGCTGCTTAAAAAGCGTTAGCTGGAGCAGGAGGGAACATTTTTCCGTGAATGTGGTTTTCATTCCAGAAAGTCCATTTATTCCAAATGTTAAAAGCAAATACAATTTTGAAATGCTTTGTAATGTCATTAAAAAGATTCTAAAGGAATTTAAATAAACATGTTACACTTACCTGCTCTGTGTGATGGTTTTGCACAGAGCAACCCAGATCCTTCTTTTCTGGGGTCCCCTGCCTGCTCTTCTGGCTCCTCCCCCTGCCGAGTTCCCCAGATCAAGGTGCTTGCTATGGAGGCACTCGTCTGGGCAATGGACATACAGAGCAGGGCTCGGCCCCGCCCCAGCTCTCTGATCACTGGCTGTGATTGACAGTAGCAGGAGCCAATGCCTCCCACTGCTGCCTCCATGGCCAGAGAGGAGAGAGAGCAGAGAGAGCCTCTGCTCTTGGGAACAACATTAGATCAAGTTTAGGCTTCGTTAAGAATAAGGGGGGTGGGGAGCTGCACACAGAAGGTTTTTACCTTAATGCAGAGAAAGTCATCAAATCTATTGAGAAATATTGTACGAAAGTTTGTTTGAAAATCTACCAGTGTATGGACGGTGTAACAGATACTTATGTTTCCAGCACAAACACAGAAAAAGCGTTGCTAATCCGGATGATTCTGTATGACTGTAAACATACAACTGAATCAGAGAACTAGCAGTAAAGCCGATTATTTTCATTGTAGATGGTTTCCGTCTTTTTTTGTTATCAGATTTATCGCCACCACCCAAATGCAGGCAGCTGACGCAAGGAAGGCATTCCCATGCTTTGATGAGCCAGCAATGAAAGCAACTTTCAGCATCACCCTCAGATACAAACCCAGCTATGTGGCACTCTCCAATATGAATTCTTCCAGTAAGTCACAGTATTCCACTGTTTTCTGCACTAGTATACAGATACTGTATAAATTAGACACTAACACGGACCCAGAATCAGATATATCTTTTAATGCTAATCAGTTGCATGCTAAGTAATGTGTGAGTGTAGAGCCTCATACACACAATGAGATTATCAGACGAATAATCAACCGTTTTTGTTGCATGCTGGCCTCATACACACACACACACACACACACACACACACACACACACACACCCTAGCAGAGATCCTCTCATCCAAATTAACCCTCCTAGCACAAACTCTCCCACCAGCCCCCCACTGACAGGAATAGACATACTGCTCTCCCTACTCCTTCCAGCTTGCAGCCGCAGAAACTCAGGCAGGTAGTGCACCCTTTAATCACCTGTGATTAAACTGTCAATAGACAGTGCAGATCGCAGGCAAAATGCACAGAGCCAGTTAGAATGGCTCTGTGCCTTGTGGCCACTGAGACCACGAATCCCATTTACATTTGAGAGTTCCACATCCTCTTATAATGGAGGAAGGAGAATTGCAGCGTGATCAAAGGATGAAAGGAAGGAAAGAAGGAGAAAGACAGCAGCACAGAAAGGCATGTGATTCAAGATAGAGGGCTTTTAGTTGACAATGACCACCAATAAGAGTGGGCTTGATTTTTTTTAAATGGATGGAGGTTAAACGCTACTGACCACCAATGATGGGAGTTGGGGCTAGCAGCTTTTAAAATGCCACCAACCACTAATGATAGGAGGGAGGGGGGAATCCTATTGCTACTACATGGCTTCAGTGAGCAACATGCGCAGCTCTGGAACAGTGCCAGTGGGGCGGGTGAATGACTTCTGCGCATGCAAAGGACTGATGTCTTCCCTCCCTGGAATAGAGGTAGGTGTTGGCAAGGAACCATGCAGTCATCAGACAGCTAGAAAAGAGGTACATTTTTGATTTTAGTCCCGCTGGATCCAGACTTCCATTGTCCATTGATGACGCGGTGCCTGGACCCACTTTCTGTGATGCCGGCAGAGAGTGGACTTCAGCCCACTCTCTGCTGAAAATGGGTCACAGGAGTGCAAAACAAATTGCACTCCTGTGATCCATAGGAGAAATACAGCCAAACAAGCTTTGGCTATACTTCTCCTTTAATAAAAAATGTTGTATTTGCTTAGTGTATTTAAAGTATTATTTCACCTTTTAAGGAAAAATGATGTAGCACACCCCCTAAAGAGCCGCAAGTAGAAAGGGATTCCCCACCCTGCACAGCCAGGCTCACTGTATTTTCACAGCACACGTGAGGCAAAGAACAGTCCAGTGCTTTGTTTTGTATTTTTATTAGGGGGTTTAACTTGGATAGGGAGGAGGGTATAATGAGATGCCCACTTGACTTTAGAAGAACTTTCAGGAACAATTTTCCACTCCTTGGCTTCCTCCAAAACAACACTTGCTTGAAGCACTATAACTCCCAGGACCAGCTGGCACTGTTCAATAGGTAGAAAATGCCCTTTACAGGCAGGGACTGCTGGCCCCTTGTTTGTGTCACAAAGTCCTAGTTCCTTGCTGTCCCTCTGCGGCTATTGATCCCAGTACCACCTCTTCATACACTGCCAGCCCACCTGGCTGCAGCTGCACCTTTCACCAGCCCCAGTGGCGGCTGGTGAAGTTTTTGGATGGGGGGGCGCCAGACCCCGCCCATCATGACCCCGCCCATCATGTTGGCCCATCCCACTTCTCATAAAACACGCCCCTTATGTAATCTGAAAAAAAATTTGGTGTGGGTTCCCCCCTCCGAGGGCATACCAGGCCCTTAGGTCTGGTATGGATTCCAAGGGGAACCCCCTACGTCCAAAAAACGGCGTGGGGGTCCCCCCAGATCCACACCAGACCCTTATCCGAGCACGCTACCCGGCCGGCCAGGAAAGGGGGTGGGGACGAGCGGGCTCCTCGCATGGCGACTGTGACATCAACCCATGTGACCAACCCATGTGACATCAACCCATGTGACACCGCCCTATTGTCCCTATATAAGTGGCAGCGCAGCGCGTCCCTGGCATTCCGGCCAGGGAGATCGTCGAGGCAACATCTCCTGGAGAAGAAGGAGAAGAAGAAGAAGAAGAAAGGGCGGCGGTGGCGGCGGTGGCGGCGGCGGCGACAGAAGACCGGGCCACCGCCTGTAAAAGAGCTAAAAGAAGGCGCGGTGGCCCGGCAGAAGAACCAAAGAGGGGGACAAGACCCCCGAAGTCGGAAGAAGAGGCCGGCGGCGAGAAAGAGCTACAAGAAGATAGCGGAGGAGTCCGGCGAGAAGACCCCCGAAGACGGAAGACCCCCGGAGCTGTGCAATAAAATATTTTAACCCTGTGTTGTGTTTTTTTTGTACTTTTTTTCACAGGTGAATGGGTAGGGGTACATTGTACCCCATACTCATTCACATAGGGTGGGGGGGCCGGTATCCATGGCCCCCTTATTAAAGGGGGCTCCCGGATTCCGATAAGCCCCCCGCCCGCAGACCCCGACAACCAACGGCCAGGGTTGTCGGGAAGAGGCCCTTGTCCTCATCAACATGGGGACAAGGTGCTTTGGGGTGGGGGGGCCGAACGCCCCCCCTCCCCCAAGGCACCCCCCCATGTTGAGGGCACGCGGCCTGGTACGGCTCAGGAGGGGGGGGGGCGCCCGCTCGTCCCCACCCCCTTTCCTGGCCGGCCGGGTAGCGTGCTCGGATAAGGGTCTGGTGTGGATCTGGGGGGAACCCCCACGCCGTTTTTTCGGCGTAGGGGGTTCCCCTTGGAATCCATACCAGACCTAAGGGCCTGGTATGCTCTCGGAGGGGGAACCCACGTCAAATTTTTTTTCAGAAATTTGGCGTGGAGTTCCCCCTTCAGAGCTCATTCTCTGACTGGCCACGGCAAAAGTCGCCTGGCCTGGGGAAACCTTTCTGGCTGTGAAAGCTTTTTGCATTCATTCAGCTAAATGCATGAACATTCTCAACAAAGTAGAAACTAGAAAGCCTTTATGCGGTGACTCACCTGTCTCACTGTCTGGCAGCTCCGCTCGGGCTAAGGAACGGAGCTGCCGACGTCACTTCCGGGTTTTGTGAAGCAGCCGAAAGCCGGAAGTGACTGCCTGTCTAAGAATGACAGTGCTCCCGCCCGTAGAATCACAGTGATTTTACGGGCGGAAGCTAGTCGGCGTTCTGCAGTGCGCCGCAAGGCGGGTTTTTAACCCGCAAATGAAGCGCCATGGATGCAATCTTGTGATTGCATCGACGTGGCGCTTCTCATAGTGCACTGTGACCGGCGCCACAGTACACTATGTCAAATTGTTAAATTACATTTTTTTTTTTTTAAATGTCTTAAAGGGCCCGTTTTTTTTTTTACTTTTTTTTTAACTTTTATTTATTTATTTTTTTACTTTTTTTTTTTTTTACACCTAGGGAGAGGGGGGGCGGCGCCCGGGCGCCCCCTATGGGCGGGCCGCCACTGACCAGCCCTCTTGGCTAAACTTTCACAGTCCTTCCAGACTGACCATCCATCTCAGAAGGCTCTCACCCAGTCCCCTCAGGCATGCCTCTCAGTCCTCCTCGACTATAACACACACCGGCCCTCTTGGCTGTCTTCCTCCCTGGAGATTTGCCTGGCAGTGTTCTCCTCCTTCTGTCCTTCTCCTGTTCCCGTGCCTCCAGTCATAAAACCCCTGTGTGCCGTGAAGAGGGTCTCTTCCACACCCGAGCTCCCAGATCCAAGCTTGCCACATCCCCCCCCCCCAGACTAGTGGGTTACCCTTAAGAGTCTCCAACAGCCTCCTAACGCTCCATCTCCAGCTTCCACCCGAACTCCACTAGCCCAGCTGGGCTGGCCCTGAGTATGTAAGGGGACCTGTCCCCTGCCAACCCATCTGTTGGAGATTGGTCAGGACCCTCATGAATACTCCAGGAAGCTCCTCCTCACCTCCACTCCCACTCTTCTAGAATCTTTTTAAAGTTTCTAGAAGTAGGGGGGGATGTCAGAGATGTTGCCTGTGGGTCATCCAGCCCTCTATGAGTCACTCCCCTGGCCCAGATAAAACACAAGCTTGACTGCCAGCCAAGCCTAAACATTTTGCCTCCTCTAACAAAAATCTATTCTAGCACACTAGATGGTGCTATAATAAACCGGATCTAACAACGTACACCCTCCTCAATAATCTGACCCCCAAAGTACTTTCCTTCGTTAGTGTGGGGCTGTCAGTGCCAATGCAACCAGTGCAGCAGTCTGGGGATTTGATAACTGATCTCAACTTTGGGCTTTTCAACGCTTTGATTATTGCCTTCGTGGGGTATAGAGGAGCTTGTGAAAGTTCAAAGGACTAGCAGATTTCATATGTACCCATGAGATTTGCCCTGAGAGAACTGCTTTAACCTATGACAATAATGGTGATTGTGATTTATTTCCTTTGTTCAGTAGACTGACACTTCTAACTACAAAATTATTTTTCCAATTTAACATTACCAATGCCTGTTTTTTGGTCAAATTATTGGCTTCTAGGTGTTACTCAAGAAACCTGGGAAGGACAGAAATGGCAGGTCACAGTATTCAATAAAACTCCAAAAATGTCCACCTACCTGGTGGCCTTCATAGTCTCAGAGTTCAAATCGGTTGGTGATGAGAAGGTTAGTGCCCTTAGCATTTAAAACCTACGAGCAAGAGGGTTCAGATCAGATATGTACATTTCTAAACTATTGATTGTTTTTTGATGGCTTCAGCACTTTTTGGGACACTGACCCAGAACAAGTTCACAGTACAAGAAATTTATAGTGAAGTAAGAACTCCTGATCTACACACTTATTCTGCATCAGTGGCTCAGAAAATAATGAAACCTTTGATTCAGCAGAACAGACAGACAACAGTTGCAGAACAAGAGGTCAGCTAAGGTAACCTTTATATTTGCTTAAAGCATGTATCCTTTAAAGAAAAACTATAATGGTTTTGGTCAATCTATTTCATTGTTAATGCGTATACCAAATAACTACAAACAGTATTTTGTACAATTTCTCATTATTTGCAAAATAAAATTGTTTTTCAAATAAAGAGAGTGTAGAGGAATATATTCAATCATTCAGCTGTGTGCATTGTGAATAAAGATAAAAAGAAGGAGCGCAAATTACAGGCTATTCACAGCATAGTTATAAAATGACCCAGCACTATGTTTGGAAGTAGTAAATATGAAATGGTCTTATGCCTCGTAAACACGGTCAGACTTTCCGACGGGAAATGTTGGATGTCAGGCTGTTGGCGGACAATCTAACCATTTGTACGTTCCATCAGACAACAAATGTTGGATTGCAGGTTTTCAAATTTTCCGCCAACAAATGTATGTTGTCGGATTTTCCGATCGTGTGTACACAAATCCTTCGGACAAAAGTCCAAAGTACAAAACACGCATGCTCGGAAGTGGCAGAAGCGGTCGGTCTTGAAAACTAATGTTTGTAATGAAGAATTAACATTCGTGATGTGGCAAATTGTGAAATCTCGAAATGCAGCGCACAATTCTCTTCTTCTTTAATGGGATTATAATGAAGCTGCTTTGCAGGTGATACTGATGGAGTTATTGCAAACTAATTTTCAAAGGCTTTTTTTTTCTAGTGATATCAAGAATAATATTATTATGTGTTTTTGTTTTTTATTTGGGCAAGTTACCACAACACCATTATCCCGTAGTTTATAAGATCAAAGATATAACTATGTTGGTTTCTCTTGTCAATTTTAAAATGTAACTGCCTACTCCCAAACTGTCATTTGAAGTAAAACACATAGCCAATATTATTCTGCACAATTTTTATTGTGCATTTAAAAAAAAAATTGACATGCTATCTGCCAATAGAACTTAACCAAAAAGTGCATCCAAAAATATAGAAAATTTACCAAATCAAATCATTATTCAACCAAAAAAATAATGTCAAAGCAATAACTCCAAGGCCAATAATGAATAACGCATTATCTCCTCCGATTCTGCAACATGTCTAGTTGACGAACGGCTGTTCGGAAACTAACTGAAAAGCACAAAATGAAAAGCGCAAATCAATACTCACCAAACTTCTACTACCATGAAATTAGCAGAAGGGGCCCAAGGGTGGCACTAAAGAGCTGAAAAAACACGTAGTACGTCTAGTACGTCACTATGTTCATAATTTTTGGCCAACATTTGTGTGTCCGTGTGTGTGCAAGACTAGTTTGAACACCCTTTGGCGGTTTTGTTGGTTGAAAGTCCGATCATGTGTACGAGGCATTAGGGTTCTTGCACATTGTTGATGAAAGAGTACAGACAAATACCGCTCCAGGTGAGATCAACTCCTACATCCCCTATTCCGAGGAGAAGGGAGCCGGTCCAGTCCAGTGAAACTGATAGATCCAAATGCATTTAAAGAAAGGGTTGACTGCACTCCAGTCCTCAGATAAATACAAGCTTTATTGAGTAAAACCCATATAAAGTGTGCAGCACAAACCTTGGGCTCATCTGGATTTTGCTCAATAAAGTTTGTATTTATCTTAGGACTGGACTGGAGTGCGGTTAACCCCTTCTTTAAATACATCCTTGCACACGGCACTGAAGTATGAACATCAGATATTCCTGGCCATAAGTTTCTGCATAAAAACACCAGGATCTTCTGTATACTACATGCATATATGCACAGAAATGCAGGTACATGTACACACGTGTAAGAATTCTTCTAGCATTTTTTTTTCAAGGGGTTTGGGGAATACACGTGTATTTGTGCATATAAGCGTATAAATGCATAATATAATCACCAGCAATGCAGATTTTTTTTATTTTTTTTTTAACTGATCTATACGTAGTGTTAGTTTACGCACCTATGTGTAGGGGCCTACTAAAATCAATGGGCTGCATTTCACATATGGAGATAGCTTGTTTGGATAGATGATCGTTTTGTTGGCCCAGGTGTGGTTAAGGATACCTTTTAGCCAAACACAAGAGTGGGAGGCAACATATGCTGGTGAGTGCGTTTTATATAGGGAAAGGTGTCACAAGCACGTCGGTGTGGTGGAAGATTTAAGGATTTGAGAAGATTGAATCTTTTTTGTTTCATTCAACATTTGTTTATGGACTTTTAATTTATATATTTTGTGTCACTACGTCAATGGGTGATATAATCACAGTACAACATTATTGATTTACAGTCATTGTTATTTCATTGTACTAGCACCACTAAATTATCACCTGTTTTTGTTCGTGTATGGTTATAGGTATCATTTTTTGTTAATTTACATTATTTCACCTAAGTGGCAGCTCATTTGCATTTTTATTTATTTGTTCATTGGCACAGTGGTGGCACAGGTTATTAGGGGCGGTTTATATCCAGTACCAGCAGATCAGAGCCCTTAGATCAGTTAAAAAAAAAACTCCACAAGGCCTACAAAAACTGGTATGTTAGGCGAAAGGAGTTATGCATCCTTTTCTTAGCACTTGACTAATAGGAAGTAAATATTATTTACATTTTTTAGTTCTGGCCATAATAAAAAAAATAAAGAAAACATAAAAGACCTTTCACCCAAGATGTACGCACTTTTATAACTGAATTTTATGTGAAATCTGTGAATCTTGCATGAAATTTGACATAATAGACCTCCCTAACTTCTCGCCCCAGCAGAAGAATCTGTCATATTTTATATGTACAATTTGGAATAATGTACTTGACATCTGACAACTTCCATATTACACTTGTGATTTTGCGCTCACTATAATTGTGGAAGAATAATGATATAAGGAACAATATGTATGTTCAGTGGTTTGACATCATAGTTACATTTAGTACTCTTTTATAGGTCAAAATTTGGGGGCGTAAAAAAGCCGTTGAAGATCAAAGGCAAGCAGAATATGCGCTGAATGTTTCAAAGCCAATTCTGGAATTTTTTGAGAAATATTATAGGGTTTCTTACCCTCTGCCAAAATCAGGTGTGTGGATAATCACCTACTTCGTTCTCTTTGTACATTGTTCTGTTTAAGACTGTTACAAATCATCTATCTTTCTATTTATCTTACACAATCAATGTAAGACACAATGGGCGAGATTTACTAAAACTAGAGCACTTAGAATCTGGTGTGGCTGTTCATGGTAGCCAATCAGCTTCTAGTTTGAGCTTGTTCAATTGGGCTGTGGTAATAATACCTGGAACCTGGTTTCTATGCAGAGCTGCACCATATTTTGCACGCCCCAATTTTAGTAAATCTCCCCTAATATAACACACAATCATCTCATGCACTATATACAGTATTTGATCATTTTTTTAAAGGTACAACGGCAAAAAATATATACATTGCCCAAATATGTAAGGATTGAGAATGTCCCCAAAAAAGTCGGACTTTGTGGGCATATCATGAGACAAAATAATTAAAAAAGGTTCTTTTGTTAACAAATCAATTGAAATGACATAAAACACTTAAACTACACCTTATTGTTAGGCAAGGTCAACAGACACCCAATACAAAAATTGTGAAGGTTTGGCTCCAAGGTTAATAGAATATTCAGTATATACAGTATATGATTCTGTGTAATCAATTATGATCCAATCACTCCTCCACACTTGCTTGTCAATGCGTTTCGCCAATTTTGTAGCTTCCTCAATACATACTGGGTAGGTGCTGATAAACCTTGAATCAAATTATGGGGGGCACCACACATCACAGACTACGACTCACAACATATGTCGGGAGACCAGCTTCAAATATCACGATCAATATATGTGTATAAACGGATAAAGGAGGCAACATGTAAAGCCTCCACTGAAGACAGTGATCACTGATAATTTCCAGTGCGAGTAAATTGTATCAAACAATAACAGCACTCAAAGAGGGAAAGAAAAACGAGGGGAGCACCCGAATTCAGCCGCCAGAGTCAAGTGTAGATATCAAAAATATATAGTATATCTCTCTCACTGATAGTGCTCCTATACTGTATTCACCAGTTGGATGTTGAGCCTCATCTATATGTAAGGATACCTTGCAACAGATTATATAGTCTTCCTCATTTTCGGGTTTGCTAATGAAGCCAGACCCATTTACCCAATATAGGCAGGCACCTATCCTCACCAAGCTGTATAATGATAATGTCCCCTGAAGCTTGCCCAAATATACAATTCTATCTATTTCCTTGTTATATTAGAGGACAACAAAACTAGTCTTGTGCAAATACTTTTCCTGAGGCCCCATTCAAACTTGGCCATTTGGAATTGCTGGCAGAATCGTGACAATCGGTGCAAAGCACACAATGGCAGGTTTTGGTGCCATTCATTCTAAATGCCACCCAAAATACGGTGACTTGTAAAATCACGTGAAGCTGGTCACCTAAAAAAGAGCAAGAACATAGGGCAGCTCATTGAAGTGATCGGGCTGCCATATGCGTGACATGCAGAATCGTGTGAAAATTGGATGGAATGAAGAGAGGAGTAGATTTTGGCGCTATACCTAAGTGTCACAAATAATTGTGGTGAAACACCAGAAATATCCCAATAGAGGTGAATCCCTTTTACGTGTGCAACACTATACGGAGGGGGTACCCTCCGTATAGTGTTTTTTTTTTTTTTTTAGGCAACTAATTGATACATGCCACATTAAGAATTATTCATCACGTTTTCTCACTTTTTTGATAAGTCGCCTAATCACTATTAAATTGGTAAATTGGTACTTGGCACCTTAATATAATATTACACCAACTTCAACACTAATTTACACCAACTTCAACGCTATCACGTTTAGAGTATCCTATCCCCTCCGTATAGTGTTGCACACGTAAAAGGGATTCACCTCTATTGGGATATTTCTGGTGTTTCACCACAATTATTTGTGACACTTAGGTATAGCGCCAAAATCTACTCCTCTCTTCATTCCATCCATGTTACCCTCCCCCCAATTTGGGAGGAGGTATTAAGTAGAGGCAGCTCATACATATTTCCCTTTTTCCTGGTTTAGTCCATAGCGCAATCTCACCTTTTTTTCTTTGTGTGAAAATTGCCCACACAAAAGCGAATGTTCCCGCTACGCAAAGTGTGAATGGGGCCTAATAGAACAAGGAAATGAGTTTATAACCTGATTTGTGTATAGCCTTCATTCACTCACGGGCGTACATAAGCATACACCAAAGGTTGTGTTTTGGCACCACGGGATACACAGGTGCTCCAAGCAGCTGCATGCAGGCAGTCCCCTTCATGTCTATTAGGACGCGGCTGCTGCACAGACACAGCTGCTGCTCCCAATTTGACATCCTCGAGGGCAGGGCCAGGACAAGGGGTGGGCAGGAGGAGCATCTGCCCTGGGAGCAATGTTTTACTGTAGGCAAGGGGGTGCCATCAGTCTGTTACAAGGCTGGGCAGGTTGGCATCTTTGCCCTGGGCACTGGATGATCATGTCCCAGCACTGTTTGGGGGTGAATGCAGACAGTGTGGGTTTGGGAACACGCACCGGCACCCACACAGATGTCAAATTGTGAACAGCGGCAGCCAATTGACATGAATAGAACTGCCTGCACGAGGATGCACGGAACACCTGTGCATCCAGTGCAGGAAAACCAATGCCCTCAAACGGGTGGGGGTTGATCCATATTTTTAACACACTCACACCCTGAACTACTCACTGGCAAGGTAACATTGCAGACAGACATCTCTGTATACAGTATACTGCCACAACTGGGGCAAGGCAAATTTTATATAGCAAGCGGTAGTGCCACCAAATGACCCCTGATTAAAATTAATGGGACTACACCACAACAATGCGCTTGTATGCATCAGGACTTCCCCCGACTTCCCCCGAACAAGCAGGCATACAGGAGGAAGTACTATGGCGTCCAAGCTACCTGTAAATGTGGGTCTGAAAAAAGATCTAATGGGTGGGAAAACACAGGCACCCATGTGTACAAGGCCTTAAAAATGACATTACAGTGTGTAAAAAAAAGAAAAGTCTAAAAAAAAAAAAAAAAATTGCAAAAACATTTTTTCCAGTTTTTTGCCCATTTTTCAGCCCATACTAAATTTGAGCAGGATATTTAAAAAAAAAAATACCACCAGATACAGGGTTTTATGTACCTAGAAAAGAATGTAAAATAACTTATGCCGCTTACACACAGTCGGAATTTCGGCCAGCAAAAGACCGATGAGAGCTTTTCATTGGAAAATCCGACCATGTGTACGCTCCAACGGAATTTTTGCTGGTCGAATTTTCGCCAACAAAAGATTGAGAGCAGGTTCTCAATTTTTCAGACGGAAAAAGTTTGTATGCAATTCCGATAAACAAAAACTCACGCATGCTCAGATCCAACTACGAGACGGAAGCTATTGGCTACTGGCTATTGGACTTCCTTTTTATAGTCCCGTCGTGCGTGTTGTACATCACCGCGTTCTTGGCGGAATTTGGTGTGACCGTGTGTATGCAAGACAGCTTGAGCGAAATCCCGTCGGAGTTCCGTCGGGAAAACCATCAGAGCTTTTGCCGACCTAAATTCCGATCGTGTGTACGGGGAATTAGGTGGGAAAATTGCTGCTAAATTTGGCATTCGTGATGTTCACTGAAAGTTTAAACTTCAGTTATTTTTTCATCTTTCCATCTATTAAATCGTCTGCCCTTGTTGTTTAACTTTAGATACTAAAACATTTTTTTTCTGCAAGTAAATACCTTATACAGCCCCCTTCCTATTTTTTATCTGGTAAAAAGCCTAGGCTTATGACATCATGCACAGCTCTGTCTCACTCTCGTTTGCCAGGAGGGGGGGGTGATTCATAAGAGGGCCAATGAGAGCTGCAGAGCTGGAGGTGTGCCTCTGTGTGTCTGTGTAAATCCAGGAAGTGAACAGGCAGCAGCTTCAGCTGCCCGCAGTTAAAATGGATGCAGCCAGACTCAGTGGAGGGAGATTTCTGCAGCATATTTGGCAAGTACAGAATCACAGTAGATATAAAATAATATGCAAAGTGGTTGGAGGGAAGCTTCAGAATGCCAAAGGTGTTTTTATTACAAATTATGTAAGCAGACTGCAGTTCCTCTTTAATAAAAGCTTTCAAAGGAATAAGAACATGTATACTGTTATAGTTTAAGTTGGTTTAATTTGCCTGGTGTTTTAAAAGTGAACATAATCTTTGATTATGCATAAAAAATGGAAACCACAAGGGTAACTCCACTTTCATGGGAAAAAAACTAGCGAATATAAAAAAAAAAACAATATAGTATATACAATTGAGACTCAAGTCACATTGTAATTGAATGTTCTTAAAAATGATCTTTCCTTTTCAATCTGCAGCGCTGTTATTTTCTGTAAAATGCAATTCAATATGGCTACCTGGAGGTGTTCTGTACATAGAATGTGTACAGGACGCCCCCCAGAAACATCATTTCCTGCTTGTGTGATTGACTCACTGATTTTCCCAGGAGTCTGCATTAAGGCTCGGTTCACACTGCTGCGATGCAAGTATCCGCGCGAAACCAGCATGGGTTCCTGCACCGCACCCGACTCGCAGGCAGTTCACACTGCCCTATGTGAACCGCTGGGAGTATCAATATAAAGTTAGTGTCACCCCCAGATCGGTTCGCATATCGCAGTGCAAACTGTCAATTCGTACATGCTATCCGATTCTGGTGCGGACCAAAAAAAGGGTCCTGCACGACTTTGGTCCGAATGCAATGCAAATTCAGCCATACAATCTGTATCTCTGAATTTGCATCACACGGACATGGCATGTGATTTGCACTGCAGTACGGTGCGAATCACATGCGATGACGCACAGCAGATTAATATGAACTCAACCTAAGAATCAAGTCAGATTTTTGGCATCCCCTGCAACAAAAATGTAATTTAGTGAGATACTCCCAATAGGAAATCACGTCTAAAGGAATTCCGACCCTGTAATTTTCTTCATTAGAGCCCTAAAGCTGCAGCAGCTGGTTGATAATTATGAAACCACTCCCAATAGACTCCCTCGGCACAGGGGCACAGAGGAACAAAGTCATTTCTTCAGAATAACAAAAGGTTATCTGCAACAAAGTTTGTTAGAATCCCTGCAATGTACATAAATCACCCAGAGGGACATGTTTTTTTCTCAACCAAAGTGGAGTTACTCTTTAAAGCAAAACTTAACTGTGTCTGAGCACCGAAAAGTAAAAATGCTGTTTAATTAATTTGTAATATTCAGTGCAAACCCACTCATGCATCCATGTCTCCACATTTTGTTAAGAAATCACTTTGAAACCCCCCCCCCCCCCAACATTTCTAGTCAAGGCCAACTTGAGTAAGGGTAGATGATTCATGTAGAATTGACTTCCTTGAATCCACCTACCCTTAGCTCAGGCATGCAGGTAGAAGGGTGTGCTTGGATGAGAAAGCACCTCCTCCCCTTCTCCAGATGAAAGAAAACAAAATGCTCATGAAGACTCCTGGGAATTATGACATAATTTTGGCCTAGCCCAGAAACCACAGGGAAAAAAGTCAATATATTAAGCCTTCCTATCTATTTACTAAAGCTGGCAGCATAAGGATTATCCACTTGAGGACCAGCCATCGCGGTTATACTGTGGCAGGTTGGCTCCCCTGGGTGAGCTGTCATAACTATGTTGTGCTGTTCCTACTGCTTAGGAACAATGATCGGTCTCCTCCCCCAGGCAGTCCCATTCCCCCACAGTTAGAAACACTCCCTAGGACACACACATAACCCCTTGATCGCCCCCTAGTGTTAACCCCTTCCCTGCCACTGACATTTATACAGTAATCAATGGCTATTTTTAGCACTGATCACTGTATAAATGTCAATGGTAAGAAAAAAGTGTCAAAAGTGTCAAAAGTGTCCTATCTGTCCGCCGAAATGTTTCAGTCCCACTGAAAATTGCTGATTACCACCATTACTAGTAAAAAAAAAAATAATAATAATAAAAATGGCATAAATCTATCCCCTATTTTGTAGACTTTTGCGCAAACCAATCAATATACACTTATTGCGATTTTTTTACCAAAAATATGTAGAAGAATACATATTGGCCTACACCGATTAATACATTTGTTTTTTTCTTTTGTTTTTTGGGGATAATTATTATAGGAAAAAGTAAAAAATAAATAAAAAATTTCAAAATTGATGCATTTTTTTGTTTATAGCACAAAAAATAAAGACCGCAGAGGTGATCAAATACCACCAAAAGAAAGCTCTATTTTTGGGGGAAAAGGGGCGTCGATGTTGTTTGAGTAGAGGGTCACATGACCGCACAATTGTCAGTTAAAAGCGATGCAGTGCAATATCACAAAAAATGGCCTGGTCATTAAGGGGGCAAATCTTCCAGGGCTTAAGTGGTTAAAAATAGTTATTTGTTGCTTGATAGAGTTTGGTTAGTTGTTGCTTGATAGAGTTTCACTTTCATTCACAAGCTGATCTTCTATCCTGCAGACCAGGTCGCTTTGCCTGACTTCAGTGCTGGAGCCATGGAGAACTGGGGGCTGGTGACATACAGAGAAACTGCTCTTCTCTGGGATCAAAGAGAATCTTCCATTGGTAACAAGGAAAGAGTGGTCACAGTCATAGCTCATGAACTTGCTCATCAGGTGCTTTCCCTATTTATTCCTAAAAAAAAAAATATATAGCAACTATTTGATCATTTGATATAGAGAAGTAGCTAAGTGCTATGAAATTGATGCTATGCATCACGATGCACTATGCGATACATTCTAGCATAGTATGCCAATGTCTTGCAGGTTTTTTGTTTTGTTTTGTTTTTTTCCAGTGGTTTACTACCGCTTTAAATATAAAACATCTGAAGAGCGTAGAGATATTTTAAACATCTGTATTCTATACCTCCATTCCTGAAGGTGGAATGGCTACTAACATGCAAATGAGCTAGGAGCTCCAGGCTCCTTCAGAACAAAATAAAAGTCAGCAGCTACAGATACTGTAGCTGCTGCCTTTTAATATTAGGGCACCTACCTGTCCTGGAATCCAGCGATGTCCTCACGCAAGCCGATTATTTAATTGGCTATCGGGTGCTGATGCCTTGCGGCTTCAAAGCCAGTTTCATTACTGTCAAAATCAGGTACCCGCACCCTTCCAAAAGGTGCCAAATGTGGCAAACATTTTCTTGCCCCTCCCCATGCAATTTCACTCTCCCCCTGCTCTGAGACATACAATAAATAGTGGCTAGACTTAAAATCAGTTTACTGCATCAGATCAGTCAGCAATTGCGATTGGTTGCGAGCAGTTACAGCATATCCTTACTGCTTACTGAGTGGTTGCTAGAGGTTACAGCACACATTGCGGATCACTGATTAGTTGCTAGAGGTTACAGCACATCATCTCCTCACTGCAGGGGAACATGATATACATATGAATGCCGCTTTTATTTACATATCAATGCCACCGGCCGCAGCTAATTAACTTAACAATGCTCTAGCTATTTACATATGAATGCCAGTTATTTACATGTAAACACAGGGTCTGCAGGTGAGTCATCTGTACACAATAGGACAGAGCTGGGCAGCATTAGTAACAGCACTACACACTGATATATCGGCACACAGTACAAGACTGAAACTTCAAGGGACAAGGGAATTTAAACTGGGATTGTTGGCAAGTATGAGGGAACTGCTTTGGGCCCCAGAACAATGACAGGGCCCTGGGCAGCTGCCCCTTTTGCCCTGCCTTAAAGACGGCCCTGGCTGCAATTGTGATAATTTATGACACCAGCCATTTGATAGCTTGGTTGACAGCACAACCAATGACAGTTATATTCTCAGTGCGTCCCGGGAATGTAACTTTTTTGAAACTGTTAATTTAGTGGGTTTAGTTCCACTTTAACTGGACAATTGCTGTGGTTGTGCCCACCCCACCAGTAACTTCTTGAGTGTTTTAAATTCTTGAGCATTTGTATGAATGTTAGAGGTAGGGAAATACAAAAAAACATTATTTGTGTTTGTTTGGGATTATTGCTCCTTTCTGAAGCCATAGAACGTTTTTGATTTTTGGTCAATTAATATGTACACAATACTTAACTCTACCTTTAGGCTCGGTTCACACAGGGGCGACTTGTCCAGGCGACTTCGCCGCCTGACAAGTCGCTCCCCGTTCTGTACTACGGAACCGTTCTAATAGGAGCGACTCAAGTCGCTCCGACTTAGAAAAAAGGTTCCTGTACTACTTTTGCGGCGACTTCGGGCGACTTGCATTGACTTCTATACAGAAGTCGTTTTGCAAGTCGCCGCTGAGGTCGTGGCAGGTCGCGGCGCTGCAAGTCGTGCCGCGTACTGTGTGAACCGAACCTTAGGCCGCTTCACAGGTACCTGATCTAAAGTATTAACACTTTACAAGATGGTCTTGGCTACAAGACCATCAGCAAGAAGCTTGGTGAAAAGCTTCTATTACTAAGACTAGCAGAATAAGGATTAAAAATAGTTAATGTTGATTGAGAGAGTTTAGTACTGCTTTAAGTTGATTTTTGTAATGGCATGATGAATACACTGCATTTTCCATTGCTAATGATGGTAATCTGCTTTTGTTTTAGTGGTTTGGAAACCTTGTAACAATACGATGGTGGAATGATCTTTGGCTGAATGAAGGTTTTGCCTCTTATGTAGAATATCTTGGTGCTGATTTTGCAGAACCCACCTGGAACATAGTATGTGAGACATTCTGGCCTATTTTGACACTGAATACATAAAGAAATTCCTTTTACTCAAAAAGAGCGTATATCCTGCTTTAAATGCTTTTAAAAAATATATTTTATTTGTTTATTTTCATCAATTTACAAAATTCAAAGTGAGTCAACAGAAGAAAAATCTAAATCAAATCAGTATTTAGTGTGACTATCCTTTGGCTTCAAATAAGCATCAATTCTTACACTTGGATACCAAGTGTAAGGTGCGCCCCTCTAGTTCTGCTCGACCTGGACTCTAGTGGTCATTGGAAAAAACTCCCTGACCGGTCGGGTAGTCAAGACACCATACACAGTGTGTGGATGATCAAGAATACAAAAGTTTATTCCAGCTTCACAGAATAATATGCAATAAACAAAAAAGGGGTCATATAGGGGGAAGGCCCCATGAACTACCAATCACATTCAAGCATTATGTTAATACAATATACAATTAATATTAACCTAAAAGATATTCATAGTAATTCTGCCTAGAGACAGACTCAATGTCACAATGTTTGACCTTATCACCTTGGCTTGAGGCCAATGTTCTCAACACACAATATATGTTCTTAATGTCCAGCAACTAACCGCAGATGCATCCTGCTTCACACTTCGCCTTAGCACGTCTGGTAATTTTAGCACAAGCTTAGCATGAGATAAAACATTTTCTAAAACATTATCTTCTAAAACAGACCTAAGGAGTAACTCTACTTTCCCTTACAATATCTAAAGAGTAACTCTACAATCCCTTACACCAAGCAGGTGCTAATGATGTTCAATTTCATATGTAAGTTGAAACACAGGTGAAACAGAAACAACTGTGTGGGAGGCTTAAAGCTGAGGAGGTACAGGTGAGGAACAGCCAAACTCTGCTACTAAGATGAGGTTGTGGAAGAAATTGCCATGGCTTAATCTCCTAAACGTACTTCCTAAAGGTATGTATAGGAAGCATTCTAGATGGTTGGTGCCGACCAATCAGAACCTGCCTAGCCCGTCCAGTCAGCGGAGGAGAAGAAGAGAGAAAACCACAGGGATTTCAAATCCCCGGACCGGTAAAGCCGTGACCTGTTGTCTTCCAGCAGGTGATTGCCTGCCTCAGGTACAGCGGGCCGGGGGGATGAGGAGGGGGTCCCGTGTAAATTTATGTTACACTTTAAGCACTATCTTCAGCGTAAAGAAGAACAATGAGTACTGGAAGTAATGATTTGGACCCCACAGAGCCCTGATCTCAACATCATGGAGGCTGCGGGATTAGATGAACAGACAGAGGGATTTGAGGCGGCCTACATCCAAAGGAGATCTGTGCTTAGTTCTCCAAGATGTTTGGAACAACCTACATGCCAAGTTCCTTCACAAACTGTGTGCAAGTCTACCTAGAAGAATTGATGTTGGTTTGATTGATTTGACAGCATTTTTCACACCTGCCCAGTAGTTTTGCATGGTAGTGTATGTTATGTTAATTTGGAAAAAAAAGATGTTATATGATATATTACAGTATAATATTTGGAAAAGATAAAGTTGGATCCAATTTAGTCAATTAATTCCATAGTAACAAACATTCTAAAACATGACTGACCTCTTATGTTCATTACTTTGTATGCTGCCCTCCAAACATTTCAAACAGTATATATATATATATATATAAAATCAAGATATAAAAATATTCTGGTAACTTCTTCAATACATGCATACTTACTTATCCCAACAAATACCTGCTGTTCTGTTGGAAATCCAGTTCCTAACTTCCCGTAGTAAGCTTACAACACAGTACCTCTGCTGTTGTGAAATCCCAGTGAGAAAATCTAAAAATTTGAATTTTGCATTTCATTCATTATCTGGTTTTGCCTAAGCGGGAGTCCACCGGGACTCCGCGTTTTTTTTTTATTTTTAAAGCCAGCAGCTACAAATACTGCAGCTGCTGACTTTTAAAATAGTGACACTTACCTGTCCAGCGCGCCCGCGATGTCGGCACCCGAAGCCGATCTCTAGGTCGCCTGTTGGGTCCTGCCGCCGCCATCTTGGGTATGGGAATCAGGAAATGGAGCCTTTCGGCTTCATTTCCCGGTTCCCTACTGCGCATGCGCGAATCGCGCTGCGCAATAAGGACGCTCCCCGCTGCCTCTGGGATCTGTGTGTTTCCCAGCAGGCAGCGGGGCACTTGCGGGAAGGGGCGGGCACTTGCGGAAAGGGGCGTAAGTTACGCCCCTTTCCGCAGAGAGCTATCCCGGAAGTGGGTGCAGTTACCTGGATTATCCAGGTAACTGCACCCCCTTCCCCCCCTGAAAGGTGCCGATTGTGGAACCGGAGGGGGGGAGGGTTCCGATGAGCGGAAGGTCTACTTTAGGGTGGACCTCCGCTTTAAATATCTGATCACATGCAGATAAAACAAACATCTTCTGCACCAAGAGTAAAAATTACCCTGTAAATCTTTTTATCCAATCATAGTGGATGCTATAAAATAAAATGTATAGTCTTGTCAATACCTTTCCATTGAAGAACCTGTTAAATGATGCATCAACTGAGATAGAGTTTGACTAATACACATGTACATCTCACGCTTACAGAAAGACCTGATGGTACTCTATGAAGTTCACAGCGTGATGGCAGTTGATGCCTTGGCCTCTTCCCATCCTCTTACATCCAAGGAAGAAGAAGTGAACACCCCGCCAGAAATAAGTGAAGTTTTTGATTCCATTGCATATAGTAAGGTGAGTGTTGTAGCTTCTACCTGCCAATGCCCAGTGCTGTACAAAAGGTAGCAAAAGTAATGGTAATAAGCATTAGCAAACCATGTGTGGTCACAGTACACCACTACGTCTTTCTCAACTTTCTTACCTAAAAAGAACCCTTTACCTGCTTGCCGACCAGCCACCATCATTATACTGCGGCAGGTTGGCATGGCTGCGTGAATCGCCGTGGGTGTATGTCAGCTGCTTTAGGAGCTCTAGGGGGCTCCTGGCGTGCGATCACTCCTCAGAGAGGCAGAGTGGGGATCTGTCAATGTGAACAGACAGATCCCCATTCTGACAGGGGAGTAGAGAGAGATCTGCTGTCCCTAGTGATCAGGAACAGCGATCTCTCTCCGCCACCAGCCACTACACTCCCCCCACAGTTAGAAACACCTCCCAGGGAACACTTAACCCCTTGATCTCCCCTAGTTTTAAGTTTTAACCCCTTCCCTGCAGAGACATTTATACAATAATCAGTGTCTATTTTTAGCTGTGATCGCTGTAAAAAAAGTCAATGGTCCCAAAAAGGTGTCAAAAGTGTCCGATCTGTCCGTCGCAATGTCACAGTACTGCTAAAAATCGCTGATCAACGCCATTACTAGTAATAAAAAAATGAATAACAAAAATGCCATAAATCTATCCCCTATTATGTAGACGGTATAACTTTTTCGCAAACCAATCAATATACGCTTATCCCAATTTTTTTAACCAAAAATATGTAGAAGAATACATATTAGCCTAATAGGGAAACGGACCGCCACTGTCTGTATTCTCAGGTCAACAGCCCACCTCCAGGAAAACTCTTCTGTGCTCTTATGTTAACATAACAAGAACAGTAACCATATATTGGATTTTGCAATAGACATATTAAATAAAATAAAAGTGCAGAAATATGAATGAAATATACGTAAGATATACATAGGTCAACAGCCCACCTATATCGTAACAGGAAGTTATTACAATACATTCCTACCATAAATACAATTTACATGACTTATGAAACAGGAGAACATACTGACCGAAACAGACCAATCTAGAACTTAGCCAATAATAACAACATTGCACTCACATAATGCAGACTTTTCAGATTTTCTGACGGAAAATGTTCAATGGGTGCTTTTTGTCGGAAATTCTGACCATGTGTAGGCTCCATCGGACATTTTCCATCAGAATTTCCAACACACAAAATTTGAGATCTGGATCTCAAATTTTCCGACAACAAAATCCATTGTCAGAAATTCCGATCGTGTGTACACAATTCCGACACACAAGTTCTACGCATGCTCGAAATCAAGCAGAAGAGCCGCACTGGCTATTGAACTTCAATTTTCTCGGCTCGTCGTACGTCACCGCATTCTTGACATTCGGAATTTCCCACAACATTGTGTGACCGTGTGTATGCAAGACAAGTTTGAGTCAACACCTGTCGGAAAAAATTCCATGGATTTTGTTGTCGGAATGTCCGATCTTGTGTACACGGCATAATTCATATACAGCAGAGTCTTCAGCTCAGCTTGTCTTCATTATAACGTTCACTCACATGCAGTTTAAGCTCTAAAACTACTATACAGGCGTAAAGCCACTACATTACAAGTTATAGAACCTACAGTACTATAACAAAACAACCTTAGAACATAAAACTGAAGTTTGTAAAGGGGGGGGGGGGGGGGTTGTAATGAACTCCTACATCTGGATAAACTCTTCTTGCACTCAGTGGACTAAACCGATTTATAGCACAGAGGTAGGTGAGTAAAATACATTATAACTTTACAGTTTAGCAAACCGTTCCTTGGTTTTGTTATAAGATATTAACAAAAATAATTATAATTAATTCATTATTTGGAGTATGCAAAGTCATATATTTTGAAGATATTCATGAAAATCAATTAGTATTAATTTTGTACAGTATACCCAACTTTCTCAACCCTTTTAACATGGAGGAACCTTTGAAATAACTTTCTGTTCTCAGTGAACCCCTATGAATAATTATAATATAATAATAATTATATTAAAATATAATATAAAATAATTATAATATAATAATTATTATAATAAAATATAATATAAAATAATTATAATATAATAATAATTATAATAAAATATAATATAAAAATAATAATCTACAGCTCAAGGTACATTAGTGTGATAGTTATTGTGGTCTTTAGGAAGAATCTTCTCTTACAGATAGCTAAAAAGGCCATTTCAGTCACTGGTTACTTATCTAAGACTGCAGAAATTGCTCATTGCTTAAGGACCCCCTAGCAACCTCTGGAGGAACCCTGGATGAGAAAGGCTGATGTATCTCACCATCCTAGCCCCCCAGTAGAAGAAGCTGGCAGGTGATTGCACTAACTAGTTGTACTGGGTAGCACTCTCACCTAGCAGTAAAAAGGGTCGCTGGTTCGAATCCCAACCACGACACTACCTGCCTGGAGTTTACATGTTCTCCCTGTGTCTGTGTGGGTTTCCTCCGGGTACTCTGGTTTCCTCCCACACTCCAAAGACATGCTGGTAGGTTAATTGGCTTCTATCTAAATTGGCCCCAGTATATGAATGTGAGTTAGGGACCTTAGATTGTAAGCTCCTGGAGGGTAGGGACCGATGTGAATGTATAATGTATATGTAAAGCGCTGCGTAAATTAACAACGCTATATAAGTACCTTAAATAATAATAATAGTGTCCACTTATAAGAGACATATTCATTTTAGATGGGGTTGGGCTTTAATGTTATAACCATGATAATAGCAACAGTAATAATAATAATAAAAATAATAATACCAGATTTTTGTTTTGTGCAGGGTGCGTCAGTTATTAGAATGTTGTCCTCGTTTCTCACTGAAGAGCTTTTTGTAGAAGGACTGGCTGTAAGTATCTCCTTACTTTAATCAATGGTTTATGACATTTAAAATCTTTGTTTTTCTAAGGTAAAAGGTGAGAAAAGATCACTAGCTTAGTTGTCCGAGATTGAACACCTAACAAATCTGCATTTACTCATAGCCTTAATTGCAACTTTTCTTATACAGCCATAGGAAAACATAGACAGGCAAAAATCGAGGAAACAATGGGCAGGCGGGTGTCTACCACTCATTGAACATATTGATTGAGAATTAGGCTCCACCATGATTCTGACAATGGCACATACTCAGTTTCTTGATTCTTTCTATGCATTGGGGGCAATTTATACATTTTTCACACACATGTTAAAATCCGCATTTTTGCTAGAAAATTACTTTGAACCCCCAAACATTATATATTGTATATTCTGAATGCAGAGGCCCTGTAGAATAAAATGGAGGCTGTTGCAATTTTGTTATGTTACACCATATTTGTGAGTTTGTTTATCAAACAAAAATTTCAGGAAAAATACACACAAAACACAATACAATACCCAACTGTTTTGGTAAAAAATGAAAGACGTGAGCCTGTGATATGGAGACAAACTACCTAAATTTGTTTATAGGTGAGGCTTTAAAAGCCTTTACAGGTTGTTAATTGTTGTTAATTGTGAATGATGGCACTAGAATTATTGCCCATTTGCAATAATAGCTTATGTGTGTGGTGCAATTACTGTTTACATACATGTTTGGGACCTACACATGCATTTGTATTTGTGTGAATGCACAGGGGGTGTGGGGGTGATTACATTTTTTTTTATTACTTTTATTTTAAAAAATGTACACTTTTTTTCTTTAAATTTAACTTTACTGCTATCACAAGGCGGCTACCAAGACCCCTTTTTGATAGCTTTGGGCTGGTGAAGGTATTTTTTATGGAGACCACAGGGGTCTAATTAGGGTTGCCACCTGTTCGGGATTCACCCGGACAGTTCAGGTTTGGAATCATGCATCCGGGTTTCAGACTGTCTGAGACCCAGACACATTATTCAGACCAGACCAAGTCTCCCCCTCCCCCCTCTCTCCTGCCTCTAAGTTAGTACACTAAGGTAAATCAGGGTTCTCAGAGCACTCATTTCATCAGAGCTCCCCTTTACATCAGTGTCCTCTTCGTACACCAGAGCATCCCTTATGTTAGAGTCCCCAGAGGTCTCCCTTACATCAGAGCCTGCAGAGTCCCCCCTTACAGTGAAAAGGAACTCTGCAAGTTCAGATGTAAAAGGGGAGCTCTGCAGATTCAGATGTAAAAGGGGGGCTCTTGTGATTAACTTCTTATGATTAGAAATGTTATTTAATAGCAAAATCTACGCATTGTTTATCTATGCATACTATGAAAAAATAATTGCTCTGCGACGCCGAAGTGTTCCGGTTTGACTTGAAGAAAAGGAGGCAACCCTAGGTCTAATATCTATTTTGTCCTCCAATGCAGCTAACCATACACAGATCTTGCTTGATTAGCTGCTTTCCTGGCTGTAGGAGACTTGTGAATAGATGTTATGTCCCAGGCAGGGGCGAACTGACCATTCAGCCACTCGGGTACTACCCGAGGGCCCCGGGCCACTAGGAGGCCCCATCAGGGTCGCCAACCTCAGTAAAACCAGGGACAGTATGTAAAAATCTGTGTTTTTTTTACATCTGTCTCTGAAATATCCCTTACCGACATCCTTTTGGTCTAAAAATCCTGAGATTATAGCTGCCCCACCTCTCCAGTACCTTCTCAGCCAATAGAAACATGTCTGTGTATACTGTGTGTACATGTATGTGTACACTGTGTGATTGTATACTGTGTGTGTGTATACTGTGTGGCCCCATAATCTCTGATTGCCTGGGGGCCCCATAATCTCCTATTTCCCGGGGGCCCCATGAGTTGTCAGTCCGCCCCTGGTCCCAGGTACATATTGCGTAGGGGCAAAGCTTAAGTAATGTCATCACGTACGGATGCTCAGTGTGTGGATTATGAGCGGCATTTTTCTACCATTAGGGAGGTGGTGTGTAGCGATTTTTTCCCCCCAATATTTCTTGGTGCCTTTCTAACCTCATATAATTTGGAGGTCAACTCCAAGGTGAACAGAATCACAAATCCCTAGTGTAGTGGTGTTGGAGAAGGTGCTCACTGGTTCACAAATAGAAGACTTCATATAAAAGGCACAAGTTACATAAGAGGAATGAACTTTTTTTCACTTTGTATATTGTTTGTCAAATATGGTTGCACTTTATTTGATGCATATTTGGAAGAGACATGATGGATTTTATAAGTTAAATGTAATGATTGAGGATATGGATACGGACATTTTTTTCAGTAGCGTTGTACATTATTTTTATTTGTGATACGCAGAAGATTGCTTCCCTACCCTATTATAAATGTTAAAAAAAGTGACTATAGATATAATTTAATAGAATGTACAACATGTAGGTGTGGATAAAATGCATTCTAACATGATAGTTGCTTTAACAGTCTGTTCATGTAATTTACCTCTACAAATAAAAATACTGAAACTGTTGTATTTTGTTTTCTAGAGCTATTTGGAAGCTTTCAAATATGCCAATACAATATATACTGACCTATGGGATCACCTGCAGATGGTAATTGAATTAAGTTGCATACTTAAGAACCTAAGAATGAATTGTGTATTTTGTCTATATTTTATACATAACACTTAATACCTGTAGAAGGTTTTATAGGCTATGCATATTAGTGTAGCGCTGCCCCTAGAGGGCTGCTGGATTTTGGGTCCCCCTACTCGTGCACAGCCAAGCAACACGCATTTTCCACTTGCATCCGGCACAGAGACCAGTCATTGACTTGTTGTTTTATTAGGGGAGTAACAACTTAGATAGGGATGAGGGGTTATAGGATGCCCCAAAACTGAATTTAATAGATGAGAGGACAAACTTCTCTATATACTTCTTGCAGGAAACAAAAATGGATCCTAGACTGTACTCCCTCCAGAATACAGTAGCTTCAGTCTTTACTGAATCAGTAGCAGCTATCCAAACTGCTGGCAGGAGCTTTATGTCTCCTTGATGAAACTTAGCCAAGTGCCAATTTGATAGCAGGAGCTCATGTCCCCTTGTAGAAAATGCCAGCCCACCTGTCCCAGAGCAAATGATTTAGGTTAGCAATAACACCGTCCCATGAAAACTTGCTAAATATTGCATCTGGCAGACTTCTCCCTTGTTGGCCCTGGGAGTGAAAGGTAGAGGTATTTATGCTATCCCTTGAATCCTGCTGCTTGCATAGACTGCTGTTCAGGCTACCTGGGGGACAGATCTTTGCTTGCTGGGCAGGATCTCCTGGATGAGACAGGAGGTTAATGGAGTTCCCTCTGCAACTTCTTTTCCTCTTTTCTCCGCTCCAGCTTGGAGGCAGAGCCCCCCAACCCTGGGGTCCCCTCACAGGCCTCACAACTCCAGCCTCAACACTCCATCTTCTATTCGACCCCCCAATAACCAGTAGCCAATAGCTGCCCTTGTGTCGTATTTGGCCCGTCGGACTAGCACACAGACGAATGGTTTTCCCAATTTTTAGTCCGTCGGATAGATTTGAAACATGTTTTATTTCTAATTTCTAGGTCCGCTGGACTTTTGGGAAAAAAAAGTCCGCTGGAGCCCACACATGATCGAATTGTCCGGTGGATTCCGGTCTGCCGGACCAAGTCTGCCGGAAAGTCCGATCGTGTGTACATGGCATAAGCTACATTTTCCTACAAACTTTGTACACTAAATTGCTAAATTTGTTTCAGAAGGTACCCTAATAGCAAGCACGTTATTTTGTGAATCATAAATCGGGGGAGCTTAAATATATTTTCTTGCCAAATTTACTGAACGGCCATGAGATTCAGTATTACAGCTCATATTACTACCATTTATACCATTATAGTGCATACCAACAGTGACGTCACAAGGTTTGATGTCTCCTGGAGTGGTAAAACATGGTGTCACCCCCCTCCCCCTCCTGTCTACGCTGCCAGCAACCAGCAGGCATTGCACAGTCCGGTCATGGGGCGTACCCCAAGCCGGCCCCTGTAAATGATAGTATAGGGTGGTATAGTGGCAAGTTGGGTAGTATAGGGTGGTATAGTGGCAGGTTGTGGTGGTACAGGGCACGTTAGGGTGGCATAGGGCAGATTGGGGTGGTGTAGGGCAAGTTAGGATGGCACGGGGCAGGTTGAGGTGGTATAGGGCAATTTAGTGTGGCATAGGGCAGGTTGGAGTGGCACAGGGCAGGCTGGGGTGGTATAGGGCAAGTTACTGTAGCACAGGGCAGGTTGGAGGTGGTATTGGGCAGGTTAGGGTGGCATAGGGCAGGTTGGGGTGGTGTAGAGCAAGTTAGGGTGGCACGGGGCAGGTTTGGGTGGTATAGGGCAAGTTAGTGTGGCATAGGGCAGGTTGGAGGGGCACAGGGCAGGCTGGGGTGGTATAGGGCAAGTTAAGGTGGCATAGGGCAGGTTTTGGTGGTATTGGGCAGGTTAGGGTAGCATAGGGCAGGTTGGGGTGGTGTAGAGCAAGTTAGGGTGGCACAGGGTAGATTGGGGTGGTATAGGGCAAGTTAGTGTGCCATAGGGCAGGTTGGAGCGGCACAGGGCAGGCTGGGTGGTATAGGGCAAGTTAGTGTGGCTGGGGTGGCACAGGGCAGGTTGGGGTGGTATAGGGCAAGTTAGGGTGGCACAGGGCAGATTGGGGTGGTATAGGGCAAGTTAGTGTGGCATAGGGCAGGTTGGGGTGGCACAGGGCAGGTTGGGGTGGTATAGGCCTGGTTGGGGTGGTATAGGGAAAGTTAGTGTGGCACAGGGCAGGTTGGGGTGATATCGGGCAAGTTAGTGTGGCATAGGGCAGGCTGGTGTGGCACAGGGCAGGTTGGGGTGGCATAGGGCAAGTTAGGACTCTTATGTAGTGACACTGTGCACTGCAGTAACTTACAGCATGCTTCATGCCTGCAGGTGAAAACCCGGGTGGGTGGGCAGGGCTGCTGTGTCTGCGCCTCTATCTCTATCTCCTGAAGTGCCCTGCTCGCTCCGCTGCAGGCAAAAAAGTACAGTGTTTAGCGACGGCCCCAGTGTCACCCCTCTGGCAGGTGTCACCCAGTGCAGGCCGCACCCCCATAGCAACGCCACTGCATATCAATCACATATCACTGCAAGGCCATCCATACAAATTGCTTTGATGATAATTCTCTAGATTACATGGGCATATGACAGAACAAAACATACACTTGGCATAGCTGAGTACTGTTAGGCTCCAAGACATATACCCAGAATATGATGTGTCATGGGAGACCATATAATAGGAGACCATGTGACAGACTCACCCATTCGTCTTTTGGAGAAGGGATGGATAATCATTTCCCTTTGGGATTAATAAAGTATTCTGAATTCTAAATGAATCCAAAACTTGCATACTACAGCTGTGTGTAAATAGAAAATTTATGTTAAGATTGGTTAGCAAGCATTATGAGATTTTCATATTCCCTCCAGTAGTTATAATTTCCTAAGCTGACAAGTGTCCACTCACTTCTCTATTGTCTTTCTTATTTTCAGTGTTTTTTGTGATGCAACGCCATCTTACTATATTGTACAGTATTAATAACAGAGGCTTATTTTATTCATTTTTAGGCTGTAGATAAACAAAACAACATAACACTTCCTGATTCTGTTAGAAACATCATGGACACCTGGGTGTTGCAGATGGGTTTCCCGGTGGTAACAGTAGACACAGCGTCAGGTTCTTTAGACCAGAAGCATTTCCTTCTAGATCCAGAATCACTCGTCACTCGTCAATCACCATTTAAGTAAGCTGATGTGTTAATATCATAATAGATGAATGCATGAGTCTATTTTAAACTAGTGAATTAAAGAAATTTTAAGAGGAAGAAAACCCAAAGAATTTGAAGAATGCTAAAAGAAAATCTGTCACACGGGGCTAAATATAGGTGTTGTAGAGTAGAATGAGACACAACAGGAAACACATATACCATAAAATATATGCTGTCATTACCAAGTAATCACCAATGGCAGATATGTAAGCGTGGTGCCCCTTTGTTTAACCTTTTCCCAGCCAGTAACATTAGTTTACCATTGGAATTCCACTGCCACCTACACACTGGAGTTATTGAATTACAGGGCTTGCTTTGTTATTTTAGGAACTGTAAGTTTGCAATGGAAATATCCCCCAAGCCACCCTCCGAAAGTGTTACACTATATTACCAAAAGTATTTGGTCACCTGCCTTTACACGCACATAAACTTTAATGGCATCCCAGTCTTAGTCTGTGGGGTTTAATATTTGAGTTAGCCCACCCTTTGCAGCTATAACAGCTTCAACTCTTCTGGGAAGGCTGTCTACAAGGTTTAGGAACTAAGGAGCCAAGCCCAACCCCTGAAAAACAACTCCCTTCATAATCCCCCCTCCACCAAATGATTTGGACCAGTGCAAGCATGGTCAAACATTCCCATAGACACACTCCTAAACTTTGTGGACAACCTTCCCAGAAGAGTAGAAGATGTAGCTGCAAAGGGTGGGTCAAGTCAATATTGAACCATATGGACTAAGACTGGGATGCCATTAAAGTTTATATGCATATAAAGGCAGGTGTCCCAATGCTTTTGGTAATATAGAGTATGATTATATCCAAAAAGTTCCAGAAGTTGAACTTATCCTGTGGAGAACACTGGTACACAATACTGAGCACTTCCAGGCTTACTATCAGTGGCCTGGTTATGGGTCGAGATTTGACAAAGACATAGATCACTATATGCCAAGCACAGCAAAGACATCAGAAATACCCTATTTAACAGTTCTGTGATAACTGCTGTGCTAAGCACATATGGCAGCAATTTGTAGGGTATTAGTATTTCTCAACTCCAGTCCTCCAGTCAACTCCAGTCCTTAAGTACTAAGAAAAGTTCAAGTTTTGTCTCTTGAATGTAACAGCTATGACAATTCTTAAGACAGGAACTTGGATGAAATCATATGTGGCAGATAACTTGAAAACATGCTGGGGATACTTGAGCAATGGAGTTCAGAAACACTGATATGGGTCTCTTCCAGCCTCAAAACTGAATAAATTACTTCAATGGGCCAGTCAGGGAGCAATACCTTTACCATGTGGGAACCATATAAACTGCTGCTACTGTAATTAATACAAAATTGTTTAAAATAGTAGTAGAAAATTTGTTTAAAATGTAAAAAGTTAACAATTAGATATATGAACATTACATATGCGTAAGCAGGTACACATATACAGTATCATACAGTTACACACTTAGGACACATAGGTGAAACTCTAATTAGTGGCAGATTATTTTTATTACAATGGTGGTTTGGGCAGCCACATATGCCAAAGCAACCAAGAGACAGATGTTAATCCACACATAGATTTCCAGTTCACTTCACTGTATGGCGGTTAATCGTGATCAATAGCATAGTCACAGAATAATGTAGCAAAATTGGTAGAGAGGAAAGCCTCTCCCCATGCTTATAGCACCTACTCTTTAAAGAATGGTCCCAGTGCACCCAGCCTACAACAGGGATTACAATTTTTTCCTACTTTCCTTCATAGTGTATAACTATTCTGTGATTGGAGAAGATGTTCCTCCAATGATGGAAAAAGACACTGGTTAGCCAAATGAGAGAGTAACCCTCCTTGAGGGAACATGGGATTGGTTGAGCAAATGGTTGAGAAAATGTTCCTCTAATGAAAGAAAAAGACACTGGCTGACCAACGAAAAGAGTCCCCCTCCTTGAGAGAACATGAGATTGGTTGAGCAAATGGTTGAGAAAATGTTCTTTCAATGAAGGAAAAAAACCCTGGTTGACCAATGGCGAGAGTTACCCTCCTTGGGGGAAACATGGGATTGGTTGAGCAAAATAAAAAGTGAGGTAATTGTTGCAGAGAATTAACCACATCACAATGCATACATCATCAAGTGACTCACAATGACCCATACGGGGACGTTCCTGAAACTTTGTCTAATAATGGTAACTATGCCCGATCTTTTGCTCAAGATGTCACCTTCTTACAAGCTACAGGCAAAAGCAGTGGGGTGCTCTTGATTTCCAGTGGTACTATTGAAAGACTTGGACCATAATGCGAAGTGAGTACAGGTGGGGGATTTAAAGCTGAACCAAAAGGGCATAGAAACGTAGAGAGCAATGTGAGGAGATAGAGAGGTGAAGAGGGGTGAAGGAAAGGGCTCAGAAAAGTGGTTGCAGAGAGATGGAGAAGGGTTGCATTGGTAGAGACTAGACTGACCGGCAATAGTTTATTCTGATTTCAGGTATATAAAGTAGCACTGAACAATCTTGAACAGTCTGGAAAAATTGTTGCATGAACATATACAGTTACATTGGCCAAACAAGCATGTTCGTGCACTCTGCGGACTGTCTGGACACTCTCAAAAGGGAAAATAGTGAGAAAATCTGTCCCCCAAAAATCTATATTTCTCCACTTTTATTTGGCCCACGGGTGTGATCTAACAGTAATCAAAGATATCAAGTGAGAATCTTTTCTTCTCTGATTAGTAATTAGTCTTAATTTCTGCTATGAAGGTCAGATTGATTGTAACATGGCACCTGGTAGCAGGATAGAAGTATCGATCTAATGATAAATCCTAACTTTATTGCTGCAGTAAAAGGGCTTTGCCTGTGCCTTGGATATGTTTTATAGCAATAAGTAAAAAACTTTCATTTTTTTTTTTCAAAATTTTCAGTCTTTTTTCGTTTGTGTAAAATTTTTTTTTTTAAACCCAGTGGTTGAAAAAATACCACCAAGAAAGAGCTCTATTTGTGTGAAACAAATTATACCAATTTTGTTTGGGTACAGCATTGCATTACTGCACAATTACCGGTTAAAGTAGCGCAGTCCTAAATAGCTAAAAATTACCTGGTCATGAAGGGGGTAAAACCTTTCAAGGCTCAAGTGGTTAAATAATGAAGCAGGAGAACCATTGTCAAACAAATGGAGAGTGGACCTGGTAGGGAATTGTTCTTCAAAGTTTTCTCACAACCGAAAATCAAGCATCAAAATGGTAGGTCAAACCAAGGGTGAGTTAACCTGGTGTAGAACTATTGTTCCAATATCACCTATCAGGTGCTGCCACAAACCATACATACCACTTATTACTGAAGGGGAAGGGTTTTGATGTAGAGCTCCTTTTTTGACATGGACCATTATGTATTGGAGTATCTAGTAGAGGATACTTGGGGGTTGACTACTAAAACTTGAGAGGGCAAAATCTGGTGTAGCTCTGCAAGAAACCAATTAGCTTCCAGTTTTTTTGCCAAAGCTTAATTCAACAAGCTGAAGTTAGAAGCTGATTGGCTACCAAGCACAGCTGCACCGGATTTCGCACTCTCTGGTTTTAGTAAATCAACCTTTTGGTTTCAATAGGAACATAGGACCAGCTAAAAATCTGACTCTTAGCCCTTGTACGCACGGTCGGAGATTCCGACAACCAAATCCGTCGGATTTTGTCCGAAACTGTTGCATACACGCGGTCGGACAAAGTTGTCGGAAAATCCGACGTGATGGCGTTATTTCATTATGACAGGACTACGTTCACGCTAGTAGCCAATAGCTTTGGTGTAGGAATTTGATCTGAGCATGCGTGGCACTTTGTCCGATCGGAATTCTCTACACATGATCGGAGTATGTCCGATCTGAGCATTTTGTCGGAAAATGTTACCAACAAGTTGGAAATCTTGGTCCGTCGGATACTCCGACGGAAACAGTCCGATGTAGACCACACACAGTCGGAATATCCGACAAATCAGTCCGATCGGACACATTCTGTCGGAATCTCCGACCATGTGTACAAGGGCTTAGTCTGTCATGGCCATAAAAACGATGGTGGCTATTCCCCCCAAGATCCCAGATACAGGGAAAACCCAGTAGATAGTTAAATCTTATATTCACCCACCTAAAACTGAGTAATCATTTTTGGTTGATGTAGACAGGAAGTCACTAATCTGATGGGTAAGAATTTGAACCTATCCATATAAAACTAGTTGTAGTTTACTAAGCATTTAACTGGGTTGATGTTTCTTATTTTCAGCTATACCTGGAAGGTACCTATTTCATATCTTAAAAGTGGTGGACAAAGAGGAAATTTGTGGCTTCAACAGCGTTTAGGTATGTAGTATAGTTTATTTCCGAATTTATGTGGCAAGTATTAATACAGCTGTGGCAAAATGCAGGTCAACATATAGTGGCAAAAACTGAGGTCTCCCCAGATCTCCCCAAAAGGGAGGTATGGGAAGGAAGTGTATTTTAGCGTGCAAAAAAGAAATAAGAAAAAATGTATAAATCTATATTTTTTTATAATCCATCATTAAAATAGAGGTATTAATGTCTAAAATTTGTAGTGAACGCCATCGGGCCTATTGTACAGCCAGCATAACACTTGAGAGTAAACATAAGATGGTGGGATCGATGTGTTTCGCCCAAGATGGGTGTCTTCAGCATCCACTTTGTGTTTACAGCTTTAGCTTTTTGATATAAAGAAGATTACCAATAGATGGAAAAATACAGCAGTGAATGATCCTTATGGTGATGATATTTCTTGAAACAGATGTTAGTCCCAATTAGACCAGGTAGTTGAAATGCATAGAGGGGAAGGGGAATATCAGCCATCGGGCAAAGGGCCCCAAAAAAAAAATCCTCACACACAAGTTTACTATCTGGATATGCAGACAAAAGGGATGGCCCATATATCAAATCAGATAGGAAAGGCCCTCAATGTACTGGCGCTCTGGTTAGGTGTGTGAAGGTTGCGGTGGTGGCGGCAGGTCAACATACCACAATTGCATGATGTACCTCAATGCAACACATTGGTGTCACTGGGCTCCATTAAAAACAATAGTTTTTCTTTATGCTTATGAATTTTGCCGATAATGGGAAATACATTAATATGTATGACATTGCATCTGGCATGAATTAGCCTTTAAGCCAGTCTCAGAATTTGTATATCAGTGCTGTCATAATGCTGATTTACTTTACATGACAAACTTTAATTTGCATTTGTTCTGCATTCCAGACAGAAATGATGTATTAAGGGTATCTGGAAATGACTGGATTCTGCTTAACCTTGATGTCACCGGATACTACAGGGTTAACTATGATGACAGAAATTGGGACAGACTACTCCATCAGCTGAACAACGATATATCAGTAAGTAGATGGTGTGATGTGTTACACTCTCAGCCTAATCCTGCACAGAGATTTTCCAGCTCACAGGACAACAATCTTAGCACCAGCAGATTGAGAGTGGTTATCATTGGGGCTCGTAACTCTTTACACAAACAAATGGTAGCCATCACCACATGTTTTATCGCACCACTCGCAGCGTCCGCTGTTGCAATTCTGGCCTTTTAAGAAGTGTCACCTTTTAAAATGTGGTAGCCCTCACAAAGTCAAAGATTTATTCATTTCTGATTACAGCATTCAGAGATTCAACTTAACATTTCTAAAATATAGTTTTTATGAAAGAGAGAAAAGGAAAATGAGGCAAGAAAATATTTATAAAAAAGATATTACTAAACAAACATTAACCACTTGCCAACCGGCTCACGTGATGTAGGTTAGCAAAGTGGCACGGGTGCGCAAAATCACGTACCCGTATGTCGCTGAGTCATCAGCCACTAGCGGGCACGTGTGCGCCGCTAGAGCATGCCCGCAGACTTGATGTCCGCCGGTGACCTGCGATCGTGACACGGAGAGGCCGAACGGGGAGATGCCTATGTAAACAAGGCATTACCCTGTTCTGCTTAGCAACATGACAGGGAACTACTGCTTCCAGTGAGCGGTGTCATGTTCTAGTGAGCCCATTCCCCCTATAGTTAGAGCACACCCAGGGAACACACGTAACCTCTTGATTGCCCCCTGGTGTTTAACTCTTTCCCTGCCAGTGACATTTACACAGTAATCAGTGCATTTTTATAGCACCAATCGCTGTATAAATGCCAATGGTCCCAAAATAGTGTCAAAAGTGTCCAATCTGTCTGCTGCAATGTCGCAATCATAATAAAAATCACAGATCGCCACCATTACTAATAAAAAAATTAATAATAAAAATGCCATTGATCTATACCTTATTTTGTAGACGTGATAACCTTTGCGCAAACCAATCAATAAACGCTTATTGCGATTTTTTTTACCAAAAATACAGAAGAATACATATCGGCCTAAACTGAGGAAGAATTTAGTTTTTTATATATTTTTTGGGGATATTTATTATAGCAAAAAGTAAAAAATATTCAAAATGTTCGCTCTTTTTTTGTTTATAGCACAAAAAAAATGCAGAGGTGATCAAATATTAGGGTACAACGACGCACGACCGCATTTAAAAAAACGTAGTCAGGAAGGGGGTAAATCCTTCCGGGGCTGAAGTGGTTAAGCAGCAGTAAAATAAACCGTATTAAAAGTGAAAGGCAAAGTTTGAGTGGTCTATGAGTCCGTGGAGTATAATCTGATCTGATATCAATTCAGAATCGCTGACTTTCATAAATGACTCTTAGAATGTCTTTATAGTTTCAGTGGTAAGGGAGAGCTGCTGCACTGTAAATGCAGTCATCTTTTTTGTTTCTCTTTAGGCTAGGTTCACACTTGTGCGGCTCTGTGTCCCACGTTTTGCATGGGCACAGCAGCACATTAATTTGAATGGTCTGCTGTGCCCCCTGAAAATGCAGGGGAAAGATCCCTCCCCTTTTCTAAACATGCACCCTGCACAGAAACCGCAAGTGCTGTGCGGTTCCCAAGGCAGTGAGAGCATGCTGCAGTCTCCAGTGTGTGGGGGGGTCATTAGGATTAATGGTACCCCCATGCATCTCCTAAACTGCAATGCATTTTTGCCTGTGAGAGTTGTGGGTGCCGGCACAGATGTGATCCCCCAGTGGCAACCACCCGCACAAGTGTGAACATAGCCGATAAGAGGACCTTTACTAAAATAACAGAACCAAAGGGACTGTAGGGTATGCTGATGGTAATTATTTTAACTACATTTATATATCCAAATTACAAGGATTCACAATCTGTCAACCAGTATTTAATGACACAGAATGAAATTACAATTTGATAGACACCAAATATGATATGGCTCTTATGCACATTTTACTTAAGAGGCCTAATGTATACCATCGGCCTGTTGGGCATTGTAGCATAGGATTGTTTGGTGTATAATTGATTGGGATATTCTCATAATTTATTGTATTCACTTTTTGGAAAATATTCCCCCAATGGAATATGAACCAGAGTTGGGCTTTGTTTAATAAAAAAAAATCAGATCAGGGTGTGTACACTGCTCTGCTAGACTATTTGCAACATGGCATTGGTCATTTTATGACAGGGACTAATTAGAAATAATTAGAGGAGTCGGCTAAAAATGTAATGAACTGACAGAATTCCATCTAAATAATCTGCTTTGTGTCAATGTGAAAACTGGACTGTTTTCCTTTCCTAGTGTGTACCTTTCTGGCTGCCTAGATCAGACATTAAATTTAATTCTAACCGTTCTGTTACCAACTTGCAAATTTTGGGTGGTAGAACTGTGTGCAGGATGATTTCCCCATTCTTTCTGCACCATTTGGGGTTGTTAGAATTTAATATTGTCACAGATGGTAGCCCCATTGTGGTAGCCACAATCAGGGCTGCTGTCAGAAATCACAGGGGCCCTGTACAGCCTACCTGACAGGGCCCCCCTCCTTTTTTATCTTTTAACAGCCTTGATGGGCTGGCCTTTGGTGACATATAAGGGGTCTAAACAGACCCCTGATGTCTCACATTTGAGACAGAGAAAGGGACCGAGGACAGAGATTCCCCAGTTTCTTTCTCTGTAGCTTTAGGAGAAGCCAGAAGAACTGCAGGGGGAGCCACAAGAGTTGGCAATAAGGCAGTACTGCCATTGCTCCTGCTCGGGCCCCCTTTTTGAACTGATGGGGCCTAGGCCCTGTACAGGAAGGCTGGCTGTACTGCCTTATCAGCGGCCCTGGCCACAGTTCATTGTTCAATAGGATTTATGTACTAATACAATAGAGACCCCAGAGCAGCTTTAAATGGAGGTAACATTGGTAGTATCCATATTTCCGGTAACAGAAATGAACACATATTATAGGGCTTATTTTTATTATTATTAATCTTACTATTACTACTATTATTTCTATGATATTTTTGGGGCTTTGCTATCTCCATGTAGTAAGTCAGTATTGCCATCGCAGAGTTAGTATCTTCTGAGCATTGCTATGTATTTGAAAACAGATATTTTCAAAAGCTTGTGAATGTCTTTAAATAAAGTAGATTACATTGCACTATTCCACTGCATTAAAAGGTACCATATCAAATTTGTTATTGTAGTTATACAAAGTTATACAAAGTTATTGTATGTTCCATTTGCACCATTAGGCTCGATCTATGCATGTTGCTTTTGAGCGTTTCTGCAGTGTTTTTTGCGGTGCTTGCTGCGTTTTACCGCGTTTTTGCCACGTTTTGCGGTTTTTATTTTTTACATCTTTTTTTACAGTGCGGTTGCTTAGCAACCAGCTATATACAGTGTAAAAATGTAAAAAAAAAAAAGAAAAAAAAACGCAAATCGTGGCAAAATCACCGTAAAAAAGCAGTACTTGCATTTTGGATACGGGTTCATTGACTTCTATTACATGCAAAACGCTGCATTTTGCATGAAAAAAGTTTCCAACCCTTTCCAAAAATGCAGAGGCACAAAAATGCATTGATGTGAACATGTTCCATAGGAACCCATGTTAAAAAATTTCCCTGCATTTCTGCAAAATGCAAAATACATAAAAAAACACATTAGTGTGAATCAAGCCTTAGAGGTTTCCTTCTTCAACTGACATATTTATCCACAGAACAAACTCCATGTGCAGCTCTGGTTTATGGTGTATGATGTCGGTGCTAGTCAAACGAAATGTCCAAAAAATGTCCAACTCCTATTATATATCAATATCTCTGCAGGTGGTACAGATCTTTTGTGATTGCTGTCCTCCATACATGGATGGGTACATAAATAAACTGTGCAGATCATGTGACAGTTTGACTCCAAGTATTGCAATTTGGCACCATTACTAGTGAAATTACAGCTGTCTCTATGCAGAGAAAATAAATATGCATGTGTACATTTTCTGAGCATGTATAGTACAATGAAGGAGAAGTATTTTATCCAATTTTTGCTTTGCAGGCAATACCTCTCATCAACCGTGCTCAGATCATCAATGATGCCTTTAATTTAGCCAGGTCAGTTATTAAGTTTTAATATTTGCATTGAATGTTCTGTGCCTAAGGTTGTCATCCACCCTGGCATTTCGATTGGCATGTTTGCGAAGGAGACAGCAATCCCCTTTTTCCATTCCATTGGCCGGCCTTGTTTTAGTAGTTGCAGATGCTACTGTGAGTAATGGGGTGACATTACCCAATAGTGTAGACCCTACTCAGTTTTGATCTCTATTATATGAATGAAATCAGTAGAGAGAAAGATACACTGGGGGCATTTATCAATGTTGTCCCATGGCGAGGCAATGTTAAACACGAGCAATGAGACACATTTACTACAAGGTCACTAATTTTAGTGGCACTGTGACAGAATGAAACCTGACCATGGCCATTTCCTAACTGTGCATCTGATTAATTAAAATCTGCCCCATCTACAGTGATAAATCTGTCCCTGACCTTGCAACTTTGTCACAGTTGGCTGCCAGGGATTACAGGTGCAAAGGTCGCAAATACACAAAAATACTTTCATAAAGACTTTGCTAAAAGAAAAGAATAACTTTGTTACTAATTTACTTTATAAATATCCCACAGTCAGCGCATAATTGTGTCATTATAGTCAGGGCCCCTGTAACGACATGCTCGGCGACCCATCGCAGTTTGCTACGGAAGTGACGTTCCGTCGCTGCCATCTTGCTACACCCCACACTGGTCCACAGTAACAATACACTAAGAAGGGGGAAAGCAGACATGTTGTTACACCCACCGGAGTTTTGCATTTTACACATATTTATAACAGTAAAGTCAGTTTATATAGTGAAATACAGGACTTACAACTCCGTCTGACTACTTAGATCTTGAATTTTAAATGCTGTGAACTTCTGTCAGATTAGCAAACCTGTGCCGCTGCTTTTAAAATTCAAGATCTAAGTAGTCAGACGGAGTTGTAAGTCCTGTATTTCACTATATAAACTGACTTTACTGTTATAAATGCGTGTAAAATGCAAAACTCCGGTGGGTGTAACAACATGTCTGCTTTCCCCCTTCTTAGTGTATCCTTACTGCAGATGAGTGTGGGGTGTAGCAAGATGGCGGCGAAGGAACGTCACTTCCGTAGAAAACTGCGATGGGTCGCCGAATATGTCGTTACACCATTGCACATGGGCATTCCGATCAGAGCCACCTGTTTTTTTTTGGGCGGATCTGAACAGAAGCATGTTAGTCTATGGGCAGGCAGACATGCAACTGTTTACATTCAATTACCTCTGAGTCTCTCTAGGTCCAAAAACATCTGCGTCCTTTTCCATTTATTTTAATTTTTTTACGTAAATGTGATGTATTAGTAAAGCCCCATACACTCTATGAGAAAATTGGGCAAATGATCATCTGGTTTTCCTTGATGTTTCACAGCAATTCGGAACCAAGGGTGGAAATAACGTACAAAAATTCTCGTACGACAAAGGTTTTTTATCTGTTAGTTGTTGTTTCTGATAATGCGCAGCCTTTCGTATGGACTATTTATCGCACGAAAATCATACAAAAATGGTACACATTAAATTAAAATTGTTCGTTCTGTTCCCATATGAGAAAAATTTTGGCGTTTGTCCCTTTGGAAATTTTCCTTCGGAATCAGCTGTCGGAAGTTGTGTACACACTATAAGAAAATTGTACGATCGTTCCTTGGACAAAAATGTTCACCCGATTTTCATAATGTGTATGGGCTATAAGAGGTTGTAAATGAATGCATTACTATTTATATCTGCCTGTCTATAGACTGAACATGGCTCAGCTATGGCAGGAAAAAAAAAACAATGGATCATTTAGCTCTAATTCAGCAGGGGATCTGTCCTTTCAGGCCCTATACAAGTGGGTAGGTGCCGTGTGGTGGAGCGGGCAGAAAACACCAGGTGCAAAGAAACAGAAAACAGGAATATATTGTAACTAAAGTTTGGCAATATACAACAAGTCTGGCAGGAAGACAACCCACTCAGGAACACTCACAAGATGTAAGAGTGATGTATCAGGGGTGTTGACAGTGTCTATCCCAAGGAGCAAAATGCGGCCTGGCCGGTCTGTACCCAAATGGGAAGGCTTCCAGCAATGATGGCGTGTCCCTGCACTTTCCCTACTCCTCCAGAACCTCTCCCTAATGCTAGGCACTGTCCTTGACAGACAGGTGACTTGTTTTCATACTGAAAGATGAAGTTCCCCTTCATGTTCAGCTTTCTAGTAGAAGCCTGAAAGTTTTGTGCCAATATTGACTGGTATTTGGAACTGTTCATAATTCCCTTTACCTTGACTAAAGCCCCTGTTCCAGCTGAAGAAAAACAGCCCCAAAGCATGATGCTGCCACCACCATGCTTCACAGAGGGTATGGTGTTCTTTTGGTGATGTGCAGTGTTGCTTTTGCACCAAACATATCCTTTGGAATTATGGTCAAAAAGTTCAACCTTCAGACCATAACACATTTTCCCACATGCTTTTGGAAGACTTCAGATGTGTTTCTGCAAAATTTAGCCGGGCTTGGATGTTTTTCTTCGTAATCAAAGACTTCCATCTTGCCACTCTACCCCATAGTCCAGACATATGAAGAATACGGGAGATTATTGTCACATGTACCACACACCCAGTAATTGGCAGATATTTATGCAGCTCCTTTAATGTTGCTGTAGGCCTCTTGGCAGCCTCCCTGACCAGTTTTCTTCTCGTCTTTTCATCAGTTCTTCAGTTCTTGAATGTCACTGTTGTGCCATATTTTCTCCACTTGATGATGACTGTCTACACTGTGTTCCATGGTATATCTAATGCCTTGGAAATTATTTTGTGTCCTTTTCCTGACTGATACCTTTCAACAATGAGATCCCTCTGATGCTTTGGAAGCTCTCTGCGGACCATAGCTTTTGCTGTAGGATGCGACTAAGAAAATGTCAGGAAAGACCTTCCAGAACAGCTGAACTTTATTTGGGGTTAATCAGAGGCACTTTAAATGATGGCAGGTGTGTACTGACTCCTATTTAACATGAGTTTGAATGTGAATAAGTCTGAACACAGCTACATCCCCAGTTATAAGAGGGCATGCACACTTATGCAACCACATAATTTTATTTTTTTATTTTTACTTCCCTCCTTCTAAAAGATTTCAGTTTTTTTTTTTCAGTTATAATTTTATTATATCTTTTAATGTGGCAACACTGAAGAAATGACACTTTGCTACAATGTAAGGTAGTGAGTGTACAGCTTGTATAACAGTGTCAATTTGCTGTCCCCTTGAAATAACTCAACACACAGCCATTAATGTCTAAACTGCTGGCAACAAAAGTGAGTACACCCCTAAGTGAAAATGTCCAAATTGGGCCCAATTAGTCATTTTTCCTCTGCAGCGTCATATGATTTGTTAGTGTTACAAGGTCTCAGGTGTGAATGGGGACTTGGGGAGCAACTGTGTTAAATTTGGTGCTATTGCACTCACTCTCTCATACTGGTCACTGGAAGTTCAACATGGCACCTCATGGCAAAGAACTCTCTGAGGATCTGAAAAAAAGAATTGTTGCTCTACATAAAGATGGCCTAGGCTATAAGATGATTGCTGACACCCTGAAACTGAGCTGCAGCACGATGGCCAAGACCATACAGCAGTTTAACAGCACAGGTTCCACCCAGAACAGGCCTCGCCATGGTCGACCAAAGACGTTGAGTGCACATGCTCATATCCAGAGGTTGCCTTTGGGAAATAGATGTATGAGTCCTGCCAGCATTGCTGCAGAGGTTGAAGGGATGGGAGGTCAGACTATCAGTGCTCAGACCATACGCCGCACACTGCATCAAATTGGTCTGCGTGGCTGTCATCCCAGAAGGAAGCCTCTTCTAAAGATGATGCACAAAAAAGCCCAAAAACAGTTTGCTGAAGACAAGCAGACTAAGGACATGGATTACTGGAACCATGTTCTGTGGTCTGATGAGACCAAGATAAACGTATTTTGTTCAGATGGTGTCAGGCATGTGTGGCGGCAACCAGGTGAGGAGTATAAAGACAAGTGTCTCTTGCCTACAGTCAAGCATGGTGGTGGGATTGTCACAGTCTGGGGCTAAATGAGTGCTGCCGGCACTGGGGAGTTACAGTTCATTGAAGGAACCATGAATGCCAACATGTACTGTGACATACTGAAGCAGATTATGATTCCCCTCCCTTTGAAGACTGGGAGGCAGGGCAGTATTCCAGCATGATAACGACCCCAATCACACCTCCAAAATGACCACTGCCTTGCTAAAGAAGCTGAGGGTAAAGGTGATGGACTGGTCAAGCATGTCTCCAGACCTTAACCCTATTGCGCATCTGTGGAGCATCCTCAAACGGAAATTGGGGGAGCGCAAGGGCTCTAAAATCCACAAGCTCTGTGGTGTCATCATGGAGGAGTGGAAGAGGACTCCAGTGACAACCTGTGAAGCTCTGGTGAACTCCATGCCCAAAAGGGTTAAGGCAGTGCTGGAAAATAATGGTAGGCACACAAAATTTTGACACTTTTGGCCCTTTCACTTAGGGGTGTACTCACTTTTGTTGCCAGCGGTTTAGACATTAATGGCTGTGTGTTGAGTTATTTTGAGGGGACAGCAAATTTACACTGTTATACAAGCTGTACACTCACTACTTTACATTGTAGCAAAGTGCCATTTCTTCAGTTTTGTCATATGAAAAGATATAGTAAAATATTTACAAAAATGTGACAGTTTTTTTAAGTCATCACTACAGGCATACCCCACTTTTAAGTACACAATGGGGTTTATTTACTAAAGCTGAAAAGTGCAAAATCAGGCTCACTTCTGCACAGAAACCAATGAGCTTCCAGGCTTTATTACAAACGCTTAATTGAATAAGCTGGGGTTAGAAGCTCTTTGGTTTCTTTGCAGAAGTGAGCCTGATTTTGTACTTTTCAGCTTTAGTAAATAAACCCCATTGTGTACTTAAAAGTGGGGTATGCCTGTATTTACCAAGCTCAAAAATATTTAGCTCACATCAAACACTGCCTGTTTAACCAGGCCCATTTCCAATAGACTACATCCACTTACCACACAATAATCTACTATCTGACTGTGGAAGTGGCCTTGCTATTGTCTGGTGGTCTCCTATGACCCCCATCTGATAGTACTGTATTTATATAATTGTCATATTTAGATATTTTAGAGATTGTAATGTATTTTTCATATGTTTTTTAAATATTTTTTTTTATATTTTAGAGCTAAACATGTAAGCACAACAAGGGCACTTGACACCACCAAATTCCTATCCAAAGAGGTTGAGTACATGCCTTGGCAGGCAGCCCTGGGAAGTCTCAGCTACTTTGTACAGATGTTTGATCGTACCGAGGTGTACGGACCAATGAAGGTAACCAGCCAGCAGGGATTGTGTCACTAATCATTGCCTTATCACAGCTTACCAATTTAGGTTCCTCTTCAAAAGGGCCAAAAGAGTGCAGACATCATAAATGATGAGCCACTGGTGCAAAAGATCTCAGTTCCAGAGCGTCAATCCTCGTGCCATATTCACATAGAAGGAAAAAATTTTTTTGTTTGGGGAAAATTTTAGCTTTCAAAGCAAATTTATGTTTAGGGGTAAGCATGCAATTTTTTTCCAATACCTACAATTGATGCATGCATACCAGTCACAGTTCCGAGCCCTGACAATTGAGGCCCAGCCTTGGAAAAGTCATGACAGGATGATTCTTTAACTAAAACAGTGTCAATAACCTATAAAGAGTTAACTCCTGATAGGATGCTCCGATGTAGGGAAAAATGGCAGCTGGAGGTACCAAACATAGGAAGACTGGGATGACATTTGGGACCGCCCATTTAAATACCTAGTTTCAGCTAGAGATAGACTGATACATTTCAAATTTCTATACCAAATTTACTATACCCCAGCCCAACTGGTGGGGATTTACCCATCTTGCACAGTGGTATGTTGGAGATGCACATACTTCCCTGCCAATTTTGAACATATCTTTTGGCATTGCTAAGCCATTAGTGCTTTCTGGAAGGGGGTCCTGAAATGCATAACTGATATCCTTACCATCCCGATTCCGCAGTCCATCTCTGTTTGTCTTCTAGGTTTAGTGGATCCTGTGGTCCCGGCTAATGCACACAGAACCCTTCATAATGTTTTATTATTTTAGGCTATTCTGCTGCATTAGAAAAAGCCGACTCCTCCAACTGTGTTCTTCTGGGAGGGATTGATTAATTAAATGATCCCCATCTATAAAGCCACCTATATCCAGGGATCAAGTCCTGGGGAAAAAAGTGTGGGAACTCCCACCCAAGATCCACTCCCCACCAAAAAAAAAAAAAAGATACGCTCATATGCACGAACACTTCAAAAAGTGGTATTTTTCATCCAATTTTCGTATAGTGTGTTTTTGAAGATTAACTGTTATCTGATTGTGCTTCCATGCAAATGGGAACATCATGTTCTGATCTTTATTGGGGAATTTTATTTTGTATATAGAGTGTTTATGTGGTGAGTTATCTGGACAGAATGCTTGGGGAGATAGTGATGTGTTCCTGCTTAGGAGATGTATGTTAGCTTGGGGGGCTGCAAACTCTGCAGGGCTCTAACACACACTCGCTGCTATTCCAACCCCTCACATATTTCCACATTAACTTCCCTCCTGGCATTAAACTTTGCCAGGTATTGTGCTCAGCTTACCACCCCAAACTGATGTTCCTCCCTCATCTCACCTCTCTCCCTGCTTGTCCTGTGAGCAGAATAGCTGATCTACCTCTCAGCTAGACCTAGACCTGATCTACCCGTCAGCTAGCTGTGATTGACAGGTAGATCGAAGCGGAAGCTGTCATGGGGCCCCCTACTGGCAATGCCTGAATGGTCAGGTGTACGGTACTTAATATTGTGGGCAGCTGCTGGTGTAGCACCTGTCACACAGCTCGCATACTTCAAAGTCTTGCAGGACATGGCTGCTAATGGAACTGAGTTCCTGTTGTGGAAAAAGTACAGGAACTCCGTTCCCATGCGTTCCTGCAGGACTTGAGCCCTGCCTATATCTCCAGGGGTTGTGAAATTTATGAAGGTTTGGCAGGCATGGCTGGACTCCTCCTCTACTGTAGGGTGATTGTAGGATAAGGAATGCAAAAAATAGTAGATTTACTCTTGTGTGGCAGGCTGGACAGGGGCTAATATAAGAAAGATTGATAGATAGTTTAACATTAAGGTCCTCTACTTCGATAATATCAGAGATAACTTTCACAATTATTGGCTCAGGTGTATGTGACATATATAGACCTGGTGATCTGTGGGCATCCAGCTACTACACACTTGATATGAGAACTGAATTAAAGGCATACCCCACTTTTAAGTACACAATGGGGTTTATTTACTAAAGCTGGAAAGTGCAAAATCAGGCTCACTTCTGCATAGAAACCAATGAGTTTCTAACCCCATCTTGTTCAATTAAGCTTTGGTAATAATACCTGGAAGCTCATTGGTTTCTATACAGAAGTGAGCCTGATTTTGCACTTTCCAGCTTTAGTAAATAAACCCCATTGTGTACTTAAAAGTGGGGTATGCCTGTATCTAGCTTTAACGCTCCAGTCCAATGGGGCTTCAGGATTGGATGGGAGACCGATTTGGGTTTGATTGGGTGGGGGTGGAGGGGAGTTTCATTAGATAGTTAGGAGTATTTGTGTTTTGTTGCACGGCCCTGCATGGCCAATTTACAGCGAATTCTACTGTAGTCGCCAAATGTTGTTTTGTTTAAAGCTGTAAAACTCAATAAAAATTATTTAAAAAAAAAGGGGGTAAGCATGCGGATTAGTGCTTAATTTTTTTTTTTTTGGGGAGGATTTTTGTTGACACGCAATGCTTATACATCTCTTGGAGGGGAGGCGCCATTTAATATCTTTGCCTGGGAGCTGGATGGCCTTGTCCCGTCATTAGCCATACCTCTCCTTTAAAGTTGAACACTTGGTCAGAAACTTCTCAGCACGCAACCACTGCCACAGACAAGTAAACCTTCCTCTCCAACACCTAAAAATCAATTGTTCATATCACATAATATATGGCCAGCATAAACTAAACCTGTAATGTTTCTCTACAGGCCTACATGAGACAGCAAGTTGCACCATTGTTTTTCTATTTTAAGAACAAGACGAATAACTTTACTGAAAGAATGACAACTTTAACAGAGCAGTAAGTACTATAGGATGTGCATCTTCTTAGGTGCTGAGTTTTTAAAAATTCAGTGATAGTTGTAGTTTTTGTTTGTGCAGTGCAGCCTGCTTTAAAGAGACCCTGTTACCAACCTAAACCATTGCAGGCAAAAGCACAAAAATGAAGTATTTTAAATATTTACTTTAATATTTTAATATTTTAAATCTTTACTTGCACTGTTTTTCCTTTTCATATTTTTTTAACTTTCACTTTTCATGTGCTTTTGTTAGGGGGAGTTTTTTCCCTATCACAGCCTACCGCCCCCTTACACGCCATAACCCTTTCCTCCTCTGGGAGTATCAATTCTCTGTGTTGGCCCAGCTCCTCCGTCTCTCCCCTCACCTCCCTACATAAAATTGTATGCGCCTGCCAGGACAAATAAATAAATATACAGTGCAGCGCTAAATCACTCTTAACAAAATGAGTGCATAAATTAATAAATAAAATGAATATTCCATAATAAAAATAAAAACAAACATACAACTCAAAACTTTAACCAATATACGCAGTGCAATAATTCATAATGTCCTTAATAAATATAATTTAAAAAAGGTCCCATTTCATAGCAGAAGAATTCCCAGAATGAACAGTCAATAGTGCATTATTGTACATAGTGCGTAATAGTGCAATTCTGTGCTTACATAGGTAAAATAGCCTCCTACCAAATAATATGAACCATATATATATAAAAAATAACGGTCAACAACGCTTGTTAAGTAAATTCAGCATGTAAAGGTGTCTCCACAATCCAGTGCACATCACCAACCTGTTAACACTTCATACCAAGTGAAATAATCAACTTCTTACCCCACAATATTAAATGGTCATAAGCTTTTTAAATGCAATGGGATCGCCCCACGCCACAGTTCCTCCGACCATTCATGGCAGCAGTTAACAGCACCAAATGGAAAAGCAATAAACAAATATCATAGCATAGTATGTTCCAAAGTTAGCTTCTGTATTCCAGCATATACATATACAGTTACAAAAGTTCCACTGCTGCTACACAACATCAGTGTTGTATAAGTATATAGGGGAATAATGTAGAGCTTCACTTGAATGACAGCTCTGAATTTTCTGGGGCTGGTGACATCATATCCAAGATTGGGGAAACCAGCGGCAGTCTTGGGGCTTCTGGATGTCTACACAAGGGAAGCTTTTACAGATCAATAAAATACAATAAATACATTAAATGCACATATAATCTTATGCTAAAATTAATGGTGTGATGACAGGGTCTCTTTAACCACTTCAGCTCTGGAAGGTTTACCCCCATAATGACCAGGCCATTTTTTGCGATACGGCACTGCATTACTTTAACTGGCAGTTGCGTGATCATGCGACGCTGTACCCAAATAACATTTATTTAATTTTTTCCTACAAATAGAGCTTTCTTTTGGTGGTATTTGATCACCTCTGTGGTTTTTATTTTTTGCGATATATAAAAAAAAGTCAATTTTGATAAATATATATTTTTTACATTCTGCTACATAACACTCTGTAACATATTTTTGGTAAAAAAAAATCCCGATACATGTATATTGATTGGTTTTCACAAAAGTTATTGCATCTAGAAAATATTGTTTATTTTTTATTTTTTTACTAGTAATGGCAGTATTGCGGTGGACAAACCGGACACCTAACTGACACTTTTTGGGGACCAGTGACACGAATACAGTGATCAGTGCTAATAAAATATTCACTGTCACTGTACCAATGACACTGGCGGGGAAGGGGTTAACATCAGGGGCAATCAAAGTGTTAAACGCGTTCCCTGGGAGTGCTTGCTGACTGTGGGGCATGTGCTTTGACTGGGGGAAGGTAAATCAGTACATTCCCCTCTCACAGAACGGCGTTCTGCTTTCCTCCTGAACGATCAGCAATTGGAGATTGCATCAGCTGGACCTGCTGATTGGCTCCCTCTGTGTCCAATCACAGTATATCTGCGTGGGGCAGTCGCTAAGAGGTTAAGCACAGTGCAACTTAATATACATACTAGGATACATTTTTATTTAGTGGACTATATATTTATTTAGCCATACAATATTAGCAGTGAGTATTTGATTGCCTGTGATGGTTTAAAAGGATTTTTTTTACTTGTTACAACAAAGTTCACTATGCTTAATGAAGGTTTTTTCTTTTTCCTGATCAACTCCTTGTTTAGCCATTTTTACCATGCTAATTTTCTTGTGTCTTTGACTGTATGGTCTTGTATATGGTTCATGTTCAAAATGAAATGGGCTTATTCAGGGCTTTTTTTCTCAGAGAATAGGTGAGGGAACTCCTCCCTTCTGTGTCACCCGTTGACTCCGCTCCCGACCCACCTCCGAGCACCGTTCCTTGGTTCCACACGTTAGCCACCTCCCAGTACCACCCCTTTTAGGCCCCTTTCACACTGGGGCGGTATTCAGGCGTTACAGCGCTAAAAATAGCGCCTGTGTAGAGCCTGAAAAAAACCGGCCCCTTTCACTCCAGTGTGAAAGCCGGAGGGCTTTCACACTGGGGCGGTGCGCTGGCGGGGCGGTGCGCTGGCAGGACAGTGGAAAAAGTCCTGCTAGCCGCATCTTTGGAGCGGTGAAGGAGCGGTGTATTCACCGCTCCTAAACCGCTCCTACCCATTGAAATCAATGGGACAGCGCGGCAATACCGCCGGCAAAGCACCGCTGCAGCGGCGCTTTGCGGGCGGGTTTAACCCTTTTTCGGCCGCTAGCGGGGGTTAAAACCACCCCGCTAGCGCCCGCAGACCGCCGCTAAAACGACAGTAAAGCGCCGCTAAAAATAGCGGCGCTTTACCGCCGACGCCCGCACCGCCCCAGTGTGAAAGCAGCCTTAATGATAACAAGAAAGGCAGTGAAATAGATCTAGCAACAACGGACACCACAGCAACAATGGAGTCCCAACAGTCAGCATCAATAAACCTTCCAGCAACATTAGACTCATCCCCCAACAGTAGATCCATCCCAGCAACGACTGATCCCCCTGCAACATAAGGCCCACCCCCTAGCAACAATAGATCTCCCATCAGCAACAATAGGCCTCCCAGCAACAATAAACCCCCTGCAAAAATAGATCTCCTCCAGCAACAATAGTTTCCCCAGTAGCCAGCATCAATAGACCCTCCAGCAGCCAGCAACAAAGACCCCTCCCTCAACAATAGATCCCTCCCAGCCACATAAGACCCACTGTAGCAACAATAAATCCCCCCTGAGCAACAGAAGACCCCCCCCCAGCAACAATGGACCCCCTTCCTCTGCAAAAATCAATTCCCTCCAGCAACAATAGATTCCCCAGCAGCCAGCATCAATAGATCCTCCAGCACACCTCAGCACCTCTTGCCTTTACATACATTCAGTTCTGGAGGTGCCAGAACTGCATTCCCACGTGTTCCCGCTGAAAAAAGGCCCTAGGTTTATTTATGTTGGAGGAAAAACACAGGCGCTTTAATCAGACCATTTACCTAGATTGAACGCTGACTGGATGGTATTTTGTTTTGATGTGGCGTAGTGGTTAGCCTTTATGCATTCCAGCCATGGGGTCCTTGGTTTGAACCTCAACCAGAACACTACATGGAGTTTGTGTGTAGATCCTGTCCTTGTGTGGGTTTTCTCTCAAACTCCATAGACATGCTGGCTGGTTAATTAGATCTTGTCTACATTTCCACTGGTGCCCTAGTGTTGGAGAAAGCCAGAGTACCCATAGGAAACCCACACAAGCACAGGAAGAACATGTATACTTCATACAGGAATTGTCGTGGTTGGGATGTAACCTGACTTAGCGATGCAAGGCAGGATTGCTAACCATTAGGCCGCTGTATTGAAATACAGTTCCTGTTTTTAATATGGCAGCTTGGGGCTCACCCAGGCTAACTGTGGCAAACCTTTAGGTTTACCTTAGAGCCAACAATTATTTTACAATGTCCAGCCTAAAGGCTTGAGAAATCACCAACCAGGGCAAATTCGCAGTGGGGGTACTTAAGGTACTCACAGCTGTTGCCTTGAAATTTATTCATGCCAGCTGCTGCACATCACATTGCAGCAACATGAGCGGCAATGCACCATTTTGTGGCTGTGCACAATGCACGTTATAATCAGCAATATACAGGCATACCTCACGTTTAAAGCGGAGGTCCACCCTAAAGTGGACCTCCGCTCATCGGAACCCTCCCCCCCTCCGGCGCCACAATTGGCACCTTTCAGGGGGGAGGGGGGTGCAGATACCTGTACAGTACAGGTATTCTGCACCCACTTCCAGGATAGCTCTCTGCGGAAAGGGGCGTAGATTACGCCCCTTTCCGCAAGTGCCCGCCCCTTTCCGCAACTGCCCCGCTGTCTGCTGGGAAACACACAGATCCCAGAGGCAGCGGGGACCATCCTTATTGCGCAGCGCGATTCGCGCATGCGCAGTAGGGAACCGGGAAATGAAGCCGAAAGGCTCCATTTCCTGATTTCCATACCCAAGATGGCGGCGGCAGCACCCGACAAGACGATCTAGAGACCGGCTTCGGGTGCCGACATCGCAGGCGCGCTGGACAGGTAAGTGTCACTATTTTAAAAGTCAGCAGCTGCAGTATTTGTAGCTGCTGGCTTTTAAAAAAAAAAAAAAACGCGGAGTCCCGGCGGACTCCCGCTTTAAGTACACAATGGAGTTTGTTTACTAAAGTTGGAAAGTGCAAAATCAGGCTCACTTCTGCATACAAACCAATGAGCTTACAGGTTTTATTACCAAAGCTTAATTAAACAAGCTGGGGTTAGAAGCTCATTTGTTTCTATGCAGAAGGGAGCCTGATTTTGCACTTTCCCACTTTAGTAAATAAACCCCGATGTGTACTTAAAACTGGGGTATGCCTGTACATAGATGTACCATTCAAATGAATGACACCGTGGGGGTTATTTACTAAAGGCAAAGCCACTTTGCACTGCAAGTGCATTTGAAAGTGCATTGAAAGTGCACTTGGAAGTAAAGTCGCTGTAGATCCGAGGGGGTCATGCAAGGAAAATAAAAAACATAATTTTAGCTTGCACATGATTGGATGATAAAATCAGCAGAGCTTCCCCTCATTTCAAATCTACCCCTTAGATTTAGAGCGACTGCACTTCCAAGTGCACTTGCAGTACAAAGTGAATTTACCTTTCGTAAATAACCTCCCATATCACATCAATGCATGTGAAGTGCATACCTCCCAACTTTTTGAGATGTGAATGAAGGACACCTATCAGCAAAAGTATGCAGGTATTGGACACACCCCTTGCCATGCCCCCTTAAAGGAGAATTGAACAAAAAAACAAGATTGGTTAAAACCACAAGTGCGAAAACCACGACTACTCCTTTATATTGGCTTTTGGAATTTACAAATGCAGCAATTTGTAAATCAGATGAAAGGTTTAGCGCTGGAAAGCCCTTTTTGATAGATAAAAAGTGCATTTTATATACATCTATGTAGCACTAACCCCTGAAGGAGCTGCTGAATTTTTCTGGGCTTACCGATTACCTCCTCCAGCTCATACTCGTTGTCCTTGTCTAGGGGTTCCCAGGGTTGATAACCCAGTAATTGTAGAGACCACACTTGAATTCCTTGTTAGGATTTTTATTTTGCATAAAACAGTTGAACAAACTCAGTCTCTAAGTTGGGAATAGAGGGTATCAGGATAAAGTTTAGCTCAGGTGCTCAGAACTGCTGACTTCAATAAAAGTCTCTCTCTCTGTACACAGTCCAGTGAACAGCCGCTCGCAACTGGATTCTTTAACTGTTGGATAAATCCTTAAGTTTGTGTTTAGCAGCCAACAGGTAATTCTAGCTTTTCAAAGTCTCTCATACAGACTTGGTTGGAAACCAGGGCTGGACTGGGACAAAAATTTGGCCCTGGACTTCATCCTGACTGGCCCACTTTAATTTTGCAAACACGCACAAAAACAAGTGAACAAGTGAAGTGGGAGGGCTAACATCATATAGGAATATTGCTACATCCTCATTGGCTGGAATTTTAGAAACCGGTTTTGCTGCACAACCATTGGCTGCCTTTCAGCAATGCAGCAGTGCTGAGGCTGAGCCAGGTTGCGCACTATGAAGTGAGGCGATGGGCATTGCAGATGACGGGTCTCTCTCATGTCGGCCAGACATGGCCAACCCTGATAGCCACCCAAGCCTCCCCTCCCCCTTCACTGTCCATTAGCCGTTCTACTTTATTTCTATTATAGGCTGTACACAGTGGTGACTCTAGGAACAATATATATGGGCACATAAGATACCACAGTCAAAACTAGGGGGGGCAATGATAATTTTTCATGGTATAACTACTTGAAATCCAGTGACATACTGGAAAATGTAGTGTATATAGTGCAGGAATGTGGAAAAGAAAAAACTTGGATAAAAATGTGGCCATACACAAGGGCAAAATGGGGCTAAACTAACTATAGCAAGCCGTTCTAGATCTAAGCTAAATGAATAAGGCCTTCACCCTTCACCATTACAAATTGGCAGCATTGTCAAACTGCACTCCCTATAATGCGTGGACCTCATTGAGCTGCTATAAATCTCAATGCCTATACCTAAAATAATGATATATTAAATATCACGAATAGAAGTCTCCCTGAAAAGCTCCACAGAAATATCCTTCTGCATCCACAAAAAAAGAGTTTAGCAGCAATCCATCAATATAATGTACATATCAGCCAACACTGGGCATATACAGAGGGGATCTCATGCAGTGTACATGGTCTGAGGAAAAGAAAATGAGTGCATCCTAATACTGCTCTTATTAGACCTGTCAGTAGAAAGCAGATACTTTATTCCTTATATCAATTTACCGCAACCCATGAGAGCATGGAGCAAGGGCCAGATCACACTGCTGCGATGTCAGAGATCGGATGTGATTCACACCGCACTGCAGTGAAAATCACATGCGATATCTGTGCGATGCGATTTCAGCCAAAAAGATTGTATGGCTGAATTTGCATCGAATTTGCACAGAACCATTTTTTGTCCGCAGCAGAATTGGATCGCATGGGTGTTCACACCCATGTGATCCGATTCCTGTCCGAGTTTGAGGATTGTACTGCGATTTGTGAACTGATTTGGGGGTGTCAATAACTATAATTGACACTCCCGGCAGTTGGCATAGGGCAGTGTGAACTGCTGCCTGGAAACATGCGATGCAGGAACCTGCAGTGGATTCGCAAGGTTCCCACATCGCAGCAGTGTGAACTGAGCCCTAATAGATCATTGGAGAAATAAATGGTTTAAACGTATAGCACATCCATAGAGACCCAGCCAATGCTGCTTGTGACTTGACTAGAGTCCCGATGTGTTTCTTATCAATAGCATAAGATACTGGGCTCTACTATATGATAAAATAATGTTATCTCTCCACATTTCAAACACATCCTGATTACCCTCAGGTAATGATTCCGGACACTCAGATCAGCCACACCAGAGCCCCAAATTGAAGGGCAATACAGCAAAACTTGCAAACCAAGATAAGGGGAGAGAGAAGCTGCCAGACTAGAAACGAACCCCTTCAGTCACTATGGAGGGTGACTGCACTGTTACAAAGTTAACCCCTATGGCTTCCCAGCTTTCATTCAAAACTAGTTTTGTTTAATGTTACAGAGATTACCACTAAAACTGATCCTCACACATTTTTCTGATCCATTACCTTGTACATTGATCTGGTGTTGCTGATGTCCCCTCAGGCTCACTTGTCATATTTCCTCCTGCTTTTTGCTTGTTTCCCCCATTGGTCAAAACTGTGCTGTAGTTCGGGAGCTAGAATGGGTATGCCTGATGTCACCTGACATAGTGGCAGCTGCCTGCAGATCCCGAACAGCAACAGATAGCAGGGAAACGAGCAGTGGGGACACAGGCATAGGAAGGTCTGCTCTCCCTCTGGGGTCCCTCAGAAAACACTCAGGCAGTGCAGAAAAGTCGGGCACAGGCAGCAGAAGAACAGGATCTCACATACAGCACTTCCTCTCTAAGAGCATGACCCCGGAGCAGAGGAGGAGGTGGGTGGAGCTAAGCACTCGGCGCGGAGGAGGAGAAACTTAAACCCTGCTCCGCTGTGAATGCTGGGGCCGTCTCAGCCTCCTTCTGTGTCTGACGTCACTGGTTGCTACACGCTAGGCGGCAGGTGGCTAGCAACCAGTTTGGAAATCTCAATTGAGAGACAAAATTTGTGCCTGTGTCAGCTATGTGGCGGCCAGAGGAAGATGCGGGGCGCAGGTACCCACTACAAAAAACAAGAAGAAGGCATTTCTGTCACTGAAACAGGCCCACTGAGCCATCGGCCCACCGGGAAACTCCCGGTAGTCCCGATGGCCAGTACATGCCTGTTGGAAACTTAGTTATAACTGGAAGGATAGAGGTAGGAACTTTTCTTACTGTACCAGAATCTTTCAGCCAGTCCGGCGATACTGTAAGAATTGTGCATTCCGTCAATGTCCATAGCAGCTCAGCTTCCAGGCTCTTACCGAGCAGCCAGCCTTGTGCGTGGCTCTCTTACTGAAGAGTCCTGCCCTGGTCACATGTAGAGTTGCTGGGCCTCTCCAAACCCGAGACGGCACCGGAACACCTTAGAATCCTCCTTCCAGTTACTGTGCCTCGAACTAGCCAGTTCTGAGGCTTGGAAACAGATGGATCCGCACCCCAGGCCATGAGGGGGCCCTGGGGGCTGGTCAGGACCAGGACCACGGAGTCGGCAACAACTCCTGGACCGGAACCCAGAACCACGTGACTTCGCCACCTTAAGTACCCTCTCCCAGATTACACAGTGAGACAAACGCACCCACTGATTGGCTCCGATATGAAGATTGGTACCCAATGCGTCAAACCAGACTGCGTTCTAAAGCCTCCCACAGGTGTGCAACCCCACCTATGACCAGGCAGAACGTCTATACAGCCCAGGCAAACTGCGGCCAAAGTACAATTTAGCACAATTAACCCCAAAACGTATTATAGTTTTGAGCAAAAACTAAATTTAAATACATAGCGCGTACTCGTTAGGAGTACCGGCGCTACATCTATATAGATCAGCCCAAAATGAGGGACACATGAGGAGGAATGAGGGACAGAAGGACATTGCTCCAAATCAGGGACAGTCTCTCAAAATCAGAGACAGTTGGGAGCTATAGAAGTGTATTGCCTCAGGTTTTACAGTAAAGCAAGCATTACCTCAGCTCTATAGTGTGAATAGGCCCTCAGATGTTCCCGTCCATGGACATGCTAGGATAGCCTGCAGATGGATGCATTCTCTTCCAGTCCCAGGACACAGAGCACAGAAACTTTCTAAAATCACTAGGCAGACCTTGCTCTCTGTTTTGGGCCCTTACACCTGCCTCAAGTGGCATTCATATAGGGTAGTAGTAGGCCTTCTCGCTGCACTTCTTCAGAGCCTGCCACAGTGGAATGTGGTGAGCCTTTAACATTAATGAAATGTCAGAAATATGCTTTCATTTTTAAGGCCTCGATCACACAGGATATACTACGGTGTACACTTGTGTGAGGGTTGTGTTTATCTGCATGGGGATACACAGGCGTCCTGTGCATTGCCATTCAGGCAGTCCCAGTCATGTCAGTTGGGACACAGCAGCTGCATGGACACAGAGGCTGCTCCCAATTTGACATTTGTGCAGATGAGTGTCCCTGAACAACAACCGCACCCAGGCAGATGTCAATTTGGGAGGAGAGGTTGTGTCTGTGCAGCTGCTGCGTCCCAAATGACATGAATAGGACTGTCTGCATAGCAATGAATGGAACACCCACGCATCCGCTTGTGAGTAAACACGGACTTCGCACTGGTGGAAACCCCATGTGAACAAGACCTAAATGTGGAGGTGTTATCTGATTACTGTGGAAAAGCATATTTTCCTTTCAACAATTTAACATATTGCTGCCACTGTTATCAATTACTGTATGTTTTTGGGTTTTCACATAATCATTCTAAGTATTTAAAATCATTTTCCTGAATATCTTGTTAGTTGTTTTTTATCATTTTCTCTACAGATACGCTGAAATAATTGCAGTCAGCACAGCCTGCGCCTATGGCATCACAGAATGTAGAGAACTAGCAACTCAGCAATTCAGGGATTGGATGGAAACAAATGTGAATAAGTATGTATTTACAAAACCAACAAATGGCTTCTATCTACAGTTAGACTCCTTTCACACTGAAGGCAGTTTTCAAGCATTTTAGCGATAGAAATAACACCTGAAAGTGCCTAAAAAACTGCATCTCATGCCTCCCCAGTGTGAAAGCCTGAGTGCTTTCACACTGGGGTAGTACGCTTGTGGGACGCTACAAAATGTCCTGCAAGCAGCATCATTGGGGATATACATTGCTCTTACACCACCCCTTCCTAGTGGAATGCATGGGTAGCACTTCCGGAGCACCTGAAAATCGATTCAGAAGCGCCACAACACAGGCGCTTTTAACCCCTTCTTCGGCCGCTAGTGGGGGTTAAAAGCTTCTCTACTAGTGGCCGAAAAGTGCCACTAAAATGACATTTGTGGCCGCGGTGTGAAAGTAGCCTAAGGCTTAAAATACACCACTTTTACAGGCTTCTGCAATTTTTTTTTTATGCCCCTCTATGTTAGCCTGTGTGTCCATGCACACATACACTATATTACCAAAAGTATTGGAACACCGGCCTTTACACGCACATGAACTTTAATGGCATCCCAATCTTAGTCCATAGGGTTCAATATTGAGTTGGCCCACCCTTTGCAGCTATAACAGCTTCAACTCTTCTGCAAAGCCTGTCCACAAGGTTTAGGAGTGTGTCAGTGGGAATGTTTGACCATTCTTCCAGAAGCATATTTGTCAGGCACTGATGGTGGATGAGAAGACCTGGCTCTCAGTCTCAGTTCTAATTTATCCCAAAGGTGTTCTATCGGGTTGAGGTGCAGGCCAGTCAAGTACCTCCACACCAAACTTGCTCATCCATGTCTTTATGGACTTTGCTTTGTGGACTGACACAGTTATATGTAAATGCAGGAGCTGAACTCCATCTTCACAGTCATCCTTTTCAGTACTCACCACCTGTCTGGAGGAGATAAAGGTATGGATGGAGCAACATTTTTTGCAATTAAACAATTCAAAAACTGAAGTTACCATGATTGGCACTTCTCATCAGATTAAATCATCATCCATAACCAGTATTACTTTTTCTGGTTTTAAAATCCCTCTTTCATCAACAGTTACAAATCTTGGTGTAAAAATTGACTCTCAACTCAGTTTTGAAGCACATGTAAATCACCTATGTAAGACCTCTTTTTATCATCTTCGTAATATTTCTAAATGTTGCCCTATTCTTTCCCTTTCAGATGCTGAAAGGTTGGTTCATGCTTTTGTGTCCTCCAGACTGGATTACTGTAGCGCCCTTCTCATTGGGATTCCAAGAAAGAGTCTACAGAGGCTTCAATACATCCAAAACTCTGCAGCTAGGATCCTGATGAGAGTGCAGAAACATGAGCATATTACCCCCATTCTTCAATCACTTCATAGTCTCTGCTAGGATTGAGTATAAGGTTTCTCTCCTTACACACCAATGCATACATGGACATACAAAATATATCTCGTTCCCTCCGCTCAACTCATCTAAATCTTCTTCAAATTCCAAGAACTAGATTGAAGACAATGGGAGATAGGGCTTTTTGTGCTGCTGCCCCACGTTTGTGGAATGCCCTACCTGACAGTCTGAGGGCCCCTCAATCTACTGATTGTTTTAAAAAAGGACTTAAGACTTTTCTTTTTAGCAGTTTTTTGTTCAAGTTAGATGTTTTCTTTTGTTGTATTGTTTTTGTAACCTGTAGCACTTTGAGATCTTTTGATGAAAAGGGCGTTATAAATAACATTTATTATTATTATTATTACTGGTCCAAATCATTTGGTGGAGGGGGGATTATGGTGTGGGGGGAGGGGGGATTATGGTGTGGGGTTGCTTTTCAGGTGTTGGGCTTGGCCTTTTAGTTCCAGTGAAGGGAACTCTTAAGGCATCAGCATACCAAGACATTTTGGACAATTTGATGCTGCCAACTTTGTGGGAACAGTTTGGGGATGGCCCGTTCCTCTTCCAACATAACTGCACACCAGTGCACAAAGCAAGGTCCATAAAGACATGTGTAGCACTCTGGTGTTTAGGCAGGGTTGCTAAGTAAATTTTGTTTCCCAGGCAGTAGATGTAGTTGTTCTGGACTTGCTGCTTCTCTCTTCTGTCGCTAGGTGGCGTTATGCTGATGAGATTAGATGGACAAGGGCTTAATAAAGTCAGGTTATGAATGGAAGGGATGTCTCAGCCAATGGGCACGGGTTTCTTTAAGCACCTTGGCTTGCTGGGAGAGCCTATTTATTTGTGTGGAGTCAGGTGATCGGGGTTCTGTGCCACCTGGTTGGCTGTCTGGGTGAACGTGTGTTATGCTTCCCGGGGCTACTAGGCTGGAATCCTGAGGCCTATCCTGGAGACATCTGGCTGCTAGGCTGTCTGGGGGCCCATCCAGAAGCAAGAGAAGTAGCTCAGTATTGGGACAGCAGGATTGGAGTCTATCCATAATGGTTTAGCTGGACGTGGAACCAGCTGTGGTCGGAGGGGAAGTTATCGCTACTAAGGGACCATCTACCTTGTTACCGGAGACCACGTAAATGAGCTGGAGCCAGTGCCAAAGCAGTCTTCTCACAAACCGGAGACAGTGAAGAAGTGGGAAAACTTCAACAAGTGCCAAGCCAGCGACCCAGCGGGACAGCAGAGGTAACGCTTGAGGAGCATCAGTGAGTGCCAAGCCAGGGACCTAGCAGGTCAGCAGGGGTGACGTTTTATAAAGTATCTGTAAGTGCCAAGCCAAGGACCCAGCAGGGGGTTACGCTTGAGGAGGATACAGAGTTATGGAAGTGGAAGAGCTCAGGGGATCCAGTGGCAATTGGGTATGAGAGTCTAGTCAGAGACTGGGAGCTCAGTGAGTGAAGATCTACAGTGAGAGACTGTAAAGTGTGAGGAGAACTATTCTGTGTTACCAATTGCCAAGTACAACTACCGTTAGTGAGTGTTACAAGATTGTTGCCATAGGAGACAGCGGTCCTACTTTTACAGAATTGGTGTCCGGCTGGAGGCCTTCCACTGTATAGCTGTCTACCTATAGAATTCTCAGAGTTTGGCTTTTATCATTGCATCTACTTAAGGGTGTCCTGGCCCTAACCCTCTCTCCCACAGTTCTGTTAAGAGACAATAAATCTCTCTTGCATTTGAAAAGTGTCTGGCGCCCATCACTCCATCCTTCATTACACCCACCATGCCTTGTAACCCACTCTACAAAGACAGATGTCAGTCTATGCCTGACTATGGAGGTCACCATTAAGCTTTTGGAGGTCTGAGACCTTGCTACACATGGATGATCGAGTTCTGACCGCAACCTGATAGAACACCTTTGGGATGAATTTGAGCGGAGACTGCGAGCCAGGCCTTCTTGTCCAACATCAGTGGCTGATCTCACAAATGCTCTTCTGGAAGAATAGTCAAATAATCCCATAGACACACACCTAAACTTTGTGGACAGCCTTCCCTGAAGAGTTGAAGCTGTTATAGCTGCAAAGAGTGGGCCTCAGTATTGAACCCTGTGTGTGTGAAGATAGGCGTACCATTACTTTTGACAATATAGTGTATGTATTAACACAAGATCTTTTCCCAACTAACAGAATTCCGTTTATGCTGTAGTCGTTTAATTTCACAGCTTTCATTGTTAAAATAACATGCATAATCCCTAATCTGACATTGTTATACAGCAGAATGAACACATTTGAATATAACTCTGGTACTGATATACAAATTATACCTCAATATCATTTGTATGTATCCACAGAATTCATCCAAACCTGCGATACACTATTTACTGCAATGCAATGGCAAGAGGGGGAGAAGAAGAGTGGAACTTTGCATGGCAAGAATTTAAAAAGACAGAAAATGCACAAGAAGCAGATAAACTGAGAACAAGTCTGGCCTGTAGCAAGGAACCCTGGATCCTTAACAGGTAAGAATTCCTTTAGGATATGCTGAACAGTTTAAGCCCTTGTACACACGGTCGGAGAATCCGTTGGAATGTGTCCTATCGGAGCGTGTTGTCGGATAATCCGACTGTGTGTGGTATGCATCGGACTGATTCCGTCGGAATATCCGTCGGACCCAATTTTCCAACTTGTTGGAAATATTTTCCGACAAACTGGTCCGATCAGACCTACTCTGATCATGTGTAGAGAATTCCGATCGGACAAAGTGCCACGCATGCTCAGATCAAATTCCTACACCAAAGCTATTGGCTACTAGCCTGAACGTAGTCCCGTCGTAACAAAATAACGCCATCACGTTCTGAACGATCGGATTTTCCGACAACTTGGTCTGACCGTGTGTATGCAACAGTTTTGGACACAATCCGTCGGACAAAATTCAACGAATTTGGTTGGCAGAATGTCCGACCGTGTGTACAGGGGCTTAGACAATATTTACTGAGCTGGAATGGATAGTTATAGCTAATGCTCTTCGGCTGCCTTTTCATAAATTTCCACCATGGCTGTGATCAGGGCCGGGAAAAGGGGTGGGCAAGAGGGTCAACTGCCCTGGGTGCAATTAATTGTTTATTACAGGGATGGGGCGCCCTGACCCCACCCTAAGGTAAGGGGGGGGCGCAGTTTGGCATCTTTGCCCTGGGCGCTGGATGACCTTGTCCTGGCAGTGGCTGGGATCATAAATATACCTGAGCACCTTGTTGCATGCATCAACCCCTGGGAACCTTTGCTATTCCTCTAACTCTCTCTTTTTTATTTTCCCCTTTACCTTCTCCTAAATCTCTTCTCAGTGGCTTTACTGGATTATGCAAAGGTTGTCTTTCCATGGCGCAGAAAACAGAGCTTTTTTCAGTGGGAACGTGGGGGAACTCCGTTCCGGCACCTCCAGCAGGGGCTTGGGGTGTGCTGGAGGGTCTATTGATGCTGACTGCTGGGGATCTATTGTAGCTGGGAGTTGTAGTATTGCTGGGGGATGCATCTATTTTTGCTCAAGGGGGATCTCTTGCTTTGGGGGGTTTTATGTTGTTGGGGGCAATCCACTGTTGAGGGGGGAAGGCCTATTGATGCTGGCTGATGAGGGACCTATTGTTCCCAGCAGGGGTCTTTTGTTGCTGGGGCAGATCTATTGTTGCTTGTGAATATCTATTGTAGATGGTGGGTGTATTATGTTCCTGGGGGAGGGTCTATTGTTGCTTGGGTTGTATTTTGTTGCTGGGGGGTGGGTCTATTGTTGCTGGGAGGTCTATTGTTGCTATGAAAGATCTATTGTTGTTGGGGCATTTTTTGTTGCTGGGTGGGGTCTAATATTCTTACAATTTACAAACAAATTACTTTACTTTGTAAACACCCCAAACTGAGCTGTACAAGAAGGTGAACAGGGGGGGAGGTGCTCAGTGGTAGGTCAGGGTGGAGATAGTATCTGCACCTATTCTTTGAGAAAAAAAAACTATGAGTAAGCACTACGTTTAGTGTGAAACGCGTCAGTTGTTTTTGGTTCTGTATTACTATGCTGTGACCTTGCTTTTTGGCACTCCCTTAGCGGTTTTCTCTTGCTCTTGAGCTATGACTTCCAGTCCTTGAATCATCGGCACCTAGGACTAATTCTGAAAAAATCTAGAACTGTATAACCTTCTGTCCCTGAAGAAGACTTTCACTACTCTTGTTGAAACGCGTTGGATTTTCTTCTGCCCTACATCCATAGGCAGTTGATCAATAGGTCATCTCTGGGTTTGTTACAATGCTGTCATGTGCTATGTGTTTGTCTTTTATTGATCCATTTTATCAAATTTTTCAGAAATAAACGTTGTATATTTTTTATATATACCATTTACTGTTTCTGGTCCGTTAAAATGCCAACTATTGCAGAAACCTTTTTTTGTGCAATGGTAAAAAAATGCACTGTCACTGTATAAATGACACTGGTAGGGACGAGGTTAAAAAGAGATTCCACTGGAAACAAAAATATTAAAAGCCAGCAGCTATAAATACTACAGCTGCTGACTTTTAATAAATGGACACACACCTGTCCCAGGGTCCAGCAATGTCGGCAGCCGAGACCGATCAATTGCTTGGCTCTCGGCTGCTGCCACCATTCTCGGTGAGGGAATCAGGAAGTGAAGCGTTGCGGCTTCACTTCCGGGTTCCCTACTGTGCATGCGTGAGTCATGCAGTGCAATGGGAATGGTCCACGCTGTCTCTGGGACCCGTGTGTGTCCCACCAGACAACACGCCGGGACAGGAAGAGGCATAGACTCCCGTGGGAGTCTATGCCCGGAAGTGGGTGCAAATACCTGTCTTACCTGTGCCAACCTGTCATACCTGTGCCAACTGTGACACTGGAGGGGGGGAAGGTTCAGATGAGCGGAAGTTCCACTTTAGGGTGGAACCCCGCTTTAACATCAGGGGCAATCAAATGGTTACGTATGCTCCCTGGGACTGATTTTTTTAACTGTGTGGGGGATGGTTTAACTAAAGAAAGACAGAGATCTATGTTCTCACTTAGCAGAAATACAAGATCCCTGTCTTTGTTAATAGCAGAACGGCGGTCTGCCTTGTTTACAAAAATCTGGACAAACAGATCTATGAAAGATTTATATACGTCCACTCACACAACACACTCAAAAGTTGGGAACCAATGTGTGAGCTCAGGTCATTGATAGAACAGCAACATCGGGTGATCTCTGACCTCCTGCACAATGATAAGGTCTCTTGCACAAGACCGTAAAGTACAAAATATGGACGTACAGTGCAAACTACATCTGTTGTTGTGGCCCAGGAGCCACAGCTGCAGCGTATTTTTGCTCATAAGAAAAGCATGCAGGTCATGACCAGGGTAGTCTAAGGGCCCCCACTATTACCTGTTGCCCATATACTCCAACCTCCACCCCCCATGTTATTCCATAAGTAAGAGACCACACCTTGCTTTGGAGTAAAATGGCCACAACAGCCTTTATTACAAACCTCAAAAATACTCCAACCAAAATATATATAAATATATATAAATATATATCTCCATAAATATATATATATATAACCAAGAAAATGTGCAATATAAAATATACTTGTAAACATAAACATATAACCAATAACACACAAACATGCCCGGTCTGGTGATCTCTGACGGTGACCCATAACTTTACCAACCAACAAGTCACTGCGGTACCCATTTCCCACTTCTCCAGGCCTCGAGCTGTGACCGCTCGGAGACAACCTCCGCAGTGACAACCATACCGGTATTCCCTCCAACGTTCAGGAATACACCGGAGGGACCCATCTTAGCAATGGGCCCCCCACCCCATATCAGATGACTTCTGATTTTTACCGCCAACCGTCAAAGACCACCAGACACACACCGCCAGCATCCAATTCCGACTCCACAGCTGTCATGACATGCGATCCACGGCACCTGCAAGACAAAAAACAAACACAACAACCAAAAACCCATCTGAAAAAGTAGGGAGGGAGGGTGGGACAACTGCCTCCTCTCTGGTTCCCCTCCGACGAACTGGCTCAAAGCTCCGCCCCCTCCACCTTTTAAGCCGCTCCGCCCCCCTACAGCAACGGACACTCCCAGCTCCTCCTCCCAGCTTCTGCCTACAAATTAACCCCCTGCTGCCCTATCCATCCCTGTCATGCCCGGTCCTCCGTTATCTTCCTTGCAGTCATTGCACTCCGGGCCTCACTTGACCAGGGTAGTCTAAGGGCCCCCACTATTACCTGTTGCCCATATACTCCAACCTCCACCCCCCATGTTATTCCATAAGTAAGAGACCACACCTTGCTTTGGAGTAAAATGGCCACAACAGCCTTTATTACAAACCTCAAAAATACTCCAACCAAAATATATATAAATATATATAAATATATATCTCCATAAATATATATATATAACCAAGAAAATGTGCAATATAAAATATACTTGTAAACATAAACATATAACCAATAACACACAAACATGCCCGGTCTGGTGATCTCTGACGGTGACCCATAACTTTACCAACCAACAAGTCACTGCGGTACCCATTTCCCACTTCTCCAGGCCTCGAGCTGTGACCGCTCGGAGACAACCTCCGCAGTGACAACCATACCGGTATTCCCTCCAACGTTCAGGAATACACCGGAGGGACCCATCTTAGCAATGGGCCCCCCACCCCATATCAGATGACTTCTGATTTTTACCGCCAACCGTCAAAGACCACCAGACACACACCGCCACAGCCCACAAGGGTGACTACCTTACCCTTGCGGGCCACCCCACACCTGCAACGCCCTTCGGATGCCCTCCTGCAGACCCAAGGACCACAAATCAATCCCTACATCAGACAGATGCACCCCATCCCGCCTAAGGTACATGCCCACATTGCACTCCAATTCCCGGTGGCGAACCACAATCCCGCCTTGCCTGGCCACAAAACGCCCAATAACCTTATTGACCCGAATGCGGGTCTTCTGGATGCTCGACACCGAACGAGCCCACCGCCACGCCGTCCGCGCCACGATGTCCGACCACACCAGTACCGTACCCGGAAAGCGGGAACGCAGCCGCAGAAAATCAGACTTGATCTCCGCCAGCAAGTCCCGGATCTTCACGATCCCCAGGTCATTCCCCCCCGCGTGAATCACCAACACCGCCGGGGGACCCCCCCCGAGACACATGTCTCTCAATCTCCGACACCAAGCTACCCCAGCGCAGCCCAGGGACGCCCAACCACCGCAAACACGCCTCCCCCCTGGAAATCCCCAGCTGCCTGCCCTCCGGACGCTGATCTCCTCTCCTGGCCCCCCAACACACGTAGGAGTGGCCCACGATCCAGACGAGGCGAGCCGTACCTCCATCTGAAAGAAAAAACAACAACGTAAAAGCACCCCAACCCCCAGCAAACAAACCCACCAGCAAAAACCCCCAGAGAAAGGAACAAAACAGCGAGCTTAACACAAAGTCACACACAGTAACATACCCACATGAAAAGAGAACCGTACCCGCAACCCCAGCACAGGCAGTGCAGTAAACCCACCAAACTAAATCCCGTGCCCGTCCTATGCCGGAGTTCAAACCCCTGTTAGTTTATTTTTTATTTATTTTTTATTTTTTTTTGAAAGAGCACAAACTACAATTAAAGTAAAACCAAGTGCGGCCTGACGTAAGAACGAAAACGCCGCGACTCCCATCTCCCAATCCTGCGAACCGCAGCCTCATCCAAACCGCACCGGGCCGCCTCCGTGGCCGCCCCGATCCGGAACGAATGGGATGCAAACTCCTTCCCAACCAGGCCTACCGCCTGTAAACACTTACGAAAAACCGACACAAACTGGTATCTCGACAAGAAGGACCCTTCAGCGTGACACAGGAATGGTCCCTCCCCCCCAACACGGATTTCGCGAAAATCCCGCACCGCCGCCACCGGGCACACCCCCGATCCTGGTAGAGCAAACAGCGACACCAGCACCCCTCTGCCCAGCTGATCCGTCTTGGACCTGCGCAGCCAGAGGCCAACCCTGTCCGCCCCCAAGCGCACCTCCCCGTCAAACAACCCCCCGGCCACGTGCTTGGACGGGCTAACCAACTCCCCAACGCGAAAAGCCCCATAAAACGCTAAAGAAAAAGCAGCCCGAAACAATCGCACCTCATACTCCGAAGAACACACCACCCCCAACTGAGCACAGATCGCCTGCAAAATAGCAAACGTCACTGGCCTCCTCGTATCCTGAACCCTGCAGCGCCTGCGATAACCCTTCAACGCCTGACGCACCCAAAAATCCTTCGTCCAGTCCTCAACCCGCAACAGCTTAAACAAAAAGGCCAAACCCGCCAACTTCCGACCGATCGCAGAGACCGACGCCCCACCCTCCATATTCCGAGCCAGAAAGTAGATTACTAACAACCGCCAATCAATGCCCTGATCGACCACCCCCGCCTCCCGAACCAGACCATACCATTCCGACCAAACCTTTGAATAGGCCAACCAGGTGGGCCCACTCACTGACCGCCGAATCCATCCGGCCGCGACTCCAATGGCAGCTTCCAGATCCACTCCGGGCACGGCGCCCCGTCCGCCTCCGCGCCCGGCGCCAGCTCCCGGAACCGGTCCCACTGAAAACGAGACAGGGAGTCAGCCAACTCGTTTTCAACGCCCGGGATATGCACAGCGTAAACGAAGACATTAAGCTGCAAACAACGCAGGACCAACTGTCGCATCAAACGAATAACAGGAGGGGAAGAAGCCGACACCCGGTTCACCACCTGCACCACCCCCATGTTGTCGCAATTAATGCGCAACTTCAAATTCCGACACTCCTCCCCCCACAGCTCCAAAGCCAACACAATCGGAAAAAGTTCCAACAGGACCAGGTTGCCCAAGAACCCCGCCCTCCGGCCAAGGCTCCGCACTCCACCGTCCCCGGAAAAACGCCCCGTAACCCGAGGAACCCGCCGCGTCCGTAACCAAGTCCAAATCAAAGTTACTGACCGGGCCCGCCATCCACATGGCCCGGCCATTGTAAGAAGCCAAAAATTCATGCCAGACCCGCAGATCCTCACGATGCTCCCCCCCCAGCCGTATAAAGTGAGTAGGGACGCTGACCCCCGCCGTCGCCGCCGACAGCCGCCGGCAAAATATCCGCCCCATAGGAATAATTCTGCAGGCGAAATTCAGTTTACCCAAAAGCGACTGCAAGGTCCGCAACTGGACCTTACGCCGACCCTGAATCTCCCGAATCTCCCGCTGCAAATCCAACAGCTTGGCCTCTGGCAGCCGACACTCCATCGCCTGTGAATCAATCACGATCCCCAGGAAACTCAGTTCAGACGTCGGACCCTCCGTCTTATCAGCCGCCAGGGGAACCCCAAACCTGCCCGCGATGTGCTGCAACGTGGACAACAAGATCGCACACACAGCGGAGGCAGGGGGGCCCACGCAGAGAAAATCATCCAAATAATGAATGACCGACTCCAGACCCGCCGCATCCCGCACCACCCATTCCAAAAAGGAGCTAAACGTTTCAAAGTACGCACAGGAGATCGAACACCCCATCGGCAGGCACATGTCGACAAAATACTCGTCGCGCCAGCAGCATCCCAACAGCCGAAAGCTATCAGGATGAACCGGAAGCAGCCGAAAAGCCGACTCCACGTCGGCTTTGGCCATCAGTGCCCCACGCCCATACCGCCGCACCCACCGGACCGCGGCGTCAAAGGACGTGTAAGAAACAGTGCACACCTCAGGGTCGATGAAATCATTCACCGAGCCCCCCTTCGGAAAGGACAGGTGATGAATGAGCCGAAACTTCCCTGGCTCCTTCTTGGGGACCACCCCCAAAGGGGAAACCACCAAGTCGGGCCAAGGTTTTTCCGCAAGCGGCCCCCACATGCGCCCCAACGCCACCTCCTTCCGCAGCTTCTCGTCCACCACCCCTTGACGTTCCAACGCCGACTTCAAATTCCTGGCAACCCGCGGTACCCCCGGCAACGAGCACGGAATCGGAAAGCCATCCCGAAACCCCGCCTCCAACAACCGAGCCGCCGCCCTATCCGGATACCTACTTAGAAAAGGGAGCATCCTTGCCAGCATCACTGGCGTCCTCCCTCTTCTGAGCGGCATCCCCGGCCCGCTTCCCTTTTCGGAAACAACGGGACAACGCGTGGGCCCCACCGCAACCGGAACACTCGTGCTTGAACTTGCACGTGCCCCCGAACTTGCAGGCACCCTCGTTATATTGCCAGCAAACCCCCCACTTTTTTCCGGCCGACAGTCCCGAGGTAGGCGCACTCCCGGCCCCCCCCTGAAAAAACTGCGGCGCAGCCCTCGCCGAAGACATCAGCCTCATCCACAGGCTGATGTCCTTATGGTCCCAACGCAGTTCCGGCCGCACCGCCTTGCGCTGCCGAAACTGCTCGTCGTACCGGAGCCACGCCACCCCCCCATACGCCCGATGGGCTTCACCGATCGCATCCATGTAACAGAAAAGCGCCGAACAATGCTCTGGGCTTTTCTCACCGATGACACTCGCCAATATGGAAAACGCCTGAAGCCAGTTGGAGAACGTGCGCGGAATCAGCCGATACCGCCGCTTCTCTTCGTCCTCCTTCTTGGAATCGTCGGGCTTGACCCTATCCAAGTTGAACTTCTCCAACGGGAGAAGCGAGAAAATCTCCACAAACTCCCCCTTCCAAATTTTTTCCCGGACGTCCTGTTTCAAATGAGCCCCCAGCGGGCCCTCAAAACACACGTAAACCTCGCACCGCGCCGCGTCAGCCAACCGCACAATGTCCTCACGCACAACCGCCTCCTTCTTCCCTCCGTCCGCCGCCGCCACTGGCGCCGACGCGGGCGCCTCAGGGGCCACCGCGGGAGCTGCCACGGCGGCCCCCAGGGCCGTCTCCGGCACCTCCGCCGGGGGAACCCCCCACGGGGCAACAGGCGGTGGGGCCTGTCCCCGGTCAAAGCGCCCAACCAACGCCCGCAGCCCATCCATCAGATCCCGCAAAGCCCCGGCAGGGTCCCCCCCACCCGGCACCCCCCCACCCGAGGCGCCCGCCCCCCCCAGCTCCCCCCCCACTGGCGGCACCGGCCACCCCGCGCCCGCATGCACTCCCCCCAACAGGCCCTGCAATGCATGCGACAGTGCCAACGCATCAGGGGACTCACCTGGCGGCCCCGGGGCGTTCCTCACCGCCGGACCGGCGACAGCACCGCTAGGATCCGGAATTGCGTCCTCGTCCGAGACCTCCCCTTCTGAGCGATCCTCCGGTCCCCACGTAGGCGGGGGTGTAAGCCCCCCGGGGGAAGAGACCCCGGAGGCCGACGTTGTAGCCCGCAGGGGAGCAGCCACACGCACAGCCGATCCATCCGCAGCAGCCTGGCGATGTGGACCAGCCCTGCCAGCCCCACGTGCAGCAGACCCCCGGGCGCTCCCTGATCCACGCCGGGTAGAACAGCCCGCAGGCGATCCTCGCACCTGCCCGGGCCCTGTGACATCTTCCCTGTCCCAAGCAGCCGCAGCCGAAGTGGAGCCACCCCGAGCCTCCCTCCCCCCATCAGCAGAGCGTTCAGCAGCAACCCGAAGTCCACCCCCCCCCCCCCCCCGCAGGCATGATGGTTGCCCTCCCCCCCTCCGCAGAGCGTCCAGCAGAAACCAGCAGTCCACCCCCCCCGCAGGCAGGATGGCCGCCCTCCCCCCCTCAGCAGAGCGTCCAGCAGTGAGCACGGCATCTCCCCCCCCCGCAGGCAAGATGGCCGCCCGCCGTCCACGAGGCCCGCCCGCCCCTCCCCCCCCCCCCGGGTACGCGGCGGGAAGGCCGCTCAGCACCCCCTGAAGTCCCCTGGGATCTCTTCGCCGGCGGGAGGGAACGATCCTCCCCGGGGCTGCGAACCAAACGAGGCGGCCGAGGGACAGGCCCGGGAGAAAAACGCGCCGGAGGCCTAGACCTCCGCGCGCGCGGCAGCATCTCACCACTCCGATCGTCCGATCCGTCCGTTCCGACCGCTCCCGCCAGTCCACCGATCCGCGCCCGCAGCCAGTCCGGTCCACGCTCCTCCGCCTGACGCCGCAGTTCCGCGAGTAGCCGGTCCACCTCAGACATCTTCAGAGGAGCAGCGAGACAACTGCCTCCTCTCTGGTTCCCCTCCGACGAACTGGCTCAAAGCTCCGCCCCCTCCACCTTTTAAGCCGCTCCGCCCCCCTACAGCAACGGACACTCCCAGCTCCTCCTCCCAGCTTCTGCCTACAAATTAACCCCCTGCTGCCCTATCCATCCCTGTCATGCCCGGTCCTCCGTTATCTTCCTTGCAGTCATTGCACTCCGGGCCTCACTAACTGCTGGCACCAGCGTGTACTCATGCATGCATATGGGCATATTTTTCAAAATGTTAAATGTCAATGTCAAATGTGTTTATCTTTTGAAAAAAACATTCATATGCATGCGTAACTACACGCTTGTGCCAGTGGTTACGAGCTCACGGCATTTTCTGTAATACAAAAATACACTGCAGCTGTCTTTCGGGCACCACAAAAAACAGACGTGTCTTACAATGTACACACATACACTGAACTGCAAGAGACCTAATAGTTTAAAAATAGGTATTCAGAGTCTTATATAAGTCCTTTTGTTGTCCAGTGTCTTCCATTTTTATCACACATGTGTCAAAATGCACATTATTTGATTTAACCACTTAAGGACTTGTGTTGTTTACAAGTTAAAAACATTTTTTTTCACTAGAAAATTACTTAGAACCCCCAAACATTATACATTTTTTTCTAATACCCTAGAGAATAAAATGGCGGGCGTTGCAATACTTTCCGTCAAACCGTATTGCGCAGCGGTCTTACAAGCGCTCTTTTTTTGGAAAAAATACAGTTTTTTTAATTAACAGTACAACAGTAAAGTTAGCCCAATTTTTTTTATACCATGAAAGATAATTTTACGCAGAGTAAATTGATACCCAACATGTCAAGCTTGTGGAATGGTGACAAACTTTTACCCTTAAAAATCTCCATAGGCGACGTTTAAAAAATTCTACAGGTTGCATGTTTTAGTTACAGAGGAGGTCTACAGCTAAAGTTATTGCTCTCCCTCTACTGATCATGGTGAAACCTCACATGTGTGGTTTGACCATTGCTTTCATATGCAGGTGCTACTCATGTATGCATTCGCTTCTGCACGTGAGCTCATCTGGACGGGGCACGGCTAAAAAAAAAAATTCTTATTTATTTTACCTTTTATTTTTTATTTGTACGCTGTTCTTTTTAAAAAAAAAAAATGTGTCACTTTTATTCCTATTACAAGGAATGTAAACATCCCTTGTAATAGAAAAAAAAAAAGCATGACAGGTCAAAAACCTCAGATCTCATACATTCTTACACTAAAATGAAATTAAAAAAAATGGAGACGGGTGGGGGCCATCTTCCCCTCACTCGTCTCCATACCCAGGAAGGAGAAGGATCCGGTCGCCTCCGCCACTACCAATAGCTCCGGTAAGCGGCAGAGGGCACCGGAGAGCGGCAGGGAGGGGAGGGGGGCCTCTCCTGCTGCTGATAAAAGTGTTCCTGTGGCAAATCTGCCACAGAGACCACTATTATCGAAAACCGGACCGCCCACTGAAGAAGAGGATATCGGGGTTATGGCAGCTAGCTGCTGCCATAACAAAGATATCCCTCTTCAAAGAGAGGACGTATATTGGCGTATGACGGTCTAGAAGTGGTTAACATGTAAAAAAAAAAGACACCAAAAATTTTATATTTTTTGAAAGTAGAGGACTATGGGTACTTGTTTTGATGCAGTTCAGTCAATATTAATAGAAAAGGCATCAGGCAAACCAACTAAGGTGTGAATTAGTATTGCCACCTGTTTGGGATTCACCCAGACAGTTTGGGTTTTGAATCCCATGTCCGGGTTTCAGGCAGACTGAAACCCAGACACATTATTCAGACTGGATCTTGGCTCCCCAAGTAACCAAAATAGTCACAATGTGGGCGGCTGTCTTTGGGCAGGTTCAGCATCACTGGGGGGCAGGGCGATGATGTCAGCAAGAGCATTTTGGCCACACCCACTGTTTGCTACGGCACACTATGCACACCGCGTTATTACTCTACTTGGGGCACCCAAAGGACTCCAACCTTATTACTACATGTCTCACTAACCATCTGTCACAGGAACCGGAAGAGAGGGAGAACACACAGAAAAAACGGCAAATTGTATAAAATATTTACCATAATTTTCCTTTCCTGGTGCCAATCCATGTGGTAGTATGCATGTATACATGTGGTAGTATGCTGACATGTTGGCACCAGGAAAACTGAAAATTGTTTAAAATACTTACTGTCATTTTTCTTTTCTGCCTCCAATACACGGCAGCATACTACCACATGTATGTGGCATGTTGGCACCAGGATTATATCTTGTCCCTGTTAGGGCTGGTGTAGATAGGCAAGTGCAGTCTGCTTTCAGCTGAATTTAACCTGTTTGAGATCAGATGGGTTTCTTTTTACTGCCGATTGATGCAACATGATCAATATTTTTTCTCCCTGGTCAATTGTCTCAGATCAATTCAGATTGAAATGAATTCTGAATCGATTGGAAGGGAAGTCTATGACTATTTGCTTGTTTGCTGTTTTCATAGTTTTGATCAAATCACATGTAGCTTAAGGCCCCGTGTCTAAAAAATTTTGTTCATGTCAAAATGGCTTCTCTTCCCATACAAATCAGTGGGAATACAAAAGTGGCTTGAAGCAGGTTGATGCAGCTTATGCCTTGTACACATGGTCGGACATTCCGACCACTAAATCGTCTGAATTTTTCCGATGGATTTTGTCTGACTGGTGTTGCATACACACGGCCGAACAAAGTTGTCGGAAAATCCGATCGTTCGGAACGTGGTGACGTTCTTTCGTTACGACGGGACTACGTTCAGGCTAGTAGCCAATAGCTTTGGTCTCGTAATTTGATCTGAGCATGCGTGGCACATTGTCCAATCAGAATTCTCTACAAACGATCGGAAAAAGTCAGATCGGATTTTTTTTGTCAGAAAATTTGAGATCCTGCTCTCAAATTTTTTCAGTCGGAAAAGTCCGATAGAGCCCAAACATGATCGGATTTTCCGACAATATAATCCGATCGGACCTTTTCCATCTGAATTTCCAGCCGTGTGTACATGGCATTAGAAGGAGGTAAAATATATCTGTCAATGAACTTACAAATGTCTGAAACTGATCTCACATGTAAGTGGACTGTACCTGAAAGAAACCTGCATTTTCCAATAGACACAACCCCAAAGCCTGATGACACAGGCTCTAACCTTTGCATTACAATATTCAACCACATTTCTTAAAGTGCATAAAAATGTATGGAATCACCACTCTTGGAAAATGTTCATTCAGTTGTTTAAACGCTTCCCGTCCGCCTCACGCAGATATACTGTGGCAGAAGGGCATGTATAGGCAGATTAACGTACCTGTACGTTGCCCCTTAAGAGGTGGCTTGCGGACGCCGGGAGCTCCATGACCGTGATCGCGGGTCCCACGGACTCGATATCCGTGGCGATACCTGCGATCGTCTCACGTTGAGGAAGAACAGGGAGATGCTAATGTAAACAAGCATCTCCCCGTTTTACCTAATGACACCATCACTGATCACAGCTCACTGTAATTGGGAGCTGTGATCAGTGACGTGTCACACACAGCCCCTCCCTGTATGTGGTCTCAACATGTCCAAGCTCACCATCAGCTGTCATCAGGGGCGGACTGACCATTCGGGCACTCGGGCACTGCCGAGGACCCCATGCCACTAAGGGGCCCCATCAGGGTTGACAGCCTCAATAAAGCCAGGGATAGTATGTAAAAATCTGTGATTTTTAAAAAATCCCAAGATTATAGCTGCCCTGCCTCTCCAGTACCTTTTCAGTGTGTGTATGTGTATTCTGTGTGTGTATATTGTGTGTCTGTGTGTGTATACTGTATGTGTGTGTGTGTGTATACTGTGTGGCCCCCAAATCTCCTATTGCCTGGGGGTCCCTTAATTTCCTATTGCCCGGGGTCCCCATAATCTTCTCCTATTGCCCGTGGGCCCCATAATCTCTTATTGCCCGGGGGCCCCATGAGATGTCAGTCCGCCCCTGGCTGTCATGTATATAAAGGACCTAGAAGTGTTCTTTTATAATACAAAGGAGTTTTTTATTAGTATTAAAATGAGCATATACAACAACAGACTTATGGTGAACATTAAGAAATCAAATATTTTTGAATGGCATAGGCGGTTAAAGGAGGGGAAGGAAGATGTCCATGGTGAGGCAAGAAGTAGGCAGTGAAAAACAAAATGGACAGATGCAAATGTGGACAGAGTGTGAACCCTCGTATGCTCATGCTTGTGTGTTTTTTGATCACAAGGGACTAGTTCACTACAAGTTCTTAGAACATGGTACAACAGTCAACCAACATTGTTACTTGGAAATTCTGAAAAGGTTACGGAAATCTGTTTGGAGTAAAAGCCTGGAACGCTTGATTCTCCACCATGACAATGCTCCTGCACAAACATTTTTTTTTTTACAATCCATTCTGGCAATTAACCACGTCACGTAAATCGCTGTACCCGTACGTCAGTATTTTGACGCTTAATACGGGGGTTATGGCAGCAGCGAGCTGCCATAACCCCAGTATTTTCGTAAGCGGCGAGCGTTTCTCTTAAAGATAAAAGTGGTCTCCATGGCGATTCCGCCGTGCTACAGTCATCTCCGTCGCTTACCAGACCCACCAGTAGCGGTGGAGACGATTGTTTCCTCTCCCGTGGATGCCTGGCTGACGACTTTTTTTCAAGTGACATTTATTTTTTATATTTTTATTGCATTTTAGTGTCGTTTTTGGCCCCAGATCTCATATTTAAGAGGTCCTGTAATGCTTTTTTTCTATTACAAGGGATGTTTACATTCCTTTTAATAGAAATAAAAGTGACCCAACATTTGACAGTGTCAAAAATTAAAAGTAAAATAAATAAGATTTTTATTTTTATTTTAAAGTGACCCGTCCCGTTGAGCTCGCATGCATAAGCGAACAGATACGTGAGTAGCACCCGCATATGAAAACGGTGTTCAAACCATACATGTGAGGTATCACCATGATGGTTAGAGCGAGAGAAATAATTATAGCCCTAGACCTCCTCTGTAACTCAAAACTGATAAAATTGGACTAACTTTACTGTTGTCTTATTTTTTTAATTAAAAAAGTGTATTTTTTTCCCAAAAAAAAGTGTGCTTGTAACACCACTGTGCAAATATGGTGTGACAGAAAGTATTGCAACAATTATTATTCTCTAGGGTTTTAGAAAAAAATCTATATATATTTACGTTGGGGGTTCTAAGTAATTTTATAGCAAAAAAAATTATTTTAACTTGTAAACAACAAGTGTAAAAAAGAAGCTCGATCCTTAAGTGGTTAAATTGGCACACCTCATATAGATAAGACAAGATCTCTGCAATATAGATTAAAGTGATTGTAAAGTCTTGTTTTTTTTGTTTTTTGTTTTTAAATAACAAACATGTTATACTTACCTGCTCTGTGCAGTTGGTTTTACACAGAGCAGCCCGAATCCTCCTCTTCTCGGCTCCCTCTTCTGTGCTCCATGCCCCTCCCACCTGTTAAGTGCTCCCACAGCAAGCTGAGTCACAGCTCCCTGTGTCCATTCAGACACAGAGCCACAACCCGGCCCCGTCCCCTCTCTCTCTCCAGATTGGCTGATTGACCTGGATTGACATCAATGGGAGCCAATCGTGTTATGCTGCTGTCTTAACCAATGAGGACAATGAGGAGGGGAGTCCTGGGCAGCTGAGACACTTCTGCAACATTGCTGGATAAAGATGCGCTCAGGTAAGTATTAGGGGAGCTGAAGGAGGCTGCTGCACACAGAAATGCATTAAGATAAAAAAAAACCTTCTGCCTTCACAAGCACTTTAAATAGAAGGAATGTGTTGCAGACAATTGCAAAGTTATAAAAGTGCTAAAGACAAATTAAACGAGAGACCCAATCAAAAGAAATAATTTTTTACATTTGTTTTATTTTAGAACTGAACTGAAGATTCATTGTAATTGTTCTTTTTTTAGACTCTTAGAGTATGCAACGGATACCACAAAAATTCGTAGACAAGACTCTATTTCCACAATTCTATATGTTGCCGGGAATTCGGTTGGCCAGAGTCTTGCCTGGGACTTTATCAGAAGCCATTGGAAGACATTCCGTGAAAAGTAAGTGCTCAGTCACTGCTGTAAAGAAGGAAGGTACTTTGACGCTATTGAATTTCTCAAAAAATGATAGTAAATAATGTCATAGGATTTCTAAGCTCTTGTACACATGGTCGGACATTCTGACGGAAAATCTCCGATCAGACCGTGTTGTCGGATAATCCGACCGTGTGTGTGCTCCATCGGAATATCCGACCGACAAAGTTTTAGAGCTGGGCTATAAAATTTTCCAATAACATGACATTCCGATAAGGGCGGCACAGTGGTGTAGTGCGTAGTACTCTCACCTAGCAGTAAAAAGGGTTTCTGGTTCAAATCCCAACAACAACACTACCTGCCTGGAGTTTGCATGTTCTCCCTGTGCCTGCGTGGGTTTCCTCTGGGTACTCCGGCTTCCTCCCACACTCCAAGGACATGCAGGTAGGTCAATTGGCTTCTGTCCAAAATTGGCCCTAGTATATGACTGGGGACATTGGATTGTGGGCTCCTTGAGGGTAGGGACCAATGTGAGTGTGCTATGTACAGGGATAGGGGTAGACACTCACTCCGGTTGAACTGGATGGACTAGTGTCTTTATTCAACCTTACTAACTATGAAACTATGATCCGATCAGACTTTGTCCGATCATTTGTAGAGAATTCCGATTGGACAAAGTGCCTTGCATGCTCAGATCAAATTCCTAGACCAAAGCTATGGGCTACTAGCCTGAACGTAGTCCCAACGAAATAACATCATCATGTTCTGAACGATCAGCTTTGTCCAACTGTGTGTATGCAACACCAGTTTCGGACAAAATCTGACGGCTTTGGTTGTCGGAATGTCCGACCGTGTGTACAAGGGCTAAGAATTGTATAATCACAGCAGCAGGCTGAGGGAAGTAGGACCTTAGTGAGGGTCTTCAGTCCCTGCTGGAAGAGAGTCTCTCTGCTGTGATCAGGGGAAGCATAAAAGAATACTACATGTCCTCAACAATACAAGTTTACTATATTTAAGTTTAAAGCGCTTTAAGAAATGGGGTAAGAAATATTATTGCTCTGATTCGAATAGTAAAGAAGTACGTATAGCCTAACTCTTGGCAAATAAAAAATTATCCCTTTAATGCAGGGTTTCTCAACCAGGTTTCCATGGAACCATTGGGTTCCTCCAGTGGTTGCTAGGGGTTCCTTGAGCCAAAAGTGATTTCTGCCTCTTAAATAAGTAACCACTGACACCAATGATATGTTTATTTATGTGTAAGGGGGGGGGGGGGTTCTTCCCAATAACCACAAATGTACAGTAAGGAGCATTCCTCCCACTGGCTATCACACTAATGTACTAGGAAATGTAAATATATGGAAATGGAAATATAAAAATGTAAATATAATTATTATTAGCAGGTGTTCATGGAAGCCAAAAAGTTTTAAGGGTCTCCATGTTAAAAAGGTTGGGAAAGGCTGCTTTAATGTATTACATACAGTATGTATTACATACAGAGAGCTAAGAACATACGCTGAGAGCTGCTTTACCTATTATCAGTCCAGGTTCCATTACAGGACAAAGTGTGGCAAATGTCCTGTTGGGCCCTTTACCAATAGTCAGGAAATGAAATATATGTGTAGCACTTACCACCAAAGGAGCGGCTGATAATTGATTGGGCCTGTACTCTGCTCTTCTCACCCCAATGATTTGGCTCAACCCGCTTGACACAGCTGTGTAACAGTGTTGGTGTGTAACCCAATAATAAAAGGACAATTGAATAATCACAGATCACATGCACTTTACCTGTGTTGTCCCCTGGGTATACACGGTTACACCTGTCTGAAGAATGAAAAAGACTCACAACAGATTGTATTAAACCAGAATATAAGTTTACTAGAACAGGTTCAAACATTAACACAAGAACCGTAATGGCATACAGTACTGAAGCAAATACTGAGGCAAGTAGTTGTGAATGGCTATCACCCAAAGGTTACCTGAGCGACCACTACAGGCATGTCTCCAAGTGGGACTAATGCTCAAGCGGTAAGATGTCATCACTGGGCACCTTCCCACTTCCGGTAAACTGTGCAGACGCTATAAGCTCTGTAATATCCTAGCAATAAAATAAATAAGATTGCGCTATGGACAACTTCTACCTATTCACTACACGGGTCAAGAAAAAAAACTATAAAATCAAGTGAAATCAAGTGAATGAAACTAATAATGGTGAGATGAACTCCAGAGGTTGAAGCTGCCTGTGCTTGAAACCTGCCCCTAAATATAGGAGTAGGCCAGAAATCTGAAGTGTAAATTAAGCTATGGCGCTAAAACCTTTTTTAACGTGCACTGTGGGTGCCAAAATTATGTATATGTGTGTGGTGATCTATTATCTCTGCTGATGATCTAAACAATTGATGTGAACTAATATGGAAATCTCCTAAAATCCACTATATACGTGATATCTACCAAAATACGTGTTGGTATATCTAAGTAGATATTAAAATAAAATTGAGAAAGGAAAAAAAGGGAAAATTAAAGAAAAAATGTGTGTCTGTTGACTTGCAACTCAGAAATGCACATGTGTTGCAAGAAAATAGTGAATAAATCGCATGAAAATAAATAATTAAAAATAATACATATGTGCTTGGTAAAGAAATCATATGCAAACCATAAACCAATATCTATAAATTATGCTCTATGTTCAGAATCCTCAAAAGTGACAGTCCAAAGGGTTTGTATTGCACTATGGTTGTACTTCTGTTTCCTCCTATGTGTATTTGCTAAACGGACTATTTGTGGAAGGAAAAGTGCAAAGCATTCCCCCAGCATAGCAGAAGCAGAGCCCAAGGAAAGCTGCACAGTGGCTCATACTGTGACTGCTCGGTTAACCCATTGAGGGTTTTTGGTCTGGTGAGCGCACATATATATCTTTTTCCTAACACAGAGTGGCGCACCGGAGAGGAATGACTTTAACCCTTCTGCACTAGTCACCTTGCTCTATCCCCCTCACTTGACAAAAATTCCATGCGTTTTTCAGCAACTGAATGATGCGACTTTGAAAAAATTTCCGTTGGACATTGAAAGATTTTTTTTGTTATTTTTTCTTGGTACTTTTACAAACGCTTTGGACTGTCACTTTTGAGGATTCTGAACATAGAGCATAATTTATAGATATTGGTTTATGGTTTGCATATGATTTCTTTACCAAGCACATATGTATTATTTTTAATTATTTATTTTCATGCGATTTATTCACTATTTTCTTGCAACACATGTGCATTTCTGAGTTGCAAGTCAACAGACACACATTTTTTCTTTAATTTTCCCTTTTTTTCCTTTCTCAATTTTATTTTAATATCTACTTAGATATACCAACACGTATTTTGGTAGATATCACGTATATAGTGGATTTTAGGAGATTTCCACATTAGTTCACATCAATTGTTTAGATCATCAGCAGAGATAATAGATCACCACACACATATACATAATTTTGGCACCCACAGTGCACGTTAAAAAAGGTTTTAGCGCCATAGCTTAACCACTTCCCGACCGCCGCACGACGATGTACGTCGACAGCATGGCACGGGCAGGCATATGGGCGTACCTGTACGTCCCTGCCTTCCCGCGGGTCGGGGGCCCGATCGGGCCCCCGCCCGGTGCCTGCGGCGGTCGGTATTCGTGCGGGAGCGATCCCGGACGAGGGGGCGGCCATTCGTTCATGGCCACCCCCTCGCGATCGCTCCCGACGAATAGGAATCGTTCGTGACATCACTTCCTCTCCTGTAATGTAAACACAGGAGAGGAAGTGATGTATTCTCTCCTCCGTGTCGGTATTTTTCGTTCCGACACCGAGGAGAGAGGATCGGTGAGTTGCACCAACACGTCACTACACAGTAGAACATGCCAGGCACACTCACACCCCCCCGATCACCCCCCCAATTACCCCTGCCCCCCAGTCACAGTGACACCAATGTCATTTTTTTTTTTTTGCATTGGTGTCATTTGTGACTGTAAGGCCGCGTACACACGCGGGGACTGTTCGCTCAACTTTGTCCGTCAAACAGTTTCAGCGAACAGTCTGCTCAAAATTAGCATGGACAGACTTGCCCACACACGACGAACGAACAGTTTGCTGAAACCGTGCGCGATGACGTGAACGGCACGTACGACGGGACGGAAAATACGACGTCCTATACACTGCATTACAACTTTCGGCGTGTAAATCCTTTCTGAGCATGCGCAGAACTTAGTTTGACGAACAAGCCTACACACGAGGGGACTGTTCGCTGAAACCAAGTTTCAGCGGACAGTTTTTCGGAATTTCCGAAAAACTTTGTTCAGCAGACTGTTCGCTGAAACTGTCCGCTGAAAGCCCACACACGGGCGGACTGTCCGCTGAAACACTGTTCAGCGGACAAAGTTGGGCGAACAGTCCCCGCGTGTGTACGCGGCCTAATAACTGTTAGGGCAGTTAGGGTTAGCCCCCTTTAGTTCTAATGTACCCCCTTAACCCCCCCAATAAAGGTTTAACCCCGTGATCACCCCCCGTCGCCAGTGTCACTAAGGCTGGGTTCACATTGCAGCGGTTTATGAGAACGAATGTGATTCGCACCGCACTGCAGTGCAAATCACATCCGATCTCTGTGCGATTCGAGTTCAGCCATTCGCCGCACCCGCCGCAAATTCGCACGGGACCCTTTTTTTGGCCCGCAGCAGAATCGGATCGCATGGGTGTTCACACCATGCGATCCGAGTTTGCAGATCGCACTGCGATATGCGAACTGATCTGGGGGTGTCATTAACATTTCACTGACACTCCCAGCAGTTCGCATAGGGCAGTGTGAACTGCCGCCGGGAGGCATGCGATGCGGGAACCCGCCGCGGATTCGTGGCGTTCTCACATCGCTCCAGTGTGAACCCAGCCTAATAAGCGATCATTTTTCTGATCGGCGTATTAGTGTCACAGGTGACGCTAGTTAGGCAGGTAGGTATTTAGGTTTGCCGCAGCTTTTTATAGCGCCAGGGACCCCCATATACTACCGCATAAAGCCCCCTGATTGCCCCCTAGTTAACCCTTTCACCAGTGATCACCATATAACTGTTACAGGTGACGCTGGTTGGTTAGTTATTTTTTTATAGTTTCAGGGCACCCGCCATTTATTACCTAATAAAGGTTTAACCCCCTGATCACCCGGCGGGTGTCATTTGTGACTGTAATAACTGTTAGGGCAGTTAGGATTAGCCCCCTTTAGTTCTAAGGTACCCCCCTAACCCCCCCAATAAAGGTTTAACCCCGTGATCACCCCCCGTCGCCAGTGTCACTAAGGCTGGGTTCACAGTGCAGCGGTTTATGAGAACGAATGTGATTCGCACCGCACTGCAGTGCAAATCACATCCGATCTCTGTGCGATTCGAGTTCAGCCATTCGCCGCACCCGCCGCACCCGCCGCAAATTTGCACGGGACCCTTTTTTTGGCCCGCAGCAGAATCGGATCGCATGGGTGTTCACACCATGCGATCCGAGTTTGCAGATCGCACTGCGATATGCGAACTGATCTGGGGGTGTCATTAACATTTCACTGACACTCCCAGCAGTTCGCATAGGGCAGTGTGAACTGCCGCCGGGAGGCATGCGATGCGGGAACCTGCCGCGGATTCGTGGCGTTCCCGCATCGCTCCAGTGTGAACCCAGCTTAATAAGCGATCATTTTTCTGATCGCCGTATTAGTGTCACAGGTGACGCTAGTTAGGCAGGTAGGTATTTAGGTTCGCCGCAGCTTTTTATAGCGCCAGGGACCCCCATATACTACCGCATAAAGCCCCCTGATTGCCCCCTAGTTAACCCTTTCACCAGTGATCACCATATAACTGTTACAGGTGACGCTGGTTGGTTAGTTATTTTTTTATAGTTTCAGGGCACCCGCCATTTATTACCTAATAAAGGTTTAACCCCCTGATCACCCGGCGGGTGTCATTTGTGACTGTAATAACTGTTAGGGCAGTTAGGGTTAGCCCCCTTTAGTTCTAAGGTACCCCCCTAACCCCCCCAATAAAGGTTTAACCCCGTGATCACCCCCCGTCGCCAGTGTCACTAAGGCTGGGTTCACATTACAGCGGTTTATGAGAACGAATGTGATTCGCACCGCACTGCAGTGCAAATCACATCCGATCTCTGTGCGATTCGAGTTCAGCTATACAGATAGTATGGCTGAATTCGTGTCGCACCCGCCGCACCCGCCGCAAACTCGCACGGGACCCTTTTTTTGGTCCGCAGCAGAATCGGATCGCATGGGTGTTCACACCATGCGATCCAAGTTTGCAGATCGCACTGCGATATGCGAACTGATCTGGGGGTGTCATTAACATTTCACTGACACTCCCAGCAGTTCGCATAGGGCAGTGTGAACTGCCGCCGGGAGGCATGCGATGCGGGAACCCGCCGCGGATTCGTGGCGTTCCCGCATCGCTCCAGTGTGAACCCAGCCTAAAAAGCGATCGTTTTTCTGATCGCTGTATTAGTGTCACAGGTGACGCTAGTTAGGCAGGTAGGTATTTAGGTTCGCCGCAGCTTTTTATAGCGCCAGGGACCCCCATATACTACCGCATAAAGCCCCCTGATTGCCCCCTAGTTAACCCTTTCACCAGTGATCACCATATAACGGTTACAGGTGACGCTGGTTGGTTAGTTATTTTTTTATAGTTTCAGGGCACCCGCCATTTATTACCTAGTCTCACTAGTGTACCCCTAAATTTAGGGGTGTCTACTTTCCAAAATGGGGTCATTTGGGGGGGTTTGTGCCATCTTGGCATTTTATGGCCTTCAAAACTGTAACGCCCTTAGAAAGCCTGAAGGCGGTGCTTGGTTTTCGGGGCCCCGTACGCGGCTAGGCTCCCAAAAAGTCCCACATATGTGGTATCCCCGTACTCAGGAGAAGCAGCAGAATTTATTTTGGGGTGTCATTTCACATATGCCCATGGCATGCGTGAGCAATATATCATTTAGTGACAACTTTGTGAAAAAAAAAAAAAAAAAAGTTTGTAATATTCCCGCAACTTGTGGCAAAATATAAAATATTCCATGGACTCAACATGCCTCTCAGCAAATAGCTTGGGGTGTCTACTTTCTAAAATGGGGTCATTTGTGGGGGTTTTGTGCCATCTTGGCATTTTATGGCCTTCAAAACTGTAATAGGTAGTGAGAAGTGAACTCAAAAATTTACGCCCTTAGAAAGCCTGAAGGCGGTGCTTGGTTTTCGGGGCCCCGTACGCGGCTAGGCTCCCAAAAAGTCCCACATATGTGGTATCCCCGTACTCAGGAGAAGCAGCAGAATTTATTTTGGGGTGTCATTTCACATATGCCCATGGCATGCATGAGCAATATATCATTTAGTGACAACTTTGTGAAAAAAAAAAAAAAAAAAAGTTTGTAATTTTCCCGCAACTTGTGGCAAAATATAAAATATTCCATGAACTCAACATGCCTCTCAGCAAATAGCTTGGGGTGTCTACTTTCTAAAATGGGGTCATTTGTGGGGGTTTTGTGCCATCTTGGCATTTTATGGCCTTCAAAACTGTAATAGGTAGTGAGAAGTGAACTCAAAAATTTACGCCCTTAGAAAGCCTGAAGGCGGTGCTTGGATTTCGGGGCCCCGTACGCGGCTAGGCTCCCAAAAAGTCCCACATATGTGGTATCCCCGTACTCAGGAGAAGCAGCAGAATTTATTTTGAGGTGTCATTTCACATATGCCCATAGCATGTGTGAGCAATATATCATTTAGTGACAACTTTGTGTAAAAAAAAAAATATATATTTTTTTTTGTCATTATTCAATCGCTTGAGGCAAAAAAATAAAATATTCAATGGGCTCAACATGCCTCTTATCAATTTCCTTAGGGGGTCTACTTTCCAAAATGGGGTCATTTGGGGGGGTTTTGTACTGCCCTGCCATTTTAGCACCTCAAGAAATGAGATAGGCAGTCGTAAACTAAAAGCTGCGTAAATTCCAGAAAACGTACCTTAGTTTGTAGATGTGACAACTTTTGCGCAAACCAATAAATATACAATTATTGACTTTTTTTTTACCAAAGACATGTGGCTGAATACATTTTGGCCTAAATGTATGACTAAAATTGAGTTTATTGGATTTTTCTAATAACAAAAAGTAGAAAATATCATTTTTTTTCAAAATTTGCGGTCTTTTTACGTTTATATCGCAAAAAATAAAAATCGCAGAGGCAATCAAATACCATCAAAAGAAAGCTCTATTTGTGGGAAGAAAAGGACGCAAATTTTGTTTGGGTACAACATTGCATGACCGCGCAATTACCAGTTAAAGCAGCGCAGTGCCAAAGTGTAAAAAGACCTCTGGTCATTTACCAGCAAAATGGTCCGGTCTGAAAGTGGTTAATTTACACTTCTGTAATATCCTACACAGTATTTGACAAGATGATATAATGCAGTATAATTACTCAAAACTCCCCCTGCAGTTTTTAGTATGTAGTAGCAACACTGCAAGGCCTTACAGTAAGGATATAGTCTCTTGTCTTCTTTTCTTCAGCTAGCCATTATACTGCAATATTTGTATTCCACAGGATTTTCAAGCAGTAATGTAGCGTAGAGTAGGATAAAACGGTAACTTTGATCGTGCAATATATTTGTGAACTCCTTTCCTGGAAATGTACTCTCAGCATTAGTCACTTGTTACTGGAATTTAGGCTTGAGGCCTATGTGAGTGTGAAAAGAACTGTTCTGTGGGACTACCCAGTAATGCCATAAGATCAGTCTAAAGCACATACACACGATAGGACTTTGTACAAATTTTCCCTTGGATTTTTGTACAAAGGGCGTCGGCCCTGAACTTGTATTGCATACACACAGCAGGACTTTTTCAGCCAACTTTCACCAAATCATGGGGTTTTTCTGCTCTTTACCGCCACCTTTGGTCAACTTCTGTATTGTTGTCTGATCTTTTGCATTAGTTCTGAGTATGCCTGTTTGTACTTTGTACAAAAGTCCTATGGTTTTGCCAGAAAGTTTGTCCGTTCGCACAGCCAATAAAAGTCAGATGAAAACCAAAAAAGTTTGTCCGATGGAGCGTACACACGGTCGGATGTTGCTCCAAAACAGCTAATTTGCATGTTTGTTGTCAAAAAGTCTGATCGTGTGTATGGGCCTTAAGTGTGTGAAGTACGGTACAAACTTCTGGGCAACAGCCCTCTCACAACACCATGTCTGGACAGATGGATGCCTTCGCTCCTTTGTTTCTCAATCCTGCTGCCGGCCACACCGTCACTGTGCCGCTCCACAAGATGACCAGGAAACCCTCAATGGCTCTGGTGTCTCTGGATCCTTCCTGATCCGACCACGCCGCTACTCCAGCATGCTGTGGTGTAAACTGTCTCCAGTGGTTTCAACTGTGTTCCGCATCGAGCAGGCCGCTGCTCTTTGGACACACACCCACAGATCCCTGTAGGCAACCAGCATGCAGTTCAGCCACTCAGTGTTCATGGGTAAATAAGTGGGCATTGTGGGTAGGTGAGTCCTTTCTCAAAGTAAACAATTAAGTCACTTGCTGCTTAGCTGTTATGAGAAAGTTAAAACAAGTCGTTTTCAGTGTACGCCAAGTCTATATCTTTACCTGCCAAAGCAAAAAGAATATTAATATTTTTTTACCTTTCTTCTCTAGGTTTGGAAGCTCTTCATTCTCTTTTGGTTACCTTATTTCAGGAATTTCCAGAAGATTTTCTACTGATTTTGACCTGCAGCAGGTAGGTGTTACAGTTAGTATTAGTGTTGTGGATTGATTAAAGCTTCTCCTATCAGCAAATAATTCCATGCGCTAATAAGCACAATTCATAACTCTAGTATAATGCCGGGAAAGTGTACTTGTTTATCTCCAAGTAAAACAGACAGACACTGGTATCACGTTGAGCTTAACAGAATCCTGCCATAGAAAGCCCTACTGCTTTTATTTATACTGTAAACATGAATAACAAAGGAAGGTGGTGGCTTCAGAATCAGCCAATTAGACACTTGTATTCTTTCAAAAGAACCAATCACACACATGTATATATTCAAATAGAATTCCAGTAGTGACGTGTGCAGAGCCATGTGGCAAGCGTCTTGTGAGGCACAAAGTGTCTCACAATTTGAACACTACTTACATGAACATGATCGTGTGCACATTTCCACTGCTACCAACGATGCGAGCCGTACTCCATCATGGCTCAATGAGCCATGATTTTTGTATTGTTATGCTATGGTTCCCATGTATGCAGATTTGCTTGCTTGGAGCATTAATACAGTCGCCATGAGGTGGTCTCCTGATGAGGCATAAATGAACATCCCTAAAAGAGCAAACAGATCTGCCATGTCAACGGGAAGGTTTCCGCAACCAATGGACTTCCACCAATGTCTGTATGTGCGAATGCGCTCGCGTGAGCGTATTACAGCAAAACTGACACTGGGGGACATCTGACAACATGCATTAATACATTTTTTTACAACACTAGGTAATCAGAAGAATGCGTAGAGGCTTTTAAAAACATGAATTTACAAGGAGCAAAGTAGAGTCATGTTTTCCCAGGGCTTATTCTTAAAAACTGAGAAAAGAAAACACAGAGGCATGTTGTACACGGAGCAAATATCTTTCCTGCAAGCACGGGCAAGGGTAGGGGAAACCATCCCTGTCGGGAGAAGACAGTGATTATTGCTAGCAGCTATATAGTGATAATCGAAAATAATATTGAAAAATAATAATGTTAATGAAAAATCCAGCAGATTGGTTGTACCCAATTGATCTATCAACTTGGTACATTCACCCTGCCCATACATGGTTTGTAGCTCAATCGGTTCCTGCTGAACTGGCCAATATTTAAACCGCCTATGGCTGGCATTTTGCCCCTTGCACTCAGACGTCATAATTTACTGATGTTTCTCAGGAACTTGTTGACAGAAAGTCCCTAAGTAAAAAACTGCATGTAAAGACCTAAGTAATGCATACTGTATATAGATGAGTACAATTCTTCTTCATTTCCAGTATTATAATATACTGCATTCACTCCTCCACCGGACAGTCCCCCTGCACTCACCTCTTCACTGCACAGTCCCCCCGCACTCACCCCTTTACTTCACGGTCCCCCCACACTCACCCCTCCACTGCACAGTCCCCCCGCACTCACCCCTTCACTGCATGGTCCCCCCGCACTCACCCCTTTACTGCACGGTCCCCCCAACTCACCCCTCCACTGAACAGCCCCCCCCCCCCCACTCAGCCCTTCACTGCACGGTCCCCCCACACTCACCCCTCCACTGCATTTTCCTCCCGCACTCACCCCTCCACTGCATGGCCCCACCGCACTCACCCCTCCACTGCACGGTCCCCCCGCATTCACTCCTCCACTGGACAGTCCCCCTGCACTCACCTCTTCACTGCACAGTCCCCCCGCACTCACCTCTTTACTTCACGGTCCCCCCACACTCACCCCTCCACTGCACAGTCCCCCCCGCACTCACCCCTTCAGTGAATGGTCCCCCCGCACTCACCCCTTCACTGCACAGTCCCCCCGCACTCACCCCTTTACTTCACGGTCCCCCCACACTCACCCCTCCACTGCACAGTCCCCCCCGCACTCACCCCTTCACTGAATGGTCCCCCCGCACTCAGCCCTTCACTGCACGGTCCCCCCCGCACTCAACCCTTCACTGAATGGTCCCCCCGCACTCAGCCCTTCACTGCACGGTCCCCCCACACTCACCCCTCCACTGCATTTTCCCTCCGCAATCTAGGCTTACCTGTAGGTCAAAGTGGTTTGTAAGGGTTTACAACCAGTTTAAAGCCCATCTCCAGGCCAAAAAAAAAATTATTCCATGCAGCGGGGCAGTGCACAGGTTAAGAGCTTGTTGTTGTCTAGGGGAGAGGAGAAGCAAGATATACTTACCTAAACCTCCGATCCTCCCAGCACAAGACAAGTCCAGCCCCCCGACGCTCCATCGGCCTTTAGTTATGGAGTGTTCCTGATGTCATCACTTCCAGAGCAGGCTCCATATACCGCACCTCTGGAGCCTGGGGAAGATTCATTTTCTGATGGAACGAAGGAACGGATGAGTATAACTTTCTCCTCACCCCTAGACAAAAGGAGCAGTTGATCTGTGCAGTGCAGGCACAGCTCAACTGCATGGGAAAACTTTTTTTTGCCCGGAGTTGATCTTTAAGTTGATTTTGGCTAACATTTTGGATATGCTCAACTTATATTGGGAAACCACTGTTGTTTGTAGAAAAGGGAAACTTTGATAAAATGAAATACTATGTACAGTAATCATATACAGATGTACAGGAATCCATTTGGAAACTTTTAATTTCCTCTTAAAAATGACAATTATTCTCTTTCTCACCAGCTTGAACAATTTAAAAGGGATAATGAAGCAGTAGGTTTTGGCTCAGGTACACGAGCTCTGGAGCAATCAATAGAGAAGACCAAAGCAAACATCAAATGGGTAAATGAAAACAAAAAGCTTGTTAAGGATTGGTTTGAAGGCACGGTAGTAAAGTCATAGAAGACAAGCATACATCAAGTCTACCAGCCACACGTGCCTCTTCCAAGGACTACTTGCCACTCTTCACAGATTATGAAGCTGCAATGGCTTTGTGGTTAGCACTTCTGCCTTGCAGCACTGGGGTCCCTGTTTCTTAACCCCAATCAAGACACTATCTGCATGGAGTTTGCATGTTCACCCTGTGCTTGTGTGGGCTTCCTCTGGGTTCTCTGGTTTCGTCCCACACTCTGAAGACATGTTGGTAGGCTAGTTTGCCTTAGTATGTGGGGTAGGGCACCTGTAAGCTCCTTGAGGGCAGGGACTCATGTGAATGTACAATGTAAAGTGTTGCAACAGCTGATAAAAGAACTATATAAATACCTGTAATTAAAGGGGTTGTAAAGGTTCGTGATTTTTCACCTTAATGCATCCTATGCGATAAGGTGAAAAAACACCTATCAGTGACCGGCCCCCCAGCCCCTCCCCATTTTACTTACCTGAACCCTCAAACTTGTCCCACAGGGACGCGCTGTCTCTCTGCTAGGGAGTTCTCGGCTGTTGATTGGATAGATTGATAGCAGCGCAGCCATTGGCTCCCGTTGCTGTCAATCAAATCCAATGACGCAAGCGGCGGGGGCCGGGACTGAGTCCTGCAGTCAGTCCCTATGGACACGGAATGCTGGACTCGGGAGCGCGTCCGCAACGTAACCCCCCAGGAGAGAGCGTCTATCAGGGGGTTATCTGATGTGGGGAGGAGCCGAGAGAGCTGCTGAGGGACCCCAGAAGAGGATGTTCAGGGCCACTCTATGCAAAACGAGCTGCACAGTGGAGGTAAGTATGATATGTTTGTTATTTTTATTTTTTTTAAAACATGAACCTTTAGGCCCCTTTCACACTGTTGGACCGTTCAGGTCCGCCTGTCAGTTTTGACGTTGGACCTGAATGGGCACTCCATGCTGGTCTATGGAGCAACGGATGTCAGTGGTGACATGTCCGCTGACATCCGACCCGGTCCGATCCGCCAAAAGCAGATGGATGGCCATACGTCCGGGATCAGTTGCTGGTGGATCGGATCGGGTGAGATCAGATGAAAACGGACATGCTGTCCGTTTTCATCCGGTCTCTCCATAGAAACCAGCGGCGCTCGACAAGCCCCTCCCCACTCAGTGAGCAGAGAGGGACCTGTCATCCGCCGGCTCAGCGGAGATCAACGGAGAGATCTCCCGCGGAGCCGGCGGACAGAGGCTGGTGGGAATGAGGCTTAAGTGTCACTTTAAGTAAGAAAGTGGTTGTACGAGGACAAATACAAGATCCAGTCTTATGCTAGCTTACTTTTCTATCCTTGGTTTCTAAGGTGATTGAGAAACATTGATTGCAAACTTTCTACATAAATATGGCGAGGAATTTTTTTTATCGCTCAGGGTTTAAACAGTATGCTTATTTCATATGGAAAAATATCCTGCTTGCACTGACATTAATCTATATCATAAGCAAATCAGGGGGTCTAATTCACATGAAAGATACAGTAATCATGATGCAAGAGGGAATGACTACAGCAACAAATTACCAAACGCATCCCTTCTCATTAGCTGCCCCCCTGCCTGCTGGGAATGTTAAGTTTCAGGTCGCTAATTCTGTCATTTACATAAACCTCAAAGTAGGTGCAAACACAATTCCTAAAATCTCAGACTTGCTTTAATGTGCTTGTGGGGTTTTATAAATCATTTTCAATATTTTGCAGCTTTTAATTAAAGAGTATAAAAAAAATAACAAAAAAAATGTATGTACTGTAAACCATTGCTACACAAGTCATATTGTAACTGAATGTTCTTAAAAATGACCTTTCACTTTCAATCTGCAGCTCTGTCATTTTCTATAAAATACAATGCAACATGGCAACCTGGAGGCGTTCTGTACACAGATGCTGTACAGAACACCCCAGATATGTCATGTCCTGCTTGTGTGATTGGCTCACTGATTTTCCCAGAAGTCTGCTCCAAGATACAAGTTAGATTTTGGGCATCCTCTGCAACAAAAATGTTATATTTGGTGAGATACTCCCAAAAGAAAATCATGTCTAAAGGGATGTAGACACTGTCACTTTCCTCAGAGGCCTGCAGGTGCGGCAGCAGATTAATAATTATAAACCACTCCCATACAGATTCACTCAGTACACAGACAAACAAACAGCTATTTCTTCAGAGTAAATAAAGGTAGGAATCTGCTACAAAGTTTGTTAAAATCCTTGCAATTTACATTAATCACCCAGAGGGAAATGCTTTTTCTCAACAAAAGTGGAGTTACTCTATAAAGCAGTAGCAAACTCAGACAACCTTACTCCAAATCTGTAATATGCAACTCCATATTGCTCTTTATAATCATTGCACCATATACAGTATGCAAATAAAACATTTTTACTTCCTCTAATAAACTTTTTCTGAACACTCGAGCTTGTATGCAGCCGCCGCCATTATAAGTCCTGTCTTCTGCGTGCCAACAGTAATGTATTTGCACCCTCACTCTTTCTTCGTGTCCATAATCCCGTGCATGCACATTATTCCCCAAAGCCAAGCCTCGTTTTTGTTTCCGGTTACTATGGAAACCGTGTCCAGCTAAAAGGAGACGATCCTGCTGTTGCCCAGCTTCTCAATGGGGAAGGAGTTTCGCGGGATCTTGGGGCTGACACCGACATTAGGAAATGATGCAGCCCCGGCATATACACAGCAATTTTTTCTGGCAGCATAAGCTAACAGCATATGCCCTGGTGACGTCATTAAAAAGAAACACAAGGATTACACCAAAAGCAAGCAGGTAATAAGCGATAAAGACAGAGCACACAGGACTATAGGCTGCACTAATTAATTTTAACTACCTAAAGAGATATAAGGCAGCAGGTCGGCTCTATTGTACAAAACTACGTACCTGTATGTAATTTCATGCAATAGACAGCAGGGGGCGCGTGCGTGCTGATTAGCCAGAGGGGGAACCAATCAGCGGGTCCGGTGTACGCGATTTCCGCCGTGACACACCGATCGTTTCCCAGAGAGGCAGAATGGCGATCTGCCTATGTAAACAAGGCAGATCATCGTTCTGGCAGGGGAGAACACAGAAATCCTGTGTTCCTGCTAAGCAGGAACATGGATCACTGTGTTCCCCCAGTCAGTCCATCCCCCACACAGTTAACAAGCACCAAACTAGGCCCACATTTAACCCTTTGATCGCCCCTGGTGTTAACTCCTGCCCTCCCAGCATCAGTACAGCGACAGTGTATATTTTTCGCACTGATCATTGTAATAATGTCACTGGTTCCAAAAAAGTGTCAGTTTGATGTCCAATTTGTCCACCACAATGTTGAAGTCCCGCTAAAAAACACTGATTGCCCCTATTACTAGTAAAAAAAAAATCCCATAAAAATATCCCATAGTTTGTAGACGTGATAACTTTTGCGCAAACCAATCAATATACACTTATTGGGATTTTTTATCCAAAAATATGTTGCAGAATACCTGTCGGCCTAAATTTATGAAGAAATTAGATTTTTTTTTTTTTTATTATTTATTGAATATGTTTTATAGCAGAAAGTAAAAAAAATTTTTTTTCCAAAATTGCCCCTCTTTTTTTGTTTTTAGCGCTAAAAATAAACCGCAGAGGTGATCAAATACCACCAAAAGAAAGCTCTATTTGTGGGAAAAAAAGAACATCAATTTTGTTCGGGTACAGCATCACACAAACGTGCAATTGTCAGTTAAAGTAATGCAGTGCTGTATCGCAAAAAATGGCCTGGTCATTAAGGGGGTAAAACCTTCCGGGGGGATGAAACTGGTTTGAATGAGTTTACAGCTGCTTTAAATAATATCCTTTGTGCAAAGACCACCATCACTATCAGGAAATCTGTCCTGAAAAATGCCATATAACCATTACTTGAGTGCATAAATTAAGCCAATATGGGTTGCAAAGGACAACAGCTTGGCTGATACATAAAGATATGAAAACAGAATTTATTAACAAAATAATAAAAATGGCAATTCTTTATGTAAATTAGACATCATTGCATTAGGGATTATTTAGACTTGCAGTTGGGTGGGTGTTAAAAATGCACAGTTTTTAGTGCCCCCTTAACCTGCAAAGGCAGTGGACGGGGTTGTTCAAAAACTATCATTCCTTACCCATTCAGCAGGCAGTGAGCCCACCAAATGTGTCCCATTCAAGCAAATTGGAAAACACCGCAAATCCCCTGCTGTTGCAGTGCATTGGTGCAGCAATTATGGGATTAAAACAGGTGATGAAGAGCAGTGGCTTTTTGTGCTCAAAATTTTTGGGGGGCACAAACAAACTGAAAAACACTGAAAAAAAAACCATCAATTGCAGCCTCACTGCCATCACTGGCAGCCACTGTGCCCATCATATGCAGCCATTGTGCCCACCATATGCAGCCACTGTGCCCACCATATGCAGCCACTGTGCCCATCATATGCAGCCATTGTGCCCATCATATGCAACCTCTGTGCCCATTATATGCAGCCTGAGACATGACATCACCTCCTCACCACCTGTCAAATGCCTCTGAAAAGGGATACAAATGCAGATTGCTTTTTCAGAGAATTGGCGGTTTAACATATAAGTCACCTTTGTCTATTAAACACTCCATGTTGAGGTTCCCTCAAATAATGAATAAAGAAATATACAGTACAAGCATTTTGAACTGGGATCAGACCTGTAATTCCCAGGGCCAAGTAGTGGCTGGTGCCTCCATTTCAGTCCTACTTTTGCTGCACTGACTATACTTTGGACCAATTCATGTTCCATCTTGCTTCAAAGACCTCATTAAGTATATTAAGGTTATATACATTGGATCCTAAAAAAAAATGATTTTAAAATCTCTATGTAAAATAATATAATATAGACTTTTCAAAAAGACACACTGAGAAAATGGTTATTTTGTTATATAGTCTTGACTGTAAAAATAAAAATTTAATAGGAAACCTTTATTTTGTCATTTGTTTTTCTAATGGGTTTGTGATGTTATAGCAATAAATGACACGTACATTTTAACCTCCCTGGCGGTATGATTCGTTCTGGTTTTAGGTGCTGAAAGCAGTATAATTATTTTGCATGGAAATTTGGCGTTTTATATTGTAGTCCTGTAATTCTTAGGAATAACTCTCTTAAATCTGTTCAAACCAGAGTCTAGCAGACATCCCGGGTATGACGAAGTTTATAATATAATAAATAATAATAAAAATTATTCAATAATGTAATCAAATCCTAAAACACCGAAAAGGGGACACTTTCTGGTTGCGATGGACAATCTCCAAATTCCAGCCATAAAAAAACAGTATTTATAATATAAAAGTGCATGCAGGGCACTGCACAGACCACTAGGGACAAAGGGGGTGTGTATTTTTTTATACAGTACTGTAATCTGTAAGATTACAGTACTGTGTGTGTTTTGTGTACTTTTACTTTTTTGAATTTGGCACCGATCTCCGCTCCCGTGCACCGTAACGTCGCAGGGAACGGAGCTCGGCCGCATTCGGCACTGTGAATCGAGCGGAGGACGGCTCGATCACACAGCGTGGAGGACATCGCTGGATCCAGGGGACAAGGTAAGTAACTTCTCCATGTCCTCCCTGTATCCAGCGATGCAATCCCGAGTCTGGCTCGGGGGTTACTGCTTGTGGAACTAAAATCCCAACCCGAGCCAGACACAGGATCACCGCTAGGGAGGTTAATGAAAAAAATAAATGGAACAGAAGCAAAAAGCCCATGATTACTTTATTGTGGTGTTTTAGCAGTCATTGTGCACTAAGGCCGGTTCTCACCAGAGCACAATGCAGAAAAGGTGCATCACATATTAACCCCCTTTGCCCCGGCCCTTTAAAGTGGAAGTAAACCCATGGATTTAAACAGTTAAAAAAAAAAAGGCATGCCGGGAATGCTAACTGCACATTGGCTATGCTCTCAGCCAAACTATCAAACCATCCAATGGCTGGTGTCATAACGAATCACATGTGCAGCACCATAGCAGTTGAAGATTAAACAGAGGCAAAGATGGCAGCTTCCTTGGCAGAAAACGATAGGGGAGTTTACTTCCACTTTAAGAAGTTTTAGATGCAGGGAGGCAGGGCGGGGTTTATGATATAGGTGACCGCCGTGATTGGCTGTTACAGCGATCACATGATTGGAAAGCTCCTGATTGCATGGTACGCACTCTGGGTCGACTAATTGGTAGACAAATATGCGGCCACTCGGTGCCAAGGCGCACCCGCCAAGAGGCCACATATTTGTGTACTGTCAGTGCCTAGAGGTTAACCCCTTTCCGACCAGCTTAGATCCCTTTAACAGGGTTTTTTAATGCCTGGGGGGTGAGTAGGACTGTCCAATCATGTGAATCATTACTAGAGATTGGGAGCTGTCTTTGATAGCTCAGTCGCTATGCTGGGAGCGTGCAGTGAGTTTATTCTCAGCACAGAAACCTTGGCACGTATATATATATATATATATATATATAGTGTGCGGGCATTAAAGTCTGCACCCATATGTGTTACATGGGTGGCAGGAGTTTAAAAGAACCTTGTACTGAAAGAAAAACAAGGGGCTACCATTGCTGACCTCCTTCTAAGAATATCATATGACTCTGATTTTAAGGCCTCCTTCACACATTAGGGGTATGTGACATGAATCAGCAGATTCTTGCGGCTGGGATCACAAGTGCATGCAAACAGCTTCAGCCGCTCAGCCTGTACAAAGCAATGACAGGCTGAGAGGAGCTGTCGCTGTTTGCATGTATCTGCACATCCAGAAGTTACCTGTGGCTGGGAACAGATGAGCGACTCTAGACATAGACATATGTGTCCAGGGCCAGACATATATACTTAACTATTATGCAAAAAAAGCCGCGCTTATGGAATAGGCTGCAATCGAACAGTGATATATATAAATGTTTATGTACCCCCAGATTCTTTTTCTCTTAACAGTTAATTTCGCAAAAAATTGTAATTTGTTTTTATGAGGTTGCTGCCTCCCTGAAAACCAAAGGCTGCATTCAACAACCTGGGTTTGGAAATTGAATAATTGTTGTGGGCTGTTGGCGCTACCTCAGGCTGGTGTTCAATCCGAACCTGCCTTAACCGTTTATTATCCCTAAAGGCTATGTGTATATATATATCCTTAATCCAACCAAATGTGACTATACACCACTTCTATTAATTACCACATATAAATTCACTGGTTTCAAAAGAGCTGAAAAACAAAAGCCATACCCAAACCACAGAAAATCAAATACTAAATAATATTCACACTATTCTGTGATGGTGAAAAAAATCCCTATATATATGGGAAGTATAACATCTATACTTCCACTGTACGTGTACAATCCTTGTGCTAATTGTTAAATTATTATACTATAAAGGCCCCCAAGCCTTAATAGCTAAATTTATGTGTACCACCAAAACCTAAAAAATGCAACCTTATTCAAAACCAAAAAAATCCTTATAAACAAAAAAAAACAAAAAACAAAAAACAGAAAATGTGAAAAAATAAATGTGAACATATACAAAATCATATATATAGTCCAAAGATAGTCTTTCTTCAAGTATTCCCAGAAGTACAATTATTCTGCTTCAAGTGACAGAAAGGTGACTTTTGTGATTATGCCTGTTTACTGGTGACTTCCGTGCTTTTCCCCCTCAAGGGTCCCCACTCACCGAATCCACGCACCCCCTAGGGGGTTACACGCCTGTAATCTGTGTTCCACTTTATTGAGGATCCCACTGCTTGGCTCTGTCTTCAACAGGTCCTCTCCAGGGTTTTTTTAAAAGAGATGGGAGAAAAAACTCCTTTGTCCGCCAGTAGTTCCTCAAAATGAAAAAAATCCACTCATGGTGTAGTATTTTGGTTTACTAAATACTTAAGTTGGGGGGAAGGGGAGCAGGCTACAAAAAAATTTTTTTTTTTACTTAAAAAAAGGGGAATTTTTCTTTATAAGTATGTATATATGGTGGGAGACTGGTAACCACTTAAAACATGCTTTATTGCAGGAAAAATATTACAAAAAATATATAATTAAAAAGCTTTTCCATATGCCACAGAGATTTCTGCACAACACTTTGTACAAAAAAGTCTTTTTAGAATTTCCACAACATTGCAATCTATAACAGTTGCACTGCAAAAAAATTCTTTATCCTTATATATGTATAGCAGTCATACACTTCAGAAGATATAAAAAATCAAAAAATTCAAAAAGACTGGCAATAATAAAAATAGAAATAAAAATAAAAAATAAAAATATAAAAAATATATATAAAAAATTTTTTGTATAAGAAAGCAACAATACAGTCCTACTTTATATACTTATGTATAGCAGCGCTGTACTCCGTCATATGAGGCCTATACCCCTAAGTATACACCCTCCTTCTATGGTTGGGGAGCTCTGATCTCTCTTTAGGGGGTACCGTTTTCCAGGCTCTATAAGGCTACTCATATGCTGAGATTAGTATTGTTTAGCTTTTAGATGTTGGGCATCTTTGCACAAATATAAGCAGAAAAAATGCAAAGGCCACGATGCAAAAACAGCACTCCGGTTTGCGAAAATCCCTCTGAGCGAGCGGCGTGCGTTCCAGCTGCGCTCCAACGGGTCAGGCGCACCGGAAGTGACGTGGTGTGCGTAATGACGCTGTACGCGTTTCGTCATAGACGTCCTCAGCAGCGGACGTCTATGACGAAACGCGTACAGCGTCATTACGCACACCACGTCACTTCCGGTGCGCCTGACCCGTTGGAGCGCAGCTGGAACGCACGCCGCTCGCTCAGAGGGATTTTCGCAAACCGGAGTGCTGTTTTTGCATCGTGGCCTTTGCATTTTTTCTGCTTATATTTGTGCAAAGATGCCCAACATCTAAAAGCTAAACAATACTAATCTCAGCATATGAGTAGCCTTATAGAGCCTGGAAAACGGTACCCCCTAAAGAGAGATCAGAGCTCCCCAACCATAGAAGGAGGGTGTATACTTAGGGGTATAGGCCTCATATGACGGAGTACAGCGCTGCTATACATAAGTATATAAAGTAGGACTGTATTGTTGCTTTCTTATACAAAAAATTTTTTATATATATTTTTTATATTTTTATTTTTTATTTTTATTTCTATTTTTATTATTGCCAGTCTTTTTGAATTTTTTGATTTTTTATATCTTCTGAAGTGTATGACTGCTATACATATATAAGGATAAAGAATTTTTTTGCAGTGCAACTGTTATAGATTGCAATGTTGTGGAAATTCTAAAAAGACTTTTTTGTACAAAGTGTTGTGCAGAAATCTCTGTGGCATATGGAAAAGCTTTTTAATTATATATTTTTTGTAATATTTTTCCTGCAATAAAGCATGTTTTAAGTGGTTACCAGTCTCCCACCATATATACATACTTATAAAGAAAAATTCCCCTTTTTTTAAGTAAAAAAAAAAATTTTTTTGTAGCCTGCTCCCCTTCCCCCCAACTTAAGTATTTAGTAAACCAAAATACTACACCATGAGTGGATTTTTTTCATTTTGAGGAACTACTGGCGGACAAAGGAGTTTTTTCTCCCATCTCTTTTAAAAAAACCCTGGAGAGGACCTGTTGAAGACAGAGCCAAGCAGTGGGATCCTCAATAAAGTGGAACACAGATTACAGGCGTGTAACCCCCTAGGGGGTGCGTGGATTCGGTGAGTGGGGACCCTTGAGGGGGAAAAGCACGGAAGTCACCAGTAAACAGGCATAATCACAAAAGTCACCTTTCTGTCACTTGAAGCAGAATAATTGTACTTCTGGGAATACTTGAAGAAAGACTATCTTTGGACTATATATATGATTTTGTATATGTTCACATTTATTTTTTCACATTTTCTGTTTTTTGTTTTTTGTTTTTTTTGTTTATAAGGATTTTTTTGGTTTTGAATAAGGTTGCATTTTTTAGGTTTTGGTGGTACACATAAATTTAGCTATTAAGGCTTGGGGGCCTTTATAGTATAATAATTTAACAATTAGCACAAGGATTGTACACGTACAGTGGAAGTATAGATGTTATACTTCCCATATATATAGGGATTTTTTTCACCATCACAGAATAGTGTGAATATTATTTAGTATTTGATTTTCTGTGGTTTGGGTATGGCTTTTGTTTTTCAGCTCTTTTGAAACCAGTGAATTTATATGTGGTAATTAATAGAAGTGGTGTATAGTCACATTTGGTTGGATTAAGGATATATATATACACATAGCCTTTAGGGATAATAAACGGTTAAGGCAGGTTCGGATTGAACACCAGCCTGAGGTAGCGCCAACAGCCCACAACAATTATTCAATATATACTTAACTGCAGGTAGCTGCCAGATGTGTAGATACATGCCAATAACAATGCTCTTCTCAGCCTGTAATTGCTTTGTACAGGCTAAGTGGGCGCAGCTGTTCACATACACCTGTGACCCTAGCCGCAAGAACCTACTGATTCCTGCTGTTGGAATCTACTGTATGCTCCTGATTGCCCTTGTGAAGGAAGCCTAATGCTCCATACACACAGTCAGACATTTCGACCACAAAATCCGTTGGATTTTTTCCAACAGATTTTAGCCGAAAATTGTCTTGCATACACACGGTCACACAAAGTTGTCAGAAAATCCAATCTTTCGGAACGAGGTGACTTAAAAAAAGTATGATGGGACTACGTAGAGGCCAGTAACCAATAGCTTTCGTCTCCAAAAAGTTCTGAGCATGCGTGGCACTTTGGGCGTCGGAATTTTCTACACACGATTGGAAAAAGTCAGATTTTTTGTCGGAAAATTTTAGATCCAGCTCTCAAACTTTTTCAGTTGGAAATTCCAACAGAAAAAGTCTGATAGAGCCCACACACGATTGGATTTTCCGACATAATCCATTCTGACTTTTTCTGTCGGAATTTCCGACCGCGTGTATGGGGCATAATACTTTCTCAGTCACTGCCTCAGAACAAGCTTACAGGTTAGAAAGTCAAAGTGATGTCAGAATTTGTGAGCTGCATGCTTCTGCTATTGAAGAATTGGAGCCCAAGTTCAACAAGACAACCAGGAGGTAAGTATTTTAAGGAGTGATTAGCAATTATCGCCTCTATATTTCCCCCTCGGCTTATACTCGAGTCATCGCTGTCTGCCCGCTCGATCAGCGTGTCGAGCAGACAGACAGCGGCCATTCTATAATTCAAAAGCCGCGCCTCCGGCTCCGCCTTCGCCTGTGATAGGCGGAACACTGAATTTCCCAGCAGCCTGTGTTCCGCCTATCACGGACATCGTATCATCCTCGTACTACGGACGAGGATGATACGATGTCCGTGATAGGCGGAACACAGGCTGCTGGGAAATTCAGTGTTCCGCCTATCACAGGCGAAGGCGGAGGCGCGGCTTTTGAATTTTACAATGGCCGCCGAGGCGCCGACGAAGAGGGCACGGGACGGAGGCAAGGCAAGGCACGGCACGGGACGGGACGGGACGGAGGCAAGGCAAGGCAAGGCACGACACGGGACGGAGGCAAGGCACGGCACGGGACGGAGGCAAGGAGGCAAGGCACGGGACGGAGGCTCGGGACAAAGGCTCGGGACACAGGTAGGCTGGACACACACACACACACACACACACACACACACACACACACACACGGATGGAGACACACACACACACAGGGATGGATGGATACACACACACACAGGGATGGATGGATGGATGGAGACACACACACACACAGGGATGGATGGATGGATGGAGACACACACACACAGGGATGGATGGATGGATGGAGACACACACACACAGGGATGGATGGATGGATGGACACACACACACACAGGGATGGATGGACGGACACACAGGGATGGACGGACACACAGGGATGGACGGACACACAGGGACGGACACACACACAGGGATGGACAGGCATGTCTCACCCTCGGCTTATACACGAGTCAATAAGTTTGCCAGTTTTTTTGGGGGTAAATTGGGGGCCTCGGCTTATATTCGGGTCGGCCTATACTCGAGTATATACGGTAACCCAGTGTATGTACTGAAGGGACTTTTATGGTAGCCATAGTTTAAAGTCCCTTACACACTATCAGATTTTCTGCTGATTTTTGTCTTCAGATTTACTAAAACCATGTAATGCAAGGGCCAGCCTGATTGCATACAAATTGAAACTCCTAAGATTTGACCTCATATTATATGGTTTTGGTAAATCTGAAGACAAAAATCAGCAGAAAATCTAATAGTGTGTATGGGGCTTAACACTTGGCCCTGGCAAACCGGGTAGGATCAGACAACAATTTTGATCTCTATGGCCGGCCATAGATGGAGCAAATTTCTTTCCTGCAACCACAGCTCGATTACCCCAACAGACAGTGTTGACAGGAGAACCCCTCCCAATGAGCCATTGTGTTCTCCCGGTGGGGGGGCATCACATGTAAAATCCAGCAGGCTGCTCGTACCCAAGTTGATCTTTCAGCCTTCCCATACATTGTTTGTATCTCGGCTGGTTCCTGCTGAACCAGCTGAGATTCACACCATCTATGGTCAGCTTTAAGGATACCTGCTGTTGTCAGCAGTCATATCCTAATCATATCGAAAGGGAAAAGTTTATTGTTGAAGGTTGATCATTCCTACTAACAATAGCTGTTGTCTTGAGAAAAGGCAGGTTGTTAAACAAACCTGCATCTTCATTTGTGTGATGAGAGTTTGTATGCCTAGGCAGATAGTTAATTGAATGCTGGCTAATGTGTAGATTTGACTTTAAGCTGCTGATTAGACCTTATCTCTTTAATGCATTATCAGCTAAATAGTCTTCAAGCTTTCAAAACAAAGGCCCAGTTGACTCTCTTAGGACTTTGGGGTAAAGGACTGTGGCCAGTGGGAGTAAAATTATTTAATAAGTGGTCAGTGAAAGTAAACAATGCCCCAGGCTTAAGCCAGGTACACACTACAGTTTTTTTTCATGCAAGCCAGCGGGTTGCACGAAAAAACTGACAGCTCCGGTCAGAGCCATGTGAGGTCAGTTCAGCGATCTCCCCCCGGTGATCTGTTGTGTTTTGACGGGGAGACGGACCCCCGCCAGAACATGCCGATCGGGGCTCTCTGCTATTAGCGCTGATCAGGAGTGGGTCTGCTGCTGGTTTTCCAGCATGCATGTCTGACAGAAGAAATACACATGAGGCAAATGTTGGCCATTTTCTTTTTGAATCTGCTGCTGTCTCCCGACATTCGCCCATGTGTTTAGGGGCAGTGACAAAAAATTAACAAGCAACTGATGTCAATGGGAGGATTAGTACCCTATCATTGGTGTCAGTTGGGAGGAATAGTGCCCCATCATTGGTGTCAGTGGGTGAAACAGTGCCCCATAAGACATGGAAACAAGGCTAAGCGACTGAACTATGCATGAAAATATAGGAACTGGGGTGCAGAAAAATGGCAGCAGATGCTCTGGACCGAAAATTTGAAATATTTGGCTGTAGCAGGAGGCAGTTTGTTTGCCAAATGGCTGGAGAGCAGTACAATAATGAGTGACTGCAGGCAACAGTGAAGCATGGTGGAGGTCTTGCAAGTTTGAGGCTGCTTTTCTGCAAATGAAATTGGAGAATTGGTCAGGATCAATGGTGTCCCCAATGCTAAGAAATACAGGCAGATACTTGACCATCATGCCATACAATCTGGGAAGAGTGTGAAAGGCCACACTTTTTTCCTGCAGCAAGACAACGACCCCCAATATGCAGCCAATGTCATTAAAAACTATCTTCAGTGTAAAGAAGAACAAGGAGTCCTGGATATGATGGATTGGCTCCCACAGAGCCCCGATCTCAAAACATCATGGATTCTGTCTGGGATTACATAAAGAGACAGAAGGATTTGAGGCAGCCTACATACACAGAAGATCTGTGGTTAGTTCTCCAAGATGTTTAAAACAACCTACCTGCCGAGTTCCTTCAAAAACTGTGTGCAAGTGGACCTAGAAAAATGTATGCTGCTTTGAAGGCAAAGAGTGGTCACACCATATATTTATTTTATTTGGATTTCTCTTCTGTTCATTTACTTTCCATGTTGTTTATTGATAAAAATAAACTTTGCACACTTTTGTTTCTGAAAGCAATCTTAATTTACATCATTTTTCACACCTGCCTAAAACGTTTGCAAGGTACTGTTAAACCATTGTTGTTGTAGGGATTTCTATAAACATCATATACTATAGTTATATTTGTTATACTGGGTGCCTGAGCCAGTACATGTCAAGCAGAATTTGGAAGCATATGATGTCAACGTGACCAGCTAATATAACATTTTTAAAAAAAATGTATTTCTTGGAGCTTATTATGCCAGGTAAGTGTACAATTTCTGCAAGGATTTAAAGTGGTTGTTTAGCCAATATAATAAAAACCTCCCATCCCCTCTGTAACATAATGATATGTGCCCCTCTGTGTTTTATAAAAAAGCTGCCAATCTGTACCTATTTTAGAGCATCTCCCGGCGCTCACGTGACTCCCTGGCTCTCTCCTCTGCCCAGCTGACAGCTCCAGCGGGCGGGGCCGAGCACTCCCTCTGATGTCAGCTGGGGAGGAGGAGAGGAGAGAGGAGAGAGAGCCAAGGAGTCACATGAGTGCCAGGAGACGCTCTGATATAGGTACAGAACGGGAGCTTTTTTATATAACACAGGCACAGGGACACATATTGTTATGTTATAGAGGGGATGGGAGGTTTTTATGGTTGTTATGATACAGAGGGCCAAATGACACAGCACAGGGAACAGGACCTTTTTTTTTTTTTTTTTTTTTTTAGAGTAACAAACACTTTAATGAACACATTTGTTTTCATTCATTTCTTCACTGGGTGGCTTAGGTCTGTCAAACATGGTATTTATGTCATCGCTTGGGTTCCCCGTAACAATCATCCAATGATTTTCATTTTCTTCAACCTTGTGGCCATTCAAATATGTATGGGCAGTGACTTCACATTCCTTGCCAAACAAAGTCCTGAAACATTGAGAAGAGACAATTGTAAATAAAGAATTACCCCAACTCATTTTCTAACTGTGGCGATTGCATGTTGCCTTGACCATTCAAAAGCATTGCAAGGACCATGTATTTAAATATACAGTATCTCAGATTGCTGACACCTTCATAAAGTATATGCCCCATGTTAATCTTACGGGCTGAGATCTGGCAGACTGGGCTAATTTGTGACAAAAATATATATATTTAGACGGGGACCGGCGCCACTGTTAATTGGCTGCAATGGGGTGTGTACAGAAAATAAGTACACATACACCACTGGCCACCAAGAAAACACAGTGGTTACCAGGATAGGTAGCAGACCTATCCAAAAGTAAAGTACAAGGGAGGAAAGAGGAGTAGGCAGATCTAAAACCTTGTAGTAACCTCTACTGGTATATACTACTAAGGTACCAATACCAATAATGATGCACGCCAGTACCTATAGTGTGCTAAGGGGGTTCCACAAATTATATAGATAACTCACCAAAAAGGTGTATATATGGACCACTCATTAACACTTGTATACAGCAACACCATATGTACATAAAAATATATATATAAAAAAGTATATAAAACAAGGGGGATTAGGATATATAGCTGTAAACCTGCCGGGTTATGATAATTGTGTGTCCATACGTGTGTACACATACATAAACACTAACCCAAAAAAGACCTCAGGAGGTGCTAATAAAGTGCATATGATACAAAATTGTACACAAAGTGCAAAAGTGATGTACAAAATATACACATTAACGCTAAGGTGATTAGTGTAATGTAAAGTGATCACAATATAATTAATTACAACTAAAGATAACAATAAAAAACAGTGCACTGAGCCCTCAAGATAAGCTAATTATTAAATAATAATAATAATTAGTAAAAAATGTGACAAAAAAAAATTCAGTGATGAACAATTCATAAAAACCCCGAAAATAGTTCATATGCAGCCAAAATGGCAATCTCCTTAAGAAGTGCAATCCAAAAAAGGAAAAACTAAATGAATGTCCACAAAATCTTCAAATAGGTGCAGTAGATAAAAGTGACTGGTGCTCAAGTACATGAAATTCAGGTGACTTCCGTGCTCACCCCCTCAGCTCCCCACTCACCGGAACTATAAACCCACGAAGGGCAGTCAGGCCTGTAGATATCACACAGCAAGAATCGGGCACAGAAGAAGGGTTTGTAGAAGGTTGTATTCCACTCTCTTCTCGATGTATAAGGAAAACTGGTGCTGATGAATCAAGGTTTCTTCAGGGAGAAAAGGGCTAATGGGCTAATTTGTGGCCAGCAAACTGCTTGTAATATCTGAGCTGTTTGACCCAATACATCATTTATATGTGGGCTGTATATAAGCCCTTCAGCATCAAGTGTTTGCTTCAAGAGGCTCCCTGCTCCCCATTCATCCCCCACGAAAAAAGTTTAGTCACTAGACAGGAATTTCTTTTGAACCACTGCTACACCAAAAGTAAATTGGGAAGTAGGCTACCTACCCATTGGGGGCACTTTAGTTGTTGAAAACAAGGCAATTGTTTTGAGATTTTATATGAGGTAAAGACCATAAAGGTCATATATCTCCATCACTATCTGATGGAAGTAACTGGAAGGGGGAAGACAGTGGGGACAAGTGGGACTTTGTATGAAGCATGCATTCTCAGGGACAGCCAACTATCAATAGTATAATTGCTATATAAATACAGTAAGACCATAATCAGTAAGATAAAATTGATGAATGGGAGTGGCAATGTAACCCCTGGATAGGATCTCAGATACATCTAGGCATGTATAAAGTACACATTTCAGGGACAACCAACTATCAATAATATAAATATAGATGCTTATTAAGACGCAATAGGGCCATGATTAATAATATAACAAAGTCACACTTTAGTTGTTACCCTGCCCAAGGTGAACAGGGTCCTTTGTGCAAGCACATGCTTTTAAAGAGAACATGTCATAAAAGACATATGGTGGACTCTTTTGCTATTGCCCTAAATCAATGAACTAAAGCAAATACGCAGATATGAAAAGTCCGAAAAAAGGCATCAGTATTTATCTGCACACTTGTAAGCCAACAAATTCAAGCTTCAATGCAAAATGATAAACTAGCGTTCACATAATTGGAGTTCAGAAATGGTAGCCTCTATTTCTCTCTGTAACAGGTTTCCTTTATCCTACTTAACCCCACCCCCACTCACCACTTCATTTAAAAAGGTTTATAACTTATTCTGAAAGAGTTTTTGTCATGCTACACCAGGTTCTGTCTTCTTTAAAAAGACACTTCTAATGTTCAGATATGGGAAATAAAACTCACCACATCTTTAATCTGGAGCTTCCAGAACTAAAATGACTGAATCTCAATAACCTCACACTAGTAGTCTTAAGGCCTGCCAATAGGATCTGGGCTTGTCTTGAAGGCATCAGTCTGAGATGCTTCTGAGATCATTCAGAATTCATTGACGTGCATTTGACCTGCAGCTGACCTCCTACTTACAGTGAGGGAAAAAGGTGTTTGACCCCCCTGCTGATTTTGTACATCTGCCCACTGACAAAAAAATGATCAGTCTATAATTTTAATGGTAGGTTTATTTTAACAGTGAGAGACAGAACAACAAAAATATTCAGAAAAAACGAATTAAAAATAAATAAATCAATTTGCATTTTAATGAGTGAAATAAGTATTTGAGCCCTTTGCACATTTCTTGTAGTTGGCCACCAGGTTTGCACACATCTCAGGAGGGATTTTTCCCCCTCCTCTTTGCAGATCCTCTCCAAGTCATTAAAGTTTCGAGGCTGATGTTTGGTAACTCGAACCTTCAGCTCCCTCTACATATTTTCTATGGGATTAAGGTCTGGAGACTGGCTAGACCACTCCAGGACCTTAATATGCTTCTTCTTGAGCCACTCCTTTGTTGTCTTGGCCATGTATTTTTGGTCATTGTCATGCTGGAATACCCATCCACTGCCCATTTTCAATGCCCTGACTGAGGAGGGGAGGTTCTTACACAAAATGTAATGGTACATGGCCCTGTCCGTTGTCCCTTTGATGCAGTGAAGTTGTCCTGTCCCCTTAGCAGAAAAACACACCAAAGGCATTTCCACCTCCATATTTGACGGTGGGGGTGGTGTTCTTGGGGTCATAGGCAGCATTCCCCCTCCAAACACGGCGAGTTGAGGTTGATACCAAAGAGCTTGATTTTGGTCTCATCTGACCACAAAACTTTCACCCAGTTCTCCTCTGAATCATTCAGATGTACATTAGCAAACTTCAGATGGGCCCTGTACATGTGCTTTTTTTAGCAGGGGGGACTTGCAGGTGCGTCACCAATTGCTTTCTTGGTGATTTAAGTCCCAGCTACCTTGAGATCATTGATCAGATTCTCACGTGTAGTTCGTTCTGGGCTGATTTCTCACCGTTCCCATGATCAATAAAACTCCACAAGGTGAGATGACAGTTACTTTGTGTTTTTTCCATTTTTGAATAATCGCACCAATTGTTGTCACCCTCTCACCAAGCTGCTTGGCGATGGTCTTGTAGCCCATCCCAGCCTTGTGTAGGTCTACAATCTTGTCCCCGACATCCTTGGACAGCTCTTTGGTCTTGGCCATGGTGGAGATATTGGAGTCTGATTGATTGATTGCTTCTGTGGACAGCTGTCTTTTATACAGGTAACAAGCTGAGATTAGAAGCACTCCCTTTAAGAGAGTGCTCCTAATCTCAGCTTGTTACCTTTATAGAAGACACCTGGGTGCCAGAAATCTTGCTGGCACCCAGCTCATTAAAATGCAAATCGATTTATAACTTTTTTGAAATGCGTTTTTCTGGATTGTTTTATTTTTAGTCTGTCTCTCACTGTTAAAATAAACCTACCATTAAAATTGATAATTTCTTTGTCGGTGTGCGTACAAATGTACAAAATCAGCAGCAGATAAAATACTTTTTCCCACTCACTGTACCTACTTCGACCTGGTTCAAGTGGTCCTGCATTCCTAAAGACTTGTATGGAAATGCAAAACCCTTTAACTCCAAGCCATTGACAAAGGCCCTAAATTACCAAATGAACTCACAACATGGAAAGTGAGGCGAAAGAATGTCCAAAATCTTATACTTCGCTTACATTAATGGCTCTTCATGAGATTCACTCAGATTGCAACTGGAAGCCATTAATTACTACAAAATAAGATGAACCAGTCCAAGGACCCATGTTGACAGGCTGTGGGCTTTTGTCAATGTCATCAGTCTTACATCAGTTTAAAGTTGAATTAAACTTAAACTTAAACATTTAAAAACAGATGATAGGCAGGGTTTTTATGACAGCAAAGACCTTATTGATTTATTCAGTCATAACTGCTTTTCCTTGCCTGACAGCCTTTGTGTACACTGAGCTGCACATGCACAGCTCAGCGTACATTTACAGCATAGCTCTGTGCCAAGATGAAGTGACATCATACCTAGCCAATCAAGTGGCCACTAAGTTTGAACCAAAAAGAAAGACCGGGAGCAGATAGAAGCTCCTGTGATCATCAAGAGCACTGACACAGCAGCACTGGAGGAGATCCCTTCCAAGGTAAGTCTGTCATAATGTGCTAATATGCTATGCATACTAGCACATTATGGCTAAAAGCTCCAGGGCGCCCATTTTTTATTTATTTATTTTTCCAGAGGTTTTATTCCACTTAAGACGCTTCTGAGATCTTTCAGAATGTAATGACTTTTGACCTGCATTTTACCTTCTTCTGTGCTGCATTTGACCTGCATCAAGCTGGTTTTGCATTCCTATAGACTTGTATAGATTGTATAGACTTGAGTGCAAAACCCATTTGAAGTGAACAAAAGCAATCGGCACAGGCCCTAAAAAGATTTTTTCACAAAAGCATTCAGTATTAATGGACAATCTGATAGAACAAGACATAGGGGGATATTTACAAACGGCAAATCCACTTTGCACTACAAGTGCACCCACTGTATATCTGAGAGGGACATGCAAGGAAAATAAACAACAGCATTTTAGCTTGCACATGATTGGATGGCAAAATCAGCAGAGCTTCCCCTCATTTCAGATCTACCCCTCAGATCTACAGCGACTGCACTTTCAAGTGCACCACTTCCAAGTGCACTTTCAGTGCACTTGTAGTGCAGAGTGGATTTGCCTTTGGTAAATCAACCCCATCAAAGTTAAGAAGAATAAAGTTGATGATAAGAATAGATCATTAAAGTGTTACTAAACCCAGGACCCTGCATTCACTATATCTGGTCTCCCACAGTACATGGAAACACAATTATTTTAGTAAATATAAACTGCTAAATACCTTTTCTCATCAGCATTCTATAGCAGTCTTCAATCTCAGGTTGACCTCTGGTTAAAGCTTGTAGGAGTAGTTTTCATTCTCCTCTGACTGTCCTATGAGGCTGCAGGACCCCTGACTTTCTGGCTGGACAGTGCTCATTGTCCCTGACCTGATCACATGCACCCTCCCAAAAAAAAATACCTCTAGCAATACACACCAAACAGAGCACTAAGCAGATGGATTGGGGACAGTGGAAGAAGGGCAGGATCAGAGAAGACAGGATCAAACAGCCTTTTTAAACAATGCAGAGGATTAACTGCCTAGGTTCACAACACGCATGCTTTACTGCATATACAGACTGATTTTACCATTGCGGGTTTAGTAACAATTTAACAGAAGTAGATGAACTCAAAGTTTGTATTTAACTGCTTGCGGACCAGCCGCTACAGTTTTACTGCAGCAGGTTGGCTCCACTGTGCGAAATCACATTATTGTACGTGATCTCCCAAGGCTTGGCATCGAACACGGGTCCCGCTGACGCGATGTCCGCGGGGATACCCGCGATCGTCTCACAGAGAGGAAGAATGGGGAGAAGCTAATGTAAACAAGCATTTCCCGTTCTGCCTAGTGACACTGCCACTGATCTCTGCTCCCTGTAATCGGGAGCAGTGATCTGTCACACACAGCCCCTCTCCCCCCACAGTTAGAATCACTCCCTGGGACAGACTTCACCCCGGAAGTGCTCCCTCCTGGTTAACCCCTTCACTGCCAGTCACATTTACACTATTAGTAATCAATGCATTTGTAATCGCACTGATTGCAGTATAAATGTGAATGGTCCCAAAATAGCGCCAAAAGTGTCCGATGTGTCCGCCATGTCACAGGCACGATAAAAATTGCTGATCGCCGCTATTACTAGTAAAAAAACAAATATTAATAAAAATGCCATAAAACTATCCCCTATTTTGTGGACGCTATAACTTTTGCGCAAACTAATCAATAAACATTTATTGTGATTTTTTTTTTACCAAAAATATGTAGAAGAATACATATCCGCCTAAACTGAGGGAAAAAAAATTTTTAGATATTTTTTGGGGATATTTATTATAGCAAAAAGTAAAAAATAATGCATTTTTTTCAAAATTGTCGCTCTTTTTTTGTTTATAGCGCAAAAAAAACGCATCAAATACTACCAAAAGAAAGCTTTATCTGTGGGGAAAAAAAGAACGTCAATGTTGTTTGGGTGCAACATCGCACAACCGTGCAATTTTCAGTTAAAAGCAACGCAGTGGCAAATCGCAAAAAGTGCTCTGGTCGGGAAGGAGGTAAAATCTTCCGGGGCTGAAGCAGTTAAAGTAGCGCATTGCTGATTGGCAGAAAATGCTCTGGTCACAAAGGGAGTAAAACCTTTCGGAAGTCGGGTGGATAAAGGGTAGTATCATTACCAAGCTCTATTTGTGGGGAAAAAAAGGACTTCAATTTTGTTTGTTTGCTGAATCGGTATCAAAGTTATTAGGCAAAATGCTAGCCAGTAATTAGTTATAATAGTCCAGATTGAAAATGACTAGTGCCTGAATTACTATTTTAGGAGCATCACTAGCAAGGTAAGGATGGATGTAGGAGGTGTTTATTTCCTTATATAAAAATAAAAAAACATTGAAAAATATTGGATGTTGAGGGAAAGAGCAGTCCATATAGATGCAGAGTATGGTTTTGAGGCAATGATGACAATATTATTATCTGAAAAAAAAAATGTATATACTGCTGTTCACAGTCTAATGTTCTATGTGTATGGGACAAAATCAAATGTTCTAGGGTTATTCGCTCTACAGGTTGAATGCTTCTCATTCATGTAAAAATCGTTTTTCTGGAAACTACTACATTTTATCTACTAGATGGTGTAGAAGATCATAGGAAATAAAGGTTTATTTCCTATGGTCATCGGTGCCATTTATTGTCCGTGATGTGGTATGTCCATGTGGTATGTGCCATTCATTTCTCATGAATGAGAAACATTCAACCTGTGGAGAAAATAGCATGAAAACACCTATTATTCCCCATTCTCACAGAAGACTTTACATGCCGGTTTTATTAGACAAATAGCCATGCACATTTTTTTTTATAAATAGACCCCTTAGTGAATGGATAAGTTACTAATACTTCTGGTTTTAAATAAAATGTTTAAGAGTAACAAGGCTTCTCCAATGAAAAAAGTAATAACCATTTTATATCATTATAGCTTAGCCTTAAGCTGGCTATAAATGGATTGAAATTTGGCTGATTCAGCAGAAACCCTCCGAAATTCAATCTATATGTAGCCCGTTTGACAGAAGTTGATTGTTAGAACAGGAATGTTAAAAAAAGTTTGTCGATCGGCAGCTGCAGCCAATGATCAGTGTATTCTGGCAATGAAGAATCAACGCAATGGGGTATATTTACTAAAGCTGGAGAGTGCAAAATCAAGCTCACTTCTGCATTGAAACAAACCAACCAGCTTCCAGGTTTTATTGCCAAACTTAATTGAACAAGCTGAAATTGGAAGCTGCCTGGCTACTATGCACAGCTGCACCAGAATCTAATGCCGGCCATACACGGTTCGAATTTCGAAAGAATTTTCTTTTGAAAATCGTATCTAAGAATTTTCGTATGAATTTCGCACCATTAGTGGGCTGCAGCAACAGAAGATTTTGGTGCGGAAATAAAATTTCAGGAATCGGACATGTTGGAAATTTTTAGAAAAACTAACGATTTTCTAATCAATGATGGGAGAATCGTGCGAGAAACGTAATAAGAAAAGAAAATGTACGGAGATAAAAGAAAATTTACGGAGAGAAAAGAAGATTCCCAGCCAAGAAAATTCTTTTCTGTAGCAACATGAGGTGAAATTGAAGGCTTGGTCGGCCGAATTTCGAAAATCAATGGTGGCATCATCGGATCACAAAAAAAACGAATTTTCTTATTTTGAAAAGAAAATTCGTTCGAAATTCGACCTGCATTAGTGCACCAGTTTTAGTAAATCTCCCCCAATGTCTTGACAGGGGGAGATCCACCCTCTACCTCATTAGAAGGGGGTATCTGTTCAATAACCAACTTTAATTATTTTATGATTGAACTGTATATAAATAATACATTACAATTATTTTATATGTTCATATGATTGACAACTAATTTTATGATTAAACTGTATATAATTAAAGTGGACGTAAACCCGAAAAAAAACAAAAAACATTTTGATGTCATAATATAGAGTATAATATTTCCTATCATTTGAGCCCAGTCTTGCCACAAAGAGTTAATCCAGCTCTGAGCAATCCTCTTTTATTGTTCAGTGAGATAAATCTTGACAAAAAGAGAAAAACTTTGTAAAATCTACCCCCTTGCTGTGAGTGACAGGTGATTCTCACGTATCTCGTGCACTAGCCTAAGACATGCATTATTTTTTAATTCCCTCCCCCTCCTTTCTTCAGCAGCTCTGCAAGGATTGGCTGTTCCACACCTTAGCATGATTTGGCATGCTGAAGTCATGTGGGGACTTTTCTGGGTTTTGACTGGATGTTAGTGATCATAGAAGAAGTTCAGTGTAAGAAATACACAGGAGAAAATGCATGTTGATAAGGGGAGTGTAGAGGTGGGTGGGGAGTCTACTGACATCCCGACTCCACCCACTGAGCCCTGGAAATTAAAAAAGAATGCATGTCTTAGGCTAGTGCACGAGATACGTGAGAATCACCTGTCAGGTGATTCTCACGTATCTCGTGCACTAGCCTAAGACATGCATTCTTTTTTAATTCCCTCCCCCACTCCTTTCTTCAGCAGCTCTGCAAGGATTGGCTGTTCCACACCTTAGCATGATTTGGCATGCTGAAGTCATGTGGGGACTTTTCTGGGTTTTGACTGGATGTTAGTGATCATAGAAGAAGTTCAGTGTAAGAAATACACAGGAGAAAATGCATGTTGATAAGGGGAGTGTAGAGGTGGGTGGGGAGTCTACTGACATCCCGACTCCACCCACTGAGCCCTGGAAATTAAAAAAGAATGCATGTCTTAGGCTAGTGCACGAGATACGTGAGAATCACCTGTCAGGTGATTCTCACGTATCTCGTGCACTAGCCTAAGACATGCATTCTTTTTTAATTCCCTCCCCCACTCCTTTCTTCAGCAGCTCTGCAAGGATTGGCTGTTCCACACCTTAGCATGATTTGGCATGCTGAAGTCATGTGGGGACTTTTCTGGGTTTTGACTGGATGTTAGTGATCATAGAAGAAGTTCAGTGTAAGAAATACACAGGAGAAAATGCATGTTGATAAGGGGAGTGTAGAGGTGGGACGGGGAGTCTACTGACATCACAACTCCACCCACTGAGCCCTGAAAAACAGACCCACCCACACAATCTTCAGTTTTTCGGGTCTCATAGCAGACAGAGGGGAGACATTTGTCAGATAAGTATACATGCAGGAGGCATCTATATCCTTCTAGATAACCAATATTGCAGTCGTTTAGAAAGGATGAGCGTGGGTTTACATCCACTTTATTACATTACAATTTTTTTATATGTTCATATGATTGACAGCTATCTATATAGGAGGCCAAATAAATAAAAAGTATTTTGTTTCCTCTTGCAATTCAAAACCAGAAAGCGAATTGTATGCGTTAAAAGGGATTGCATGCATTACAGAAATAAGTTAGCATTAGTAATCAGATTTATAGTTTATCACTGGGCATATATCTGAGATATCAGGACATAAAAAAATGATTGTACTTACCATAGGATGTATTTCCTAAGAACAGCGAGACATCTATTTGTTTTGCTGTGAACGATGAGGAGTTTTGTATTTGCCTGTATATACAAGTTGGCTTTAGTTTTTTTATTGGTATTGAAATTAAAATCAATAAAACAGAAATAATGTAAGTATAAGGTTTATCTATCATGTTTACAAACTACAGAATTAGGCTGATGATACACATGGGTGATTTTCTCGTAGCAATTGCCCGATTACCCTAGATCAGGCTTTCTCAACCTTTTAACCATAGAGGAACCCCAAAAATAATTTTTATGTCTCGAGGAACCCTTCCTAAAACCAAATCATCAGGGTTCAATAGGTCAATAGGAAGAATATCCCCCCTAAAGTGGTATTCCGAATGCCACCCTTAAAGACAGCTAAAAAGATATTTGGTGTCATGCTGCTGGCTTTGCTAAGTGGTGCTGAACCTCGAACTCTGTAGACATCATCAAATAGGTGGTTCATCAGCCACAGCTCAAAGAACCCCCTAACAACCTCTGGAGGAACCCTGGTTGCCCTAGATATAGATGTTCACTGAGAATACAGCAGGTCAGGAACCAGCTCAGAGTAAAGAAATTGACACCTGACATTAAGGAAGGAAATTAAAAGTTTTTAATAAACTTTTAATGACTTTTATCTATAATTTGTGTTTAGTGGTTTCTTTATTGTGTTTTCTTGCACAGTCATTATTTAATAAAAATATATTTTCATATGGTTTATACTAAAATAATAAAGTAAACTGTACCATTCTCCAAACATGTTGGCACATTGGCACCTTCCTCTTCTGCTCCATTAACTGTCCTAAATGCCTTTCTTCAATTCAACATCTAAAACCGGCCATAGAAGGATTGGATCTTGGCAGGTTCAGCAGGGACCAGACAATATTTAATCCATCTATGGGCAGACTGGTTGTATTGAAGTCAATCCATCAATCAACATTGATACAACCAGCCTGTCAGATTTTTTGCATGTGATCACTGCTGTTCTGCCAGCAAGGAAGGCTCCCCGCTGGCAGAACACAATAGCGATACAGGAGGGAGCAATATTCTTTCCTTCCACCCATAGTGGCAGGAAAGAAAATTGTGTAAGCTTTGGCTTACTTAAGTTCTTATCGCTATTTCTAACCACTTCCCCTGACCACTGATGTATGCACAGGGCAGTGACACATATTTGTTGCAGAAAAACCAGAGGTGACTTTGACATGCAGTCTATGACTGACACATGGCTTTGCATTCTCTAAGCTTTGGAAGAAAAAAGATGGAGGAACCCAACAATGGAACAACAAGGTCTTCTTGAAGCACAGACAGGACTAGAATTTTTCTTCCACTGATGTACAATGTTTAAAACCTGAATTGTTTATATATGGTGCCAGTTGCTGTAAACATTGGCAAAGGAAAAAATTAGGACTGCCATAGACAGCTTGGATTTTGGACAAATCCTACTGAATTGGCTGAACTGGGGTTGCTCCATCACCACCTCCTACCTACTGTAAGTTATGTCCTTTGTAATTGATTCATCCTTTATTTTTTGGCTGTACTTTGACTTTAACACATGTATAATGCCATTCTTGAGCAAGATATGTTCCCTTTGCAGCACTAAAACCATATTAATATCTATTATATATTATAATATACAATATATTATATTGCCCTGTGTAATCTGAATTACCAAATAAAATATTCTCATAAAAGCTTTTAACGCCTTGGAGAATAACAACACTGTACTAACAACAATATACATACTGGAACAGGGAATCCTTCATATTCCATTCTCATTTGTGGATCCAAATAAACGAACTGCCAGCAGGTTTCATATGATGACTGATCTGTTAAACTAACTTCTTGCAAATGAGATTTCTTACTGCTTTTTAGAAACGTTTTTTGGTCACTCGTCAGATATAACTGGAAAAAATATAGACAGATAAAACAATAAATCATTTCAGTTTTGTTATGTGTATAATGACATTTAAATGGATGCATTTTTCCTGTGAGGTACAATTTGTTGGTCATAAGGTGCAGTGATGAGAAACAAATGTAATGATACTGTGTTGTCATCTAAAATATACATCTAAAGAAAAAAATACAACTATAAAAATGCTATCAGTTAATTGGTATTATGGGTAGCAGTAAGTATAGTAAGTAGTAATCAATTATTAATAAACAAATAAAGCATTGGATAATCGTGTGCAATTAAATCTCTACTACATGGTACTTGTGCAGCCTACATGGTAATGAGCTAATTGTTCCACAGCTAAGCTACAACAATTATGTTCATTCCAATTGAATTAGGCAATAGATGGATAAAATCTTGGCTGATTCAGAAGGGACTGGCTGAGATTCATCCATGGGCAGGCTGGTTGTACTGAAGTCGAAACATCGATCAACTTGGGTAAAACCAGTGTGTCAGTTTTTTAACCTGCGGTTACAGACAGCGGTTATAAACGCTAGCAGTGATCATTGTATTCTGCCGGTGGGGAAGGCCAGTAGTGCATTTAGGTTTTGTGCTGCCCAAGGCCTGACTAAACTCGTGTGCCCCCTAATTTAAATATGACCCACCCCTTCCTGCCAAAACCACACCCCTTGCTGTTTAAGGGCGGGGGGGCAATGGATTCCCTTCATTTGCATAGAATTCCTCTCACTTCCTGTTTGGCTATGGGGCAGAAAGTGAAGGGAAATCTCTGCAATGGGACAGGGATGGTAAAAAACAAACTGACAGGGGCTATAACCATCCCTTACTCTATCCAAAATTTAAAAAAAAAGTGTTGCCCATAGTTCTACTTTAAGCACAAATTTCTGATAATTTTATGGAGAGGACTAAGAAGATATAATCATGCCAATGGTGCAGCAGAATACATATAGCACAGTGGGGAAGGTTTGTGGTCCAGTATAATAGGACGGTCAAAATTAGAAGCGGCGTCCCCACCTCCCTCTTTATTTGCCGCTCAGACCAGTCCGCCCCATAAGACTGGAGCTACACTAACAGCGCAAGTCGACGGGGACTCTTTCCGTGCTGCCCCCATGCAAAGTGCTGCCCTTGGCCTGGGCCCTGTCGCCCTAAGCCAGGATACAGCATTGGGGAAGGCTATGTGTTCTGCCAGCATGTGTTCTGCTGGAGGGATTCCCCCATCAACATCTTTGGTGGAAGGAAAGAAAATCGCATAATCTATGGGCTGCTTTACTGTGTGCTGTTTCCGTTGCTGTTTAATACATTCTGAAATTATTTAAAAATGTCAAGGAGTGAAAAATCAATTGTTGTGAGTATGTTATAAGAATAAAAGGCAAAAAATCATTCCGAAGATAACATTTTCCAGGAACACTAAAGCGAGCCATAGATGGATCGAATCTCAGCTGGTTCAGCAGGGACCAGCTGAGATTCAATCCACTTATGGGCTGACTGACTGTACTGAAGTCGAACCATCAATTGACTTTACTATAACCAGCCTGGTCAGATTTTTTTAATGCTATTACTTCCAGTGGCTATAGCTCCTAGCAGTAATCTGTGATGACTCCCCACCGGCATAACACAATAGTCCCTCAGGAGGGACTCTGCCCTCAATGCTGACTGTGTTGATGGAGAATCAAGCGATTTTCTTTCAACCACGGGTTGCAGGAAAGACAACTGTATTATCTATGGCTTGCCTAAGGCATAGCTTCCAACTGTCCCTGATTTGGAGGGACTGTCCCTAATTTGGAGCAATGTCCCTCTGTCCCTCATTCCTCCTCATCTGTCCCTCATTTTGGTCTGATCAATATAGTTGAATATAAAAATGCACTTTTTACCTATCAAAAAGTGTTTTCCAGCCCTAAACCTTTCATCTGATTTCTAGATTGCTGCATTTGTAAATTCCAAAAGCCAATATAAAGGAATAGTAGTGGTATAAAAAGCACTTGTGGGTTTAACTAATCTTGTTTTTTTGTACAATTCTCCTTTAAGGGGGCGTGGCAAGGGGTGAGTCCTATGCCTGCATAATTTTGCTGATAGGTGTCCCTCATTCCCATCTCAAAAAGTTGGGAGGTATGGGGTGGGAAGTTGGGTGAAATACCATTTACTACATATTTAAAGACATTTTATTTGTACAGCTTTAACCAGAATTACTCCATATACAGTACACTTTATTTGTAAAGTCTTGTCTCAACATTGTTTTCAAATAAAGTATTCTTATGCTTGTGGTGTAGATCTTCCGAGAAGATATTTAAAACATTACAGATGTCTGAATCAGGTAACATCTATGTGAGATGGATGGCCCACATAGACGTGGACGGATTTTAGAAATTTTTAATGTTTTAAACAAACTAAGTATGTCCTTCAAATGTTCCCATTCAAATCAGTTGTGACTTAACTAGAGCTCCACCAAAAAAGGGAAGCTTCGCTTGTCTGACTCCTCTATCTGCCTTTTATTCATTTGTACGAATACTTAGTATTTGTCTGTATATACCTAATTTGTTTAGAATGATTCATGCATTTGGCCATGCGCCTTCCTTTTTCTTTACATGCGCAGTAGGAAATCAGGTGCGAAGGCTTCAGTGCCGGTTTCCCTTAGTCAAGATGGCAGCGCCAGCACTAGATAGCCAATTTAATAATTGGCTTGGGTGAGGACACCACTGTATGCCTGGACAGGCAAGTACCCTAATATTAAAAGTCAGCAGCTACAGCATTTGGAGCTCCTCTTCAAACTGCCCTGGGGTTACTACTGCTTAAAGAGCATGCAGAATCTGATGCTTCCCAGAGTGTCAACCCCTATATCACTACAGGATACAGCAGTGACATGGAGGCTGACGGATCAAACCAGTACAGCAGGGACCAAGAATCTAACTTTACCAGAATTGATGGATTCAGAAGAATCTTCAGATATCATTATCCATACCTGCCAACTTTTTGAGATGGGAACGAGGGATACCGATCAGCAAAAGTATGGAGGCATAGGACACGCCCCCTATATTATTATATATATGTAATACACACACACACACACACACACACACACACACACATATATATATATATATATATATATATATATATATATATATATATGTGTGTGTGTGTGTGTGTGTGTGTGTATTACATATATACTTATACATATATATATATATATATATATATATATATATATAAATAATGTTTGGGGGTTCTAAGCAATTTTCTAGAAAAAAAAACAGTTTTTAACTTGTAAACACCAAATCTCAGAAAGAGGCTCAGTCCTTAAGTGGTTAAATACCACCAAAAGAAAGCACTATTTGTGAGAAAAAAAAAGAAAAAAAAATCATATGGGTACAGTGTTGCATGACTGAGTAATTGTCATTCAAAATGTGAGAGTGCTGAAAGCTGAAAATTGGTCTAGTTAGGAAAGGGGTTAATATGCCCAGTGGGCAAGTGGTTAACATTACAAATTGCTCTGCACTTTCGATGTAATTTTCTCCTAAAACAATTCTTTATGCATTGGTGACATAATCCTCTGAAAAAAAAAACTGATGAATAATCTAATGCAAAAGAGTTATGTGGTGTATTGTGAAAATGGGATTTATTTAAGAAGCATCACTATTAGAAAAGCGAGGTGTGTTTTATGGTCTCAGTGTATGAAATATGTTCTGACTTCACTTACGTGTCCCATAAAACCATCTGTTGTCCTTAACGCAAAGTTCTGTCCGTAATGGAGAGGTTCCCCATGTTCACTGCCATCCACACTGCTCCCCAATAACATGGAAAAACATTAAATACAGTTCATTTAGAATAGTCAGAGTTTAAGAGCTTATAGAGTAAATCTGAAGGCTTCTGTGTGGCAGTCTAAACAGGTTATAAAGTGGTTGTAAACCTTAGATATGAAATATGAACAAAGCATATCCCTCTATAGTGTGTGTGTGTCTCAATTTAAGCGTCATTTCTGTCTGCTGCTTTGTTCCTTTCCTATCAGCAGAAATCACTTCTGACAAGTTTTCCTGACACCAAAAGAAAAAAAGGTGACAGGGGAGGGAAAGCAGATCAACAGCCTCAGCTCTGTTCCTGTGTGCTGTGTGAAGGGGGGTCCCTTCCCTCCAATCAGCTATCAGACCTCTCCTCACTGAGCTCTGCAAAGTGTAACTTCAGCTCTCAGCCCACTTTTTTTCTGAACTCTCAGACAAGCTTTAAAACTCAGCTTTGATTTGTTTCCTTTCTGTGTATCGCCTGAAGACAGTCACTTCACTGGATAGATGTAAGACTTTACATCCACTTTAAAGTATATGTGAATCCTCACCTTGTAAAAAAACAAAAAACTATTCAGTTTAAAACAGAAATGAAAGGCAAAACATTTGTGTGTGTGTGTGTGTGTGTGTGTATACACACACACACACATTTTATTTCCTTAAAGCGGAGTTGCTCACACTTTTAGAACTCATCATCAAAATCATTCTTGCAGCATATACTGTAGATTGTGCAATGGAAAGTTTTTTTTTTTTCTGACAACTTACCTGGATAGCACTGTTTTCAATTGAGTTTCCTGTCTCTACCTCTCTGTATGCATTGTATTGTATGTTAAGATCCTAAGTTTGGTTTTAAAAAATAAATAATTAAATGTGTCAGTGGAACTCCGCTTTAATAATAAATGATCACATAATCTTTCTTCTCAGGCTGCATAAGGGGCTTAGAGAGGTGGGGGTGGAGATGAAAGGGGGCTTGCCAGCAGGAGGCAGAGAAAAAGCAGAACACCGATCTTCCCAGTGATCAGCTGTACAGGGGGCATGTCACCATAAGTCTGACCATTGGATTACAGGAAGGCTGTTCTCCCAGAACATCAAGAAAACTGACCACACTGGGATGGATGAGGTTCTATGCCTAACGTAGTCAGTTTGAAATAGGACAGCAGGTGGACTGGCAGGATCACCAGGTATTTCACATAAAAGGAAGAATTATAAGAGAACAGGATGCTTTTTAACATAAGTCCATGGTACAACAGACACATATCAGGAATATGAAATGTTGGGGTAACAAACACTTTAAATCCATGACTTTGTCATACGAGAGCATCATGAATTAAAAGAACAAACTTCCTTTATATCCCCTGAGTAATGTTCCTTCCTTTGTGTCTCACACATCCCCCCTATCAGATACTGCAGCTCAAAGTGGGAGAATTTCAGCAACAGTCAGTGCTGCCAACCCAGAATGAAGGTGTGGCCAGGTGCTGATTGACAAGCTACAGGCTTGTGAATCAGTAGTGACAATCCTGTCTGCCACACCCCTGTAACATCTCACTCCTCCCACTGTCATGCATGCAGGTGACACAGCCTACATGAAGGACAACGCTGCTTTATATTCAGTAGCAATGCAACCTAAGTACTGCAGCACATACATATTTTTTTATGGGGGGGCTATAGTTCCACTTTGAAGCTGAATTGCAGGTAAAGTTGGTATTGCAGAATTACATGGGTCCAGCTTATTATTGCTTATTTCACACCTGAGGGATTGTTGTTGAAGAGGAGAATCACTATAATAGTCATTACTGCTACAGTGATCAGCACGGTCTTCAGGGGTGGCTGCTCTGCTGCACTGTAACCACATGGGGAAACTGTGGTTCCATCGCCCCGTCTCTCTCCACCTTGTTCAATCAGAGAACACTTTGCATTCATTGAGAAAATACACTGAGTTCTCTGAATGGAGGCCATACTGAGCAAGAGACTCCCTATGGTTACTATGCAGCAGGGCAGCCTCTCGGCAAAAAATCTGAGAGACAAAGGCTATCACTGTAGTAGCATCAACTACTACAGTGATTCTCTGCTACCACAGGGATTCCACAGTTTGAAATATGCATACCCATGCTGGACCCCTCTAACTAAGTAATCCGACCCACACCTGAAATTCAGCTTTAATATAATAGTCTATTTCAAGAGGAAGTAATCCCTGATGGGTTTTACTTCCGCTTTGTTTCCCTGCAAATGTAAAGCATAATCGGCTACTACCCTGTTTCCCCAAAAATAAGACCTAGCTTGATTGTCGGTGATGGCTGCAATATAAGCCCTACCCCCCAAATAAGCCCTACCCTGTTTCCCCAAAAATAAGCCCTGCCCTGAAAATAAGACCTACAAGGACTTTAACTAGGGCTTATTTGAGGGGGTAGGGCTTATATTGCAGCCATCACCGACAATCACACTAGGTCTTATTTTCTAGGTCTTATTTTCTTTCCGGGTATTGGCCAGAGCCGTGATGATGTCTCTTCCGCACATGCATGCAGGAGCCACCACTAACAGCATGATCGCCGTTAGAAAGGGCACACTCAGTCCGCCTGCGCAGCGTTGTCTATGGCGCATGCACCTTAGATATCGGTGCCTGTCTATTGCACACATCTCCTAAACCATGTAGGTTTAGGAGATATTTCTTGCACCTACAGGTAAGCCTCACCTGCTGTCCCAGGGTGGGTCTATGGAGGGAAAGAGGGAAACGTACTGGATCATGTTATATGTAGATGCAGCACATTGTTCTTAACTTTTCATACACTACCCACCACCCCAATAATGAGTACCTGTCTTAGAGGAACTGGTAGTTCCAGGTATAGCGCTGGCTCCTGAAGAGCACGCGCTATATGTTTTGAAATTTAAGTTACACCTAAACTGCAGTTTGGTTTGGATAAAATTGTTCCAAATTTTGACCTCAGCATCAGTCTGACTGGACTATAGGGTGTTCAGCCTGGCCATAGGGGGCACTATCTCTTATGGCAGGTATGGAACCACAAACTGGTTGGGTGCTTTAAGGTTACTTTCTCTCGGAGCCAGCCCAGTGGGAGTGTCACTCTTGCTGTGTTTTCTGGAAGAGGGTACTTAAGATGCGGATGATACATGGTTCGGGCTTCCGGTCCAGAAGTATCTTCTGACTCCATGGTCCTGGTCCTCCTGACCAGCCCCCAGAAAGGCTATGGCCTGGGGTACGGATCCACCCCACTTTGTGTCTCAGGGCTGGCTAGCCCTAGGCAAGGAAACTAAAGAAAGGATTCTGAGGTGGTCCGGTGCCGTCTCCGGTTGTGGAGAGGCCCACCAACTTCTTAGCTATCCAGGGGAGGACTCTTCAGAAGAAGCCACGTACGGGTTGGCTTCTTAACAAGAGCCTGGTGAGGCTGAGGAACCTAAGTGAATCCAATCTCGTGGGTATCGCCGAACCGGCTGAAAGATACTGGTACCACACAAATGTTCTACAACAACATGTTCTACAATAGCATCTGTGGCAGAGACTTGTTCCTGAGTTAAGCACCTTGTTGGCTGCTAGGCCTTGTGAGAGAGAGACTATCCAACTTGAGTGAACATCCAGTTGTGAATGGCTATTCTCTGGATTTAGGCAAAGTAAGCAAGTCTTTTATTATTGACTTTGACACTAAGAGTACCTGAACTTTCCTCCTAACCCTCTGATCCTATTTTAAGAGACTGTTGATTAACTATGTTTTTGCAAATAAAAATCCCTTTATGCGGATCTGTCGTCAGTCTCTAAAGTTCCTGGGCCATCTACCACGGGAACCCCTAGACGCAAATCGAAGGTAACGGTAAGCCCAATCAAACCAGCAGCTCCTTCGGGGGTCAGTGCTACACAGGTCTGGTGAAATACTGTACGTTATACTCCACCTGGCTCTACACAATGCATTGCTGGATGGCTGAGAGCCAATTACCAGGCTGGAGCATGGTCACATGGGCACCACAGAAACATGCATAGTCCTGTGTAAGATCTGACATGCTTAGAAGGTTTAAAACTTATATAGGACCTGACAACATGAAGCAACAGGAAGTTATTTTTTATGCTTACAGCCCCTCCTGCAAAACAAATTGGCTTCCAGTATAGGCAAAGTGCATAATAAGTTCTTTATTGGAGATCTATAGGATTTATTTTAAAGCAACTCTGTGATTTAAAAAAAAATCAGATCATGGGGGTTGATTTTTCCAAAGGTAAATAGGCTGTTTACTTTGCAAGGGTATTTTACTTTAGCTTAGAGGTGATGCTCTACAGACTACCATCATCCTTCCATAAACTCATTCCCAACAGTTATAACCTTCTGTACCACCTGCCCCACCCTTTTAGATTGTAAGCTCTTTTGAGCAGGGTACTCTTAATCCTTTTGTATTTAATTGTATTGTAACTGTATTGTCTCCCTTTTATATTGTAAAGCGCTGCGTAAATAGCTGGCGCTATATAAATCCTGAATAATAATAATAATAATAATAATCATCCAATCATGTGCAAGCAAAAATGCTGATTTTTTCCTTGCATGTGATTGGCTATTCTTTTGCAAATAGAATATTTACCACATTCACTAAGCTAAGAGAAATTCCCCCTGCAAGGTAGAAATTCTCTTGTAAAGTGAACAAGTTATTCTCATTTACTCCATTGAATTCTAACCTCTGCCACTGACTGCACCAAAGGCCACTGCAGTAAGAAAATAAACCACAGGCTAAGCAGAGTGGAGAGTGCAGAGCTCCAGTAGTGTCAGTAGAGGTTAGCATTCAATCTTAAGTTTGCAGGGAACCAGATATTGACTGGATTTAATTTAGTGACAGAGCCACTTTTAAGTCTGAACAATTTCTGCTCAAGTTGTGAACATAACACAAGGCAGGTGGAACAACAAATTGCTCACACACTATGGTCCTGTTCATGTACGGTATAGTGGGCTTTTCTGCACGTCATCACATTATTGCAGTTACACTACAGCAGACATCCCAACCTGCAGAAACTCATTTGAGGGAGGTGGTGCTTCGCACCCGCAAACGCCCACCTCACCCACCATGGCAAAATATTATTTAAATCACTTTTTCAATATTTTTTCACAGTGCTTCTAGGGAAGGGGTGGGGTGTGGGTGGTATGTCGATGGTGTCAGTTTTTGTTTTTACTTTTAATAATTGGTTTTTGTTTTACAATTTAATTTGGTTTTAATTTTTTTTTCACAATGCTTTTTGTGGGGAGGGGGTTGGAACAGTGGACATTGTTGGTAGTGCAGGGGAGAGTGGTGTCAGTAGTTTTTTTTTTTTAGTTTTTTTTACACTTTTTTCATTTTTTTTTCATTTTTTTTGATTTTTTTAAAATATTTTTTGGGGGGGGGGGGGGGGGGTTTGGTGAGATTTCAGGGTTTTAAACAGACGCCTGACACTCCCCTTTGATACAGACAAAGGGACTGAGGACACACATTCCCCAGTCCCTTTCTCAGCGCTAAAGATGAATGAACAGGAGACAGTTTACTCTGCTCATTTATCACAGGAGCGATCTTGCTCGCTGTGTCCATTAACTAGTTCCCCCGCAGCCGGCAGGAGAGGAGGGGAGCCGGATGAGGGGGACGATGGAGGCCGGAGGAAAATGGGGGGTGGAGAAGCACATGGAGGGGGCCAGAGGAGAACGGGGGTGGAAAAAGAACATGGAGGGGGCCGGAGGATAACAGGGGTGGAGAAGGACATGGAGGGGGCCGGAGGAGTACAGGGGCGGAGAAGGACATGGAGGGGGCCGGAGGAGAACGGGGGCGGAGAAGGACATGGAGGGGGCTGGAGGAGAACGGGGGCGGAGAAGGACAAGGAGGGGGCTGGAGGAGAATGGGGGCGGAGAAGGACATGGAGGGGGCCGGAGTAGTACAGGGGCAGAGAAGGATATGGAGGGTGCCGGAGAACAGGGGTTGAGGAGGACATGGAGGGGGCCGGAGGAGAACGGGGGTGGAGAAGGACATGGAGGGGGCTGGAGGAGAACGGGGGTGGAGAAGGACATGGAGGGGGCTGGAGGAGAACGGGGGTGGAGAAGGACATTAAGGGGGGCCGGAGGATAACGGGGGCGAAGAAGGACATGGAGGTGGACTGGGAGGAGCACACAGAGCAGCTGGGGATGATCGGTGTGGCTGGAGGGACAGCTGCGATCACCGATCTCCCTGTATAGTTTTTTAGCTGACAGCCGCAGGAGGGAGAGAAGGAGAAGTGGCTGTTAGCTAAAAATTGATACAAAGGATATCGGTGATCACAGCTGTTCCCCGCTGCACCGATCATTCCAGAGAGATCGAGAGGCACTTGCAGGTGTGCGGGAGCCTCTGCAGAAATGTGGGAGACTCCCACACCTCGCGGGAAACTTGAGATGTCTGGTACAGTGCAAATTTGGCACACTGTACCAAAGTGTTATGGGTACCATGTAATTCAATTAAACACTGTGTTTTTGACCAATGCATGTTACATATATGCACTGTAGTGTACTGTATGTGCATCTTGAGTTACATGTTTAGGACCTGCCTGCAATATGAAGGAAAACTAAAAATTATGAATACGTTTCCATCTTTTTTTTTTATTAGAGTTTATGTTAGAAATGTGATGAAAACATATACTGTACCTTGTTATAATGAAAGCATTCCTGGCACAAGGCTTGACATTGCTGCTGCCACTGACTCCACACTGTGCTGTTAGGTGGCTCTTTAAATGTAAAGCACTTTCATCTGGGTTAGCCGAGAGAGTGTAGTTCCCATTTACCGGGGATGGATTACTTAACGATTGCTGGCTGTTCTCTGGATTCAGCAGCATGACTACATCACCAATGTGGAGGAATCCATCCTTGGAGATAGAAAGCTCTGCCTAATACAAAGAAAGGAAAATTATTAAAAAGTCCAGTATACCTCATTCAAGTTATAATAATGTTTCTAGACCATGTTTGTTACAGATGATGATGGTAATGATACTACTCTTTATCCACTTGACTTCCAGAAGGTTTTACTCCCTTTATGACCACAGCATTTTCTGCCAATCAGCAATGCACTACTTTAACTGCTTCAGCCCCGGAAGATTTTACCCCCTTCCGGACCAGAGCACTTTTTGCAATTTGGCACTGTGTCACTTTAACTGAGAATTGCGCGGTCATGCGACGTAGCACCCAAACAAAATTCACGTCCTTTTTTTCACACAAATAGAGCTTTCTCTTGGTGGTATTTGATCACCTCTGCGTTTTTTATTTTTTGTGCTAAAAACAAAAAAAGCGCGCCAATTTTGAAAAAAATGCATTATTTTTTACTTTTTGCTATAATAAATATCCCCCAAAATATAAAAAAAACAAATTTTTTTCCTCAGTTTACGCTGATACGTATTCTTCTAGATATTTTTGGTAAAAAAAAATTACAATAAGAGTATATTGATTGCTTTGCACAAAAGTTATAGCATCTACAAAATAGGGGATAGATTTATAGTATTTTTATTATGAGTGTGTCGGAGGAAGGCCAACCATTCAGAGTGAGTACTTTATCATGCTTTACAGAGGAGAAGTGACTGTAGGGTGGATTGGTCTCCTAAGCAAACGCAGTGCAGATAGGAGTTGTGCAAAACAGCCATGTGCGTGCAATACTACTACAAGTTTGCCCAGTACAGTCAGGAGTTGTACAAGACAGCCAAGAGAGTGCAGTGCGGCCAGAGGTTGTACAATATAGCCTGCATTTACAGAGCAGCCAGAGGCCAGGCAGTCCTTAAGTTGTACAGTTTGTAATTTGGGGGTATTCCATGCTCCCAACCCTATCCGAGTTACTGTTCCAATAAAAACAGAAAAGAGAAAACCCTAGACTGGTCTTTGAGCCAAAGGAGGAATTCTGAAAATGGCGTGTGCCTGGCTGTGTATGCTGTGGGTGGGAGAAATAGGCCAAATTTTCCAGCTGATCTTTAGGGGGGCTCACTACAAGTGTAACTGCTCCTGGTGGTCCGGTGAATGTATGGGTGGAAATTGGTTCTATACACATTACCACTTACCTTTTGCAAAATATTTTTCTTGAAATTACTTGACTTTTGCAAAAGCAGTTCTCCCTTTTCTCGTTTTTCCAAAAAGTCTTTCAAGAGATCCTATAATGTATAGAAAACACAAAATATAAACCAAGAGGAAAGATACAGTGAAATAAAGAGGGGAAATGTAAGAACACATTTGTGACTGTTTAGACTTTAGAGGATGACAGAATGACATTTGCGGTGCCCCAGTCTCTGCTACGAATTACGTCTTTTTATTTGTTGCAAACATTTGAGACAGAATTACAAATGGAGAACAAAAACATATTAAAGTAATTCTTCAGCATCTTTTAAAAAAAATTTAAGTCAGCAGCTACAAATACTGGGATCCAGCAGTGTGCTCACCCCAACCACTTCTTCACCGGTCTTCCGGCTCCCTGGCGCTGGCATGCTTACTCTGGGCAGCCAGTTGTGGCTCCTTGCGGCTTCACGGTTAGTTGTCCACTGCGCATGCGTGAGCCACGCTATGCTTACTGAATGCTCCAGCTCCCTCTGGAAGAAGAACAAGAACAGGTAGCCACCCCCCCCCCCCCCCCCAGAAAAAAAGGTGGCAAAAATAGAAGAGTAAGGGGGAGGAGGGTATAAATCGTAACTTCCCCTTTAAGGTAAAGTTCCAGCTGCAGATCTCCCCTGTGAGAATAAAATCACAGTGTTGCTTTGAGCTAACACAGCTTAACCACTTAATTACTGCAGTATGATCAGCTGCCCGATCTGCCCAGTGATCAATATGTTCCAAGCTGTCATTAGGCAGCTCGGTACACAGTGAACACTCTACCCACCTGATACGAGGGCCTGAGTACCATGTGATCGCTGTGATTGGTCATCATGGCAATCACATCAAATTGTTTGTAAGGGGAAGGGATCAGCACTGTAAACAATACCATGTGATCGATGTGATGACCAATCACAGGGATCACATGGTATTTACAGTGCTGATCCCTTCCCTTCTGCTTACAACAAGGGAAGGAGATTGCAGTACTTATGAATAGGGCAAGAATGAATGGATCAACATCTGCACATCCAATCATTCTGTTTCAGTGACACAGGATCTTTTCATTAACCCTTTCATGCCCCCCTCTCCAACACATACTACCTCTATGCTGTCTCCATGTGATCTCTATATTAACCCTTTCATCTCCCTTATTCTGCACATACAGTGCCTTGAAAGTGTATTCATACCCCTTGAAATTTTCCACATTTTGTCATGTTACAACCAAAAACATAAATGTATTTTATTGGGATTTTATGCGATAGACCAACATAAAGTGGCACATAATTGTGAAGTGGGAAGAAAATGATAAATGGTTTTCAACATTTTTTACAAATAAATATGTGAAAAGTGTGGGGTACATTTGTATTCAGCCCCCCCTGAGTCAATACTTTGTATAACCCTCTTTTGCTACAATTACAGCTACAAGTCTTTTTGGGGATGTCTCTACCAGTTTTGCACATCTAGAGAGTGATATTGTTGCCCATTCTTCTTTGCAAAATAGCTCAAGATCTGTTAGATTGGATGGAGAGTGTCAGCGAACAGCAATTTTCAAGTCTCAAGTCTCATCTGACCAGAGCACCTTCTTCCACATGTTTGCTGTGTCTCCCACATGGCTTCTCGCAAACTGCAAATGGGACTTCTTATGGCTTTCTTTCAACAATGTCTTTATTTTTGCCATTCATCCATAAAGACCAGATTCGTGGAGTGCACGACTAATAGTTGTCCTGTGGACAGATTCTCCCACCTGAGATAATGTGGAAAATTTCAAGGGGTGTCAATACTTTTTCAAGGCACTGTATGAATAATAACCTCCATCCCTTCACCTCCATCCTACCACTGTATGTGACCAGTACAGTAACCCCGTCACTTCCTCTTTCCTCTATGTATAGCCTGGACATTTAATGTATCTGGTGCACCATTCAACAAGCTCCATGTTTAACCCCCTCAGTACCTGAGCAAGTTTCCTCATTTCCAAAAATTTATGGCAAAAAATTTGATCACCTTGGTGTCATTTCGGGGGGAGGGTTTCATACAATTCTGGCATTTTTAGTTTAACAGAAAGTAAGTTAAACAGTTTTTTCAAACTTTTTGTCCTTTTTCCTTTTTATAGTAGAACAAAGTGGTGGTTATTGGCTGGGTTTATGGCTAGGTGGCAGATGCATTGGCACATTCTTTAGTGCTTGCCAATGCAAGGAACTGTAAAAAAATAAGGTATGTGAAGGATATGATTGGCTCCCACTGCTGCCAATCACAGCCAGTGAAAGGGGAGTGGGGGTGGAGCCAAGCCACACTCTCCCTGTCCTATGGACACACAGAGCTCACTAGGGAGTGAGCCCGTGTGAGTGCCCCCATAGCAGGTGGATTGCTATGGGGGCACTCAGTAAAAGGGAGGAGCCAGGAGCACCAGTGGGGGACCAGAGAAAAAGAGCCAAACCATTACACAGAGAAGGTAAGTATAACATGTTTTCTGCTTTAAAGGAAAACTAAACCCATCAACTTTTTTCCAAAACAGTCATATTCACAGCATGCGGTAAATGATAACTATTACAGTTGCTTGTGCTCTTGATTGAACTGTCATGCCATCAAATGGCTGGTGTTATAGGTGATCACACGTGCAGCACCATAGCAATGGCAGATCAAATGTTTCTTGCCTGTAAAGAATAGGAGGGTTTAGTTCTGCTTTAAAGAGATATGAAACCCAAAAACAAAAATCTATTATTTTGCAGCCTTCCAATTCTTAGATGTGGTGGCCGCATTATAGTTACACAGTAGGCGAGGCTGAAAAAAGACACAAGTCCATCAAGTCCAACCTATGTGTGTGATTATATGTCAGTATTACATTGTATATCCCTGTATGTTGTGGTTGTTCAGGTGCTTATCCAATAGTTTCTTGAAACTATTAATGCCCCTCGCTGAGACCACCGCCTGTGGAAGGGAATTCCACATCCTTGCTGCTCTTACAGTAAAGAACCCTCTACGTAGTTTAAGGTTAAACTTGCTTTTCTTCTAATTTTAATGAGTGGCCACGAGTCTTATTAAACTCCCTTCCGCAAAAAAAGTTTTATCCCTATTGTGGGGTCACCAGTCACAGTATTTGTATATTGAAATCATATCCCCTCTCAAGCGTCTCTTCTCCAGCAAGAGAATAAGTTCAGAGCTCGCAACCTTTCCTCATAACTAATATCCTCCAGACCATTTATTAGCTTTGTTGCCCTTCTTTGTACTCGCTCCATTTCCAGTACATCCTTCCTGTGGATCGGTGTCCAGAACTGGACAGCATATTCTAGGTGCGGCCGGACCAGAGTCTTGTAGAGCGGGAGTATTATCGTTTTATCTCTGGAGTTGATCCCCTTTTTTAATGCAGCCAATATTCTGTTTGCTTTGTTAGCAGCAGCTTGGCATTGCATGCCATTGCTGAGCCAATCATCTACTAGGACCCCCAGGTCCTAATAGGCATTTGTTTCTTTTTGTCTTTTTTCCTTTATTTTCACCTGGTGGTCCTCCCAGTAAGTCTGTTATCTTTCAACAGAACAAGCTGACCACACCATTTATCAATGACAAGTGTGCTTACAATAATCAGCTTGTATTTATGTAAAATCTTTATCCCAAAACAAAATAAAACAGTTGATGTAACTGCTCAAAAAAGTGTTTGCAGGAGTTCAGCTTTAATTTGTTAGTCACCTATGTAAAGTTCATCTGCTAGTTTATCTAACACTACCTTCTCAGCAGACTGGCAATGCTGCTGTCCAAAGGTGTCTCCATTGCACCTCCATCCAGAGTGGAGACACCTTAAAACTTCATTTAGATGTGCAGTTGGGGGCCGGTACAAATACATGGTTGAGCTGTGTTTTTACTGCCCCAGTCCCCCACCTAAAGTTGCAATAGGCAGTGAATGGGGGTGTTTATATGCCAAGGTCAAGAAGTTTTTCTTTGAGGCAGCGACAAAAAGTACCCGGCACGCATCAACTGACAGGCAGCTAGCCCACCAAACAAGCCACATTCAGGCGAATGAGACAGTGCCACAAACACCCCACATTCACTTACAATGTATGCGGTTGTGGCATGTTTGTTGTCAAAAATGGGGTTAAAACCAGCCAGTCAAACGCTTCTGAAAAGCGATTTAAACATGGCTCACAATTCAGAAGAGAGGTAGATTTAGATGTATCCGTTCCAGCAATTTTAAATCATGACATTTTTGGTTTCAATTTACTCGGTATAACATCATCTTTTATACTTTGTTAACCTCTCAGCCTCTCGACCCTTTAAAAGGTTTAAAAGATTTATATTGCCGAGAAGCTTAAAGGGGTGTTCCGGCCGTGATTTCTTTTTTTTTAAAAGTCAGCAGCTACAAACACTGTAGCTGCTGACTTTTAATAAGGACACTTACCTGACCAGCGAGCCTGCGATGTCGGCCGCCCGAAGCTGATCCATCCATCGGATCGGCTGCCGGCGCCTCCATATTAACAAAGGGATACAGGCAGTGGAGCCTTGCGGCTTCACTGCCCGTTTCCCACTGCGCATGCGTGAGTCGCGCGGCACTTTGTGAATGGCCCCGTTGTTTTCTGGGACACACACATGTCCCAGAAGGCAATGGGGCTGATCACCAAAGAGGAGGAAGCGCAGCGGAATAGGAAGAGGCAGATTAGGAAGACAGCCTAGCAACAGCGGTTTCAGGTAAGTTAAAAATTGTATTTTATTTTTTTACATTTTTTTTTTACATTTTTTTAAAGAATATTAATGCAATTTTTTTATTTTACGGTGGCCCTCCACTTTAAGATCACATGATTGTTGTGATTGGTTTTCACATCGGTCATGTGATCTGCAAACTCCCAATCAGCTGTCGGTTAGGTGCCGGTAACCGTGCTGGGAGCACGCAGTGCATGTGCTTTTGCACAGCTGTATTGACAGCAATTTATGCAAATATACGGCACTCTGCATGAAAATTCATTCAAATAAAAATGTTACAAACATTGCGTGACATAAAAAATCTACAACAGTCACCATTTTATTCTCCAGGGCCTCGGCTTCCAAAAATATATGTAAGTTGTTTGGGGGTTCCAAGTAGATTTCTAGCAAAAAAATGGATGCCTTTTACATGTAGGAAAGGAAGGGACGTGGGTAAGGCCTCATTCACATGAGTCATACGTAAGAGTAAAGCTGCATGAGGTTACGTTCACATTAGGGCTGCACGATTAATAGTCAAGAATCGCTATCGCAATTTTTTTCCCTGTTGCGATTTTAAAACATTCTATCAGTGAATAGAATAAACATAGAACAGTGAAAGTATAAACATTGTATCAATTTGTCTTTTACATCAAAGGAATAGACTTCTGTATGTAAATTAGGAACATTTTAACCACTTAAACCTCTTTCTGATAGTTGTTTTCAAGTTAAAATCTTTTTTTTGCTAGAAATTGCTAGACATTAATTAGAACCTCCAAACATTATATATATATATATATATATATATATATATATATATATATATATATATATATATTTTAGTAGAGACCCTAGAGAATAAAATGGTGGTTGTTGCAATATTTTATGTCCCACTGTATTTGTGCAGCGGCCTTTCAAATACAATTTTTTGGGGAAAAAAACCCTAACCAGTAAAGTTAGCCCAAATTTTTTTTTTGTATAATGTGAAAGATTTTACGCCATGAGAATTGTGAAAGAATCGTGATCTTTTTATTCTAAGCAACAAAAAAAAACATAATTTTCATTTTGGCCAGAATTGTGCAGCTCTAATTCACGTTCTGTGAAATTTGAGAACGCAAGCAAAACTGTGCGCTTTCCAGACACGCAACAGAAACAGGCTACACTTTAGCGAATGGCATGGCATCGCCATTGGTTCCTAATGGTGCCCCTCCACGCAACTTTGTGCTGCAATTTAGCAAAGAGCGTCAGGGACTCATTCTGCATCTTTTCCTCGCATAGGTCAGCCAATTGAAATTAATGGATTGTCCTACATGCAATGCATAGAAAAAAAGGTCCTTGGCTTTTTGAAAAATTGCGCCGTGCCAAAACACATGGTACTGGGGCATCATGCAGTTTGGCATGCCCAAAAACACACATGTAAGCAGATGCGTGCGGGTGAGAATGAATAAATATTAATGGCACCACTGTGCATCTGCTAAAGGGCGGTGCTTTTTTTCGTGTTGGGAAAGTGTGCGATTTTTGCACGCAGAAGAGTGAACGCAGCATTAGTAAGGAGTCATATCCTGAGTAATGTCCGCAATTCATTTCCTGGTAACAAATTGTAATGATGAGTTTTGCTCACCTCATCCAGGGAAACATCTTCATTCCAGTTCCCAACCCGGACCGATGGGCTGAAGGTTCGGACACTCATCCTGGCTCTGATATTCCACTCGCTCTCCAGGCTTCAGCTCTCAGAGCATTCCTGTTGTTATGGGATTTGTTTACATGTGATGTTACTATAGATACAGAACACATTACAAGACTACAGACAGCCGTGTGACGATGCTGACATCTAGTGGACAAAATAAATATTGCAATGCACTGTAGGTTTCCATAACACTTGTTCAGTTCCACACACTAGTCGTGTGACAATGCGGACATCTAGAGGACAAAATACATATTGCAAGCACCTTAGACTTAATAACGTCAAAACGATCCCATCCTCTGGAACTCCCTTCCCCGGTATATCCGATCAGCCCCTAACCTGTCCACCTTTAGGAGATCCGTGAAAACTCATTGATTCAAAAAGCCTATCCCACACCCACATAACAACTGTCCCAGAGCCACCCCTCATCAAATCATTCTCTACCTTTTGTACCAACACCCCCTCCCTTTATAATGTAAGCTCTACGAGCAGGGCCCTCCTGTCCCCTCTGTACTGAACTGTACTGTAATTGTGCTGTGCCCCCTCTACATTGTAAAGCGCTGCTTAAACTGTTGGTGCTATATAAATCGTGTATAATAATAATCATAATAATAACGATAATTCTCCCGCTCTACAAGACTCTGGTCCGGCCTCACCTGGAGTATGCTGTCCAGTTTTGGGCACCAGTCCTCAGGAAGGATGTACTGGAAATGAAGCGAGTACAAAGAAGGGCAATAAAGCTAACAAAGGGTCTGGAGGATATTAGTTATGAGGAAAGGTTGCGATCACTGAACTTATTCTCTCTGGAGAAGAGACGCTTCAGAGGAGATATGATTTAAATTTATAAATACCGTACTGGTGACCCCACAATAGGGAGAAAACTTTATAAAGGAGTTTAACAAGACTCGTGGTCACTCATTAAAATTAGAAGAAAAGAGGATTAACCTTAAAACTACTTGAAGGATTCTTTACTGTAAGAGCTGCAAGGATGTGTAATTTCCTGCAACAGGCGGTGGTCTCACCGGGGGGCATCGATAGTTTAAAAAAATGATTAGATAAGCACCAGAACAACTGCAACATACAGGAATATACAATATAATACTGACATATAATCACACACATAGGTTGGACTTGATGGACTTGTGTCCTTTTTCAACCTCACCTACTATGCAACGCTTGTTTAGTGCCACATGCTATAGATATTCGTGTGACAATGCTGACATCTAGTGAACAAAATAATATTGCAGATACCTGAGTGCTTGTTCAGTTCCTCATTCACACAAGCCTCCTGCCATTGTATTATTTAACCCTTTCGCCGGCAGGGTAATTTTTTGCATTCTCTGCAGACATATTTAAAATAAATCATTTTAGGCTTGAAGATTACCCACCCCAAAAACATATTTTCTGAAAAAAATAAAATAATGGTAGTTCCAATTTTTTTTTTGGTCACACAATATTAGCAATATACTTGCTCAATATACTAAAGTCCTATTTACTGAAGGTGTTCTAGCCTAGGGGAAACAAATTCAAAGTCAGCAGCTACAAATACTGTAGCTGCTGACTTTTATTATAAGGACAGATATCTGTCCAGGGAGCCCGTGGTGTTGGCACCCCAAGCCGATCCATCCATCGGCTTTGTGTGCAGGCACCGGTGTTGCAAGTAAGGAAAACTGGCAGGGGAGCCTTCAGTTTCACAGCCGGTTTCCTACTGCGCATACACGAGTCACGCGGCTCTTTCTGATTGGTCCCATTGCCTTCCGGCCCCCGAAGGGCAGCAGGGGGAAGGAGGAGGGCCGGGTAAAACCATGGAAGTGGGGTACCCCACTGCAGCGACATAGGACGGAAGTTCCCGAATAAAACATGTAAAAAAAAAATTAAAAAAGGCATTTCCCCACTGTAACTGATCTCTGCTGCCTGTAATCGGGAGCAGTGATCAGTGATTTGTCACATACAGCCCCTCCCCCCACAGTTAGAATCACTCACTAGGACACACTTACCCTGCAGCGCCCCCTCCTGGTTAACTCCTTCACTGCCAGTCACATTTACACAGTAATCAATTAATTTTTAATCGCACCGATCGCTGTATAAATGTGAATGGTTCCAAAATATCGCCAGTGTCTGATGTGTCCGCCATAATGTCGCAGTCACGATAAAAATCACTGATGGCCACCATTACTAGTAAAAAAAAAATTATTGATAAAAAATGCCATAAAACTATCCCCTGTTTTGTAGACGCTATAACTTTTGCACAAACCAATCAATAAACGCTTATTGTGATTTTTTTTACCAAAAATATGTAGAAAAATACATATCGGCCTAAACTGAGGAAAAAATATGTTTTTTATATTTCTTTGGGGATATTTATTATTTTCAAAATTGTCGCTCTGTTTTTGTTTATAGCACAAAAAATAAAAATCGCAGAGGTGATCAAATACCACCAAAAGAAAGCTCTATTTGTGGGGAAAAAAGGACGTCAATTTTGCTTGGGAGCCACATCGCACGACCGATCAATTGTCAATTAAAGCAACTCAGTGCCGAATCGTAAAAAGTGCTCTGGTCTTTGGCCAGCCAAATGCTCCGGGGGGCTGAAGTGGTTAAAGGCCCCCTACAGGTCATCAGTTTAGAGGTAACTATAACTAACCTAGAATTGTTGCTGTCACTCAAACATGCACAGCAGTATGTAATGTGTGTAACACACGTTTTCCTGTGTTGTTACCTACAACACATGCATTTATAATTGTAGATGCGTGTAGGTGGGGGTGGGAGGGTTCAAAAATAGGGGTGGGGAGGGGCAGACTTAGGTGCTTGGGTGTAACTCTTAATTGTTTACACTTTTTATTTCTTTTAACTAAACTTTTTTTTATCATATGGGGGGGAAAAGTTCCTTATGTGATGAATGTTTTTGGTGACAGGTTCTCTTAAATGAGACGTCAGGTGTCTAAACCCCACCTGCCTCATCTGTCCTCCAATGGAGGGAATGGAGCGCAGATCGGACTCCATTCATTTATTTCCCCAGCCATAATGGGGACACCAGGACCAGAAAGGGGCTTTTTACATGTTGCTACTGGGTCATGTACAGGAAGGTCCTCCCTTCTACCTGGTGGCTACAGCAATGCTGGTCTGGCATCTGCCGCAACATCGCAGGATTCTGCAAAGGGGGCAAATGACATATACAGGGGTGTGTGGAAGCATTCCACTTTAACCCTTTTACTGCTACCATTGTATGTAGTTTGGCGGGGGCAGTGGGGGGCAGTGGGGGGTGGTTTACACACACACATTCCCAGTGGCTGCAGACACCAGATTGTTCCCATCTGACAGCTGAAAATTGACTTTCCAGATTTGCTGCACCTGCTGGGGCTGTTTGTAAGATCTTCCCGCTGCCACTGCTGAACTACGTATGACGTTGGCAGTAATGGGATTAAAGTTGAACTTTAGTATAGTATTTATTTTAAAAATCAGCACCAGGGATGGTACTCACATGAATGACAAGTATTTGCTGTACTGGTGGCTGCTCGGTTCTCCCCCAGATACTCTTCCAGCTGCAATCCTCCAGTGCTGCGGGGGTTAATATGAGCAGCTGGAAATATCAGACAACCATCAAAAATGTCAACTATGCCCCGCCCTTCCTGCCCTCTCCTCCATTCATAGAAGCTGTACAATCACTTCCCTAAATGAAAAGTGCTATGAATGGAGGAAAAGTCTACCTTCACCATTCCTAGAGTGCTTTTTAGCCCCTGTACACACGGTCGGACATTCTGCCAACCAAATCCTTCGGATTTTGTCCGTCGGATTTTGTCCGTCGGATCTTGTCCGAAACTGTTGCATACACACGGTCGGACTAAGTTGTTGAAAAATCCGATCATTCAGAACGCGGTGACGTAATTTCCTTACGATGGGACTACGTTCAGGCTAGTAGCCAATAGCTTTGATGTAGGAATTTGATCTGAGCATGCGTGGCACTTGGTCCGATCAAAATTCTCTACACATGATCGGAGTATGTCCGATCGAACCAGTTGGTTGGAAAATATTTCCAACAAGTTGGAAAATTGGGTCCGACGGATATTCCGACGGAATCAGTCCGATGCATACCACACACAGTCGGATTATCCGACAACACGGTCAGATAGAACACATTCCAATGGATTCTCCGACCGTGTGTACAAGGGCTAAGACACGTGCACTGCTGAAAAATGTGTTTGTTTTAGTTTCATTTGTTTTGTTTTTGTTGTTTTTTCAGGTCATTCTTTATGATTGAAATTCTATTTTCGAATAAATTTGTAAATTTCGGAAAAGTTCATTTTATTCCAAATTCTGAAATTTTAAGATTCGGAAATTCGAAAATTCAGAAATTCAAAAATACAAAAATACAAAATAATAACTAACTAATAATAACTGACTATTAAATTATAGGTATTGGAACTTCCTTTCAAATTTGTCCGTTTATGAAAGTAACGAATACGAATTTATCCGAACTTAAGAATTCATACAAAATGATGAATGCCGCATCTAAATGAATTGAATGTAACAAATTAATAATAATAAATAATAATAATAAAAAAGGTTTTATTATTATTATTTATTTATTTTAATTTGTTACATTCCATTAGTTTAGATGCAACATTCATTAGTTCAGATGATTCGTAACTTTGGATAAGTTTGTATTCCTTAAGTTTACTAACAGCCAAATTTGACAGGAAATTCCAATACCTATAATTGAATAGTTATTATTATTATTTAGCTAGTTAGTTATTTCAGATTTTCGAATTTTCAGGGAGTTTATTAACTGCTTGCTGCCCGCCCGCCGTCAAATGATAGGCTACACTGTTGTTTCCTCTACATGTTTCACCAACGGCTTCTTCTGGAGGAGTGTTGCCCAATTCTTTTTATATATAAGCTATATACAAACATATATGCATAAGAAAACATCATACAATAACATATACAATATTATATACAATTCCCGCAGTGTCTCCTCTGTGGAGACAGAAGATGGAAGGATGGACTGCGCTGGATCAGATTAGCCATCGCTGGACCGCGGAGAGATGATCATCCGTCGCTGGATAGCAAGAGTGGATTGCCACCGCTGGAATCTTTTTTTTATTTTTAATAAAGGAATTTTTCAAAAGTGTGTTTGTCTTATTTAACTATTTTAAACACTTTCTTTGTGAAATGGTAGGGGTACTTTTGTACCCCCTTACCATTTCAAACAGGGGGGGTGCGGGATCTGGGGGTTCCCTTGTTAAATGGGGCTTCCAGATTCTGATAAGCCCCCCGCCCGCAGACCCCCACAACCACCGGCCAGGGTTGTGGGGATGAGGCCCTTGTCCCCATCAACATGGGGACATGGTGCTTTGAGGGGTCACAGACCCCCAAAGCATCCTCCCAATGTTGAGGGCATGTGGCCTGGTACGGTTCAGGAGGGGAGGGCTGCCAGGTTGCTTGCCTCGGATAAAGGGTCTGGTATGGATATTTAGGGGGAACCCCATGTCAATTATTTTTAATTTGACGCGGGGTTCCCCTTAATATCCATACCAGACCTGAAGGGCCTGGTAATTGAATTTGGGGGAACCCCACTCTTTTTTTTTTTATCAATGACTTTCAATGAGCGTTCTCTGTATTACGGAGCCGACAATTCATTATAGCCACGAGTGATTTTAAAGGACTTTTTTTTTCTGCAGAAATGACACTTTGTGCAGGGACAGTTCGAAGCACAGGAAACATGCGCCCCTTCACAGGCATACTATACACACCCCCCAGGTACGAAATTTTAAGGAATATTACACTTTTATTGTTTCACTTTAATCATTATTAAAATCACTGCTCCCAAAAAAACGTCTGTTTTTAAAACTTTTTTTTGCATTGATAAATGTCCCCTGGGGCAGGACCCGGGTCCCCAAACACTTTTTAGGACAATAACTTGCATATTAGCCTTTAAAATTAGCACTTTAGATTTTGAACGTTCGAGTCCCATAGACTTTAATAGGGTTCTAAAGTTCACACGAAGTTTAGGTCTGTTCGCAGGTTCTGGTGCGAACCGAACAGGGGGGTGTTCGGCTCATCCTTAGTGAGGAGGATAAAAGGATTGGGTATGTATGGCCTTTCTGTGCCCCCCTGGACAAAACGAGCAGTTAACCCATGCAGTGCGGGCACAGCCCCACTGCATGGGAGAAAAAAAAATTCATAGCGTTATACTTTAAATAATATCCTTGCTATAGGTGAAGGCCATTTAGGTACCTCCCTTAAACCTGGCTAAAAAACTCCCAGAGATGCCACCTCTTCTGCCTTGCTGCGAGGACATTGCTAAGACATTCCCAGCCATTACTGCTTAACCCCACCATCAAAGGAGAGAGCCCTTTCTTCAATTCAAACCCCCTCGCATGCTCTGTCTCCCCGCCCCAGTGGCTCTGAGCTCAGTGATACTGCAACAGAAAAGATAGTGGACCACCCATGATTGGGGGTTTGAGAGCTCAACTCTGTGATGGTGGGGGAAGTAGTAACAGCTGGGAGGGCCTTATCGATGTCATAGCAATAAGGCAGGACAGGGAGACGCCATTAATGGGAGTTATTTGGTCAGGCTTCAGGAGGTGTTTAACCACTTCAATAGCAGGCACTTATACACCTTCCTGCCCAAGCTGCGCGGTCATGCTGCACTGTACCCAAACATTTTTTTTTACCTCTACCTCTACAATTTTTATTTTTTGTGCATCAATTTTGAAAAAAAAAAAAAATTTTTTTCTTTGTTTCTGTTAAATTTTTTTGTAAATAAGTACGTTTTCTTGTTCAATGACAGGCACTGATATGGCTGCACTGATGGGCACCGATGAGGTGGCACTGATGGGCACTGATGATGAGCACTCATAGGTGGCACTGATGGGCACTCATAGGCGGCACTGATGGGTACTTATGGGTGGCATGGATGGGCACTGATAGGTGGGCACTGATGGGCACAGATGGGCACTGATGACAGACAAATAAAAAGAATCTGATTTTAAAAAAAACATGGTTTCCTATGGAACACGTTGACATCAATGCATTTTGCAGCTGGTGCATTTTTAGACAGGGTCAGGGACTTTATTTCCCACATTTTACGCATAATAGACTTCAATGGAATTGCACCAGAAACTGTTGTATTTGTGATGCGATTTTTGATGTGTTTTGCAATTTTTATTTCTCAGTTTAAACACTGTATATAGCTAGTTGCCAAGGAGTGGGAAAAAAAATTGTGAAAAAACAGCGTGGGGTCCACCCAGGTCAGTATCAGGCCCTTTGGGTCTACTATGGATTCGGATGGGACCATCCTCCCCAAAATTCATACCAGACTCTTATCCTCAGCAGATCAGGAAAGGGAGGGGACGAGCGAGCGCTCCCCCTCCCTCCTGAACCATACCAGGCCACATGTCCTCAACATGAGGGGATGGGTGCTTTGGAGCCCCCGCCCCAAAGCCCCTTGCCCCTATGTTGATGGTGGACAAGTGCCTCTTCCCCATAACCCTGGCCAGTTATTGTGGGGATCTGTAGGCAGGGGGCCTATCGAAATCTGGAAGGCCCCTTTAATAAAGGGGCCCCCCCGGATCCCGGCCCTGCCCCACATGAATGAGTAAGGGGTACATTGTACCCCTACCCAATCACCCCGAAAAGCAGTGAAGTGTTAAAAAAAACAAGAGATGTTTTTTGACAAGTCCTTTATTAAAAATGGAAAATGTCCCTGTCATAGTTCCAACGTGTCTTCTTTCTCCAGTAATTTCTTTTCGCTCCTGTGCTGTCTTCTCCTTGAGCTATCTTCTTCCTCTACACCCACAAATTGAAATTCGCCCGAATTTTGCATCTTACTGACATTCAGATGTGTCCGAACGTCTGAAGAAAAAAAATAACGAAATGCATTGCGCATGTCTACCTTGTACTACATACTGTACTTGTTGGTGGGAGATTGTACAATCGGATTGTAATGTGTGTGGTGAGCTTTAGGGAAGTTATTGAGGCACTTCCTTGAGTAGAGAGATGGGATATCCAGGAAATCTTGTACACAGAGTACTGTTAGCCACAGGAAGCAAATGCTGCATTCCAAAATAGATATAGAGATTAGTGCTGGGTGCTTGTAGTAATGTGAACATCACATAAAAGCTTATGTATGAGATCAGGACAGTGTGTCAGTGCTGGAACTCCGCCACCTGCTTCTAATTTTAGAACAAACTCGGCAGATTACTTCCTGCGAGATTCTAACCGTAGCCTGTAATTCTGACATGACATTCGAAGCTGGAAGCAGGTCTGTTTCATTTGTATTGTAGAGCCTGGAATAAAATCCATACCCCACACATTTTATTATGGGAACACGTCAAATTAATAATACATATACATAACAGACCCTGAAATTGAAAAAGTTCATGTAAGAGAGGTCCAGAATCCTTAGCTTCCAACTGACAGTTCTTTAGGGTTTTATATATATATATATATATATATATATATATATATATATATATATATATATATATATATATATATATACGGTAATGGATATAAAAAGTATACACACCCCTAAAATGTCAGGTTTCTGTGATGTAAAATAACAAGACAAAGAAATAAGAACTTTTCCACCTTTAATGTGAACTAAAAACAGTACAACTCAGTTAAACAAACTGAAATCTTTTAGGTGGAGAGAAGTAAAAATAAAATAATATGGTTGCATAAGTGTGCACACCCTTAAACTAATACTTTGTTGAAGCATCTTTCGATTGTATTACAGTCTTTTTGGGTCTGAGTCTATCAGCATGGCACATCTTGACTTGGCAATATTTGCCCACTCTTCTTTGCAAAATCACTGTCAGAATGCAAGGGCATCTCCTGTGCACAGCCCTCTTCAGATCACCCCACAGATTTTCAATGGGATTCAGGTCTGGGCTGTGACTGGACCTCTCCAAAACTTAAATCTCCTTCTGGTGAAGCCATTCCTTTGTTGATTTGGATGTATGCTTTGGGTTGTTGTCATGCTGAAAGATGAAGTTCCCCTTCATGTTGTCCCTGCTGTCTTCACTGCGTTTCATGGTATATCTAATGCCTTGGAAATTCTTTTGTACCCTTCTACTGACTGATACCTTTTAACAATGAGATCCCTCTGATGCCTTGGAAACTCTCTACGGACCATGGCTTTTGCTGTAGGATGCAACTAAGGAAATGTCAGGAAAGACCTACTAGAACAGGTGAACTTTATTTGGGGTTAATCGGAGGCATTTTAAAGTATGGCAGGGGTGTATTGGCTTCTATTTGACATGAGTTTGAATGTTAATGCTTAATTCTGAACACAGCCAGGGGTCAAATCCTGGGGAAAAAGTGTGGGAACTCCCACCTAAGATCCACTCCCCACCAAAAAAAATAAAAAATGATACACTCATATGCACGAACACTTCAAAAGTGGCATTTTTCATCCAATTTTCGTATTGTGTGTATGAAGCTTAACTGTTAGTACATAAAAAAAAACAATCCTCAATAAACAAATACAGTAATTCTGTCAATAATCAGCATTCATTCAATTGTGCTTCCATGCAAATGTGAACATCGTGTTCTGATCTTTATTGGGGAATGTTATTTTGTATATAGAGTGTTTATGTGGTGAGTTTACACTTTTCATTGAACAGAGTTTGGATAACACAGGGTTAAACGGAAAGGTCATAAATTAACTGCACATTATCTGGACAGAATGCTTGGGGAGATAGTGATGTGTTCCTGCTTAGGAGATGTATGTTAGCTTGGGGGGCTGCAAACTCTGCAGGGGCTCCAACACACACTCGCTGCTATTCCAACCCTTCATATATTTCCACATAAACTTCCCTCCTGGCATTAAACTTTGCCGGGTATTGTGCTCAGCTTACCACCCCAAACTGATGTTCCTCCCTCAGCTCACCTCTCTCCCTGCATGTCCTGTGAGCAGAATAGCTGTGCTCCTCCTCTGGGTTCTCTCATCACATGGCACTGAAGATAGAGGAGGGGGGGATTCAGCAGGACACACAGAGCAAGTATGCAGAAGACAGAAAATCAGGAGGGGCCGGTGGGGAGGAGCGCATCACGAGAGGTCTGACTAAATACAATCTCTTACCAGCAGGGACCTGATCTACCCATCAGCTAGCTGTGATTGACAGGTAGATCGAGGAGGAAGCTGTCATGGGGCCCCCTACTGGCAATGCCTGAATGGTCAGTCCACCCCTGGTGTGCGGCACTTACTATTGTGAGCTGTGTTGGCGGCTGCTGGTGTAGCCCCTGCCACACAGCTCGCAAACTTCAAAGTCTTGCAGGACACGGCTGCTAACGGGAACTGAGTTCCTGTTGTGGAAAAAGTACAGGAACTCTGTTCCCATGCGTTCCCGCAGGACTTTAGCCCTGAACACAGCTACATCCCCAGTTATAAGAGGGTGCGTACTTATGCAACCACATTATTATTTTTTTTGGTTTATAGGTTTATAGGTCACATTAAAGGTCACATTAAAGGTGGAAAAAGTTCTGAAATAATTTATCTGCAGAAAACTGACAATTATCTGCAGAAACCTGACATTTTAACAGGTGTATGTAGACATTTTATATCCAGTTTATATTATATATACAGTATCTCACAAAAGTTAGTACACCCCTCACATTTTTGTAAATATTTTATTATATCTTTCATGTGACAACACTGAAGAAATGGCACTTTGCTACAATGTAAAGTAGTGAGTGTACAGCTTGTATAACAGTGTAAATGTACTAGAAAAAGTTTGGTCCAATACCCCAGTGACACCCTAGCAGCATAGGTACCTCATCCCCCAATAATTATATATGTAAAGAGATAAAGAGTAAAGCAGGGGGGATTTTTAAACGGTACACAGTATAACAATATGATACGTACAGTAACTTAAAAATTCATAATAATTTATTAATATACATTAAAAAAAATATTAAAGTACTACACAAAAAAATCATACAAACAGTTGTATGCATGTAATTAATTGACTGGAGGAATCCCAATGGTGGATGTTGATAGAGTGATTGCACTTGTACCCAACATGTTTCGCACTGAGCTTCTTCAGGGGAAACGTGCAACTAACAACAGATTACATATTGGAAAAGAAAAAAAGAAATATTTAGACTAAACAAGTGAAAATGCCTATGTACAATTCCAATGGATGGAAAAAAAATATATATATATATGTATATGTATATCGATTACATAAATATGTAGATCAATTAAATGTGACGCTTACCCACAGCCACCCAAGAACAAAAGTACTCGGGATCCACCAGCTGATGGAACAAACTGCACTATACAAGCCAGACACAAGGCCCCCTCGGCCTCTCGGAGGACACAGATGGGGGTAAGTCAGCACTAAAAATGGATAAACGAAATACGCTATGAGTGATTAAAAAATGAATTTACTAGCATATAACCCTTAGGCAATTAAGACAATGACCTCATTTATATGGGAAAAGGGGGGACAGGCGCCTCAAACTATTAGTTTAATATAAGATAAAACAATAATATTAAACAGAAAGCTTTATATATGAATTTAATAAGAATATAAGGTATGAATGAAGATTTGACATAAATCTATGATGTACTAAAGAACAAAAAGGTATATATAGTTTAATACACAATAATTGCCTTGTACCTTTAACGGTGAATGTACGGAGAAATGTTATGCCGGTTCTCCCTATCAAACCAGCTAGGCGAGTTATAAGAGCAAGTTATGGCCAGAGACACACACAGCCTGATACGGCTGAAGAAAACAGGGCTACACTGCCCCAGAGTGATTTCTCTTCCTAAGGACAAACATAAGATTAAAATAAGATCAAAAGGGATTGAAGAATGGATCAAATATAAATGTAAATGCAATGATACAATGTGTCAGTTACCTAAGAGCTGGAGAGAGAAAAAAGCTCCGTCATGCCGCCGATGGTATGATTACGCATACTAACGAGGGAAGGTATTGCGCTGCTTATATGCCCCCCATCCATCGAGCCGGCGTCTGACGTCACCGGCTCGATGCGGACACTATGGGACCAGCACCGCGCATGCGCCGAGCTCACCGCGCCGAGCCTCTGACTACAATACCCAAAATGCCGCTGGGCTGAACGGAGATAATAGACCGCCCAGGCTAAGCTGACGTCAGCTGACAGCGGCTGGGTAGTCGTGTCGGGTCTCCGCAATAACGGAGAGCCGAGACGAATGTAGAGGGGCCGGAATGGCAGGTGAACAAGTCCCAAAGTGGGATTGCATGCGAAGCCCAGACCATGAAGGGCACCCCCGAAATATGAATATCGAGAGCACCCTGGGTGTCCGTATGCCCTCCAAACAGATATGGCCAGGGGATCAAGGTCAAGCCCGAGCAGTACTAGTGCAGTATAATTGAGAATGAATTCCCAAAAGGCTATGAAGGCAAGCTTATGGGGCGCCGCATTATAAACTTGAGATCACGGGCATCTGCAGGGATCCCAAGACAGGAAAGCCCGCGATCTGAGAGTATTGACCTTACATATTAGGATCGATATATACACATTGTAATAAAGTATAATCAGTATAAACAGGTATAATGTATAAAGATGTATTTCAATTCAACCTATATAAACATAACATTGGATTTGAAAATAAATAAAATGTTGACATAAAAAAAAAAAAAAAAAAAAAATAATATGAATGAATGAATATGAAAGATGGGAAGTACCCCCCCCCCCCCTCCCACACATCATCCCAGACAACCACCAACGGAGAAAGCAATGGGAATTATAGAAGTTATTAGGTCAGAAGAATAAATGCCCTGATATAATTATAAGAATGATCTGTAGCTGATATTTTCATTGAATCCAGGGTGCTGAGTCGCCTTCAGGGTGAAAATCCACTTGGCTTCAGTCTGCAGAAGAAATTTGTCTACAGAGCCACCCCGTGAATTCAAAGGTATATAAGCCAAAGCAGAGAAACGGATCCAATTTGGATCAAAAGAGTGATGGATTCCAATATGTTTACTAATGGCCGAAACTATTTTTTTTATTTAAAATGGGTTTAATGTGATCTTTAATACGTATTGAGAACATTCGTTTAGTCTTGCCAATATAGAAGCCTCCACAGCGGCATTGCGCTAAGTATACAATGCCTGGGGTGGAACATGTAGCATAAAATTTAGGAAAGAACCAGCTGCCATTCGGCAGTTTGACTTTTCCTGAATTATTGATATATGGGCACATGTCACAGTTGCCACATGAATATGTGCCTAGTTGTGTTGGTCTAGAAGTTGATGAAGCGTCAATAAAATGGCTTCTAACTAGGCGATCCTTGAGAGATCGAGATCTCTTGAAAGTAATTGCTGGAGAGTCATTTATATATCGCTGTATAGTGGGATCAGCCTGTAATAGAGGCCAAAATTTTTTGACAATGGCCCGAAAGTTTTTATGTTGATTTGAGTATTGAGTGACGATACAAACTGTGTCTACAGTATTTGACGTTTTGTTTGAAAAGAGAAGAGCAGTTCTATCTTTTTCTTTTACTTTATTGTAAGATCTCTTTAAGGATGCATGACTATATCCACGCATTCGGAGTCATTTATATAAATCTTTTGCTGCGATTTGGAAATCATGATTGTTACTGCTATTGCGTTTAATTCTCAGATATTGACTGTAGGGAATACTCTTTATTAGAGATTCCGGGTGGGAGCTAGTAGCATGTAAAATAGTGTTTCCAGCAGTGGGTTTTCTATATAAGGCAGAATGAAGATCACCTAGAGCGTCAATTTTAATAGTCAAATCCAAAAATTCAATGGATTCTTGACTATATTTGAGTGTGAATTTTAGATTGAAAGAATTTAACGAAAGTAAATCAAAAAATTGAACCAGCTCAGATTCAGATCCGGACCAAAAGAATAGGACATCGTCGATGTACCTGTACCATGATATGACACTGTCCAAAAAAGGAGCAAGATCGTCACGCGAAAAAATGTCTTTTTCCCACCCCCCCAGGTACAGGTTGGCATACGATGGGGCACACTTAGTCCCCATCGCAACCCCCTGCACCTGGAGGTAGTGGGAATTACTAAATTGAAAAACGTTATGTCTCAGGATGAAATCTAGTAGTTCAATAACAAATTCGTTATAAGCGAAAAAGCTTGAACCTCTCTCTTCCAAGTATGTTCTTATAATTTGTATGCCTCCAAGATGTGGGATAGCATTATATAAGCACTCCACATCTATGGAGACTAGCCAAGATTTGGGAGGTAAGGAAATACCCTCAAGGGTTTTTAGGAGATCAATTGTGTCCTTAACATAGGAGGAAAGTGAGGTGACATGAGGAGCAAGGTAATTGTCAACAAGATGACTGGCATTTTCAGTTAAGCTTTCACAACTGGAAACGATAGGACGTCCAGGGGGATCAACTAAAAATTTATGCACCTTGGGAAGGGCATAAAAAGTTGGAATTTTAGGGTCCTCGATGTTAAGGAAGTCCCAAGTGTTTTTATCGATAATGCCAGATTGATACGCTCTGAGAATGATGTTTATATAGGTTGAATTGAAATACATCTTTATACATTATACCTGTTTATACTGATTATACTTTATTACAATGTGTATATATCGATCCTAATATGTAAGGTCAATACTCTCAGATCGCGGGCTTTCCTGTCTTGGGATCCCTGCAGATGCCCGTGATCTCAAGTTTATAATGCGGCGCCCCATAAGCTTGCCTTCATAGCCTTTTGGGAATTCATTCTCAATTATACTGCACTAGTACTGCTCGGGCTTGACCTTGATCCCCTGGCCATATCTGTTTGGAGGGCAAACGGACACCCAGGGTGCTCTCGATATTCATATTTCGGGGGTGCCCTTCATGGTCTGGGCTTCGCATTCAATCCCACTTTGGGACTTGTTCACCTGCCATTCCGGCCCCTCTACATTCGTCTCGGCTCTCCGTTATTGCGGAGACCCGACACGACTACCCAGCCGCTGTCAGCTGACGTCAGCTTAGCCTGGGCGGTCTATTATCTCCGTTCAGCCCAGCGGCATTTTGGGTATTGTAGTCAGAGGCTCGGCGCGGTGAGCTCGGCACATGCGCGGTGCTGGTCCCATAGTGTCCGCATCGAGCCGGTGACGTCAGACGCCGGCTCGATGGATGGGGGACATATAAGCAGCGCAATACCTTCCCTCGTTAGTATGCGTAATCATACCATCGGCGGCATGACGGAGCTTTTTTCTCTCTCCAGCTCTTAGGTAACTGACACATTGTATCATTGCATTTACATTTATATTTGATCCATTCTTCAATCCCTTTTGATCTTATTTTAATCTTATGTTTGTCCTTAGGAAGAGAAATCACTCTGGGGCAGTGTAGCCCTGTTTTCTTCAGCCGTATCAGGCTGTGTGTGTCTCTGGCCATAACTTGCTCTTATAACTCGCCTAGCTGGTTTGATAGGGAGAACCGGCATAACATTTCTCCGTACATTCACCGTTAAAGGTACAAGGCAATTATTGTGTATTAAACTATATATACCTTTTTTTTCTTTAGTACATCATAGATTTATGTCAAATCTTCATTCATACCTTATATTCTTATTAAATTCATATATAAAGCTTTCTGTTTAATATTATTGTTTTATCTTACATTAAACTAATAGTTTGAGGCGCCTGTCCCCCTTTTTCCCATATAAATTAGGTCATTGTCTTAATTGCCTAAGGGTTATATGCTAGTAAATTCATTTTTTAATCACTCATAGTGTATTTCGTTTATCCATTTTTAGCGCTGACTTACCCCCATCTGTGTCCTCCGAGAGGCCGAGGGGGCCTTGTGTCTGGCTTGTATAGTGCAGTTTGTTCCATCAGCTGGTGGATCCCGAGTACTTTTGTTCTTGGGTGGCTGTGGGTAAGCGTCGCATTTAATTGATCTACATATTTATGTAATCGATATACATATACATATATATATATATATATATATATATATATATATTTTTTTTTTTTTTCCATCCATTGGAATTGTACATAGGCATTTTCACTTGTTTAGTCTAAATATTTCTTTTTTTCTTTTCCAATATGTAATCTGTTGTTAGTTGCACGTTTCTCCTGAAGAAGCTCAGTGCGAAACATGTTGGGTACAAGTGCAATCACTCTATCAACATCCACCATTGGGATTCCTCCAGTCAATTAATTACGTGCATACAACTGTTTGTATGATTTTTTTGTGTAGTACTTTAATATTTTTTTAATGTATATTAATAAATTATTATGAATTTTTAAGTTACTGTACGTATCATATTGTTATACTGTGTACCGTTTAAAAATCCCCCCTGCTTTACTCTTTATCTCTTTACAGTGTAAATGTGCTGTTCCCTCAAATTAACTCAACACACAGCAATTAATGTCTAAAATGCTGGAAACAAAAGTGAGTACACACCCCTAAGTGAAAATGTCCAAATTGGGTCCAAAATGTCAATATTTTGTGTGGTCACCATTTTTTTCCAGCACTGTCTTAACCCTCTTGGGCATCGAGTTCACCAGCGCTTCACAGGTTACCACTGGAGTCCTCTTCCACACCTCCATGACGACATCACGGAGCTGGTGGATGTTAGAGACCTTGTGCTCCTCCACCTTCCATTTGAGGATGCTCCACAGATGCTCAATAGGGTTTAGGTCTGGAGATATGTTTGGCCAGTCCATCACCTTTACCCTCAGCTTCTTTAGCAAGGCAGTGGTCATCTTGGAGGTGTGTTTGGGGTTGTTACCATGTTGGAATACTGCCCTGCGGCCCAGTCTCCGAAAGGGAGGGGATCATGCTCTGCTTCAGTATGTCACAGTACATGTTGGCATTCATGGTTCCCTCAGTGAACTGTAGCTCCCCAGTGCCGGCAGCCCCAGACCATGACACTCCCACCAACATGCTTGACTTTAGGCAAGACATAATTGTCTTTGTACTCCTCACCTGGTTGCTGCCACACCATCTGAACCAAATAAGTTTTTCTTGGTCTCATCTGACCACAGGACATGGTTCCAGTAGTTCATGTCCGTAGTCTGCTTTTCATAAGCAAACTGTTTGCGGTCTTTCTTGTGCATCATTTTTAGAAGATGCTTCCTTCTGGGATGACAGCCATGCAGACCAATTTGATGCAGTGTGTGGCGTACGGTCTGAGCACTGACAGGCTGATCCCCCACCCCTTCAACCTCTGCAGCAATGCTAGCAGCACTCATATGTCTATTTCCCAAAGACAACCTCTGGATATGACGCTAAGCATGCGCACTCAACTTCTTTGGTCAACCATGGCAAGGCCTGTTCTGAGTGGAACCTGTCCTGTTAAACCACTGTATGGCCTTGGCCACCATGTGGCAGCTCAATTTCAGGGTCTTGGCAATCTTCTTATAGCCTAGGCCATCTTTATGTAGATATCAAAAAATGGTACCCAGCAAAAGACACAGAGAAAGGGTTACATATGAAAGCAGAAGTCTGATCATAGTAGAGTAAAAATCTTAAATTTTTATTTATATAGTATAAAAGAATTGGCACAAATTCAGGCCAAAATGTGAAAAAGTACAGTTTCACCAAGACTGGGCAATTGGTAGTAACCGTGGTGAAATAGTCACCACACAAACAACACACACAAACACAGGACAATGATAAAGACAATAAAAACAGAAGCATCCGTACGTCGTTTGACAACACGCAGACAAGCTATCAGATGAAAAAAAATCATCATTAATCAAATCCCTTTAAAGGGAAGGAAGACAATTTGGCTATATCAATACGTGACAGCCCAGCCACACATGACCCCAGGGAGGAAGAAATCGAGGAAAGGGGAACACCTAATGAATATGGAAATATTGTAGAAAAATAAAATCGAAAATTTAAAAAAAGGCCTAGACAGCTCAGTGGGTCATAGTAGTTTGCAATTGGTATCCTGAGTAGTCCATCAAAATAGTTCATAACCACCTTACAGTGAGCTAGAGAAGAGAGGAAATGGATTTTCCAAGGATGGAGTCTGTGCTCGTATATAAACAATAGCTCATACAAGTCCTGCTATCACTAGTAAACAGACCTTTGAATAGGCATAGATATCTACATTAGGTTTGTGATGTGAGGACTAGACATGTGCATTTAGTTTCGTTCCGCATCGAAATTCGGGCGAATTTTCATTATTCGGACATTCGGATGCATCCGAATTACCGAATTGCAATGCTAACGAATTCAAACGAAATTCGAATCAAATTAGAAAAATTACATTTTGCGACCCGACTTTGTGGCCATGTATCTCGGGGCCACTTATAGCTAGGAACCCCAAATTTGGTATGCAAACACAGTACTACCACATATCCAAATTTGGGGTTTCTAGCACCAAGTGACCCCGAGTTACGGGGCCCCAAAGTCGGGTCGCAAAATGTCACTCTGCTTCAGAAAAGTGCTTGCCATTTTGCGACCCGACTTTGGGGCCCCATAACTCAGGGTCACTTGGAGCTAGAAACCCCAAATTGTAGTGCTAGTTCTACTGTGTTTGCATACCAAATTTGGGGTTGCTAGCTATAAGTGGCCCCGAGATACGTGGCCCCACAGTCGGGCCAAAAAATGTCATTCTCTTCTGCAGAAAAATAATATAAATGAAATAAGATGTGTGTGTTTTTTTGCACTGGTACACTGCAAGTATGAGAAGTTGATGTGACAGATATCTATATAAGTAACTAACTATCTTCCAAAATTTCTAATTCAAATAGAAAAGATTAGAAAAAAAATTAATTTAATAGAATAAAATAGAAAGAATATACAACCATCTTCTGAAATTCAAATTTCAAATAGAATAAATTCGAATTTCGAATAGTATGAATTCAAAATTTTTAATTAATTAATTTTAAATTTGGATAGAAAAGATTATAATAAAATAGAAAATAGACTAGAAAAATTATAGAACAGAACAGAATAGAATATATTATATTTTATTCTGTTCTATTGTTTTTCTAGTCTATTCTTTTATATTCTATTAAAATCTTTTCTATTAAAATCAAAATCATTATATACTAAATTCGAATTTTCAAAAGATGGTGGTTTTATAATATATATATATTTATTTTCGACATTCGAATTTCATATAGAATGAATTCGAATTTGAATAGAAAAGATTAGAATGGAAATAGAGAATAGACTAGAAAAACAATAGAACAGAATAGAATATAGATACTATCTATTTCATTTTTAATTTCTTTTGCAGATTACTATTTGTTTCCATAAGATCTCCTGTAGACTATTAGCATCTACTTACATTTTTTGCAGATCTCCTGCAGACTATTAGTATCTATTTTGTTTTCTAACCAGATCTCCTGCAGACCATTAGCATCTATTTTTTTTAGCAGATCTCCTGTAGACTACTAACAACCATTTCACTTCTTTTTATTTTTGTAGATCTCCTGCAGACTGTTAGAATAAATTTCATTTTTTTTTGGAGATTACTATTTATTTCCATCAGATTTCCTGCAGTATAATAACATATATTTCATTGTTTGCAGATCTCCTGCAGACTATTAGCATCTATATCTAAAGGAAATGGCTGTTCTAATGCAAAAAAATAAAAATAAAAATGAAATAGATGCTAATAGTCTGCAGGAGATCTGAAAAAAATGAAATAGATGTTAATATACTGCAGGAGATCTGATGGAAATAAATAGTAATCTGCAAAAAAAAAAAAGAAAAATGAAAATTGATTCTAACAGTCTGCAGGAGATCTGCAAAAAAGAAGTGAAATGGCTGTTAATAGTCTACATGAGATCTGCTAAAAAATAGATGCTAATAGTCTACAGGAGATCTGCAAAAAAAAATGAAATAGATGCTAATAGTCTGCAGGAGATCTGGTGACAAAAACGAAATAGATATAATAGTCTGTAGGAGATCTGCAAAAAATGAAATAGATGCTAATAGTCTGCAGGAGATCTTATTAAAACAAATGGTAATCTGCAAAAAAAATTAAAATTAAATAGATAGTATCTACATTCTATTCTGTTCTATTGTTCTAGTCTATTCTCTATTTCTATTCTAATCTTTTCTATTCAAATTCAAATTCATTCTATACGAAATTCAAATGTCAGAAATATATATATATATATATATATATATATATATATATATATATATATATATATATATATATATATATATATATATATATATATATATATATAACCATCTTCTGAAATTCGAATTTAGTATATAATGATTTCGATTGTAATAGAAAAGATTTTAATAGAATATAAAACAATAGAACAGAACAGAATAAAATATAATATATTCTATTCTGTTCTGTTCTATCGTTTTTCTAGTCTATTTTCTATTTTATTATAATCTTTTCTATCCAAATTTTAAATTAATTTATTTAAAAATTTGAATTCATACTATTCAAAATTCAAATTTATTCTATTCAAATTTTAATTTCAGAAGATAGTTGTATATTCTTTCTATTTTATTCTATTAAATTATTTTTCTTCTATTCTGTTCTAATCTTTTCGATTTGAATTAGAAATTTTGGAAGATGGTTAGTTACTTATACATACTTATATATATCTGTCACATCAACTTTTCATACTTGCAGTGTACCAATGCAAAAAAAAAAACACACACATCTTATTTAATTTATATTTATGATATCAATGAAGTTGTCAGCATGCCCGATTTAAGAAGTCACAGATGTCGATCGCAAGGCAAGTGCATATGCTGTATGTCATTGTCCACTTGCCAAAAGTTGTGTATTGTATTTGTCCACTTGCCACGTCACCTGCCACAAGTTGTGTATTGTCCACTTGCCACGTCACCTGCCACAAGTGCCACGTGACCTGCCACGAGTGCCATGTAGCCTGACACGAGTGCCACGTGACCGGCCACGAGTGCCACGTGGCCTGACACGAGTGCCATGTGACCTGACACGAGTGCCACGTGATTTAACACGAGTGCCATGTGACCGGCCACGAGTGCCATGTGACCAAGTTGTGGATTGTCCACTTGCCACGTCACCTGCCACCAAGCAACCCCAGATATGGGCAATATGAAAGTACTTTTCTGCAGCAGAGAATGACATTTTGCGACCCGAATTTGGGCCACATATCTCGGGGTCACTTATAGCAAGAAACACCAAATTTGGTATGCAAGCACAATAGAACATATCCAAATATGGGGTTTCTAGTACCAAGTGACCCCGAGATACGTGGCCCCAAATTCGGGTCACAAAATGTCAAGCACTTTTGTGCAGCAGAGAATTACATTTTGCGACCCGAATTTGGGGCCACATATCTCAGAGTCACTTATAGCTATAAACACCAAATTTGGTATGCAAACACAATAGAACTAGCACTACAACATATCCAAATTTGGGGTTTCTAGCACCAAGTGACCCCAAGATACATGACCCTAAATTCGGGTCGCAAAATATTTTCGAATGCGGTTTTAATAATTTCGAATCATGTTGAAATCATTTTGAATTCGGTAGAAATATTTTCGAATTTGGTTGAAATATTTTCGAATGTGACCGATTTTTCAAATTTGGTAGAAAACTAAACGAAATACGAAAATTAATTTAAGGAATTTAACGAATATAACTAAACGAAATGAATTAATTAACGAATTAAAACGAAACGAAACTAATTTTTTCCTTTTGCACATGTCTAGTGAGGACCGGCACCAACTGGCTGTGAGGGAACATAATGAACCGTTAGTCTAGAGTCCACAAAACAAGATAACTTAGTAGGAAGGGGGACTTCTTTCATGCAATTGATTAAGCAAGCATAGCACATCATTTGGGCTCAGGGATGTCTGATCACTGGCCATGACTTTTGCTTTCATATGTAACCCTTTCTCTGTGTCTTTTGCCGGGTACCCTTTTGTGATATATGTTTTCTTTGGTTACGTCAGCAGCACCCCACATGGTGAACGATCTATAAGTGACCACTCTATATAAGCGGATAATTTTGTGCTAAGCCTGCATCTTGTTTTTTTTTTCCATCTTTATGTAGAGCAACAATTCTTTTTTTCAGATCCTCAGAGAGTTCTTTGCCATGAGGTGCCATGCTGAACTTCCAGAGACCAGTATGAGAGAGTGAGAGCGATAGCAACAAATTTAACACATCTGCTCCCCATTCACACCTGAGACATTGTAATTCTAACGAGTCACATGACACCAGCGAGGGAAAATGGCTAATTGGGCCCAATTTGGACATTTTCACTTAGGGGTGTACTCACTTTTGTTGCCAGCGGTTTAGACATTAATGGCTGTGTGTTGAGTTATTTTGAGGGGACAGCAAATTTACACTGTTATACAAGCTGTACACTCACTACTTTACATTGTAGCAAAGTGTCATTTCTTCAGTGTTGTCACATGAAAAGATAGAATAAAATATTTACAAAAAATGTGAGGAGTGTACTCACTTTTGTGAGATGCTGTATATATATATTATTTAATTAACGTGTGATTTGACTAGATTGATAGAATCTGAAAACAATCAAATGGCTGTAACTTGCCTTCGACTAGCCAGGGCAAAAAAAAATTCTCAATCCTTTTGCATTGATTGGCGGCACCAAGTTACTTTGTTCACAGTACGATCATATTTCTATCAAGCAGATTATGAGATTACATGGTGGAAACAAAGATATGATCGCTAGCTGGTGTTTATACGTTTATTTAATTCCGGTATTTATATAACACAATTGATACAGCGCTTTACATATATATTGTACATCCACATCAGTTCCTGCCCTCAAACAGTTTACAATGGTTGTCAACTTTCTTGATGGGGGGCCTCAAGTGCGGCCCCTGACATCACCAAAGGGCCAAACATACAATTCAGCAGACACACAACAGAATATAGTTAGGGACTATGGGCATGATGCAAGAGATGGTCAGTGACTGTTGATATAATACAGAAGGTCGAAGATTACAGACATGATACAAGAGATGGTCAGAGACTGTTGATGTACCACAAGAGATGGTCAGAGACTGCAGACAGGCTATGTAAGATGTTTAGAAACTGCAGACTTAGTACAATAGATGGTCAGAGACTGTTGATGTAATACAAGAGATGGACCCAAAAAATGAAAACAAAAATAGACACACCCTAAGGCCCCTTTCACACATGCGGACAGTATGTCTGTATTTCGTCCATCCGTTTGCAGATGAAATACGGACATACTTGCATCCCTATGGGATAGCGGGTGTCTGCGGATGAACATCCACAGACACCTGATATTGTCCGCCTCCGCAATTGTCCGATTCTGCAGATGGAGGAAAATCCTATTTTTCTATCCGTCTGCAGAGCGGATCGGATGAACACGGACAGACGGTCCGTGCTCATCCGATCCCCATAGAGGAGAGCAGGGAGCTGACAGGGCGGTCTCTGCACAGTGTGCCGAGACTGCCCTGTCCGCCGCCGGCTCAGCGGGGACAATGGAGCGATCCCCGCTGAGCAAGCGGATCATCACGGAGTAGATCATTACTGATCCGCCCCGTGTGAAAGGGGCCTAAAGAGTAAAACTACAATTTATTAGCTATGATAAAGCAGAATACAAATAGGCATCCTATTTGTCCCCAACCCCCTATAAATAGACCAAGAGGAAGTCCCGTCAAAACAGGGGCTGACTCCCAAAAAAGGTCTATCTCCTCCCCAGAGAAAAAAAAACACTAAAAGCAGATGTTTTGGGAGTGTTCTGTATTTAGGGAGGAAGGGATCCAGGGACTGTGTGTCTTTATCTCCATTGTGGACAGGGGGGTTTCTTTTTGATCATCTGCTTTTAATGTTTTTTTTTCTCTGGGGAGGAGATAGACCTTTTTTGGGAGTCAGCCCCTGTTTTGACGGGACTAACACTTGGTCTATTTATAGGGGGTTGTGGACATTTAGGATGCTCATTTGTTTTCTGCTTTATCATAGCTAATAAATTATGTAGTTTTACTCTTTAGGGCATGTCTATTATTATTTTTTTGTTTTCATTTTTTGGGTCTAACTGTTGAATAAACACCCCCTGAAATATATTCGGTGAGTGCTACTTATTAAATATAGGTGAGATTCCCATGTGCTCTTCATTTTTGTAATAGAAGAGATGGTCCAAGACTGGGGGCATGGTATAGAAGTTGTTGGAGACGGGGGGCATGGTATAGAAGTTGTTGGAGACGGGGGGGCATGGTATAGAAGTTGTTGGAGACTGGGGACATGGTATAGAAGTTGTTGGAGACTGGGGACATGGTATAGAAGTTGTTGGAAACTGGGGACATGCTATAGAAGTTGTGGGAGACTGGGGACATGGTATAGAAGTTGTTGGAGACTGGGGACATGGTATAGAAGTTGTTGGAAACTGGGGACATGCTATAGAAGTTGTTGGAGACTGGGGACATGGTATAGAAGTTGTTGGAAACTGGGGACATGCTATAGAAGTTGTTGGAGACTGGGGACATGGTATAGAAGTTGTTGGAAACTGGGGACATGCTATAGAAGTTGTTGGAGACGGGGGGCATGGTATAGAAGTTGTTGGAGACGGGGGGCATGGTATAGAAGTTGTTGGAATCTGGGGACATGGTATAGAAGTTGTTGGAATCTGGGGACAAGGTATAGAATTGTTGGAGAGTGGGGGCATGGTATAGAAGTTGTTGAAGACTGGGGACATGGTAAAGATGCTGTAGGAGACTGGGGGCATGGTATAGAAGTTGTTGGAGATGGGGGGCATGGTATAGAAGTTGTTGGAGACGAGGGCATGGTATAGAAGTTGTTGGAGACTGGGGACATGGTATAGAAGTTGTTGGAATCTGGGGACATGGTATAGAATTGTTGAAGAGTGGGGGCATGGTATAGAAGTTGTTGAAGACTGGGGACATGGTAGAGATGCTGTAGGAGACTGGGGGCATGGTATAGAAGTTGTTGGAGGTGGGGGGCATGGTATAGAAGTTGTTGGAGACCAGGGCATGTTATAGAAGTTGTTGGAGACTGGGGACATGATATAGGGGTAGTTGGAGACTGGGGACATAGTATAGGAGTGGTTGGAGACCGGGGACATGGTATAGGAGTTGTTGGAGACTAGGGACATGGTATAGGAGTTGTTGGAGACTGGGGATATGCTTCAGAAGACAGTGATAAACTGGAGACCAATTACATGAGACTGCTAGATATCACTGCTATAAAAGGACAATAGGGAAACACAGATTAGTGTCTGCAGGGGCTTTGGGGGCTGCACAAAAAGTTGCTGCAGGTTGGGCACCAGAATCGAAGGCCTCTTTTACATGGGTGCCTTCCATTTTGATCAGCAGGGGATCTGTCCGCTGATAATCTGCTTATCAAAGTAGAGCAGGCAGATAACAGGTCATAAACTGAGAGGACATGGACAGAACCTGCTTTGCTCTATGGGTGGCCAGGTGTAAACAAACAGTCTCCACTGTCCATATAAACCCAACTATCCTCCGATCTGAGCTGTCTACACGGAGAACGTATCCCCTTCTATTTGATCAGAGGTGGGAGGGGTAAATGGACACAAGGCTGATTATACCCGCCGGCCCAAAGGGGTGAAGTCCAATCAAGTGTGCCTGAAAAACTGACAGGCGGACCTGATGGGAACTATCATGTGAAAGGGGCCTATGGTCCCTATACCACACACATACATAAACATACTAGGGCCAATTTAGACAAGAGCTAATTAACCTACCAACATGTCTTTGCAGAGTGGGAGGCAACATGAGTACCCGGGGCAAACCCATCAAGCACAGGGAGAACATACCAACTCTGATGGTATCTTTACTATAGATTTAAATCCACTTCTCCATGTGTGGCATATCCTTCAATGGGTTGTTAACTATAATTTGATTATTTGATTATTCTTATCAGAAGAGACCAGAAAAGAAAACTGGTAATTTATTGAAGTGTGTATGGCCACCATTACGTAGACCAGAGAAAAAGAAAAAAAAAAAAACATGTGTGCATGTACGTGTGACAGTACACATACCTGGAGGGAGATGACTGTGGTCATGAAATCGGCAGGAAACATCTGCTTTGCACAGTCAGAGTTACAGGGTGAGCCCATTTTATGTGAGATTTCATGGTATAAAAATAAATACATTTCAACGCATGATACCAAGTATTGCCTGGATGCAGACTGACAGGCATTCATATGTGCTGCAGATGTGTACGTCCTTTATAAATTGTTAGTTATTTTATCTGTCTGATTACAGGATGCTGACCCAACTTTAGTTTCCTTTTATGTTCAGCAAGGAAGGGGCTCCACCTAAAATTACATTCATGTGTTGGTAAGCAGACCATGCAGCTGCGTCTGTGAACACTGAGCTGGATCCTCGCCAGCCCAACGTAGATATTTGAGGAGTTTGCCATTATTTAGGGAACAATAGAGGTAACTACACCCATCCTGAGTGGATGGTTGCAAGTATGACAAAACCACTAAACCGATGGGTTACATTATACTGTGCAATATCATTCCAGGGTCATCCAGGCCAATTATTTCAGAGTTATAAAAGTAAACAGATATACATAAAGGAGTAATAAAAGTTATCCATGTCATTCTATATCTATATAAAATATGAGTAGATTCCCCACTTCCCCACAAAATGAGTGTTTTTGGACATAATTCAAGGTCCCGATAAGGATTTAATTATAATTTCAATCCTGGTGGCCTTGGAAATAAAATTGAGTAGATGGTTGAAAAAAAAAATCCCCTTGGCTAATGGATGTACAGAAGCATTACATTATATTGGAGTTCTATCATCATATGTATTTGAAGCCTCAGTTGAGTAATTGAAAGTTCATTAACCACTTCAGCCCCGTAAAAAAATTTACCCCCTTCCCGATCGTGCCATTTTTGCGATACGGCGCTGCATCACTTTAACTGACAATTGCGCGGTCGTGAGACGTTACACCCAAACAAAATTTACATCCTTTTTCCCCACAAATTGAGCATTCTTTTGGTGGTATTTGATCACCTCTGCTGTTTTTATTTTTTGCCCTATAAACAAAAAAAAAAACAGACTTCTTTGAAAAAAAAAAGCAATATTTTTTTACTTTTTGCTATAATATCCCTCAAAAATATATATAAAAAAACAAATTTCTTCATCAGGCCGATATGTATTCTTCTACATGTTTTTGGTAAAAAAAAAAAAAAATCGCAATAAGAGTATATTGATTTATGGCATTTTTATTATTATTTTTTTTACTAGTAATGGCGTCGATCTGCAATTTTTATTGGGACTGCAACATTGCGGCAGATCGGACACTTTTCACACTATTTTGGGACCATTGATATTTATACAGCGATCAGAGGTATAAATAGCCACTGATTACAGTATAAATGTCACTGCCAGGGAAGGGGTTAACACTACGGGGTGATCAAGGGGTTAAATGTGTGTCCTAGGGAGTGATTCCAACTGTGTGGGGATGGGACTGCCTGGGGGAGGAGACCGATTGTTGTTCCTAAGCAATAGGAACAACAGATCGCTCTCCTCACCCCTGACATAACGGAGATCTGTCTGTTTACATTGACAGATCTCCGTTCTCTCCTTCTCAATCGTGGGTAGCCGCCGGCTATGCACACGGGCTCCTATGTCACGCGATGGGCGCTCTATACTCCTTAAAGCGCCTGCCATACAACTACAGTGGTTCGCGCAGGAGTGCCATCCCGCCACAGTCAATCAACAGTGGGTAGTCGGCAAGCAGTTAAGCATTGGTGTAAGTTCCTGCAGAATTATGAACTACTATAAAATTAGGGGTCTATATATTTTAAAAAAAAAAAAAAAAAAAAAACGCATAGCCATTTGTCCAGCACATTTACATGTACATTTCATATTTTCAAACTGGGCAAACACAAATGTTCTTTAGGATATTTTCTCTTCTGAACGAATGTTCTTTTATTATGGGCAGTAGTAAATATTGCATTATGGCCCCTAGAAGGTGGAGGAGCATAGGAAATACATTTCTACCTAGAGGTACAATGTAACCACTAAAAGTGATTGTAAAGTCTTGCTTTTTACAAAAATAAAATAACAAGTATGCATTAAGATAAAGAACCTTTTGCCTTTACAACTCCTTTAGGGCCGGTTCACACTGCGAGCCGCGGCGAGGCGTCTCCGACTTCCTCGCCGCGACTTGCAGGGGGGGTCAGCGGCGACTTGCAGAGGACTTCTGCATAGAAGTCAATGCAAGTCGCCCCCGAAGTCGCCCCGAAGTAGTACAGGAACCTTTTTTCTGAGTCGGAGCGACTCGAGTCGCTCCTCTCAGAACGGTTCCATTGTACTCAATGGGGACGACTTGCGGGAGCGAGGCGAGGCGAGCCGTGTCGCCTCGCCTCGCGCCGCAGTGTGAACCGGCCCTTAAGGACAATCCCTTTTCTGAAACTTTTTGTTTACAAATAAAAAGCAGTTGTTTTTTTTTGCTAGATAATTACTTAGAACCTCCAAACATTATATATATATATTTTTTTTAGTAGAGGCCCTAGAGAATAAAATGGCGGCCGCAAATTTTTATGGCACACGGTATTTGCGCAGAATTTTTTCAAATGCCTCTTATTATTATTATTTATTAAAAAAATTTTTATTTCTACACATTCCCTTTATTTATTTTTTTATCACTTTTATTCCTATCACATGACAGGCCCTTCTTATAGAGAGATCTGGGGTCAACATGGCCCCACATTTCTCCTGTAGAATGAAAAGCATCAGATCAGAAAAAAAAATTGATCCGATGCTTAAATAAAAAAAATAAAAACTTGTTTACATCGGCTATGAACCAGAAGTGATGTCGCTCCAGGCCTCCTAAACCAGTGGTCATCAACCCTGTCCTCATGGCCCACTAGCAGGCCAGGTTTGCAAGATAACTACATCACAGGTGATATCATTTGCTGCTCAGTGATTGCCAGCATGGGGATTTGTGTGTGTGTAAACGCACAAATCTCTGTAATGTCAGAGGAGAGGAGACATGTTGTTTGTTCCTAGTAAGTAGGAACAGCGAAATGTCTCCTCTCCTACTCAGTCCTATCCCCATACAGTTAGAACACACCGAGGGAACACACATTTAACCCCTTGATCACCCACTAGTGTTAACCCCTTCCCTGCCAGTGTCATTTACACAGTAATCAGTGCATTTTTATAGCACTGAACGCTGTATAAATGTCAGTGGTCCCAAAAATGTGTCAAAAGTGTCCGATCTGTATCAATACCGTTAAAAATCGCAGATCACCGCCATTACTAGGAAAAAAAATAGAAATGCCATAAAAAATCCATAAATCTTTCCCATAGTTTGTAGACATTAAAACTTTTGAGCAAACCAATATATGCTTATTGCGTTTTTTTTTCAAAAATATGTAGAATATATATATATATATATATATATATATATATATATATATATATATATAATATATAGGCCTAAACTGATGAAGAAATTTGGTTTTTAAAAACATTTTTGGGGATATTTATTATAGCAAAAAGTACAAAATATTGTTTTTTTTTTCAATTTCGTCACTTTTTTTTGTGTATAGCACAAAAAAGAAAAAAGAAAAAAAACACAAAGGTGATCAAATAGCACCAAAAGAAAGCTCTATTTGTGGGAAAAAAGGACGCAAATTTAGTTTGGGTACAACATTGCATGACCGCGCAGTTAAAGCGACGCAGTGCCAAATTGTAAAAAAGTGCTCTGGTCAGGAAGGGGGTAAAACCTTCCGGGGCTGAAATGGTTAAAATTTGGAACTGCTATGAACTGATAATATTTAAATCCACATTATGCACAATGGTAAACTAGTCATCAATTTATTAATGAACTGAATATCTGTAAATGCCTCACAAATGAGATGTTTTACTGCTCAATCGGAAACATTAGGGGGTTATTTACTAAAGGAAAATCCACTTTGCACTGCAAGTGCACTTGGAAGTAAAGTCGCTGTAGATCCGAGGGGGACATGCGAGGAAAATAAAAAACAGCATTTTAGCTTGCACATGATTGGATGATAAAATCAGCAGAGCTTCCCCTCATTTCAGATCTACCCCTTAGATTTGGAGCGACTGCACTTCCAAGCATGGGCGTCCGCAGCAGGGGGCAAGGGGGGTCAAGTGCCCCCCCTGGAATCCCCAAGGTGTTGCAGCCGCCGCCATGCTGCATTTTTTTTACTGAGTCTGCTGGCGGCTGCATCCTCCGCTCTCTCCTATGGATCACAGCGTTGGCTGGCTCTGTGTTCGCCGGCCACTCTGTAACACGGTCCTGCACCCCCCCCAGACCTGCTCGTGTGATAGTAAAGAGAATCAACTTTCTGCCTATCACATGAGCCGGTCTGAGGGGGCGGGGCCGTGTTACAGAGCTGCCGCCGTACACAGAGCCAGCCAGCGCTGTGATCCGCAGGAGATGCTGCAGGTACAGCCCGTCCTGTGTGCCACAGTGCCTGGGTAGGAGGATCGGCAGGGTGGGGGCTGCCGATTCTCCCATCCAACTTATTGTACTGTCCCCAGTTCACCTTGTGCTCCCTGCCCCCCCCCCCCCAGTGCTCTCCTCCACCACCACACTCTCCTGCCCCCCCAGTGCTCTCCTCCACCACCACACTCTCCTGCCCCCCCAGTGCTCTCCTCCACCACCACACTCTCCTGCCCCCCCAGTGCTCTCCTCCACCACCACACTCTCCTGCCCCCCCAGTGCTCTCCTCCACCACCACACTCTACTGCCCCCCCCAGTGCTCTCCTCCACCACCACACTCTACTGCCCCCCCCCCCAGTGCTCTCCTCCACCACCACACTCTCCTGCCCCCCCCCCAGTGCTCTCCTCCACCACCACACTCTGCTGCCCCCCCCAGTGTTCTCCTCCACCACCACCACACTCTCCTGCCCCCCCCAGTGCTCTCCTCCACCACCACACTCTCCTGCCCCCCCCCCCAGTGCTCTCCTCCACCACCACACTCTACTGCCCCCCCAGTGCTCTCCTCCACCACACTCTCCTGCCCCCCCCAGTGCTCTCCTCCACCACCACACTCTCCTGCCCCCCCAGTGCTCTCCTCCACCACCACACTCTACTGCCCCCCCCAGTGCTCTCCTCCTCCACCACACTCTCCTGCCCCCCCCCCCCAGTGCTCTCCTCCACCACCACACTCTCCTGCCCCCCCAGTGCTCTCCTCCACCACCACACTCTCCTGCCCCCCCCCCAGTGCTCTCCTCCACCACCACACTCTACTGCCCCCCCCCCCAGTGCTCTCCTCCACCACCACACTCTCCTGCCCCCCCCCCAGTGCTCTCCTCCACCACCACACTCTCTTGCCCCCCCAGTGCTCTCCTCCACCACTCTCCTGCCCCCCCAGTGCTCTCCTCCACCACCACACTCTCCTGCCCCCCCAGTGCTCTCCTCCACCACCACACTCTCCTGCCCCCCCAGTGCTCTCCTCCACCACCACACTCTCTTGCCCCCCCCAGTGCTCTCCTCCACCACACTCTCCTGCCCCCCCCAGTGCTCTCCTCCACCACCACTCTCCTGCCCCCCCCCAGTGCTCTCCTCCACCACCACACTCTACTGCCCCCCCCAGTGCTCTCCACCACCACACTCTCCTGCCACCCCCCCCAGTGCTCTTCTCCCCCACCACACTCTCCTGCCCCCCCCCCCAGTGCTCTCCACCACCACACTCTCTTGCCCCCCCAGTGCTCTCCTCCACCACACTCTCCTGCCCCCCCAGTCTGCCCCCCCAGTGCTCTCCTCCACCACACTCTCCTGCCCCCCCCCCAGTGCTCTCTTCCACCACCACATTCTCCTGCCTCCCCCCAGTGCTCTCCTCCACCACACTCTCCTGCCACCCCCCCCCCCCAGTGCTCTCCCCCACCACCACACTCTCCTGCCCCCCCCAGTGCTCTCCTCCCCCACCACACTCTCCTGCCCCCCCAGTGCTCTCCTCCACCACCACACTCTACTGCCCCCCCAGTGCTCTCCACCACCACACTCTCCTGCCACCCCTCTTCCCACTTTGGCTCAAGCCTGATGCTCCTGCCCTACCCCTACCACCCCTGCGGAAGGGCCTGCCTCTTCCTCTGCCTGTCATTTTTTAAATGACCCTGTGACAAAACTCTCAGTCCCTATACCGATGAAGGACTGCTGCAGTATAGGGCAGCGGTCAGCAGTAGTGCACCTCAACCCTATGTATTGTGGACCTATACCAGTCCTTATAGAATGGCAGACTATACCTCACTCAACCCTATGTACTGTAGTACCCTATACCTTACCAGTCCTTATAAGGACCTTTGTGGAACAAGTAGGTTGTGACTGATTAGCAGACTGTACGTCAGTCCCTATACCGATGAAGGACTGCTGCAGTATAGGGCAGCGGTCAGCAGTAGTGCACCTCAACCCTATGTATTGTGGACCTATACCAGTCCTTATAGAATAGACTGTACCTCACTCAACCCTATGTACTGTAGTACCCTATACCTTACCAGTCCTTATAAGGACCTTTGTGGAAAAAAGTAGGTTGTGACTGATTAGCAGACTGTACGTCAGTCCCTATACCGATGAAGGACTGCTGCAGTATAGGGCAGCGGTCAGCAGTAGTGCACCTCAACCCTATGTATTGTGGACCTATACCAGTCCTTATAGAATGGCAGACTGTACCTCACTCAACCCTATGTACTGTAGTACCCTATACCTTACCAGTCCTTATAAGGACCTTTGTGGAACAAGTAGGTTGTGACTGATTAGCAGACTGTACGTCAGTCCCTATACCGATGAAGGACTGCTGCAGTATAGGGCAGCGGTCAGCAGTAGTGCACCTCAACCCTATGTATTGTGGACCTATACCAGTCCTTATAGAATGGCAGACTGTACCTCACTCAACCCTATGTACTATAGCACCCTGAAATGGATAAGAACTACAAATTAGTTCTTGGTTATCTGCTGCTATTTCTAATTAAAAAGTATAAATGTGCATGCACATTAGAAGTAAACACTCTCTGAGATACGTTCAGCTCAGGCTACTTCTAACTTCTGATTTATTGGTGGGCGGTGTTAACATTTTATACAGAAAGATACGTCATTGCTATGTCAGTCCAACTGGCACATCTTATTGGTTACAATACAAGAGAAATGAAGAAACTTGATGCTTGAAGCTTGGTTGAAGCTGGTTCTGTTATCTCAAATGCATTCTTCTAACGCGGGGGATGTGGGGGGTACCCGCCATCTTTAAGCGTCAATCTGTATACTACATAATAAGTAAGGAGCATGGGAACATGTATACACATAAGCAAATAGACATTTTCTGATTATCATTATGTACATTAGATTCCTTAACAACCCTACCCCAGGTTATTACCAGTCCTTATAAAGGACCTTTGTGGAACAAGTAGGTTGTGAATGATTAGCAGACTGCAGCAGAAGGGCAGCAGTCAAGTATAATATTCTTTCTATATTTGGAAGAAAATTATATGTGTACAAGCCTATTACCATACCACTGATACCAGTCCTGAAAAGAACCTTTGTGGACCTAATATAGTAACAGCTACTGATTAAACTGACCCTCACTGCCTCACACACTGCTTCCTGCCTGTCCCTATATAAACTGACAAAACAGAGGCTACTGGAACAATAACTGGAATAGCACTTTTGTGGACCTGATAGTAACAGCTAATGACTAAACAGCAGCACACACCGTCCTGTCCCTTTCTCTAAACTGACAAAAGATGCTCAGGCTGCTGCAACAATCAGTAGCACAGCAAACCTATATACACCTAACACCTATACCAGTCCTGAAAAGAACTTTTGTGTACCAAATAGCTAGCGATTTGGGTCACTGCAATCTCTCCCTGCTCCACACAGCAACCTCTCCCTATAGTGACAGAAGAAAGAATGTAAAATGGCCGCCGGATCGGGTGTATTTATAAGTTAGGGGGAATGTCCAAGTGTCCATGCGCTGTAATGTCTCAATTGGTTGTCCTGTACTCCATGATGGATGTATCATCATAGGTCAAAGTTCTTTTACACAGTAAACCCGGAAGTCCGCTGGGCGAACGGCGTGCAATAGTCCGCCGATCGGGCGAATCGCGAACAGCCGAAATTCGTCGCGAAACGACCGCCAGGCGAACCGTTCGGCCATCACTAGTAAGCGGACCTTTGGTCCTCCAATTGCTTGGTTTACTTTCCCCCTGGTACTTTGCTATACCTCAGCCTGTGTTAGCCTGCTTTACAATAGTGTCATCTTACTATTGTTATCCAATGATGGAACTTGCAGTGAAAGTATCTAATTCAATCCTGGATTGTATACTTGTACCTCTGGGCTAGCCACAAACTATGGATCCTTTCCACCCCTTTACACTGGCAGCTTTACCTAGGTACAACTTCAATCAATACTGTTCCTGTGGGACTAGCAATTTCACTCAACTATTAATCCTCTAACCAAAGCTATCCCCCGAAGGAGATTTACCCAATTAAACTAACAGAATGGATTTTTTCTCCTATGGTGCATGTCATTGGGATTTCTAGTCTAGTCCAACAAATACTATTCACTTTAATTAACCACTGCTTGGGTTATAGGTAAGGATGAGCTCCGGCGTGTTCACACACTCCACGTGTAGAGCCCACCAGGAAGTCAGCACTGCGCTGCGCTAATCACAGGCAGTGAGACATTTCCCGATCTCTGCAGCCGCACATTGGGACAATGTCTCACTGCCTGTGATTAGTGCAGCGCAGTGCTGACTTCCTGGCGGGCTCTGCATGTGGGGTGTGCGAACACGCCGGAGATCATCCTTAGTTATAGGTGTGTGCATGCATAGTGAAAGCGTGATGCAGCTGCTCTTAAACAGACAACGTTGTCTAATTTTAACATGATCTTGGTGTTGGTGATGGGTACCTGGTCTTGCCATTTTTTTGTATTAAATACATTTTTGTAATAAATGTATTCCCTTATTAAGCAGCTTGGTCCGCCTGTATCTCTTCTCAGTGGGATCCTTTCCTCTGTAATCCCTCTTTTTATAGTTATTGTATTTAGGCACGGAGATCGCACCATATACTGCTGAGTTTGCAATTTTTAGGGACACCACACGGGCATCTTTGATCACTACCCAGTGTTGTGATAACAAATAGTGATTATTGATCTTCAAAAAAAAAAAAACCTTACTTTTATACTTTCACACTGGGGCATTGGGGGCCGTAAACCATCGTTTTAGCTGTGCTATTTGGCCACTAGCGGGCCGCTTTTAACCCCCGCTAGTGGCCAAAAAAAGGTACTGCCTGTTGATCCTCCTACAGCACTACAAAGATGCTGTTTGCAGGACTATTTTTACCGTTCTGCAAGCGCACCACTCCAGTGTGAAAGCACTCTGGCTTTCACACTGGAGTGAGAGGAGAGGCTCTTCACAGGCGCTATGCATTTGCTATTTTTAGCGCTATAGTGCTATAGTGCCTGTAAAGCGCCTCAGTGTGAAAGCAGCCTTAAGGGCATGTACAGTATGTCCATGGTCCACAACTGGTTAAAGGATTGTGTTTGGATAAGTAACTTATTTGCTATAGTTAATCTGGTCACAGGTTTTGTGTGTGTGTGTGTGTGTGTGTGTGTGTGTGTGTGTGTGTGTGTGTGTGTGTGTGTGTGTGTGTGTGTGTGTGTGTGTGTAATGCATTGGGGGTGTGGCTTGGCCGAGGCTGTCATTTAACACATTCACAGGGTCTTGCACTGATGTTAGGCGCACAGGACCTTTATTGTCCGTACCATCACAGAGATACATGGTGGTTGAAGGCAAGATGTGAGTATCATTGGAGTTTCAGCTGCTATCTCTCTGATAGAGATGGAAAAGTGCCAAGCAAGTGTAGCACTAACCCCTGAAGGAGCAGCTGATTTAATTGGGCTTACCGTTACCTTCTTGACCTTGTGTATGTCTAGGGGTTTCCCGAGCTAGATGGCACAAGAACTGCAGAGACTGACACCAGATCTGCTTAAGGGATTTTTATTTGCAAAGAACAGTAAACGAAACACAGTTTCTCACAGTAGGGTTAGAGGGTTTAGGTAGAAAAGTCCAGGTACTCTTGGAACTAAGGCAAGTAGAAAAGATTCTCCCACATTAGGAAAATCCAAAGAATAGCCATTCACAACTGGATCCTCACCCTTATCGGATAGTCCTTCTCTCACCATGCCTAGCAGCCGATAGAGTGCTCAAACAAAGCGAAGTCTCTGCCACAGACTTGCTATAGGACATTTGAATAAAGTCTCTGCCACAGACTTGTTGTAGAACACTTGAATAACTGAAAGATGTAGACAACTTAGAAAACCCTCGTACAGTACCAGTATCTTGCAGCCGGTCCGGCGATACCATACGAGATCAGATTCGCTTGAGGTCTTTCAACTAAGCCTCCAGGCCCTTTCTGAGAAGCCAACCTTTGCATGGCCTTCTCCCGAAGAGTCCTCCCCTGGATGCTTCTCCAGTTGCTGGGCCTCTCCACAAACCGAGACGGCACCGGACCACCTCTGAATCTTTCCTTCGGTTACTTTGCCTCGGGCCAGCCAGCCCCGAGACTTGGAGTTGGGTGGATCCGCACCCCAGGCCATGAGAGCCCTGGGGGCTGGTCAGGAGGACCAGGACCAAACAGACAGAAAGCTCTTCTGGACCGGAACCCCAAAGCACGTGATGTCAGTACCTTAAGCCCCACCTCCCAGAATGCACAGGAAGAGTGACACTCCCACTGGACTGGTTCCGAGAGAGAACTGGCACTCAATGCACCTAACTGGACTGCGTTCTAGCACCTGCCAGAGATGACAGCGCCACCTATGGTCAAGCAGAACACAATGCAATCCAGCTAGACTGGTACTGAGACCAAAATTTAGTGTAATTGAACCCAAAACCAAACTGCAGTTCCAGGAATATTAAATGACAAAACACATAGCGCGTGCTCTTCAGGAGCCGGCACTACACAAGATAGATTCGGATGGGTGTAGAGGTGTACTTGGTATGGAAGGTCATCACACTTGAGCTTGCTTTTAAAAAAGTTTATTGAAATTCACGGTTCACAAGTGATGACAGGAGCCAATGCGTTTCGGGGGAAATGCCTCCCCCTTCGTCTGGGCTATGATGGTTGGAATTGGTCTGGACTTGAAGGTCAACTACAGTTCTTCATTTTACAGCACATAAAAGGCTCCATTCTTATTTGACCCCTGGGTCCAAGGCCAATCTCGACCACATCAATTATCACAGCCCTAAAAAAGTGGGAGGTATTTCCTCCGAAACACATTGGCTCTACTCATCACTTGAACCATGAATTTCAATAAACATTTTTAAGAGTAACCCCAACTGTGATGAACTTCCATATCAAGTGCACCTGTACACCCATCCAAACCAGAGATCATCATCCGTACAGCACATTTCACCATGTTAAATCTTAAATACGGGTGTAACATGGCGAAAAAAGGTGACATTTAAAGCAATCAGTGCACTATGATGGCAATAATATGTACAAATTCTGCATCCACGGATCTTACCAGAGCTTGCTGTGCATTGGCAATCATTCAGTTCTGCCAGAAGTTGGTTGAAATCATCTTGATGGGCGATCCATTTATCCTGAAATAAAAAATCAACTTGTGTTGACCATAAGAAAACATTAACAGCGCATCTGCAAAGGGCCCCTACTGACCCACCTATAGTCCCCTTATCTGGACTCTTTTGCAGCTCCTACCTCCAATGCAGCCGGTGCTGAAATTAGCTGTCTTGGGGAACCAAGGGAGAGAAGATGTCACTCCCTTGGTCATGTAACAGTGCTGGACCCTATAAAGTGGTTACTAGGCCTGAGCACAGTCAGAAAAGAGGTGGTCACAGACTCCCCCATACCTAGTATCACCTGCTGTAAAGGAGGAAGGAGCGGTGAAAAAGTCAGGTGAGTAAAAGAGGTTGGAGGCCCTTTGAGACAGCACTTTGGACCCAGCAAAAAAAAACACAAACACAAAAAAAACACACACACTTATATTGAGTACCAGTTGAGTATCAGGGTGGCAAAACTGGTACTTAAAGAGGAAGTAAAGGCAATAAAATAAAAAACACACCCTGTAAGGCAAAGGCATAATGAGCTAGTATGCATAGCATATTAGCTCATTATGAATAACTTACCTGAGAACGAAGCCCCTGAAGTGGTCCTCAGTATTCCTCCTCACCGCTGCCATGGGCACGGGAGTCGAGACTCGCGGCATATCGCCACGATCTGCGGCTTGCCCAGTGCGCCTGTGCGCCGCTGTCTACGGTGCATGTGCCATAGACAGCGGTGGCTGTCTTCGGGTAAATATCTCCTAAACCATATAGGTTTAGGAGATATTTCTTGGACCTACAGGTAAGCCTTAATCTAGGCTTACCTGTAGGTCAAAGTGGTTTGTAAGGGTTTACAAGCACTTTAACCGCCTGGTTTTACCCCTCGCCCCTCTGGTAGTACTTGGGAATGAGCCCAAGAGGGCTCATTTACATCTGCAGTGTATTGGATTTTAAGCTCATCTTACACACATTTTAGAAGCATTAAACTCTATAGCCTGGTTCACACGGGGGCTTGAGTTTGTATAAGAGCAGCAAGCGTTGACAAATCATTTGCAGAGCTTTCAGCGAGCTTTGTTGAAACTTTTAAAGTGCCGTTCAGATCCAGTTTGTAAATGCTGAACACAGATCCTAATGGGAGTGCTGATTGCCATTTTAACCCCTTCACCCTCCCCTGCGTGGCTCTTACGTCCCACTGGGAGGCCCAATCGACCAGCTGGAACATCCTTCGGCTGGCCGGAGACCCGAACAAAGCCATAATCAGATCTAGTAACCTGGAAGTAATGTCATGACATCTCTGCCTGTTTACTGGAGCTTAAGGGCACCACAATTAAAAAAAAAAAAGAAAAAAATGACAGTATTCAAAACTGCCAAACTTGGCAGTTTTAAGTGCAAACTGCAAAGGAGGGATTTGGGGTCTTTTGACCCCCGATCCCTGCATAAAGAGTACCCGTCACTGCCTGTTACTGTCACAAAGGATGTTTACATTCCTTGTGACAGCAATAAAAGTGATCAGAAAAAAAAAACAAACAAAAAAAACCCCAGCATCTCATCCCTCCGCGCTCACGCGCAGAAGCGAATGCATACGTAAGTATCGCCCGCAAGTGTAAACGGTGTTCAAACCACATGTGAGGCATCGCAGTGATCGTTAGAGTAAGAGCAATAATTCTAGCACAAGACCTCCTCTGTAACTCTAAACAGGTAACCTGTAGAAATTTTTAAAGAGTCGCCTATGGATATTTCAAGTACAGTCATTTGTCACCATTTCACATGTGTGCACAATTTTAAAAGTGTAACATGTTAGGTATGTATTTATTCGGCGTAAAAATCATCTTTCATATTGTACAAAAAAAAAAAAGTGGGCTATCTTTACGTTTATTTTATTTTTTATTCATGAAAGTGTATTTTTTCCAAAAAAATTGCATTGGAAAGACTGTTGCGCAAATACAGTGGGGGTTATTTACGAAAGGCAAATCCACTTTGCACTGCAAGTGCACTTTCAAGTGCAGTCGCTCTAAATCTAAGGTGTAGATCTGAAATGAATGGAAGCTCTGCTGATTTTATCATCCAATCATGTGCAAGCTAAAATGCTGTTTTTTATTTTCCTTGCATTTCCCCCTCGGATCTACAGCGACTTTACTTCCAAGTGCACTTTCAAGTGCACTTGCAGCGCAAAGTGGATTTTCCTTTAGTAAATAACCCCCAGTGTGACATAAAATATTGCAACGATCGCCATTTTATTCTTTAGGGTCTCTGCAAAAAAATTTTTTTTTAAATAATATACACACACATAATGTCTGGGAGTTCCAAGTAATTTTCGAACAAAAAATACTGGTTTTAACTTGTAAGCAAGTGTCAGAAAAAGGCATAGGCATGAAGGGTTTAAGCAAGCTTCTGCAGGCTTCAGAACGTCTTGAAGCTTGCTGAAAGCCTGCTAGCAGCTTGCTTAGCTACTCCGCAAACCTACAGTGCACTTGTACAGTTCTGGGAGGGCGTCCATGGATGTCCTCCCAGAACCCCCTGGGGAGACGCATCTGGCACGCTCTGTGATCACAATAAAAGGGACAATCACAGCGGCCCTTCAGCATGTGATCAGCTGTGTCCAATCAAAGCTGATCACATGTAAACAAACTTACCGGTTGCGACCAGAAGTTTTAAACCTGGTGCCTGGGCTGCTCCCCACACCCTGCTCGCACCCCCTCTGCTGTGTATCCCGGGCTCCGCTTGCCCATCTGCAGGCCGGCGACTGGCATAGCGAGGGCCGGAAAGTAGAGAATCGGGGGAGGGAGGAGAGCAAACACACGCCCTTTCTCCTCCCCTTCTAATTGTTGTTCCCATTGGCAGTTTCGCTAGCCATCAAGGCTGTGAAAGAATGTAATGCAGTGCGATGTGTATTGCATTACACTTAGTGGAGCACAGGGTAGACATGCTGGGTCTTTAAGACCCTGATAGTCTCACTGAAGAGACCCTGTCACCAAAAAATTATCATCACATAGAGGACTTTTTCTCCCCTATGTGATGGAAAAACAAAATACAATTTTTAAATTGGAAAAAATTAAAGTTACACATAAAATCCACCACATATACACACAAAAAAACGTAAACGCATGTGGCTGGGTGCCTACGCCTAGAAAAGTCAATTGCGATACACATTACTGCACTTCGGAATGAGAGCAATAATTACAGCACCAGACCTCCTTCATAACACTAAACGATTACCTATTTTTTTAAATTTTTATTTAACCACTTGCCGACCGCCGCACGACGATGTACGTCGACAGAATGGCACGGGCAGGCATATGGGCGTACCTGTACGTCCCTGCCTTCCCGCGGGTGGGGGGCCCGATCGGGCCCCCCCCCGGTGCCTGCGGCGGTCGGTATTCGTTCGGGAGCGATCCGGGATGAGGGGGCGGCCATTCATTCATGGCCACCCCCTCGCGATCGCTCCCGACGAATGGAAATGCTCCGTGACATCACTTCCTCTCCTGTAATGTAAACACAGGAGAGGAAGTGATGTAATCTCTCCTCCGTGTCGGTATTTTTCGTTCCGACACCGAGGAGAGAGGATCGGTGAGTTGCACCAACACGACACTACACAGTAGAACATGCCAGGCACACTCACACCCCCCCGATCACCCCCCCAATTACCCCTGCCCCCCAGTCACAGTGACACCAATGTCATTTTTTTTTTTTTTTTGCATTGGTGTCATTTGTGACTGTAATAACTGTTAGGGCAGTTAGGGTTAGCCCCCTTTAGTTCTAATGTACCCCCCTAACCCCCCCAATAAAGGTTTAACCCCGTGATCACCCCCCGTCGCCAGTGTCACTAAGGCTGGGTTCACATTGCAGCGGTTTATGAGAACGAATGTGATTCGCACCGCACTGCAGTGCAAATCACATCCGATCTCTGTGCGATTCGAGTTCAGCCATACAGATAGTATGGCTGAATTCGCGCCGCACCCGCCGAAAATTCGCACAGGACCCTTTTTCTGGTCCGCAGCAGAATCGGATCGCATGGGTGTTCACACCATGCGATCCGAGTTTGCAGATCGCACTGCGATATGCGAACTGATCTGGGGGTGTCATTAACATTTCACTGACACTCCCAGCAGTTCGCATAGGGCAGTGTGAACTGCCGCCGGGAGGCATGCGATGCGGGAACCCGCCGCGGATTCGTGGCGTTCCCGCATCGCTCCAGTGTGAACCCAGCCTAATAAGCGATCGTTTTTCTGATCGCTGTATTAGTGTCACAGGTGACGCTAGTTAGGCAGGTAGGTATTTAGGTTCGCCGTAGCTTTTTATAGCGCCAGGGACCCCCATATACTACCGCATAAAGCCCCCTGATTGCCCCTTGTTAACCCTTTCACCAGTGATCACCATATAACTGTTACAGGTGACGCTGGTTGGTTAGTTATTTTTTTATAGTTTCAGGGCACCCGCCATTTATTACCTAGTCTCACTAGTGTACCCCTAAATTTAGGGGTGTCTACTTTCCAAAATGGGGTCATTTGGGGGGGGGGGGTTTGTGCCATCTTGGCATTTTATGGCCTTCAAAACTGTAACGCCCTTAGAAAGCCTGAAGGTGGTGCTTGGTTTTCGGGGCCCCGTACGCGGCTAGGCTCCCAAAAAGTCCCACATATGTGGTATCCCCGTACTCAGGAGAAGCAGCAGAATTTATTTTGGGGTGTCATTTCACATATGCCCATGGCATGCGTGAGCAATATATCATTTAGTGACAACTTTGTGAAAAAAAAAAAAAAAGTTTGTAATTTTCCCGCAACTTGTGGCAAAATATAAAATATTACATGGACTCAACATGCCTCTCAGCAAATAGCTTGGGGTGTCTACTTTCTAAAATGGGGTCATTTGTGGGGGTTTTGTGCCATCTTGCCATTTTATGGCCTTCAAAACTGTAATAGGTAGTGAGAAGTGAAATCAAAAATTTACGCCCTTAGAAAGCCTGAAGGCGGTGCTTGGTTTTCGGGGCCCCGTACGCGGCTAGGCTCCCAAAAAGTCCCACATATATGTGGTATCCCCGTACTCAGGAGAAGCAGCAGAATTTATTTTGGGGTGTCATTTCACATATGCCCATAGCATGTGTGAGCAATATATCATTTAGTGACAACTTTGTGTAAAAAAAATAAATAAATTTTTTTTTGTCATTATTCAATCGCTTGAGGCAAAAAAATAAAATATTCAATGGGCTCAACATGCCACTTATCAATTTCCTTAGGGGGTCTACTTTCCAAAATGGGGTCATTTGGGGGGGTTTTGTACTGCCCTGCCATTTTAGCACCTCAAGAAATGAGATAGGCAGTCGTAAACTAAAAGCTGCGTAAATTCCAGAAAACGTACCTTAGTTTGTAGATGTGACAACTTTTGCGCAAACCAATAAATATACAGTTATTGACTTTTTTTTTACCAAAGACACGTGGCTGAATACATTTTGGCCTAAATGTATGACTAAAATTGAGTTTATTGGATTTTTCTAACAACAAAAAGTAGAAAATATCATTTTTTTTCAAAATTTGCGGTCTTTTTACGTTTATATCGCAAAAAATAAAAATCGCAGAGGCAATCAAATACCATCAAAAGAAAGTGGGAAGAAAAGGACGCAAATTTTGTTTGGGTACAACATAGCATGACCCCGCAATTACCAGTTAAAGCAGCGCAGTGCCAAATTGTAAAAAGACCTCTGGTCATTGACCAGCAAAATGGTCCGGTCTGAAAGTGGTTAATCAAAGAGACAAGACCTACAAGGCCAATATAATGAAGATACAGACGCAAATTATAATCCATGAACGTATGTGGTGCTACACCTCATAACAGTTTGTAATATTACAGAAGAGGAGAGATTAATGACGGAGATTAAATTGATTTCCAGAGTTTATAGTACGATAGATAGTCTTGATATATAGTTCTACTAGGCATAGTATGCACTCCCTTACCCTATGGGAGCGTATTTGTATGCAGGCATGTACTGGCCATCGGGACTACAGGGAGTTTCCCGGTGGGCCGATGGCTTAGTGGGCCACTCTGATGTAAGGGGGCTGGTGATGGGACACTCTGATGTAAGGGGGATGCTGATGGGACACTCTGATGTAAGGGGGATGCTGATGGGACACTCTGATGTAAGGGGGATGCTGATGGGACACTCTGATGTAAGGGGGATGCTGATGGGACACTCTGATGTAAGGGGGATGCTGATGGGACACTCTGATGTAAGGGGGATGCTGATGGGACACTCTGATGTAAGGGGGGTGCTGATGGGACACTCTGATGTAAGGGGGTGCTGATGGGACACTCTGATGTAAGGGGGTGCTGATGGGACACTCTGATGTAAGGGGGTGCTGATGGGACACTCTGATGTAAGGGGGTGCTGATGGGACACTCTGATGTAAGGGGGTGCTGATGGGACACTCTGATGTAAGGGGGTGCTGATGGGACACTCTGATGTAAGGGGGGTGCTGATGGGACACTCTGATGTAAGGGGGTGCTGATGGGACACTCTGATGTAAGGGGGTGCTGATGGGACACTCTGATGTAAGGGGGTGCTGATGGGACACTCTGATGTAAGGGGGCCGGTCTGGATGAAGTCCAGGGCCAAATTTCTGTCCCAGTCCAGCCCTGTTTGTATGTGTGGTGAGAAAATACAGTGCTATTCCATGAGTCTCGCCTCTTACAGTTTTCCCTACATCTGAAGTAATAAGAGTAGAAAGAAATAGCTTTGGACAGTAGGTGGGGAGAAAAAGAAATCAGAAGTGGGGAGAAGATGGAAAAAAAGGGGGGGGGGTGGGCTTTTAAAGCGCCACCTATGGAACATACTAAAAAAAAAGTACTGACCTGACCCCCCGACATGTTGGGGGTATCCATTTACTCAGTGCAACCTCAGCTTTTATATTTTACCAAAGATGTATTGTATTTTGCGGCAATATTGTGTGACATAACAAAATTGGAACTACCACGATTTTATTCCCTAAGGTGTCTGCTTTCAAAAAAATATATCATGATTGGGAGTTTTACATAATCTTCAGGCCTAAAATTATTTTATTAAAGATGTGCAGAAAATGGCTCTGGTAATGAAAGGATTAAAGGATAAGTTCACCTTCAGGAACATGTTACATGTTCTACCCATGAGATTTATTAGACTGCCACTTAACTTTTTCAGCTGACTCCTAGATTCAAAGCAAATCTGTCAAGCCCTGATTTACACTGATAATTAGTGCTCTGATTATCAGTGCAGCCCCATCAAAGCCAATCAGCGCACACCAGCGCTGCCTCATAATGCCCATCACTGCAGCCTCATCTCATCAGTGCCCTTCAGTGCAGCCCCATCAGTGTTCATCACTGCTACCTCATCAGCTGCACGACAGGGCCGCCTCATCAGCTGCACACCAACGCAGCCCCATCAGCTGCACACCAACGCAGCCCCATCAGCTGCACACCAACGCAGCCCCATCAGCTGCACACCAACGCAGCCCCATCAGCTGCACACCAACGCAGCCCCATCAGCTGCACACCAACGCAGCCCCATCAGCTGCACACCAACGCAGCCCCATCAGCTGCACACCAACGCAGCCCCATCAGCTGCAAACCAACGCAGCCCCATCAGCTGCAAACCAACGCAGCCCCATCAGCTGCAAACCAACGCAGCCCCATCAGCTGCACACCAACGCAGCCCCATCAGCTGCACACCAACGCAGCCCCATCAGCTGCACACCAACGCAGCCTCATCAGCTGCACACCAACGCAGCCCCATCAGCTGCACACCAACGCAGCCTCATCAGCTGCACACCAACGCAGCCTCATCAGCTGCACACCAACGCAGCCTCATCAGCTGCACACCAGCGCCGCCTCATCAGAATAAAAATAATACTTATTTGACATTTTTTATAACAGACATTAATTACCACCAAAAGAAAGCTCTATCTGTCTCATGACAATTGTCGTTCAAAGGGTGACAGCTCTGAAAGTTAAAAAATTGGCCTGGGCACGAAAGGGGTGAAAGTGTCTGATATTAACCACTTGAGACCCGCGCTATAGCCGAATGACGGCTACAGCGCGGATCTCCTTTACCGGGACGACGTCTATTGACGTCGTCCCGTGCACGAGCGGCCTGCGTGCCCCCTGTGATCGGCGAGTCTGTGAGACTTGCCTGATCACCGATCCGAGCAAGGGGTCGATCCCGACCCCTTATCACGTGATCAGCTGTCAGCCAATGACAGTTGATCATGTGATATAACGGAGCCGGTAATCGGCTATTATTCCTCCTCGCGCTGACAGCGCGAGGAGAAAAAAAAAGAGCCGATCACCGGCGGCCGTGATCGGGACATCAGTCCCGATCATGGCCAGCGCTGCCAGTGCCCACCTGCCCCCTGCCAGTGCCCACCTCAATAAAATATAAGTGCCCCCCGTCAGTTCCACCCAGCAGTGCCCATAGTGCCACCCAGCAGTGCCCACAGTGCCACCCAGCAGTGCCCACAATCTGCCTCAACAAAGGTGGTGCACCCCAGTGCCACATATCCGTGCCCATCAGTGTCATCTACCAGTGCCCATCAGTGCCGCCCATCAGTGCCCAGCAGTGCCACCTATCAGAGCCACCTATCAGTGCCCATCAGTCCCATCTATCCGTGGTACCTATCAGTGCCCCTTAGTGCCACCCATCCGTGCCACCCATCTGTGCCCATCAGTGCCGCCTTATCTGTGCCTATTAGTGTCACCTTAACTATGCCTATCAGTGCCACCTTAACTATGCCTATCAGTGCCCACCAGTGCAGCCTATCAGTGCCCACCAGTGCAGCCTATCAGTGCAGCCTATCAGTGCCGCCTTATCAGCGCACTTCAATGAAGGAGAAAAATGACCTGTTTGCAAAATTTTATAACAAACTATTAAACATGATTTTTTTTATATTTTTTTGCATCTTTTTTTGTTTGTTTAGCAAAAAATAAAACTGCCAGCTGTGATTAAATACCACCAAAAAGAAAGCTCTATTTGTGGGGAAAAAAAAGATAAAAATTTCATTTGGGTACAGTGTTGTATGCCCGCGCAATTGTCATTCAAAATCAGCGCTGAAAGCTGAAAATTGGTCTGGGACTGAGGGGGGTTTAAGTGCCCAGTAAGCAAGTGGTTAAAGTGGGTAAAGTAACAATAAGCTCTCCCATTAGGATCCGTGTTCAACATTTACAAACTGGAGTTGAATGGTACTTTAGTTTGCTGAAAGCTCTGCAAATGTGTTGTAAAATCTTGCTGTGCACAGTGCTCTTATACAAGCTGAAGCCCATGTGAAAAAAGCCTAAATGACATGCCTTTTTATGTAAGTGTATGAAGGATGCAAGAAGCACCACACCTAAAACTGGACAGGTGTGAACGGGGCCTAAGGAATGAATAAGGGGGAGCAAATGAATGACAGGATCTCCACCGTCTTGCCACTATGCACTGTGCTTTGTGAATGAATAGTAGTACAAGGTCTTTGAATGGCAAATGGGGCAAGTGAATGGTGCAACTCTTCACTCAAGCAGTGCCTGTTGTAAAGCCATAGCAGCAGTGTGCAGGAAATTTGTTTTATTTTCATTACTCTCACAAGTGGGCTGACGATCCACTGTATGGAGTAACAGGTACTCTTTATAGAGGCATCGGGGTCTAGTATATTGCAATGTCGCCTCTGCTTCCTACAGCCAGTATATATAAAGGTACACATAGCACATGCTGCTGTGGTCATGATTTTACAACTTGGAACCCAGACATACCCTGAGGACTTCCAGGTTCATTCAGCCAAGCAACGTTCTGGATTCCCTGCAGCCAGGGCAGCCATCAGAAATTTTGGACCCCTTATACAACTTTAGGCCAGACATGTTGCTTTATCATTTTGTACTTCAAAGTGCGCCTGTTTGCATGTTCAGTTAATGACTTTTCCAGCGCACCAATTAAGACAAATTGGTTTGTTAAAAGAAGTTTAAACATATTTAAACAGATTTACTGGCTGGATCACCATATGAAAATAAAGGCAAAAAAGCCTAAATGAAGAAAATGAATGTAGCCACCAAATCTAGAAACAAACAACAACATGAAACAATAAATACTACAAGGACCACACTTTACTCTGACAGCTGACTCAATTTAACATGATGCAATTACAATAACATCACAAACGGCTCGTAGTGGAGGAAGGACACCACTAGTGGAATACTAGGAGCCCGTTTACACCCCACTATATGCTACTGACCCCAGGAGGGACTAAGCTTCCAGATGGAGATTAAATCGTCCATACCAGGCAGTGAAATACTTTAATACACACCTTTCACCCCTGCAGGTGTAAGGCATTCTGGTGAGTGCAAATATGAGAGGGGAGCATGGAAAAGTCACTTATATACCTCTGGCACTGGAATTCATGATAGACTGTCACCATTTTTTGAGTTTGCACCAGTCACTTTTGGAAGTTCATTTTTGATATATGGACACTAACTATTTTGTTATTTTTATTGTATAGTCTTTGGACTTTTTTACTCATCAACTAAAAAATTTCTTATGCAAAATCTTTTTATCCACTTACATACTTTTTACTACTATTATATATTTTTTACTGTTTTTTGCTTGATACGTTATAGCCTATTTATATAAGCCATTACACGGTATTTATCATACAGTGCACACAGTCTCAAACCTGTGTTTGGGAATTTGTTCCCCTGAACTACCTGGGATACTTCCACCACCGCCAATTTACATTTTATGATAGTTTGGCTTCATAGAAGAGCACCACTTTCCATTTCTTTGATTTTATATGTTGCTGAGAAGCACAGTACAAATCACACGAGGGATGCAAATAGTAGCCAGAGGTGACAGTAAAGAACTCGATGTCTGAGCTCAGTGACACGAGAACAGCAGAAGCTGTGAAATAGTTTCTGTAATTCAGAGCGTGGCTCCCCTTCACCCGCCCTGCCTTCTTCTGGCCTGGGCCGGTCCCTTACAGTTGTGACGGCTGTACCCCCCTGAGGGCTTCCCTGCATGCAGCCATGCTAGGCTCACAGAGGAGCCACTAGGGAGAAATGGGAGGGGGCTCTGCAGTGTTCTCCCTATAGGATCCTTGCTGGGTTACCATCAAAAGCATCTGATTAGAGTGTTGTGTAAAGGCCCCTAGGGACCTGGTGCTCATCCTCTGGCCCAGGTGCCTCTGCAGTCTCTTACCAACTCCTGTACCATGTCTGCAGTCCCTGATCATTTCCTGTATCATGTCTGCAGTCTCTGACCATCTCCCATATCATGTCTGCAGTCTCTGACCATCTCCCATATCATGTCTGCAGTCTCTGACCATCTCCCATATCATGTCTGCAGTCTCTGACCATCTCCCATATCATGTCTGCAGTCTCTGACCATCTCCCATATCATGTCTGCAGTCTCTGACCATCTCCCATATCATGTCTGCAGTCTCTGACCATCTCCCATATCATGTCTGCAGTCTCTGACCATCTCCCATATCATGTCTGCAGTCTCTGACCATCTCCCATATCATGTCTGCAGTCTCTGACCATCACCTTTATCATGTCTGTAGTCTCTGACCATCTCCTTTATTATGTCTGCATTCTCTGACCATCTCCCATATCATGTCTGCAGTCTCTGACCATCTCCCATATCATGTCTGCAGTCTCTGACCATCACCTTTATCATGTCTGTAGTCTCTGACCATCTCCTTTATCATGTCTGCAGTCTCTGACCATCTCCTTTATAATGTCTGCAGTCTCTGACCATCTCCTTTATAATGTCTGCAGTCTCTGACCATCTCCTTTATCACGTCTGCAGTCTCTGACCATCTCCTTTATCATGTCTGCAGTCTCTACCCATCTTCCGTATCATGTCTGCAGTCTCTCACCATCTCCCGTATCATGTCTGCAGTCCCTGACCATCTACTCCAATACATTTAAATTATCTGACCGTCTTCTTTTGCACAAAGAATGTTATGTGTAGCCCTTTGTCGCTATCAGGGGCCACAGATGAGAACCTTTATACCTACTATTAGTTGTTGTAGGACACCAATGCTCTTGTCTGGTACAGAATTTCTTCATTACCTCATAATTGTTGCAAGCTCCAAGGCCCAGAGTGTTGTTCTTCACTTGAACTTTGATGTGTTCTGTGGATCCTTGTTCCTGAGCTCCGAGACCCTTGAAAAAAACATCGGCATTAGTTAAACAGATCATCACTTGATAAGACGGCTGCACCCTAAAAGGAATCCTGTCATTGGAAACAGCCGGAGTGATACCAGCCGACTGTAAAATCATCCGTTCTAAACTATTCCTGAATAATACAGCCGGCCTGGCCAGAGATGTTACCACCTGTGTCTACAGTTCCCCTATGGGAATCACCCCTTCCTTCTCTTCGCAGAGGCAGAAGGGGACTGACAGACACCCATAAAACAGGAAGTGAGAAGAAATCTCCCACATGGGGGTCACCAACAGGAAGAAAACCCTTTGCTGCACTATGTAAAACAAATAGGATGGACTGGAGACAGATCTCAACTCTATAAAAGACATAATGGGGGGGGGGGGGGAAATGGGGGTGAAGTTGACGCTTGATATCTGGCCTCCTCTGACATATAACTCTCACCTTGCCCTTGGACCAACCCATCTTCTCCAGCATCTTCTGCCCGAACTTGGAGTCGTCATTGGTCCAGGTGCTGTTCCTGGGGTCCACCGACCACTTCTGCTTCCTGCGGGCTGGAGAGAGAACTAAGACTATCAGACACTATGTGTGTATGAGAATATATATAATTATAATTATATTATATTATATTATATTATATTATATTATATTATATTATATATATATATATATATATATATATTCTGATATATGTATATGTTTGTTTTGATTTTTATCTTTGGCACATTTTATTAATTGCATATGTCTATAACAGCTGCTGTTGTGCATTGAACTTATTTTGTCCATTAGAGCGCTTGGATCAGTGAAACTTGGTGCTGACACACACACACACACACACACACATATAAAACCTTGGTTTGAGAGTGTTTTGCAAGACAAGAATATTTTTTTAATACATTTTGACTTGATATACAAGTGATGTCTTGATACAGGTAGCGTCATGGCACAACTAAGGCCGCGTACACACGGGCGGACTGTTCGCCCAACTTTGTCCGCTGAACAGTGTTTGGGCGGACAGTCCGCTCGTGTGTGGGCTTTCAGCGGACAGTTTCAGCGGACAGTTGGACGGACAAGGTTTTTCGGAATTTCCGAAAAACTGTCCGCTGAAACCTTGTTTGAGCGAACAGTCCGCCCGTGTGTAGGCTTGTTCGTCAAACAAAGTTGCGCGCATGCTCAGAAAGGATTTTCACGCCGAAAGCTATAATGCAGTGTATAGGACGTCGTATTTTTCGTCCCGTCGTACGTGCCGTTCACGTCATCGCGCACGGTTTCAGCAAACTGTTCGTCCGTCGTGTGTGGCCATGTCCGTCCATGCTAAGTTTGAGCGGACTGTTTGCCGAAACTGTTGGACGGACAAAGTTGGGCGAACAGTCCGCGCGTGTGTACGCGGCCTGAGTATAAAACAAAACAGAGGCACCCCTAAGTGTAGCAATATGGTTACATTTAATGAAGGTACAACATTTAGCAACTCGCATGGTTGATGATTAAAACAGGCACATCTAAGTATGCAGGCATCCGGGGTAAAGCTGTTCACCATCAACGTTAACCCTTCCATCCTGTGCTCCACGAGCGCAGATTGCCCTATTGCAGGGTATTCTTCCCGGTCACGATTACAGACTGACAGCGGTGAGAGCCGGCGATGCGGAAAGCGTTTTATGTGGACAGCTTTACCTCGGATGCCTGCATACTTAGATGTGCCTCTTTTAATCATCAACCATGTGAGTTGCTAAATGTTGTTAATCTTCATTAAGTGTAACCATATTACTACACTTAGAGGCGCCTCGCTTCTCTTTTATACTCTGTAGCTCCTGCTAAATTTTACTTCTAATCCCCTTGTGGAGGCTTCCATTTTGTGGATGGACATTTTATGGTTACACAACCTATCACATTGCTATAATCTTTTTATATGGACTATAAACTGAAGGACTCATGAATAAATGGTCGTGGAATGAATTATCTGAGTTCCCATTATTTCTTATGGGGAAATTTGCTTTGATATACAAGTGCTGAAGATCACAAGCTGAATTATGATCTAGATATATATATATAGCTTAGCTGTAAAATAGATGAGCTGTAAATAATATTTTTCCTGGGTTTCTATGAGTGGTGTTAAGCATCTGTCCAAAAATTATGAGATAGGTGGAGTAATAGAATCTGTACTAGACACTATAGTGCGCCCAAGTGGATTTAAGGGATCTTTGTGTATTTTAGGTAATATGTATATAATAGGGGTCACGGGATGTTCAGGTATAAGATACTTTTTAGTGTCATGATCAATAATTTGTTTGTAAGTAAGACAGGGTTGTTATGTGATTGGACATAAGTTTTACTATCTGTCAACTGTCTCAATATTTCTCTCTCATACAGTTGTGCTCATAAGTTTACATACCCTGGCAGAATTTGTGATTTCTTGGCCATTTTTCAGAGAACATGAATGATAACACAAAAACTTTTCATTCACTCACGGTTAGTGTTTGGCTGAAGCCATTTTCTATCAATAAACTCTGTTTACTCTTTAAATCATAATGGCAACAGAAACTACCCAAATGACCCTGATCAAAACTTTACATATCCTAGTACTTAAAGTGGTTGTAAACCCTCAAGTTAAACTTTAGCTCATTGTAATCTTCATTGCTAATGCTACTGATCACTGCCTGTGAAAGTTGACTTACTTTTATAATCTTGTGATAATCCGCCCTGCAATCTTTTATGATGTCACAGGCGCATGCTCAGTTCAGCATTTGATTAACAGCGTGCTATGTGTGCCGTTTCTGTAACAGCATGCCAGGTCTGTAATTTCCCCTGAAAACGGCACAGCTAGGAGGGATCGCGATACTCTGCTTTCCTCAGCTTCCTGGTTCTCCCCCCTTGTGCCTGTGAGACGTCACACAGGGGGAGTGAACCAGTGTATCTCGTATCTCAGCTCATACAAGAAAGCATCTGCAGCTGTTATACTGAGAGGAAGGGCGGAAATGATATCCACAGCAGAGACAGGAATCCATACCTGGCGCAACCGATACTATATATAATTTATAAAACGTAAAAAAGGAAATTGCAAAGCAGCTTTTACTAAGATTACAATGTGAAAGGCATGTTAATACTTTGTTCTATGATAATAATCTAACAAAAATAAAAATAAAGCCAAGTTTACTTCCTCTTTAATACCATGTATTACCCCTCTTAATATCAATGACAGATTGAAGTCTTTTGTGGTCTTTGTGGATGAGGCTCTTTATTTTGTATGAACTGCACATTTGAGATCTCCCCAAAGTGGCTAAATGATATTGAGGTCAGGAGACTGAGATGACAACTCCAGAACCTTCACTTTATTCTGCTGTAGCCAATGACAGGTCAACTTGGCCTTGTGTTCTGGATCAATGTAATGTCATCAATGTCTAAATACGTCCCATGGCTGATGAATGCAAATGTGTCTCCAGTATTTTTTGACATATTGCATTCATCTTACCAACAATTTTTACTAAATTTCCTGTACCTTTGTAGTTCACACATCACCAAAACATCAGTGATCCACCTCCGTGTTTCACAGTAGGAATGGTGTACCTTTCATCATAGGCCTTTATGATTCCTCTCCAAATGAAGCGTTTATGGTTGTGGCCAAAAAGCTCAATTTTGGTCTCATCACTCGAAATGACTTTGTGCCAGAAGGTTTGAGGCTGGTCTCTGTGCAGTTTGGAGTATTGTAAGCGGGATACTTTGTGGCATTTATGTGGTGATGGCTTTCTTCTGGCAACTTGACCATGCAGCCCATATATCTTCAAGTGCCTTCTTATTGTGCATCTTGAAACAGCCACACCGCATGTTTTCAGAGAGTCCTGTATTTCACCTGAAGTTATTTGTGCGTTTTTCTTTGCATCCCAAACAATTTTGGAAGGGGCTCTGTAGTTTGGAAATCCTTCAGAGTCTTGGGTGGGACAGGATCTCCAACCCTGTGTCCGGGTCTTGTGGACAGCCAGCAGGGTGTGTGCCCAGGTGCACACAGCCCATATAACGAGGGGCTGGTGAGAGCAGAAGAAAGAGGAAGGTGGAGTTGGAGCAGTGGCTGCTAGTGATTGTTTCTGTGTAAGGATAGATGCTGTATGCATTAAGAAGCTCAAAGCTGTGTGCATTAAAGAGCTTCAAAGCTGTGTGCTTCCAAGGAACTCGAAGCTGTGTGCATTGAGGGGCTTGAAGCTGTAACCAGTTGCCGACCGCCTCATGCTGATATACTGTGGCAGAATGGCACTTACAGGCAAACTAACGTACCTGTACGTTGCCCTTTAAGAGGCGGCCTGTGGGCACGCGACCCCCGATTGCCTCACGGAGGGGAAGAAGGAGGAGATGCCAATGTAAACAAGCATCTCGTCATTCTGCCTAGTGACAGTGTCACTAATCTCTGCTCCCTGTGATCGGGAGCAGAGATCAGTGACATGTCACAAATAACCACGCCCCCCCCCCACAATTAGAATCACTCCCCAGGACACACTTGACCCCTTAACTGCCCCTAGTGGTTAACCCCTTTGCTGCAAGTGTCATTTACACAGGAATCAGTGCATTTGTATAGCACTGATCGCTTTATAAATGACAATGGTCCCAAAAATGTCCGATGTGTCCACCATTATGTCGCAGTCACGATAAAAATCGCTGATCGTCACCATTGCTAGTAAAAAAAAAAAAAAAAAAAAATAATAAAAATGCCATAAAACCATCCCCTATTTTGTAAACGCTATAACCAATCAATAAACACTTATTGTGATTTTTTTACCAAACATATGTAGAAGAATACATATCGGCCTAAACTGAGGAAAAAAAATGTTTTTTGGAGGGATATTTATTATAGTAAATGTAAAAAAATAATGCATTTTTTTCAAAATTGTCACTCTTTTTGTTTATAGCGCAAAAAATAAAAACCACAGGGGTGATCAAATAGCACCAAAAGAAACCTCTATTTGTGGGGAAAAAAAGGACGTTGATTTTGTTTGGGAGCCACGTCGCACAATTGTCAGTTAAAGCGACGCAGTGCCGAATCGCAAAAAGCGCTCTGGTCTTTGGCCAGCAAAATGGTCCAGGGCTTAAAGCGGGAGTCCGCGTTTTTTTTTTTTTTTTAAAAGCCAGCAGCTACAAATACTGCAGCTGCTGACTTTTAAAATGGCGACACTTTCCTGTCCAGCGCACCCGCGCTGTCGGCACCCGAAGCCGATCTCTTGATCGTCTCTCGGGTGCTGCCGCCGCCATCTTGGGTATGGGAATCAGGAAGTGGAGCCTTTCGGCTTCATTTCCCGGTTCCCTACTGCGCATGCGCGAGTCGCGCTGCGCAATAAGGATGGACCCGCTGCCTCTGGGAACTGTGTGTTTCCCAGCAGGCAGCGGGGGACTTTTGGAAAGGGGCATAATCTACTCCCCTTTCTGCAGAGAGCTATCCCGGAAGTGGGTGCAGATACCTGTACTGTACAGGTAACTGCACCCCCTGCCCCCTGAAAGGTGCCAATTGTGGCGCCGGAGGGGGGGAGGATTCCGATGAGCGGAAGGTCCACTTTAGGGTGGACCTCCGCTTTAAGTGAGTAAGGAGCCCAAAGTTTTGTGCACCCAAGCCGTGGGCCTGGAAGATCTGGTGGTTTGAGTTACCAGTACCTATAACAGCAATGTTGTTGAACAGTAGCCAGGTGGGCTTGCATTTTCAGTTTTGTTTGAATGACGTGAAATCCCTGTGTGGGATTCCTTAGTGGACTTATAGACTGTTTTTAGTTTTTTTGTTTATTTAATAAACGTGGGCTACCAGGCCCTTAACTATAAATGCCTGTCTGATGTGGACTCACTACAGAAAAATGCATCTATCACTGGGCAGAACAATCCCCAATGCCACAAGTGGTGCTCGAATGTGGGCATGTAGACGGTGGAATCCGGGTCCTTGCTCCATGGTGAGTTGCATCAGGAACTACCGCTAGCTGTGTGTGGCAGCCAGGCGAACAGCATTGCACAGAAGTTTATTTCATGGACTGTGTTGCATGCAGGTTGTGTACCTGTGAAAGGAGAATCGCATATTTTTTTCCTCTCTGCTGTGAAGTGTGTTGCAAGTTGCTGTGTGTAAGACTGCAAGGATGGGGCGGTCAAAACAGAAAAACAATCCTTGCTGAAGCAAGGAGAAGGGTTCTATTGCTAGAGGGTATTTCACCACATGCCCCAGCCATGCCAGAGAGTTCATCCAAGTGTGAAATCTCTGTGACCTGGGGTAAATTAATCATGTCATATGGTCGTCTGTGGAAGCAACATCCAGGTCAGCAGGGATGTCGGAGATCCAAGGAGTCTGTCTGCTGATGGTCATGACCAGTGGTATCCTGTGGCAACACAGAGCCAGTCATCAAGGGATTTCCAAGAAAGTAAAGTTCAGCGTCCAATATTGTGCTTGGAATGTGGTCAAGTGGGGCATGGAATTTTTACTTGCCCAAGCTTCTGGAACAATGCTGAAGAGTCTGGAAAGGCTTCAGTGTCGTCCTGTGGCAACACGGAGGAAGTAGCTGGTATGGATGCAGCTGAGAGACAGCGCACTCAAGTGAAGGGTATGATGCCAGCCACTGAAAATGGTGAGACTGTTTCAGTTTGTGTGACTGAACTTAGTGAAATGGGAGTGTGTCCAGCAGGGAGATCCTCAGTGCAAATGGACATAGACTTGCTGCAGTGTGCTACCCGGAGCAGTGGGGAGGCACATGGTGAAGTCTAGCTGACAGTAAGGTTAAAGACTCAAATGGACATGGAGACTATGCATGTGCCTTCTATAATCCAGCAGAGTGCTGGAGAAGTTAAACTAGGGGTGACAATCGCTGTTCTTGTGCCATGTTCCCTAGTGACAGGTGCTGCAGAGTTGCCCAGGGAAACTTCAGAGGAGGTTGCAGTGATGGAGCAGAGAGTTTCCCAGGTCAGCTATGGAGCTGCCCAAGGAGGAAAGAGTTCCCCTTTAACCACTTCAGCACTTCAGTATTCTGGCACTACTCTCCTACATGTAAAAATCATCAGTTTTTTTGCTAGAAAATTACTCAGAACCCGCAAACATTGTTTTTTTTTTAGCAGACACCCTAGGGAATTAAATGGCGATCATTGCAACTTTTTATCTTTCACGGTATTTGCACCATCGTTTTTCAAACAACTTTATTTTTGGGAAAAAAAAAACGGTTTCATGAATTGAAAAATAACAAAACAGTGAAGTTAGCCCAATTTTTTTGTATAATATGAAAGATGATGTTACGCTGAGTAAATAGATAAACGTATATATCAGCGTATAAAACACACTTTTTTCCCCTAAAAATCAGGGGGGAAACGTGGGTGCATGTTATACGCCGATCCCCCGCTGATTGTGAGTGGAGGAGCGAGCGCCACTGATATCTATACATAGCCGGGTGTACTCTGCTATCCTCGGCTAGTTCCACTCACAGTCACGTCCAGTCCCGCCCTATGATGGACATAACACAGGGACTGGGCGTGACTGTGAGCGGAGCTATCTAAGCCTAGCCGAGTACACTCGGCTATGTATGTATATGGGCGGCGCTTGGCTCCGCTCACAGTCACTCCCAGTACCACCATTGGACCAGTGTTATGTCCATCATAGGGCGGGACTAGGAGAGGAGCCGAGAAGAGCCAAGATACACAGGACCAGCTCTGTGTATCTCGGCGGCGCCATTTTCAAACTGCAGTGACACTGACATGTCACTGCAGTTTAACTGCAGCCTGGGCAAGGCTGCAGATGACACTGAGGAGGCTACAGATGGACACTTGCAAGGCTGCAAATGAAACTGACAAGGCTGCAAATGACACTGAGAAAGCTGCAGATGGATGCTGTGCAAGGCTGCAGATGGACACTGATAAGGCTGTATTGATGGGCATTTAAATGTAATTTTTTTTCCTTAAAAAGTTATTTCCTTAAAATTCCCTCCTAAACTTGGGGTGCGTGTAATACGTCGGCGCGTGTAATACGTCGATAGCACGGGAGAACCCGGAGAAGCACCGAGGGGGGGGTCCCCTCCCGTCGTCTATAAGAATGATCAAGCGGCGGAATATCTGTTATGATCATTTTTGTTGTGCACAGAATCGCCGGATGGAAAGAATGACATCGGAAAGATGCCTGTAGCTGCAGGCATCATTGAGATATCCCCACTCAATGTCAAGGACATCATATGACGTCCTTAGTATTGAAGTGGTTAAAGATAGAGGGTGCTGTGAGGAGAGGCTCACAGGCTTTGGTGGGTAATAGACAATCCACAAAAGTAGCAGTTATGTCTACACGTAATTAAAATTCTGATGGTTATGCTGATAAATGTGTTACTGTTGGCAAATATGATGGTATTGATGATAATGACAAAAAAATGTTTTCCCTTTAATGTCATGTCTGAAAATGTTGGAAATGTGTTCGCTACCAACGATGGGAGTAGGATATCTGTGACAACCAGAAGTGCAGGATTGTCCATGGAAGTCTCATGGGGACTCCATGTGTTGGAGCCAGAGGTTTTCCAGGATGGCTGTGGTGCTACTCTGGTGAAACAAAGGAAGACGGCGCCCCACAACCCTAAATGCAACCCAGATGTCAAGGGTAGAGGTCGACCGATATGGGTTTTTCTCTGGCCGATGCCGATGCCGATATTTAGAAATCATGGCGGCCGATAGCCGATATATGATGCTGATTTATTTGGGCCGATATGTTAGGCCGATTTTATTTTATTTATTTATTTTTTCCTTTTTTAATTATTATTTTTTTTTTAATCCCCCTTGATCTAACACACCTTTCCCACTGGGGCGTTTTTCAGGCGCTTTTGGGCTTAAAATAGCGCCTGTAAAGTGCCTGCAAAATGGCTCCCCTGCAGTCTGTGTGAAAGACAGAGTGCTTTCACACTGAGGCGATGCGCTGGAAGGATCTTAAAAAAAAAAAGAAGTCCTGCAAGCAGCACGTTTGGAGTGGTGTATACCGCTCCTCCACCACTCCTGCCCATTGATATGAATGGGCACCACTGCCGAAGCGCATGCAATGCGATTTGGCAGCAGTGCTTCATGGGCGCATTTAACCTCTTCCTTGGCCGCTAGCTGGGTTATATGTGCCCCACTAGCAGCCAAATAGCACCGCTAAAATGATGGTAAAGAGCCGCTAAAACTTGCGTTTTACCATCAACGCCTGTCCGCTCCAGTGTGAAAGCGGCCTTCATAAGTGATACAGAAAATTTCTTACATTTAAACATTTATTAAACAAAACAAACCTCCAATCAGTTTACTTGTATGTATGATTTAGATAAAAAAAAAAAAAACTATATATTAAATAAAAACAGGTAGGCAAAACTTTTGGACGAAAAAAAAAATGGGCTAACTTTACTGTTTTTATTTTATTTTTATTTTTTAAATAGTGTATTTTTTTTCCCCAAAAAATGCATTTGAAAGACCTCTGTGCAAATGCCGTGTGACATAAAATATTGCAACAACCGCTATTTTATTCCCTAGGATCTCTGCTAAAAAAATATATATAATTTTTGGGGGGTCTAAGTGATTTTCTGGCAGAAAATAAAGGATTTTTACTTGTAAGCAACAAGTGTCAGAAAAGATTTAGTCTTTAAATGGTTAAACTGAGAACTTCTACACACAGAGATGACTTCATTCATTGAAGTGTAAACATTGGATCTTTCTGTTCTTTTCTTGGCAGCCTGCCCAGAGAGGAGGAAAGACGTTTCTATGACGACTCAGGCAACTTACACTGACTTCTATTACAGAAGTCATTTCAAAGTCCCGCTGCAGTTCTAAATCGGCTTTTTATCAGCACAATCGGCCGATGCCGATTATTTAAAAAACGGCAAATATCGGCCGATATATCGGTCGACCTCTAGTCAAGGGGTTAATTGAGCCTGCAAAAGCTGAAAGTGCAGAGCTGTGTGTGTCAGTAGCGCCCCCAGAGTAGGTAGGGCAAAAGCATGTATTACAGCCTACCTTGTCAGATGATGTGTCACCCCAAGGGGATATGTATAGAAATGACAAAGGTGATGTTTTGGCTAGTGAATCCCAGGTTCCTGTGGGGCCTTCTAGAGTAGGTGATGGAACCACAATAGACTGGGATAATTGGTAGGAGAATGCAATCGCAATACTAAATATATACTAACACCTGCTAGGCCCAATGGAGGGAATCGCAGATCGGCTGGTGCTCAAGGACACATTTGTCCCTGCGAAGGTTAATGCCCTCCAGTCTGAAGGAACTGTTCAGGGTGCTGGCATAGTAGATGTGTTGTCCACAGCCCAACAGCTCAAGTGTCAAGGTGACAATGTGACTTGTAATGACCTGCAGCGGCTCACTGACACTGGTGTAGAAGGGATAAGTGTGAGACTATGTCTGACAGCACTCCAGGGGAGCAACAGGCTGAGGAGGGTTACCTCCAAGGATGAGGGGTACCTCCAAGGAGTTGGAGGTCTCTTCAAATGTCTCAACCTCACAGGCTGCAGTGGATGAGCCCCTCCAAGTCTTGGACAGGGGAAAAGACCCTATAAAGGTCTGCTATTTAGACATAGGATGTTTAGAGATGACAGAAACCTTACTTTAAATGCTGGAGTTGGTAAAAATGCACTCACTGTACACTTGGGTGTCTCCATCGCAGTCAGACCAGGTGGTGCTGCGTAGTACCAATGGGTGGATCCAGGTGGTACAGGCCATGCTGGGGAGCCTTGATCAAGAATGGTATCTGTGGGACCAATGCTTATTAACAGTGTGGCAGATAGTCTTGAGATCTCTGTGAGGGTGCTCCTAGTTAGTGAGTGGTATGGAAGGCACTCAGGAGAACTTGGAGATATCAAAGGTCTCTCCGGCTGGTGCAGTGACTAGAAACATCTCTGCTGGTGTGGTCCAAGGTGCGGCTGAGCAGTGGTCAGTAGAGGGCGTGGATACTTTCTCACCCGCTAAACCTCATGAGAAGGAAGGGCCCAAAATAGACACAGCACTAGCAGAGATGCTTTCTATCACTCGGAAAGAGGTACAACTTAAAGTACCTGGAGACACGGTAAAGGAAAGTGCTGCAACATTGTAATGTGCACATCAGAAAGAAGTAGTTTGTGCTTAGACTGTGTTTTGACCCTCCTCAGGTCTGGTTCTAACAAGTACTGAGATAGATGGCACTGATTGTGTTCGAAAGGGTGTCATTGAAAGATATGATCTGCTAATGTTTGGTACTGTTAAAAGGGATGTGGTTGCCGTGGGTAACCAGAGAGAGGTTTTTGAACCTGAAAGACCTGTGGTGAAAGATATAACTGACTTCCGTAAGCTGAAAGGTAGGATCAGGGAAGGCATAGTTTCCCCAAGAGTAGGGATGAGCTTCGTGTTCGAGTCGAACATACGTTCGACTCGAACATCGGCTGTTCGACCGTTCGGCGAATTCCGAACGTTATGGGTCGTTCGCGCCAAATTCGTGTGGCGCTCACGGCCCACAATGCACTGCGTCATCGCAGTGCATTGCTGGCTCATGATTGGCCAAGCATGCACTGTGACCCTGCATGCTTGGCCAATCACAGCGCCAGCAGCGAGGAGAGCCATGATTGGCCACAGGCAGGATGCCTGTGGCCAATCATAGCTCAGGCTGTGTAGTACACGCCCCACACTATATAAGGCCGCCAGCGCGGCGGCCTTGTGTAGTGTGTTGGCGTCTGAAGCAGTTAGTGGGTGTTCTGTGTACCTTCAACAAAGTATACACCGATCGTTATCGGCCGATTTTCGATCTTGCTCTTCTGTAGTGGTTGTTGTCTGCGTACCCTGACCGCAGTATACACCGCTATATTCACCTCACCTATATAGCTAGTGATCTATCTTTTATAATAGAGCTTGCAGGCAGTAGTGTTAGGAGCTTGTGCGTGCTGTCTGCGTGCTCTGTACCCAGTACACACCGCTATATCCACCTACATAGCTCTTCTCTATTTGAGCCCACTTGCCATCTGCAGGAGTTATTGGAAGTTGTGTGTGCCTCCAGCACAGCACAGTATACATCTGTTTATACCCCTTTATCTCTGGTGTTCTATAATAAAGGCATCTGCAGGAGTTAGTGGGTGTTGTGTGCCTGTATCTACCGTTTATTGCTGTTCTCTAATAGAGCCATCTGCAGGGCTTAGTGGGTGTTGTGTGACTCCATTACAGTATACCCCTTTATCTCTGGTGTTCTATAATAAAGGCATCTGCAGGAGTTAGTGGGTGTTGTGTGCCTGTATCTACCGTTTATTGCTGTTCTCTAATAGAGCCATCTGCAGGGCTTAGTGGGTGTTGTGTGACTCCATTACAGTATACCCCTTTATCTCTGGTGTTCTATAATAAAGGCATCTTCAGGAGTTAGTGGGTGTTGTGTGCCTCCAGCACAATATACACTAGCCAACTGCTGTTTTACCCAACTCCCTTCAGGCCATTACCATATCTGGAAGGCCAGCAAGGAGAGGCAGACAGGCGCGAGCCGATAAAAGAGGGCAAGCAGGCTCTGTGTCTAGAGACAACAATGCTGGTCGTGGACGCGGTGCATTGTCATCAGCACGTGGCCATGGGACACGCTTGTCCTTTTCGGCAGCTGGACATGTTGAACCGCAACATAACAACGACTTGGTAGAGTGGATGACCAAGCCCTCTTCATCCTCCTCATCCTCTCTCACCCAGTCTCAGGGTACTAGCAAAGCAGCTGCCAACGCATCGTCTTCCCTCCTCTCAATGTCATCATCAGTGACTCCTTCCCTAGACCCACCACGTCCTCCTGAGGAGTCTCCTGAACTCTTTGAGCACAGTGTTGGGTACATGCTCCAGGAGGATGCCCAGTGTTTTGTAGGCTCTGATGATGACACTCAGCTAGAGGAAGGCAGTAGCGTGAGCGCAGAGAGAGGGGATGCTCAAGAAGGACAGCAATCTGGCAGTCATGTTCCACAAGCTGCAGCATACTGCCAGGTTTGCTACAGCGATGAAGAGGGAGGGGATGATGAGGGCACTGACTCCACGTGGGTGCCTGGTAGGAGAGAGGAGGAGGAGGAGGAGGCACATGTCCAACAAGGCAGGATGCCCTCCGGGGGCCAGCTTAGGGGCAGCACACCGACTGAATCACACCGCAGAGCTCCGCCTGTGCAGGGCGCTGCCTCTGCGCGTTATTCTAAAAGTTCTTTGGTGTGGGCCTTTTTTGAGACGAGTGCATCAGATCGCACCGCTGCTATTTGCAACATATGTCTCAAGCGTATCTCACGTGGCCAAAACATCAGCCGCTTGGGCACCACATGCTTGACCAGACATATGTTGACCTGCCATGCAGCTCGTTGGCAAGCGTACCTCAAAGACCCACACCAAAGAACAAAGCGGACTTCTCCTTGCTCCTCATCAGCTGGCATCTAGAACCCCACTAGACCTTCAGTCCTCTCTGAAACCTGCTCTGAGAGGAATGAAGGTGTAGAATTAGGTGTGTCACAGCCAAGTGCTTCCGGGCACTCTGCTAGCAGTACACCCACGTCCGATTATAGCAGGCAAATGTCCCTGCCCCAGCTGCTGGACCGGCGAAAGAAGTTCACTCCCAGCCATCCACATGCCCAGCGGTTGAATGCTAGCTTGGCTAAATTGCTAGCACTTCAACTGCTGCCTTTTCAGTTGGTAGACTCGGCCCCCTTCCGTGAGTTTGTACAATGTGCGGTTCCTCAGTGGCAGGTCCCCAAACGCCACTTTCTCACGGAAGGCGATTCCGGCTCTCTACCGGCATGTGGAAGGCAATGTCCTTGCCTCGCTGGACAGGGCGGTCAGCGGTAAGGTGCATATTACCGCTGACTCATGGTCCAGCAGGCATGGACAGGGACGTTACCTGTCTTTCACGGCCCATTGGGTCACTCTTCTGGCAGCTGGGAAGGATGCAGGACAAGGTGCAGTAGTGTTGGAGGTTGTTCCGCCACCACGCCTCCAAAATGCTACTATTGGTTGTGACACACCTCTCTCCTCCACCCCCTCCTCTTCTTCTTCCTCCATGGCCTCTTCCAGTGCTCTGTCCTCAGAACCAGCGGTGCTCCGTAGGCGTTCCAGGGGCTACGCAAGTACGCAGGCAAAACGATGCCATGCCGTGCTTGCGCTGGTTTGTTTGGGGGACAGGAGCAAAACTGGGGCGGATGTTTTGTCAGCTCTGCAGGGGCAGGCCGAGAGGTGATTGATGCCACGCCAGCTTAAGCCAGGAATGGTGGTTTGTGACAATGGCACCAACCTCCTCTCCGCCCTCCGACAGGGACAACTGACCCATGTGCCCTGTGTAGCTCACATCCTTACCCTGGTGGTGCAGCGGTTCTTGGGCAGGTACCCCGGCTTACAGGATGTCCTGAAGCAGGCCAGGAAAGGCTGTGTGCATTTCCGCCGATCATTTAATGCCTGTGCTCGGCTGGCTGAGCTCCAAAAGGAGTTGAACCTGCCCAAGAACCGCCTTATATGTGACATGCCCACCCGGTGGAACTCAACGTTGGCCATGCTGCAGCGGCTGCACACGCAGCAGTGGGCCATCAATGAGTACCTGTGCGACTACGGCACCAGGACAGGGTCAGGGGAGCTCGGTTTTTTCTCACCACGCCAGTGGGGCATGATCAGGGATGCATGCACTGTCCTGTCACCGTTTGAGGAGGCCACAAGGATGGTGAGCAGTGACAGTGCATGCATCAGTGACACTGTACCTCTTGTCCACCTCTTGGAGCATACGCTGCGTGGAATAATGGACAGGGCACTTGAGGCAGAACAGAGGCAGGAAGAGGAGGACTTCCTTGCCTCTCAAGGCCCCCTTTATCCAGACAGTGTTCCTGCTGTGCCACCCATCACACAGGAAGAGGGTGAGGAGGAGGAAGAGGAGGAGGATGATGGTGTCAGCATGGAGGTGGAGGCTGGCACTCAGCATCAGCACTCTTGTAGGGATGATTTACAGTCCCAAGAAACACGTGGACTTGTACGTGGCTGGGAGGAGGTAGCTGCGGATCATGTTTCCCTTAGTGACCCAGAGGACTCCGGACCAAATGCCTCAGCTAACCTACGCTGCATGGCCTCCCTGATCCTGCGGAAGGATCCTCGTATTCTTCAGATCAAGGAGAGGGACCATTACTGGCTGGCCACTCTCCTTGATCCACGGTACAAGGGTAAGGTTGCCGACCTTATCTTGCCATCGCAGAGGGAGCAGAGGATGAGACATCTCCGGGAGGCCTTGCAGAAAGGTCTGTGCAACGCGTTCCCAGAGACTGGGAGGTTACAAACTCCTGGTCCTGGACAACGTGTCGCTGAAGCATTGGTCAGAAGGAGCGGTGGAGAAGGTGGCCGTCTGACTGATGCTTTCAGACAATTTTTTAGTCCGCAGCCCTAAGGTATGATCGGTTCCAGCAACCATCGCCAGCGTCTGATTTACATGGTGCAGGAATACCTAGGGGCAAGGTCAGACTTGGACACCTTTCCCACCGAAAATCCTCTGGCTTACTGGGTCTTGAGGATGGATCACTGGCCAGAGCTTGCACAGTATGCAATTGAGCTACTGGCCTGTCCTGCATCCAGCGTTCTTTCGGAACGCACCTTCAGTGCTGCTGGTGGCTTTGTTACCGATCACAGGGTGCGCCTGTCCACCGAATCAGTTGATCGACTGACCTTCATGAAGATGAATCAGTCTTGGATCACCCACAGCTACCAAGCACCTGAAGCTGATGTAACCGAATAATTTTTTTTGGAATATCACATCCCTTCAAGACTGCCTATGCTGATGCTGAGTGACTGTCCTGTTATGTTGATTGTCTATCCTCTTCCTCCTCCGCTGATATGTTGGAAGAACATTTCTGGTTCTGGGTGATGCCATCAGCCCAATTTTTCTGCCCCTGTTTAACAAGGGCGTTTAATTACAATTTTTGATGCAATGCTTTGCAGCAGGGCTAATTCCTGCAATAAAACTAGAGTATATGGGAGAGGTTGCAGTGTCGTGGCACCAGCACCAGTGCCTAAGGCCCAATTTTTCTGCCCCTGTTTAACAGGGACATGTAATTACAATTCTTGATATAATATTTCACAGGAGGGCCCGTTCCTGTGCCCACCCAGAGTAACTGTGAGGACTTATAGTGTTGTGGCACCAGCACCACAACCACCAAAGGCCAATTTTTCTACCACTGTTCAACAATGGCATGTAATTACAATTCTTGATATAATCGTTCACAGCAGGGCGCTCCAGCGCCCACCAAGAGTCACTTTCAGGGCTTACAATGTTGTGGCAAAACCAACACCTTGTTCCGCCAGTTCTGCAGAGCATATAGGGCAGGCCCCTACTTTCAAACATCCAACTTACAAACATCTTCTACTTGCAAACGGAAGGAGACAACAGCAAGTGAGATGAAAAAAGATGGACGACAAAACAAATTATACAGGGGTGATAACCCTTCCCTATGTTTTCCAAAAAGCTTAAAAATAGTTTTTTTGACTGGAGCTACACTTTAAAAATGTACCAGTTGAAAATTACAAACAGATTCAACTTAACACAACAAACCTACACAGTCCCTGTCTTGTTTGCACCGCCTGTATACTGCTGTTCTGAGTATATAGGGCCTGGGGGCCACACATATTTCCTTTTTTTAATATGGGTACTGGGTTCCCCTTAATATGCGTACAAGACCCAAAGGGGCTGGTAATGGGCAGGGAGGGCTACCCATGCCATTTTTCTCAATGATTTTCAACCATATTGCAGGAACCAGATATAACATTAAAACCGCAAGCAGTTTTCAATGATGTTATTTCCGTTTAATGTCATTTTGTGCAGGGACTGTTCTAAACACGGGAAACACGTGGCACTTCACAGGCATACTACAGACACCCCCCCCCCCCCCCCCCCGGCACAATATTTAAAAGGAATATTTCACTTTTTTTTCCACTTTAATCGTCATTAAAATCAGTGCTCCCGCCAAAACGGCCATTTTTAAAAACATTTTAGGCATTGACCCATGTCCCCTGGGGCAGGAGCCAGGTCCCCAAACCCTTTTTAGGACAGTATCTTGCATATTAGCCGTTAAAATTAGCACTTTTAATTTCGAACGTTCAAGTCCCATAGACTTCAATGGGGTTCTAACGTTCGTACGAATTTGGGGTACGTTCGAAAGTTCTGGTGCGAACCGAACCGGGGGGTGTTCGGCTCATCCCTACCCAAGAGAGTAGAGTGTGCTAAGGGACCCCAAGAGAAGAGAGGGAAGGCAGAGTATGCGGAATTATAGGACCCGTTAAGATCCAAGGTGGGACTTACCTGGAAGGTTGGGCCTACGTGGCTGATGGCCAGCACAGAGGTGTCCCAACTGCTATGGTGGGTGCAAATGTTTCTACCTCCGGATTGAAACAAGAGGGGGGGGTATGTGGCAGAGCGAGGCTCTGTCCCTATGAAAATGGGGTTAAAGTGGAAAGAGTCTGCATATCGGTAAATTGCAGAGCTACAGAGCGTAGATTTGGCAGTTTTATCTGGCTCTTGCTATTTCTGGAAGGGGCTCTGTAGTTTGGAGATCCTTCAGAGTCTTGGGTGGGACGGGATCTCCAACCGTGTGTCCGGGTCTTGTGGACAGCCAGCAGGGTGTGTGCCCAGGTGCACACAGCCCATATAACGAGGGACTGGTGAGAGCAGAAGAAAGAGGAAGGTGGAGTTGGAGCAGTGGCTGCTAGTGATTGTTTCTGTGTAAGGATAGCTGCTGTGTGCATTAAGAAGCGCAAAGCTGTGGGCGTTAAAGGGAACCAGAAGCTGTGTGTATTGAGGGGCTTGAAGCTTTAAAGAGCCCAAAGTTGTGTGCACCCAAGTCTGTGGGCCTGGAAAATCATGTGAAATCATCTGGGATAGACAAGAAGTGAGGAGGGGCCGCCTGATGTGCTATGTGCCCTGATGTGCCCCGATGTGCCCCATGCCCTTATGTGCCCCGTGCCCTGATGTGCTATGTGGCCCATAATGTGTCCTGTTGTGCCATAATGTGCCCCGTGCCCTGATGTGCCCCATAATGTGTCCCATGCCCTAATGTTCCCCATGGCCTGATGTGCTACGTGCCCCACAATGTGCACTGTGCCCCATAATGTGCCATAATGTGCCATGTGGCCTCATGTGCCCTGATGTTCCCCGTGCCCTGATGTGCCCCCTGCCCTGATGTGCCCCATTGTCCTATTTTTCTTTTCTGGTGGGGGAGTGGATCTTGGGTGGGAGTTCCCACACTTTTTCCCCCAGGACTTGACCCCTGAAGGCAGTGATCGTCTTGGAGGTGTGTTTGGGGTTGTTATGTTGGAATACTGCCCTGCGGCCCAGTCAGGGGATCATGCTCTGCTTCAGTATGTCACAGTACATGTTGGCATTCATGGTTCCCTCTATGAACTGTAGACCTCCACTGCTGGCAGCACTTATGCAGCCCCAGACCATGACACTCCCACCACCATGCTTGACTGTAGGCAAGACACACTTGTCTTTGTACTCCTCACCTGGTTGCCAGCACAGATGCTTGACACCATCTGAACCAAATAAGTTTATCTTGGTCTCATCAGACCACAGGACATGGTTCCAGTAATCCACACATTGTCTACAGCAAACTGTTTGCAGGCTTTCTTGTGCATCATCTTTAGAATAGGCTTCCTTCTAGGACAACAGCCATGCAGATCAATTTGATGCAGTGTGCGGCGTATGGTCTGAGCACTGACAGGCTAAACCCCCCACCCCTTCAACCTCTGCAGCAATGCTGGCAGCAATCATACATCTATTTCCCAAAGACAACCTCCGGATATGACGCTGAGCACATGCACGCAACTTCTTTGGTCGACCATGGCGAGGTCTGTTCTGAGTGGAACCTGTCCTGCTAAACCGCTGTATGGTCTTGGCTACCATGCTGCAGCTCAGTTTCAGGGTCTTGGCAATCTTCTCATAGCCTAGGCCAGTGATGGCGAACCTTGGCACCCCAGATGTTTTGGAACTACATTTCCCATGATGCTCATGCACTCTGCAGTGCAGTTGAGCATCGTGGGAAATGTAGTTCCAAAACATCTGGGGTGCCAAGGTTCGCCATCACTGGCCTATGCCATCTTTATGTAGAGCAACAATTCTTTTTTTCAGACCCTCAAAGAGTTCTTTGCCATGAGGTGCCATGTTGAACTTCCAGTGACCAGTATGAGAGAGTGAGAGCGATAACACCAAATTTAACACACCTGCTCCCCATTCACACCTGAGGCCTTGTAACACTAACGAGTCACATGACACCGGAGGGGGGGGGGCAGCTAATTGTGCCCAATTTAGACATTTTCTGTTAGGGGTGTACTCACTTTTGTTCCCAGTGGTTTAGACATTAACCACTTCAATACAGGGCACTTAAACACCTTCCTGCCCAGACCAATTTTGAGCTTTCAGCGCTGTCGCACTTTGAATGACAATTGCGCGGTCATGCTACACTGTACCCAAATTAAATTTTTATCATTTTTTTCCCACAAATAGAGCTTTCTTTTGGTGGTATTTGATCACCTCTACGGTTTTTATTTTTTGCGCTACAAATAAAAAAATACCCAAAATTTTGAAGAAAAAAATGTTTTTTTTTTGTTTCAGTTTCAAAACATTGTAAATAAGTAAGTTTTCTCCTTCACTGATGGGCACCAATGAAGTGGCACTGATGAGGTGGCATTGATGGGCGACACGGATGGACACTGATAGGTGGCACAGGTGTTATACTGTACTAATGGATGCCAATCAGTGATGCCCATTGTGGGCACTGATTGGCATCCATGGTGGTCTAGGGAGGATTACCTTTTCCCTGGTGGTCCAGTGTGGGCATCCTCGGGGGGGGCTGTGCTGATAATCGATCAGCACAGACCCCCCCCCCCCCCTGTCAGCGGAGCAGCCGATCGGCTCTCCTCTACTCGCGTCTGACAGACGCGAGTGAGGAAAAGCCGATCACTGGCTCTTCCCGAGAAAAAAAAAAGAGAAAAAAAAAGAGAAAAAAAAAAAAAGAGAAAAAAAAAAAAAAGAGAAAAAAAAGAGAAGTGGAGAGAGAGGGAGGGGGCAGGAGGAAGGAGAGGAGGGGGGGGAGAAAGAGGGGGGAGAGAGGGGGTAGGTGAGAGAGGGGGGTGAGGGAAAGGGGGTGAGAGATCTCTTGCCCCGTTCATGTCTGCAGCCCCTCCTGTGCCCCATGTCCCAGTCTGTGAGAGCACTAGGGGGGGGGGGCAAAGAGAAGGGAGAACCTGGAGTGTGCTGGGGGGCAGAGAGTGCTGAGAAAGGTGGAGAGCACAGGAATATGGAAAAATCAATTCGACTATGTTCAGTCTCCCCACCGCTCCTCCTATTCAGGCACACGGGGAGCCTGCACGGGCGCTCACCTTCTCTCCGGTCAGCCAGGCAGCATAAGAGCTCCTTCCTCTTCACACTCATGGGACAGCACAGCTGGATAGTTTCAGCGGCCCCGACTGCAGCTGAACCAAATAGGAAGCGGGTGCAGAGAGGTCGAGTGAACGGCGCAGGCTGAAGGAGTAGCTCAGCTGCGAGTCCCACATGGATATGCCTCCCGCATGCCTTGGAGCCGGGTGCTGTCATCCAACTGCTGCCGCCACCTAGAGGCCTCTACTGTCCCGCTCCCTGCATTTGCTACCACTGGACCGGGAAGCTCCATGATGAGACCTTGACATCAGTGTTTGATCAAAGGCAAATTAGGCTGCCGTGAGGCCCCTGTGAGTACGGGGCCTTAGGCGATCGCCTAATTTGCCTAATTAGAGAGCCGCCTCTGTGTTTGGGGACCTGGGTCCTGCCCCAGGGGACATGTATCAATGCAAAACAAAACGTTTTCAGGAGCAGTGATTTTAATAATGCTTAAAGTGAAACAATAAAATTGTAATATTCCTTTACACTTTGTACCTGGGGGGGAGTGTCTATAGTATGCCTGTAAAGGGGCGCATTTTTCCCCGTGTTTAGAACAGTCTGATGGCAAAATTACATTTCTAAAGGAAAAAAAAAAAGTAATTTAAAACTACTCGTGGCTACAATGAATTGTCGGTCCGCAATACACATAAAAGTTAATTGATAAAAACGGCATGGGGATTTCCCCACAGGGGAACCCCACGCTAAAATGAGAAAAAAAAAAAAAAAATGGCATGAGGGTCCCCCTCAAAATCTATACCAGACCCTTCAGATCTGGTATGGATTTTAAGGGGAAACCTGCACCAAAATGTAAAAAAAAAAAATAAAAAAAAAAAAAAAAAAATGGCGTGGGGTCCCCCCAAAAATCCATTCTAGACCCTTATCTGAGCAAGCAACCTGGCAGGCCACAGGAAAAGAGGGGGGACGAGAGAGCGCCCCCCCCCTTAACCGTACCAGGCCATATGCCCTCAACGGGTAGCCCCTCAAAGCACCTTGTCCCCATGTTGATGGGGAAAAGGGCCTCACAACCCTTGCCCAGTGGTTGTGGGGGGTCTGCGGGTGGGGGGGCTTATTGGAATCTGGAAGCCCCCTTTAACAAGGGAACCCCCAGATCCCAGCCCCCCCTGCGTGAATTGGTAATAGGGTACAAATAAATTTCACTTTAAGCATTATTAAAATCACTGCTCCCGAAAAACATTTTTTGCATTGATACCTGTCCCCTGGGGCAAGAAACCAGGTCCCCAAACACTTTTTATGACAATACCATGCATAGAAGCCTTTAAAATGAGCACTTTTGATTTCTCCCATAGACTTTTAAAGGATGTTCCGCGGCTTTCCAATTTGCCGCGAAGACCCAAAATGGTTTGCCGTTTGGCGAACAGCCAATCTTCGACTCGAACATGAGTTCAACTCCAACATAAAACTCATCCCTGCTCAGGACACCAGGGACCCCACACCTCCCAAAGAAGGGGAAATACCAACACCAGAAACAGAGGAGGAGGAGGAGGACGAAGGAGAGGTTGTTGAAATTGGCATCACAACAGGTGAGTGTCTGAGACCACAGCTTCAGGTAATAGATGGATGCCTGCATTTTTATAATACCTGATGTGTTTTTTGGTTTATTTTTAGGTGATGTGGATGTTGTGGAAGAACCACATTTTATCAGTGAATGTGCCCAGATCCTCATCGGGGAGATAATGGGATGCAATTGCGATTTAGATAATCTCAAGAAAAACATCAATGAGGTTCAACAAAAAATGAAGACCATCATTGATGTTTAGGGAGAATCTGAAACACACAAAACTAGCATAAATTTTATCTTTTAAAAAACAGTTTTATATTTTGACAAAAGCCAAATTTGGAAGCTGCACACAGTGCATCAACATGTGCTATCTCCCATCATGGTGTATCAATGTATGCGTTTTGTAGGTGCAACCCCTTCCTCGCTACTAAAGTGGCTGAGATGAAGGGGTTGCACCCCCAAAACACGTACATTGATCCCCCATGATGGGAGATCACACAATCCCAATTTCTGTGCATCTTCCAAATTTGGCTTTTACAGGGGTGACACCCCATCTGATGAAGGCAATATCAACACAGTTTGGACCTACTCAAGTCTGATAATTGTCTTCACGTTTCAAAGTTGAACTTTGTAAGTTCATGAGTTCTGTATGTTATGCTTTGAAACATGCCTGTTTTCTAAAAAATGAATAGTAATGTTAACAAAAATTATGTTATACACCAAATATGTTGGTTTGTTGTAAAACCCTTTATAAAAAACGCACATGTGAATGTGCTGCGAGTAAAAAAAAGTTTTTTTATTAACAATGTGTGGCTTCCTTTTTCAGTGTGCAAAAGCAGTTTTTGTAGTAAAGTAGTTTTCTGTGACAATGGGTGTTATTTACTAAAGGCCAATCCACTTTGCACTCCAAGTGCAGTTTAAAATGCACTTTTGCAGTGCACTTGTAGTGCATAGTGATTTGGCCTTTAGTAAATAACACCCACGGTGCTTTATAATTTGCCCCAATCACGCCATTTTTAGGACTCCACACATTTCTGTCCTGGTGATAAAAAAAAAAGGGGAATATTTTTGTCAGTAATGCACTACATAAGCTAACAACAAAAACAAGGTGTGTGTAGCAGACCCACAACATAATATTATCTGAAGAAGACTGTCACCTCATATTGCCCAGAAATTTGTTTTGCACTGTTGAAGAAAAAGGCCCAAAACAAATTTAAAAAAAATCTAGGAGACACCTAAAACAAACACAAGCAGTAAATGAAAACAAATATTATTGCAGTTTGAAAGATATATTTATAAAAAAAAATGCCTCTCAGACATTGTTTGGCATATCAATGGCCCCCTACCCGCAAAGTACTCCATGTATCTGACCTCGCGGGCACTTTGGGGGGGGCAAGCCAGGACGGTCTGCTTCAAGTGCCGTCAGGTTGGAAAGTTCAGGAAAGTCTGCCTCAGGCCCAAATGGGGCCGCATAGTTTGGTGAGCATTTTTAAATTGTGCAAAATGCAGCAGGAAAGCACTATATGGTTCAGTTTATATTCCGCCATGTGGATGGGTGTCAAAAATAGGCGGAACTGGCTAGCCATTATCCCGAAAGTGTTCACCACTCTTCTGGCTCTGGCCAGCCAGTAATTAAAAACCCTCTGGTCCAGCACAAACGCTTCATCCGCAAACAAAGATGAAGGGGAGTCCTTACATATTCTCCTCTGGAGGTGGAAAGCACTGGAGAACACATGCTCTCCAAAATGCTTTTGCAATTTTGGCGAGAAAGGTACCAATCTGGTAATCTTGGTGGGCATGTCTGATAGCTCAATGCTACTGGGGGGAAAATATTCCAAATGGCCTCCACCCTTCTTAAAGAACCTCTTGACCCAGAACATGCTCTGGCGTTATTGAATCTCCTACCCAAAGACTGCACTAGGGCACAGAAACATTTGCTCCTCCAACTCATGACTGTGGCAAACCAAACAATTGCCAAAGCTTGGAAGACACCCACATTAAATTTAGCCGAAGTGAAGAATAGAGTCACCCAAGCATTGATACATAGTAAAATTGAAGCCATCATCCTCAGCATCTGAAAATATGGCGGCCTTGGGTAGACCACCATCTACCACAAGATTTTGATAAACATTATCTGGAATTATAGTCCACCTTGTATCCATTAGAGATCTAAACAAAATGGTTCTGTTTATATTCCGCCATGTGGATGGGTGTCAAAAACAGGCGGAACCGGCTAGCCATTATCCCAAAAGCGTTCTTCACCACTCTTCTGGCTCTGGCCAGAATTAAGGTACAGTAGTGAACATTTACATTTTGAACATATGATGATCACAGTTGACAGTACTATACAACAAAGTTGCTCTTTGCAGTAACAAAGGAATATCCATCAAGAACTAAAGGCAGATGTGGATAAAGTGAACACCGTTTAGGGAGAAAGACATCTATGTTAGGTTATAGTTAACGGGCCCAGGCCCTTAACTTGTTTGGTATTCTATTAGGGTGGTACTCCGCGTAACAATACTGGCCTTCAGGGAAGCAAATATCTGGAAGGCTTTGACTGTTTTATTTGTGGAGTTAAGTCCCATGACGTTGAGTGTCAGTATGTTCAGGGGGGCCATGGGTGGGGAAGAGAAAAGAAGAAGAAGGAAGAGAGAAGAAGGAAGAGAGAAGAAGGAAGAGAGAAGAAGGAAGAGAGAAGAAGGAAGAGAGAAGAAGGAAGAGAGAAGAAGGAAGAGAGAAGAAGGAAGAGAGAAGAAGGAAGAGAGAAGAAGGAAGAGAGAAGAAGGAAGAGAGAAGAAGGAAGAGAGAAGAAGGAAGAGAGAAGAAGGAAGAGAGAAGAAGGAAGAGAGAAGAAGGAAGAGAGAAGAAGGAAGAGAGAAGAAGGAAGAGAGAAGAAGGAAGAGAGAAGAAGGAAGAGAGAAGAAGGAAGAGAGAAGAAGGAAGAGAGAAGAAGGAAGAGAGAAGAAGGAAGAGAGAAGAAGGAAGAGAGAAGAAGGAAGAGAGAAGAAGGAAGAGAGAAGAAGGAAGAGAGAAGAAGGAAGAGAGAAGAAGGAAGAGAGAAGAAGGAAGAGAGAAGAAGGAAGAGAGAAGAAGGAAGAGAGAAGAAGGAAGAGAGAAGAAGGAAGAGAGAAGAAGGAAGAGAGAAGAAGGAAGAGAGAAGAAGGAAGAGAGAAGAAGGAAGAGAGAAGAAGGAAGAGAGAAGAAGGAAGAGAGAAGAAGGAAGAGAGAAGAAGGAAGAGAGAAGAGGAAGAAGAAGGAGAAGGAGAAGGGCAAACCATTGAAGGCTGAAAGCCCACCAGGGCTATTCGTAAATGCCCGACTAGGTAGTGCACCAGATTCCCGATCATCAAGCTAGGCGAGAGGCGGGTGGACTGTAGAGTGGGGGAGCAGTGACAGCTCCACACTGCCGAGCAGGAGGATACAAGGAATCAACAACTCTAGATAGATCTTTCAATTCCTTTAAGGGCAATAAAAAAAATATATAGGATAGGATAACTAGCAAACATTTCAATCATCAACTTACAATGTCCAAATTTTCCAAATAGTTTAGAGGGGGATGATGGGTTAAAGGGTGGAGGGGAAAAAGGAAGAGGAGGAATAGGGGAGGGTATGGAAGAGGGAGGAGGGGGGGGGGGGGAAGGAAAAGGGGGGAAATTGGAGGTAGGAGATATTAACATAAAGGGAGGGAAAGGGGAAGGGGGGGGGGGGGGGGGGGGGAAAGAAAAAAGAGGGAAAGGGAGGGAAGAAGAAAACTTAGGGGGACAGGCAGGGCTCGAGTCCTGCGGGAACGCATCGGAACGGAGTTCCTGTACTTTTTCCACAACAGGAACTCAGTTCCCGTTAGCAGCCGTATCCTGCAAGACTTTGAAGTATGCGAGCTGTGTGGCAGGTGCTACACCAGCAGCTGCTGACAACAGCTCGCAATGGTAAGTGCCACACACCTGACCATTCAGGCATTGCCAGTAGGGGGCTTCCGCTTCGATCTACCTGTCAATCACGGCTAGCTGATGGGTAGATCAGGTCCCTTCTGCTAAGAGATTGTATTTAGTCAGACCTCTCGTGATGCGCTCCTCCCCGCCGGCCCCTCCTGATTTTCTGTCTACTCATCTCCCCCCCCCCCCCCCCCCCCCCAGTCTCCTGCATACATGCTCTGTGTGTCCCGCTGAATCCCCCCCCTCTATCTTCAGTGCTATATGATGAGAGAACCCAGAGGAGGAGCACAGCTATTCTGCTCACAGGACATGCAGGGAGAGAGGTGAGTTGAGGGAGGAACATCAGTTTGGGGTTGGTAAGCTGAGCACAATACCTGGCAAAGTTTAATGCCAGGAGGGAAGTTTATGTGGAAATATGTGAAGGGTTGGAATAGCAGCGAGTGTGTGTTGGAGCCCTGCAGAGTTTGCAGCCCCCCCCCCCCCCCCCCCCAAGCTAACATACATCTCCTAAGCAGGAACACATCCCTATCTCCAAGCATTTTTGTCCAGATAATGTGCAGTTCATTTATGACCTTTCCATTTAACCCTGTGTTATCCAAACTCTGTTCAATGAAAAGTGTAAACTCACCACATAAACACTCTATATACAAAATACAATTCACCAATAAAGATCAGAACGTGATGTTCACATTTGCATGGAAGCACAATTGAATGAATGTTGATAATTCAGAAAATTACCGTATTTATGTTTATTGAGGATTGTTTTTTTAATGTACTAATGATTAAGCTTCATACACACTATATGAAAATTGGATGAAAAATACCACTTTTGAAGCGTTCGTGCATATGAGCATATCATTTTTTTTTTTTTTTTGGTGGGGGGGGGGGGGTTAGGTGGAGCATGTTAACATGTTAAAGGCAGGTATACATCAGATTATATAGTTCAACCAAAACAATTTCAACCTTAGATGGGGTTCTAGGTTTGCAGGGATCAGGGTGGCAAGTACTGGGATGCAATAAACCAAGTCTCAGAGTGAGACAGAACTTAAAGCTGTAACCAATGTTCAAACAGCTTGTAATAGGTTGCGATCAGATTCCCATTGCAGGGACTGGAGATAACAAAAGGGGAGATATTAAGCTGTCAAAGTGGCGGACGAGATTTGTGGCTGGAGAAGGAGTCCTCAGAGATACACAATGGAGTTCCTTTGCGGACCGATGACCGGCAGTTTACGCTTGGCATATGGGCGCTTGGCAGACCAGGCGGGAGTACGTGGTATAGTGGTCTCAGATTGTTGTGTCAGGTGGAGAATCTCAAGATGTTGGAGGGATTCGGGGTGGTGCAAGAATGCTGCGATGATAGGCATTTTGATCTGCCCAAGCCACTTGGTCCCTGTGGGGGTACCTTCTGCTCGGCCTTGTAGGATCGTAGATTCAATTCGGCATCACCTACTTGCTGCTATTGGGTTAGAGGCTTAGTCCCCACATGGAACGTGACTGCGATCCACCTTACTAACATCTTTTTCCATTCCAGCATAATCGCTTCTTGGCCTTTTGGCAATGATCAAGTGTCATGTCAACTTTAGCCCTTAGGGGTGTCCCTGTTTCCCAGCTGGGACGTTGTTAGGCATTTTGATCTTCCCAAGCCACTTGGTCCCTGTGGGGTACCCTCTGCTCGGCCTTGTAGAATCGTCAATTCAATTCGGCTTCACCTACTTGCTGCTATTGGATTAGAGGCTTAGTCCCCACATGGAACGAGACTGCAATCCACCCTACTAACATCTTTTTACATTCCAGCATTAACGTTTCTCGGCCTTTTGGCCATGATCAAGTGTCACGTCGAATTTGGCCCTTAGGGGTGTCCGTTTCCCAGCTGGGATGTTGACAGGCATTTTGATCTGCCCAAGCAGTTTTGTCCCTGTGGGGTACCCTCTGCTTGGCCTTGTAGGATCGTCGCTTCAATTCGGCTTCACCTACTTGCTGCTCTTGGGTTAGAGGCTTAATCCCCTCATGGAACGAGACTGCGATCCAACCTACTAACATCTTTTTCCATTCCTGCATTATCGCTTCTCGCCCTTTTGGCCGTGATCAAGTGTCACGTCGATTTTAGCCCTTAGGGGTGTCCCTGATTCCCAGCTGGGGCCACGATAGGCATTTTGATCTGCCCAAGCCACTTGATCCCTGTGGGGTAATCTCTGCTCGGCCTTGTTGGATCGTCGATTAAATTCGGCTTCACCTACTTGCTGCTATTGGGTTAGAAGCTTCGTTCCCACACGGAACGAGACTGCAATCCACCCTAACATAGTTTTCCATTCCAGCATTATCGCTTCTCAGCCTTTTGGCCATGATCAAGTGTCACGTCGACTTTAGTACTTAGGGTTGTCCCTCTTTCTCAGCTGGGAGGGCCATGCGTTAGGCATGCGGTCAGCGAGAGGGCCGTGCGTTAGGCATGCGGTCAGCGAGAGGGCCGTGCGTTAGGCACTGTTGTGGAAAAGTTGAGATGTATTTATTATATGTATTGTCATAAGAGTCCTCCTGTGTTTATTCTCCCCCAGCCCGCTCTAAAAGAGTTGACGCTGGTTGAGATCCGTTAGGTAGTGGATAATATCTTGGGATTGGAAAAAGGTGTTTGCGGAGTGGGGGGTATGTCCGCCAGCAAAAGGGCCTCTGTACATTGTACAGACGATGATCTGGGGGCATATGCTTACTCTGCGGGGGATTGGTTGTGTGCGGATGTGTGCTCATTGTCTCTGCTGTGTCTGATCAGGAAATGGAGATAGGCAGTGTACATCTGTAGATAGCCTTCCATTCGCAAGAAGCTGTAGAATAATCCAACTATACATTGTTCCAGAGAACAATGTATATTAAGGATTTATATCAACAGAATTATAGTCATCGTTCATTGGTTTTGTATGGTTTCCATCATTGAAAGCATTTAGTCAGTTTGCGTCACTGACTATTTGAATGTATACATGTCTGTGATTGGTACCTTCTTCTGTATTGTATTGTCCTTATATGGGCATTCACATCCTGTTTTACTGCAGTGAGGTCACAACCTTTGGGGGAGGTGTTCAGCTGTTGGAGGCATACCCTCCAGGGCATGGCTTCCAGTGGGAAAGGTAAATAAAGCTTTGGTCAAGGAGAGTAGTGATGGACGAACTTCCGACGGGACATTTCGCGAACGTGGCCGATAGTTTGCGAACCGTAACGTTCGCGGCGGGCCCCATTGACTTCAATAGGAGGCGAACTTTGCAAACCTACAGGTCAAATTTTCAGCCACAAAATAATTACTAGCTGTGCAAACATAGTCCCACCACATGGCCAATGACATAACACATGTATGAGGTGAATCTGGGATCGACAACTACAAGCATTCTTTTTTTATATGTGAAATTGTTGTGACAATTCAGGACTGTGGAGTGCATGAAGGCAATGGAGGAGAGGGAAGGTCAGGGTAGGCAAAGAAGAGGGTGCAGGAGACGATCACCAGTAGGGATGATCTTCGTGTTCGAGTCAAACATACGTTCGACTCGAACATCGGCTGTTCGTCCGTTCGGTGAAGTCCGAACATTTTGGTCCGTTCGCGCCAAATTCGTGTGGCGCTCACGGCCCACAATGCACTGCGATGGCGCAGTGCATTGCTGGCTCATGATTGGCCAAGCATGCACTGTGACCCCGCATGCTTGGCCAATTGCAGTGCCAGCAGCGAGGAGAGCCATGATTGGCCACAGGCAGGATGCCTGTGGCCAATCATAGCTCAGGCTGTGTAGTGCACGCCCCACACTATATAAGGCCGCCAGCGCGGCGGCCTTGTGTAGTGTGTTGGCGTCTGAAGCAGTGGGTGTTCTGTGTACCTTCAACACAGTACACACCGATCGTTTTCAGCCGATTTTCGATCTTGCTGTTGTGTAGTGGTTGTTGTCTGTGTGCCCTGACCGCAGTATACACCGCTATATTCACCTCACCTATATAGCTAGTGATCTCTTTTATAATAGAGCTTGCAGTCAGTAGTGTTAGGAGCTAGTGCGTGCTGTCTGCGTGCTCTGTACCCAGTACATACCGCTATATCCACCTACATAGCTCTTCTCTATTTGAGCCCACTTGCCATCTGCAGGAGTTATTGGAAGTTGTGTGTACCTCCAGCACAGTATACATCTGTATATACCCCTTTATCTCTGGTGTTCTATAATAAAGGCATCTGCAGGAGTTAGTGGGTGTTGTGTGCCTCTAGCACAATATACACTACCCAACTGCTTTTTTACCCAACTCCCTTCAGGCCATTACCATGTCTGGAAGGCCAGCAAGGAGAGGCAGACAGGCGCGAGCCGATAAAAGAGGGCAAGCAGGCTCTGTGTCTAGAGATAACAATGCTGGTCGTGGACGCGGTGCATTGTCATCAGCACATGGCCATGGGACACGCTTGTCCTTTTCGGCAGCTGGACATGTTGAGCCGCAACATGCCAACGACTTGGTAGAGTGGATGACCAAGCCCTCTTCATCCTCCTCATCCTCTCTCACCCAGTCTCAGGGTACTAGCAGAGCAGCTGCCAACGCATCGTCTTCCCTCCTCTCAATGTCATCATCAGTGACTCCTTCCCTAGACCCACCACGTCCTCCTGAGGAGTCTCCTGAACTCTTTGAGCACAGTGTTGGGTACATGCTCCAGGAGGATGCCCAGTGTTTTGTGGGCTCTGATGACACTCAGCTAGAGGAAGGCAGTAGTGTGAGCGCAGAGAGAGGGGATGCTCAAGAAGGACAGCAATCTGGCAGTCATGTTCCACAAGCTGCAGCATACTGCCAGGTTTGCTACAGCGATAAAGAGGGAGGGGATGATGAGGGCACTGACTCCACGTGGGTGCCTGGGAGGAGGAGGAGGCACATGTCCAACGAGGCAGGATGCCTTCCGGGGGGGGCAGCACACCGACTGAATCACACCGCAGAGCTCCGCCTGTGCAGGGCGCTGCCTCTGCGCGTTACTCTAAAAGTTCTTTGGTGTGGGCCTTTGAGACGAGTGCATCAGATCGCACCTCTGCTATTTGCAACATATGTCTCAAGCGTATCTCGCGTGGCCAAAACATCAGCCGCTTGGGCACCACATGCTTGACCAGACATATGTTGACCTGCCATGCAGCTCGTTGGCAAGCGTACCTCAAAGACCCACACCAAAGAACAAAGCGGACCTCTCCTTGCTCCTCATCAGCTGGCATCTCCAACCCCACTAGACCTTCAGACCTCTCTGAAGCCTGCTCTGAGAGGAATGAAGGTGTAGAATTTGGTGTGTCACAGCCAAGTGCTTCCGGGAACTCTGCTAGCGGTACACCCACGTCCGATTATAGCAGGCAAATGTCCCTGCCCCAGCTTCTGGACCGGCGAAAGAAGTTCACTCCCAGCCATCCACATGCCCAGCGGTTGAATGCTAGCTTGGCTAAATTGCTAGCACTTCAACTGCTGCCTTTTCAGTTGGTAGACTCGGCCCCCTTCCGTGAGTTTGTACAATGTGCGGTTCCTCAGTGGCAGGTCCCCAAACGCCACTTTCTCACGGAAGGCGATTCCGGCTCTCTACCGGCATGTGGAAGGCAATGTCCTTGCCTCGCTGGACAGGGCGATCAGGTGCATATTACCGCTGACTCATGGTCCAGCAGGCATGGACAGGGACGTTACCTGTCTTTCACGCCCCATTGGGTCACTCTTCTGGCAGCTGGGAAGGATGCAGGACAAGGTGCAGTAGTGTTGGAGGTTGTTCCGCCACCACGCCTCCAAAATGCTACTATTGGTTGTGACACACCCCCTCCTCTTCCTCCATGGCCTCTTCCAGTGCTCTGTCCTCAGAACCAGCGGTGCTTCGTAGGCGTTCCAGGGGCTACACAAGTACGCAGGCAAAACGATGCCATGCCGTGCTTGCGCTGGTTTGTTTGGGGGACAGGAGCCACACTGGGGCAGATGTTTTGTCAGCTCTGCAGGGGCAGGCAGAGAGGTGGTTGACGCCACGCCAGCTTAAGCCAGGAATGGTGGTTTGTGACAATGGCACCAACCTCCTCTCCGCCCTCCGACAGGGACAACTGACCCATGTGCCCTGTGTAGCTCACGTCCTTAACCTGGTGGTGCAGCGGTTCTTGGGCAGGTACCCCGGCTTACAGGATGTCCTGAAACAGGCCAGGAGAGTGTGTGCATTTCCGCCGATCATTTAATGCCTGTGCTCGGCTGGCTGAGCTCCAAAAGGAGTTGAACCTGCCCAAAAACCGCCTTATATGTGACATGCCCACCAGATGGAACTCAACGTTAGCCATGCTGCAGCGCCTGCACACGCAGCAGAGGGCCATCAATGAGTACCTGTGCGACTACGGCACCAGGACAGGGTCATGGGAGCTCGGTTTTTTCTCACCACGCCAGTGGGGTATGATCAGGGATGCATGCACTGTCCTGTCACCGTTTGAGGAGGCCACAAGGATGGTGAGCAGTGACAGTGCATGCATCAGTGACACTGTACCTCTTGTCCCACGCAGCGTATGCTCCAAGGAGGTGAATAATGGACAGGGCACTTGAGGCAGAACAGAGGCAGGAAGAGGAGGACTTCTTTGCCTCTCAAGGCCCCCTTTATCCAGACAGTGTTCCTGCTGTGCCACCCATCACACAGGAAGAGGATGAGGAGGAGGAGGAGGAGGATGATGATTGTGTCAGCATGGAGGTGGAGGCTGGCACTCAGCATCAGCAGCAGTCTTGTAGGGATGATTTACAGTCCAAAGAAACACGTGGACTTGTACGTGGCTGGGAGGAGGTAGCTGCGGATCATGTTGTCCTTAGTGACCCAGAGGACTCCGGACTGAATGCCTCAGCTAACCTACGCTGCATGGCCTCCCTGATCCTGCAAAGCCTGCGGAAGGATCCTCGTATTCTTCGGATCAAAGACAGGGACCATTACTGGCTGGCCACTCTCCTTGATCCACGGTACAAGGGTAAGGTTGCCGACCTTATCTTGCCATCGCAGAGGGAGCAGAGGATGAGACATCTCCGGGAGGCCTTGCAGAAAGGTCTGTGCAACGCGTTCCCAGAGACTGGGAGGTTACAAACTCCTGGTCCTGGACAACGTGTTGCTGAGGCATCGGTCAGAAGGAGCGGTGGAGAAGGTGGCTGTCTGACTGATGCTTTCAGACAATTTTGTAGTCCGCAGCCCCAAGGTATGATCGGTTCCAGCACCCATCGCCAGCGTCTGATTTACATGGTGCAGGAATACCTAGGGGCAAGGTCAGAGTTGGACACCTTTCCCACCGAAAATCCTCTGGCTTACTGGGTCTTGAGGATGGATCACTGGCCAGAGCTTGCACAGTATGCAATTGAGCTACTGGCCTGTCCTGCATCCAGCGTTCTTTCGGAACGCACCTTCAGTGCTGCTGGTGGCTTTGTTATCGATCACAGGGTGCGCCTGTCCACCGAATCAGTTAATCGACTGACCTTCATGAAGATGAATCAGTCTTGGATCACCCACAGCTACCAAGCACCTGAAGCTGATGTAACCGAATAATTTTTTTTGAAATATCACATCCCTTCAAGACTGCCTATGCTGATGCTGAGTGACTGTCCTGTTATGTTGATTGTCTATTCTCTTCCTCCTCCGCTGATATGTTGGAAGAACATTTCTGGTTCTGGTTGATGCCATCAGCCCAATTTTTCTGCCCCTGTTTAACAGGGGCGTTTAAGTACAATTTTTGATGCAATGCTTTGCAGCAGGGCTAATTCCTGCAATAAAACTAGAGTATATGGAAGAGGTTGCAGTGTGGTGGCACCAGCAGCAGTGCCTAAGACCAAATTTTTCTGCCCCTGTTTAACAGGGACATGTAATTACAATTCTTGATATAATATTTCACAGGAGGGCCCCTTCCTGTGCCCACCCAGAGTAACGGTGAGGACTTATAGTGTTGTGGCACCAGCACCACAACCAAAGGTCAATTTTTCTACCACTGTTCAACAATGGCATGTAATTACAATTCTTGATATAATCGTTCACAGCAGGGCGCTCCAGCGCCCACCAAAGAGTCACTTTCAGGGCTTACAATGTTGTGGCAAAAACAACACCTTGTTCCGCCATTTCTGCAGAGCATATAGGGCAGGCCCCTACTTTCAAACATCCAACTTACAAACATCTCCTACTTGCAAACGGAAGGAGACAACAGCAAGTGAGATGAAAAAAGATGGACGACAAAACAAATTATACAGGGGTGATAACCCTTCCCTATGTTTTCCAAAAAGCTTAAAAATATTTTTTTTGACTGGAGCTATACTTTAAAAATGTACCAGTTGAAAATTACAGATTTAACTTAACACAACAAACCTACACAGTCCCTGTCTTGTTTGCACCGCCTGTATACTGCTGTTCTGAGTATATAGGGCCTGGGGGCCACACGTATTTCCTTTTTTTAATATGGGTACAGGGTTCCCCTCAATATGCGTACAAGACCCAAATAGGCTGGTAATGGGCAGGGAGGGCTACCCATGCCATTTTTCTCAATGATTTTCAACCATATTGCAGGAACCAGATATAACATTAAAACCGCAAGCAGTTTTCAATGATGTTATTTCCGTTTAATGTCATTTTGTGCAGGGACTGTTCTAAACACGGGAAACACGTGGCACTTCACAGGCATACTACAGACACCCCCCAGGCACCATATTTAAAGGAATATTTCACTTTTTTTCCCCACTTTAATCGTCATTAAAATCAGTGCTCCCGCCAAAAAGGCCATTTTTAAAAACATTTTAGGCATTGACCCATGTCCCCTGGGGCAGGAGCCAGGTCCCCAAACCCTTTTTAGGACAGCATCTTGCATATTAGCCTTTAAAATTAACACTTTTAATTTCGAACGTTCGAGTCCCATAGACTTCAACGGGGTACTAAAGTTCGTTCGAATTTGGGGTCCGTTCGAAAGTTCTGGTGCGAACCGAACCGGGGTGTGTTCGGCTCATCCCTAATCACCAGCAGCGTGACATACAGCAATGACACCTGCACCGTGATAGAGTGATCTGACACCTGCACCGTGATAGAGTGATCTGACACCTGCACCGTAAGCAGCCCCAGGAGGAAGTCAGCACAGCACAGGGATGGTGGGAGCCCCTCATAATAAGCAGCCCCAGTAGAAATATGACACCGCTCAACCTCTTCAAACAGGAGGGTACGGGCATATAGTACGGTGTGCTTTTTTTGGACAAGGAAGTGAGCCAAATGAAGAAAGAAGGTCTGTGTGCTGGATTAAAAAAATCGTTTATCAACATATACATGGTCTACTGGTCACATGTGTTGAATTCCTCCGAGATCCATGCCTCATTCATTTTTAGAAATGTGAGGTAGTTAACACTGTCGCGAGCTAGGCGAGTACGCTTATCGGTCACGATCCCCCTGCTGCGCTGAACGTCCTTTCGGACAGGACACTGGATGAGGGGCAAGCCAACAGTTCGATTGCAAATTGGGCAAGCTCTGGCCAGAGGTCAAGCCTGCCCACCCAGTAGTCCAGGGGTTCATCACTCCTCAGAGCGTCCACATCGGCCGTTAACCCGATGTAGTCGGACACCTGACGGTCTAGGCGTTCCCTGATGCTGGATCCGGATGACACCTGTCGATGGGTCGGCTGAAAGAATGACCTCATATCCGAAGTCACCAACACATCTTCAAACCGGCCTCTTCTTGCAGGCGCTGTTGGATTGGTACCCGCAACTCCTTCTCTGGGAGTGGGAATTGCTCCTCTGCCAGCGCACGCAAAAGCAGAATGCAGCATTTCTCGAAGCAAGGCCTGGAAGTGCTCCATTCTGACAGCCCTCTGACGGCGGTAACATTTCCGCCATTTTGTGTTTGTACCGGGGGTCTAAGTACGTTGCCACCCAGTACTGGTCCTTGACCCTTATGCTTTTTATACGGGGTCCCTATTTAAACACTGGAGCATGAAGGCCCCCCCCATTTGCACTAAACTGGAAGCGGTGTGGTGGCCTGGCTCCTGCTCAGGATCCAGGATAATGTCATCCTCTTCATTCTCCTCTCCCCATCCACGCACAACAACAGGGATCCCAGAAAGGTTTAAAAGCATGCTCTTCTTGCTCCTCCTCCTCCGACTCCTCTTCAGACTCCTGTTGTTCACTTGTCTCAGATAGAGTAGCCCCCCCCCTGGGAATTCATCCAGCATTGCTCCTTCCCCACCATTATAAGTAGAGATCTCGGAGTAGGCAGCAACACCAGGGACCAACCTCCTCCTTGGGCTGATCTGGGTACTGTCGTCAGACTGCTGAGTGGCGGTTGTTGCTACCTCCTCTTCCTGATCCAATGCCAAGAGTGGCTGTGCATCAGAAATGTCTTGATATGGATCGGAAAATAATTCCTGCGACTTAAGCGGAAGGTATGTGGTGGTGGTGTTGGTAGTGTCTTTGGGGGTGCACATAGCAGAGAGTGAAGAAGAGGGTGCAGATCGAGAGGATGAGGAGGGTGCAGAAGAGTAAGGCTGAGTGAGCCACTCAACCAAGTCTGGTGCGTCCTTTAAAGTAATTGAACGCACCTTCTGCAACTTCCCACTTTGGCTCAAGCCTGTTGCTCCTGCCCTACCCCTACCACCCCTGCGGAAGGGCCTGCCTCTGGCTCTGCCTGTCATTTTTTAAATGACCCTGTGACAAAACTCAGTCCCTATACTGATAAAGGACTGCTGCAGAATAGGGCAGCAGTAGTGCACCTTAACCCTATACATTGTGGACCTATACCAGTCCTTAAGGAATAGCAGACTGTACCTCACTCAACCCTATACCTTACCAGTCCTTATAAGGACCTGTGTGGAACTAGTAGGTTGTGAATAGGGATGAGCCGAACACCCCCTGGTTCGGTTCGCACCAGAACTTTCGAACGGACCCCAAATTCGTACGAACGTTAGAACACCATTGAAGTCTATGGGACTCGAACGTTCGAAATGAAAAGTGCCAATTTTAACGGCTAATATGCAAGATACTGTCCTAAAAAAAGGGTTTGGGGACCTGGCTCCTGCCCCAGGGGACATGGGTTAATGCAAAAAAAAAAAAACTTAAAAACGGCCGTTTTGGCGGGAGCACTGATTTTAATGACGATTAAAGTGGAAAAAAAAAGTGAAATATTCCTTTAAATATCGTGCCTGGGGGGTGTCTGTAGTATGCATGTGAAGTGCCACGTGTTTCCCGTGTTTAGAATAGTCCCTGCACAAAATGACATTTAAAACGGAAATAACGTCATTTAAAACTGCTTGCGGTTTTAATGTTATATCTGGTTCCTGCAATATGGTTGAAAATCATTCAGAAAAATGGCATGGGTAGCCCTCCCTGCCCATTACCAGCCCCTTTGGGTCTTGTACGCATATTAAGGGGAACCCTGTACCCATATTAAAAAAAAGGAAATGCGTGTGGCCCCCAGGCCCTATATACTCAGAACAGCAGTATACAGGCGGTGCAAACAAGACAGGGTAGGTTTGTTGTGTTAAGTTGAATCTGTTTGTAATTTTCAACTGGTACATTTTTAAAGTGTAGCTCCCGTCAAAAAAAAAACTATTTTTAAGCTTTTTGGAAAACATAGGAAGGGTTATCACCCCTGTATAATTTGTTTTGCCGTGTGTCTTTTTCAGAGCACGCACAATCTCCTAACACTGACTGAAAGCTCTATTTAAAACGAGCAAGATAGTTAGCTATATAGGTGGATATAGCTGTGTTTACTGGGTTCAGAGCACGCAGACAACAACCACTACAGAAGAGCAAGAACGAAAAATCGGCTGATAACGATCGGTGTATACTGTGTTGAAGGTACACAGAACACCCACTAACTGCTACAGATAACAAAACACTACACAAGGCCGCCGCGCTGGCGGCCTTATATAGTGTGGGGCGTGTACTACACAGCCTGAGCTATGATTGGCCACAGGCATCCTGCCTGTAGCCAATCATGGCTCTCCTCGCTGCCGGCGCTGTGATTGGCCAAGTATGCAGGGTCACAGTGCATGCTTGGCCAATCATGAGCCAGCAATGCACTGCGCCATCCCAGTGCATTGTGGGCCGTGAGCGCCACACGAATTTGGCGTGAACGGCCCATAACGTTTGGAATTCGCCGAACAGCCGATGTTCGAGTCGAACGTATGTTCGACTCGAACACAAAGCTCATCCCTAGTTGTGAATGATTAGCAGACTGTACCTCAGTCCCTATACTGATAAAGGACTACTGCAGCAGAAGGGCAGCAGTAGTGCACCTCAACCCTATATATTGTGGACCTATACCAGTCCTTAAGGAATAGCAGACTGTACCTCACTCAACCCTATGTACTGTAGTACCCTATACCTTACCAGTCCTTACAAAGGACCTTTGTGGAACTAGTAGGTTGTGAATGATTAGCAGACTGTACCTCAGTCCCTACACTGATAAAGGACTACTGCAGCAGAAGGGCAGCAGTCAAGTATAATATTCTTTCTATATTTGAAAGAAAGAATATTATACATGTACAAGCCTATTACCATACCACTCCTGAAAAGAACCTTTGTGGACCTAATAGTAACAGCTACTGATTAAACTGACTGTCCCTCACTGCCACACACAGCTTCCTGCCTGTCCCTATTTAAACTGACAAAACACAGGCTGCTGGAACAATAACTTGAATAGCACTCAAAACTATATCCTGTACTACTTTACCATACCAGTCCTGAAAAGGACTTTTGTGGACCTAATGATTAAACTGACTGTCCCTTGCTGCACACAGCGTCCTGTCCCTCTCTCTACACTGAAAAAACACAGGCTGCTGCAACAATCACTAGCACAGCAGTGCCTCAAACCTATATCCTGAACTACACCTAACACCTATACCATGATACCAGTCCTTAAAAGAACTTTTGTGGACCTAATAGCTAGCGATTTGGGTCACTGAAGTCTCTCCCTATAGTGACATACGAAAGAATGTAAAATGGCCACCGGATCGGGTCTATTTATAAGTTAAGGGGAATGTCCAAGTGTCCATGTGCTGTAATGTCTCATTGGCTGTCCTGTACCCCATGATGGATGTGTCATCATAGGTCAAAGTTCTTTTACACAGTAAACACGGAAGTCCGCCGGGCAAACGGCGGCAATAGTCTGCCGATCGGGCGGACGTCGAACAGCCGAAATTCACCTCGAAAGGACCGCCGGGCGAACCGTTCGGCCATCCCTGAAGGTGAGCACAGACTTGCTGACCGTTTGGAGAATGAAAGACTGCTGGTGATGGCTCTTTACTGGGGAACCAGAGGGGCCTGGCTGAGGAGCAGCCAGGCTGAAATAAGGATGTAGGTTGCATTGGGGATGTCTGGTCATTGGGATGAATGGGTTGGAAAAAGGTAAGCTTAACCACTTTCAGACCGGACCAATTTGCTGGTCAAAGACCAGACCACTTTTTGTGATTCGGCACTGCGTCGCTTTAACTGACAATTGCGCGGTCGTGCGATGTGGCTCCCAAACAAAATTGATGCCTTTTTTTTCCGCACAAATAGAGCTTTCTTTTGGTGGTATTTGATCACCCCTGCGGTTTTTATTTTTTGCGCTATAAACAAAAATAGAGCGACAATTTTGAAAAAAAATGCATTATTTTTTACTTTGTTGTATTCTTCTACATATTTTGGTAAAAAAAAAAAACGCAATAAGCGATTATTGATTGCAAAAGTTATAGCGTTTACAAAATAGGGGATAGTTTTATGGCATTTTTATTAATAATTTTTTATTTTTTTTACTAGTAATGGCGGCGATCAGCGATTTTTATTGTGACTGCGACATTATGGCGGACACATCGGACATTTTTGGGACCATTGTCATTCATACAGTAATCACTGCTATATAAATGCAGTGATTCCTGTGTAAATGACACTGGCAGTGAAGGGGTTAACCAGTGGGTGGCAGTGTAGGGGTTAAGTGTTCCTAGGGGTGTTTTACTAACTGTGGGGGGGCTGGGCTTTCATTTAGTGAACACTGATCTCTGCTCCAATCACATGGAGCAGAGATCAGCGTCCCTAGTTGCTAGGCAGAATGGAGAAATGTTGTTTACAACGCCACTTCTCCATTCGGCCGCTCCGTGAGACGATCTCGGGGATGCCCACGGCGATCGGGTCCGTGGGTCCCGCGACCAGACTCACGGAGGTCCCGACCAGCGCGGGAGCGCGTCAAATTTAAAGGGACGTACATGTACGCCCATTTGCCTGCCCGTGCCACTCTGTCGACGTACATCGTCGTGCACTGGTCGGCAAGTGGTTAAAGTATTATATCATTAAGATGGAAATGGGTGCTTATTGGAAGCACAGCAGTAGATGGGGTTGTGTGCATAGCATACAGTAAAATTTCTACGACGGCATGTGGTCAGCTAGACGCGCGTTAGGCATGTGGTCAGCTAGACACTGACTAAGTAAAATAAAACCTGTTTTAATAAATACATTGTTTACTAAGTATTTGTCCTTTCCCTCTAAAGTCCTGCTGAGGCACCCCTCTCAAACATACCAACTGGGCTGTGGGTCAGGCCATTTACAGACCATTTGAAGCACTTACCCCCCCTTTCTGGAGTCCATGGCGCAGAGATATACCCTCACCCTTGCAAACAAACACAGCTCACGGAAACAAATAAGATAAGCTACCTGGGCTGTGAATCTGTGCACAGGGGCTTGACAGGAATTTGCCAAAGGATTGTCCAGGTAGAGCCTGTAGTCAGGAATTCCAGAAGTCAGGATAACGATAAACAAAGCCAGGGTCTGAAGCTGGGGTCCGTTTTGGAACGCTGCAACTCTGCAACTCTGCAACTCTGCAACTCTGCAACTCTGCAACTCTGCAACTCTGCAACTGAAGACAGGCACACAAGACCACTTGACAAACATGACAAAATGAACTGCCAAAGCCCTCAGTGTGAGACAGAGTTTTATACCCAGCTAATTAGATAACCTGCCTCAGCTGATCCAGGAGAGACAGGTACAAACAGAGAATTGCCCACAGTACTTTATAATAAATTAGGCATGGCTGGAAAGCAGGCTGAATAGAACTGAGGTGTGGCTCAGAGGTAAAGAAACAGGAGCAACAACTGACTGTCATGAGTTCAACACCACCCAGAGCCACTTGGGGCACAACCACGCCTGGCCATCTAAAAGACACGGTAGGGACTGTGACAAGAAATAGATATATAGATAGATAGGGGTGCTGAGGGGGTCCGTGCCCCACATATATCCTCTTCCATGTCTAGTTAATTCCTGCTGCGCTCTGTTCTCCACCTGGGTGGTGTGGCTGGACACTCTCCTCTCCAGCTGCCACTGGGTGCTTTTATGTACCCTAATGGGGGGTGTGGCTTTTCCTGGGGGTCTGTACTAATGTAGGTGGGGTGTCTTTTCCTAGGGGGAGTTGTACTAATGGAGGGGGTGTGGCTTATCCTACGGGGCTGTACTAATGGGGTGTGTGGCTTTACCTGGTGGGTTTGTACTAATGGAGGGGGTGTGGCTTCTCTGCATGGGTCTGTACTAATGGTGGGGGTGTGCCTTTTCCGGGGAGGTCTGTACTAATGGAGGGGGTGTGGTTTGTCCTGGGGGGGTCTGTACTAATGGAGGGGGTTGGTTTGTCCTGAAGGGGGTCTGTACTAATGGAGGTTTTTTTTTTGGTTTGTCCTGGGGGGGGTCTGTGCTAATGGAGGGGAGGCGCTTGTCTGGAGGGGGGGATGTTTGTCCTGAGGGGGGTCTGTACTAGATGGGGGGTAGTTTGTCCTGGGGGGTCTGTACTGTAAAGGGAATTAGTAAGATCTGTAAGATTCTATTTCTTTTCTTACATCAGGGGACACAGCGTCATAGTAATAACTATGTGGGTTATATCGGACCATCAGGTGCTGGACATTGGCACACCCCTTAAGGCGTGTACTTCCCCCATATAACCCCTCCCATTACTGGGAGTCCTCTGTTTTTTCTCAGTAGCGTCTAAGGTGTTGGGCACGTGTAAGGATGTGTGTACTGAGCTCCACCGGCAGTAATCCTTTGATGCTAGACAGCCATCCTGACCGGATCCGGTCTGATGTCTCCGTAATGGACTAAATGTACGGTAGATGAAGGATGAACAAACTCTGGACAGCCGCACTCCGGATCAGATGAAAAGTAAAAAGTGCCTTTTATTTCTTCAAACTAAAATAACCTCACATCACACAAATAACAGCGTCAGCAATTTTGTTTTTCTTTTTCTCCCTTTGTTGCTGTTATTTGTGTGATGTGAGGTTATCTTAGTTTGAAGAAATAAAAGGCACTTTTTACTTTTCATCTGATCCGGAGTGCGGCTGTCTAGAGTTTGTTCATCCTTCATCTATTTGGTTTGTGCAATCAGCCTGCACCTGGGACCCTTACCTGCTTGGAGAGTGAGCAGTCTTTTGGTGAACTGACCTGGAGAGGTGGTCTTTTATTTAAATGTACGGTACCTGGGCCTCGTCATCCAAAGACACAAGGTTTTTCTTGCGAATGCTTTTAAGCTGGGCGCTGGAATCCAGTACTTTTTGGTAGTATCGGGTAATAAAAGTTTACTGTCAGGGTCTTCTCGCAGGTCCAGGATTGCGGGATTACCTGAGTGTACCCCTGTTCCTGAAGGCTTCCTTTCTCGGAGCCTACCGTGAAGGGCGAAGATTGGGCTTTTTATCTCTGATAAAGCCCTGCGGCGGAAAGGTAAGGGAGATTTTCTGCAAAGGATCTCTCCTTCCATCTATTTATGTTGTCATGTCATGTCTATGTGTCACCACTGGAGGCTGTATTGAGCACTCACCATTCTGACGCTGGAAACAGCAGAAGCTTTCACTCTCCTCTCCGTTCAAGCCAGCTCAGGCCCTCAGGTATGTAGGGGGGTTCTGATCACCTCCTGGGCCCCCAGAGTGGTGGTTTCTGTTCCTTTGGATGCCAGCCCACTGCCTCTTTTTTCTTAAAAGAAGAAAAAAAATG